>NC_057349.1:75532907-76156240 GCF_016509475.1 Prionailurus bengalensis | reverse complement strand
GTTCATTTTTAAGCTGCACAGGTTTTGAATACATTAATTGTAGGAGCCTTAAAACTTTCTTGTGGTTTTTTGTTCTGATATAGGAAATGCCATTTTAGATCAAAAGGAAACTTTTATTTTGTCTCTTCAGACTCTCTGAAATATACAAGAATATGGAGTAATTTGATGCACACAGTATTGAACCTGGAAAATCCTCAAATAGCAGATGAGATAAAAAGTACAGTAGCCCTAAGAAATGTGAGTTATTGGAATACATATTTAAAACTTCAGACCTATTCCTGTATGGGATTTTAAAATAGGATATTTTTAAAAAGATTCTTTGTGTCTCTAAGTTACCAGAAATCCTGATATGTATCACCACTCAGTTGAGGAATTTACTATGAATGTTGATTTATTGATGCACGTTATTTTAAGAGTATATACATGCTTCTTCCCTTCCTGTTCCCAGATAGTCCCCACAAGAGTGAGGCTTTGAAGCTATTTTCCCAAATATCAAAACTCTCTCAAGTTGTGTAAGATTTAGTCACTGACTACAGCTTCAGACAGTCTTTATGTGGTCATTGTAAGAAACCACAACTAGCGCCCAAACAGTCTTCTACATTAGTATGATAGGAGCCCATTTAGAGAAACTTGAAGGGGTATCGGTGCTTTGCCTTTTGGAATATCTTTATGCCCTAACATCTGAGGAGACGACATGCTTCTTCTCACAGCCTAAGTCTATAAATAAGTAAAACTGAGCTAAAGCCAACAGTTTTTTTCTCCTTGGTAATAGTTTTGACTTTTGGGGTATCTTGGACTTATTTTTCACTGCTTGACTGTGCTTTGCTTTGCAGTCAGTTAAATTTGTTTCTCAGAGGCAATTATTCCCAAACTTTTTCATATCAAGTCACATATAAAATGATTGTATTTGTACAGCACACCAGACTAAACCGAATAAGATTTTGGAGGTTTCGACACAGGGCTTCATGAAAACAAAATTATTATATTTTCTTTATATGGATATGTTAAGAAAAGCAAAACACAAACGTTAGAGAGGATTTTACATATTGAATTTGTATGCAACTTCCAAGTAAAATCATTTTAAATTCTGAAGTGAGAAAATGGGCCTTGCTTCAGTGTACACAACATTTTCTTATGTAATATTATGACTTAACTGGCTGCACATTTATCCTAATCAAGATTTCTTCATTGATGAACTTTTCACATTCTTTTTTTAGTGTCTTAAAAATTTTTTTTAATGTTTATTTATTTTTGAGAGAGAGAGAGACATATGGCGAGTGGGGGAAGGGCAGAGAGAGGGAGACACAGAATACACAGCAGCTCCAGGTTCTGAGCTGTCAGCACAGAGCACAGAGCCCAATGCGGGGCATGAACCCATGAGCTTGTCACATTCTTGATAGAAATCATCTATGAGAAAATTTGGTCACATGAGTAGTAAGTAATAAATAGTAAAAACGTATTTATCGTTTTTCCTCCATTTGGCCGATTCTTTCTTTTCCCTCAAACAGAATTCAAATAATTCAAACTCTTTAAATCAAACATCTATAGTATATTTGTGGTTAAGATCTAACTCTTTCTTTTCATTCACTAAAAAATATATTTGAATTTCTCGTTATACAACAACAAATTTCAATCCAAATGATAGATTTTTTTAAATCAGGTATTTCAAAATACTGAATAAGATTTTCCTCGACAATACAGATACTAGTTTTTTTTAAATATCCACATTTTTGTATTGATCACACATCCCCAGCAAATTATTTTAATCTTAATTTTCTAAAGTTGAAAACTTTGTTTTGTCAATACATATTAATATATTTTCCCATAATTTTTGCAAATTTCATTAAGTAAGCCATTTTGAAGCCAAAAGCTATACTTCAACAACTCTGCAAAGTGAAAAACATCCTTTTTTTGACCCAATTTTTCTTTTAGTCTGTAAACTGTTGACAAGGCTCTTCCTTTGGACAGCCAATGCAATTAAGTATGAAACAGGAGGAAATGATCTTCTTATGGTAATTTTTGCAAAAACATGAAAATAGATGGGACTATGGAAGTGTGGATTTTTTTTTTAGATTACCATTTTGATAATATGTGTAATTCAGATCTATAAACTGACATTTATATCTGAAAGCATCTTTTTGAGTAAAACAAGGTATCACTAAATCTCTACATGTTCAGAAGGAATCTTGATGTAAAACCTTCCTGCAGTGCTACCACAGCATATTATTTCTACTGACGATTGCAACTCTAGAGTAAATACGGTTCTTCCAAGTATTTTTCTTCAGGGCCCAACAGGTGTTATTACTACAAGTATTATTCAGCAATTAGAAATTTTTGATTTATAACCTTGTGGGTTAATGTTACCTCTAAGTCATCTGACATGCTATCAATGAGTCTAGAAATATTATTATTCAAATATAGACCATAAGTATTAAGTAGTGTTTGGTTTCATTGGCTCCATTGTCCCATTTGGTAATTTTTCTATGTAAATAAGATATTTAGACTGAAAAAGAGAAAATTTGCCAGTGTGTATGAATCTATATATAAAATAATAATTTTATTGTTGATTTAGTAACTTAAACTTTTACTTGGCCTACTGGGTTTGTCTTATGTATTTGATGGTATACTTGATTAGTTGTGATTTGATATGAAAATCAATATAGCTGTAAAAAGTAAATCTATTTAAATATAAAATTCTTGACTATAGGCCTTTATGATTCATTTTGATTTCACAAAATACGGTTTTAGATTTTCTACGTTTTTAGGAAATTTTTTTAAATATCACATGAAAATTAAATAAATTTCAAGTAGTGAAACATTAATTTTCATTTAATTCAGTAATTAAAATTCTAAAAATTAAAAAAATACAAGTATCACTTACTCTAATACAGGACAAAATATTTTTGAAAGTTTGATTTTCAGAAGCTACAAATTCTAGAGTCCCCTTAATAAGTTGATTTGACAGAACTACATTTAACAATTACTTTTTTTTTTTCAAAAGTTTATTTATTTTTGAGACAGAGAGAGACAGAGCATGAACGGGCGAGGGGCAGAGAGAGAGGGAGACACAGAATCGGAAACAGGCTCCAGGCTCTGAGCCATCAGCCCA
Organism: Prionailurus bengalensis; assembly: GCF_016509475.1. Lineage (NCBI taxonomy): Eukaryota > Metazoa > Chordata > Mammalia > Carnivora > Felidae > Prionailurus > Prionailurus bengalensis. The sequence continues at coordinate 76,153,131 of NC_057349.1, read as the reverse complement.
GAGCCCGAAGCGGGGCTCGAACTCACGGACCGCGAGATCGTGACCTGGCTGAAGTCGGACGCTTAACCAACTGCGCCACCCAGGCGCCCCTAACAATTACTTTTTAAAGAAACAAACATGTTTTTAATTTCTAAAAGAAGAAAATAAATTATTGTGAAATCCTTTTTAAAATACATTCTAAGCCAATTGTTAACACCAAAAGCTAATAAAAAATTCAAGAAAAAGAACTGAGAAAATTAGCAAAATCACTTTATTCCTTCCTTGGCCTTCTCAGTTACCTCTGAGCTATAGAGAATTTATTGGTTCTATTTTTCATAAGTAGAAAATTCCAAAAACTCTTTTAAGAGCCATTATAGTATTAAAATAGTTGAAAATTATTTCTTATGTAATTGAGATCATTGATTTTCTCCTTATTTGTCTCTTTTGACCCCTCATCCTTCTCCATTCTTCCCACCACTATCACCCAGGGTCAAGTATCTAACGGCTCCGATGTTGTTTCTGAACACCATCTTATTTATGGTTGCCCATTTGGTGTTAAAGCTGATCACAGGGTAACACTACCCAGAAGGTTCAGTGGCCTCTCATTGTCCATATGATCAGTTCCACTTAGCCTGGACCCTCTATAGTGTGGGTCCAATTTACCTTTCTAGTCTGATTTCTTGTTGTTCCTCCACATCTGCACTTCACGTAGATGAGCTCAGTGGCTTTTGTTAGAATCCTTGTAGGAAAGGTGTAACCAACAGCAAGTGATACAGGGAGCAAGTTCTAAAGATAATAACATCAGGAAAACTTGGGCCAATTTCAGTGTTCCTAATATGTCCTTACCAGTCAGCCTTCAAACATTTGGAATACTTTGTCCCCATAGCAATCTCTGGAAGGATGTATTAACAGTTAATTTCGAATAACTTCTTCCGGGAAGTCCTACCTAATCAACCAGCCAGTTACTATACTTCTTTCTTTGATTCTGAGAACATTGTGTTTTGGCATTTGTTGATTTCTGCCTGTGTTACACCTATTTTGGTATCTTTGGTTTCTCTCCAACTATATATCTTTTTTTGCTCTGCCAAAGCAGAGCCCTTAATGTACTGCTTTTTGTATGTCACGTAGTCCCTGAAACAATGCTTTTTTCATAGTAGGAGCCTTACTACACACTTATTAAATCAAATCAAATTTGCTTGTAAAACCTATTCAAACTTTGATGTATTTTATTAAAATAACCCAACACATTTTGGACAATTTATCTGTTAAGAAAATGGTATTTAAAGCAACTGGGGCTTCTTAACAACCATAAGAGGGTAAAGTGTACTTCATTTTTTGGAGAAAATATCTGGTATTCCATAAGTTTAATAACAATAACGATAACATTTATAGAAAAAGCAGAAACTCTTTCATTCTCAAAATTAAAGTGGGAATATGTTTAATGACAATTAATATATCTACTACAAAATTTTTGCAAATTTCAGAGAGATCATAGTTTGCATGCAAACCAATTTTACATCTATCAAGTTTGAGAAAATGTTTGTGAAGTTGATGGTCATCAAAAGTATATTTGGAATCACAATCAAAATTCTCAACAATTTTCTATGAATAAGGTGAAATATGTACTCTAGATTTTATCAGGAATTAATAATAATTTTATTCTTGATATTGAATACTGATTTTGAATATGTATAAAAAAATGGTTGCAAATAACATATTTGACTCGCACAACTATATCTGATTAGTTGCTTATTCCAAGGGACAGGAAAGCCAAATAGATGGAGGAAGTTTGTATTGTTTTGTTGAAATGACACTGTATTTAGGATTTCAATTTCTATTTGACCCTCTTAGGAAGTCTGTAAATGAGTTTACTGCTTAGTACTTAGTTCTATAATATGAGCCCTCTGGAAAAATAAAATAAACACAGCCTTACCTTTGAAGACATTTTGTTTTCCTTCCTGTGCAGGAGGCAGTCAAAAGTATTAGCATATAGGCTTTGCAAAGTAATTTTTAAGAATATTTTTATGAAGAGATTTAGTGACAAGTTTCTTTGCAAATCACATTGATATCATTTACTGAAAAAAAATGTCTTACTGAAGAAGGAAAATAAAAATATTTTTTTAAAGATCATTTTGTTGGGCGCCTGGGTGGCTTAGTTGGTTAAGCATCCAGCTTCGGCTCAGGTCATGATCTCACTGTTCGTGAGTTCGAGCCCCACGTTAGGCCCTGTGCTAACAACTCAGAGCCTGGAGCCTGCTTCAGGTTCAGTGTCTCCCTCTCTCTCAGCCCCTCCCCTGCTTGCATTCCCTCTCTCTCTCTCTCTCTCAAAAAAAAAAAAAACAAACATAAAAAATTTAAAAAAATAAAGATAGTTTTGTGAACAGATTTAGATTCATAGACAACTCACTCTGGAAAGATCATGGTTAGCACAACTCTTATTTCTTTCAGAGAAGGAAATGGAGGCAGGAAAAAATGTCATTAAATGACCAGTTTAATGACAGTGCTCATGGATGAGAAGATACAAGAATGTAAGTGTCCTGATTCCTAGTATAGTGTTTTCCTCACCATTCTTCCTTTAATTTTGCTAAATGCATTCTAGTTTTATTTGTAATGCTTGGGAACATGAGTATGCCACACTGTCTTTTACAAAACTAGTAAAACTTCAGCCATATGAGCACCTCTCCATAGTTAGCTGCTCTTAAATCTTTAATGAGGAGGGGAAAGCAGCTGTGGAGGAGGAGCAAAGATAAATGCAAGGGAACTATCTGAAAAAGAAGCTGTGTGAGGGTCCCAGACAACTGTAGTTACAAGTCAGGCTACAGGGTAAAATCATTATAATATCCAGCCCTTAGAGCTAAACAGTTTGCTTCAGATTGTCACCAGAAGGAGTTTTGCTTGACTAATGAGGTTGGAAGAGGGGTCAAGTTGGTGACAAGGTTGGGATCAGGCTTTGGAATCACTTGATGTAGAGTCTAGTTTACAAAAGAGAATTCCCTCAGCAAAGGATCTTGTTTTATCACCACTGGGTTCCGTTTACTTGAATAAGCACAACTCTGGTTATTCTTCCTCAGTTCCTTCATTAAAAACCTCAGAGACTGTCCATGTTCTTGTTTTTAATCTATGGGAAACAAACAAAACCATTCTAACCATGGAAAAAAAAAATGTTCCTCTAACTTATAAATTAAACCTGAAGAAAACTTCCCCCATTCCCAAGAATGCTTATAAAGAGAAAAAGATCATTTTTCATGACTGAGAAAAGTTCTACTGTTGACTGGTTGATAAAGGACTTTGGCCCAAAGGTCTGATTCAACCTAAAGAAAATCTGTCACACTGAGACGGTCTGGGAAAGCCCTTCCATTTCCAGAGTAAGTATGAGTGAGAAGAAACTTTCACTCTTCCAGAAGAAATAATTTCTGCAAGTTAATCATATCCTTATGTTTTGAGTTAAAATTGGGAGCCAAACTGGCAAAGAAACATGGCACAACTTTTTTTAATCCATGATCTATCTTGTTTCTCCTCAGAATTAGTGAAAATTCAAATCCACTTTCCTTAGATATCTAACATTTCTGTATGCACCCAAAACTCATCCTATTTTCAATAGTCAAATTTCTAAGCAATTCATAGCAATTATATTTGATATAATTGGCATATTTGTTGAAAATTATGTGTTACAAGGACAATAATAGACAGCTTTTGATTATTTATTGCATGTGATCACCTCCACTATTTCTTCTGTTAATTAAGGCAGTCAAGAATGAGTTATATTCAAAGTCATAAAGCAAAGCTTGGTGAGATCTTGGAGTTTTTGTGCTGCTCTTAAATTCTTATGAGGTAAGTCATACAGGAAGAACATTCAGCAAATATCTTCTTGTTTCCAGTTTTTCAGAACCAAGAATGTTTTAGAAAAGGCCTCTTAAATCTGTCAATAAATGACTATAAAACTTTGTCCAATTAGACACATTAAATGTTTCACTTTTATATCTATTAATTGTGATTTAAAAAATTTAACTTCTGGCTGTCACTTTGATGAAACAAGCACAAATGCAGCATTTTAAAAAAGAAATTCCAAGAGATGAATTTAGAAGTAAATTAGCATTACCCTATAAAATGATTAAATGCTCCCTCTTGTTGAAACTACAATGAAAAGAAATGACATTATCATAAATCCCTGCTGGAAATGGATATTTAATAAATTCCAGAAAAATTTCTAAGCAATGCATAGCAAGCATCCATACTGTAGCCTCAGAAAACCATCTTCAATATGTACAAGTAGCTTTAGTCTCAAACTCTTCTTTGTAGCACTGTTTTGTGAATATATTTTCTTAAGTAACAAAAACAGTATATTTTTTGAATTAAAAAATAGACTCAGATAAAGTAACCTGTATTCCCACCACCCAGAGAATTATTATTACACTGGCTAAATAGTAATGTATTGTTTTCCAGGCTTTTTTCTGTTTTTTCTGAAATGTGTAATGTATTCCATATAATGTTTTGTAATCCACACCGTATCTTGGTGTATAGGACATATTTCAATATCACTAAATATTATTTCACAAGTTAATTTTAAACTTTAATTATCGTGAACAGTCCTCTGTTACGAGATCTTTGTGTTATTTCCAAATTTTTAAATCTTAAACAATGCTGTAATCGTCCTTATCTGTAAGCCTCTGAACACATCCATAACTATTCCCTAAAGAAAATGTCTCAAAGGTGCCTGGGTGGCTCAGCTGGTTAAGTGTCTGACTTTTGATTTCACCTCAGGTCATGATCTCAAGATTGTGAGATCAAGCCCCATGTCGGGCCCCATGCTGGGCACAGAGCCTGCTTAAGATTCTCTCTTCCTCTCCCTGCGCCCTTCCCCTGCTCACACGCTCTCTCTCTCAAATAAAAAAAAAAAATTAAAAAAAAGGAAAATATCCCAGAAATGGAATTGCTGGGTCAAAGATTGTTACATATTTTAAGGCCTCTAATACAGACTGCCAAGTGCCTTCCAAAATTATTACATCAATATATCCTCTCATTGTCTGTGAACAAAATTGGCAAAAATTATATTCCTTTACAGTTTTAATTTGCATTGCTTTAATTATGAATGAAATTAAATATTTTGTCATGTTGTAACTGACACAGTGTACTTCTTCTGTTGATTGCCTACTTGTGGTCTTTTGCTCATATATTTTTCTGTTGGTGTATTTGCCTCACCTTCCTAACTGCTAATTGTTCTTAAGATATTAACCTCTGATCAGAGATGTGGCAAATCTTTTTCCCAGTTCACACTTTGCCTTTAATTTTACTTGTTTTCTAAACAAAATTAAAAGTAAAGTATCAAGTCAAAACCAGTAATCTGTTCAGAGGGAAAAGGCTATTGAAGCCCGGGTAGGGATGGGGGAGAGGAGCAAGCATCTGCAGCCATGAATGAGGCCAGCTCCTGCAGGGCTGGCCTCAACCACTCCTGTCTTTCTCCCCATCACAACACTGCCCTTCCAAACTCTGAACAGAGCCCACTTCTATGAAATAGATGTGTTACACCATTTGGCATGGATCGACTTAGTGTCTTGTACTGCTCTTGGGATAATTCCTGTAATTGTTCATGAATTCTCAACCAGACTACAAGCAATTTAAGGACAGGAACACTTTTTTATACTTCTTTTCCATTCTTCGTGGTTCTAGCACCATGCTCAGCAGGTAATAAGCCTTGAACAATTACTTGTTCATTGAGTACAGATGTGCTCCTTTGGTGCCTTCCATGGCCAGATCAGTCTGCTGTTCCTTTCTCACAGATTTTATTGAGGCTACATCTATGTGTTAAAATTACTGAGCCATTTTAAATAAAGTGATTTCTGTTCTGACAAATTACTGGTCAAACCTGTATTCAGAGTAAGTAATTTCCTTAAGTGATGGGTAAATTCAGTCAAAATAGTTGATTTGAGCCTTTGAGTTGACCTTTTTCTCAGTCAATAAGAACACACTACAACACAGAGAAAGTTGAGTTTCCCTGCGATGCCAGCCACAGCTCACCCAGTGAATTATGAGGAAAAAGGGTGGGTGGTCTTTCCTAGAACAATACTGAAATACTCAAAGCTATATCCAAAGAATATATCCAAATATATTTCTTTTTTTTTAATGTTTATTTATCTTTGAGAGAGAGAGAGAGACAGAGTGTGAGAGGGGTAGGGGCAGAGAGAGAGGGAGACACAGAATCTGAAGCAGGCTCCAGGCTCCAAGCTGTCAGCACAGAGCCCGATGCTGGGCTCGAACTCACAAGCTGTGAGATCATGACCTGAGCCAAAGTCAGACGCTCAACCGACTAAGCCACCCAGGCACCCCTATCCAAATATATTTCTAAAATATCTTCTAAAAATACACGACATTACGATTTTAATAGATGATATACATTTTCTGAATTTATTTACAATTATATGTGACCTATACCAGTTTGATAATTTTAAAACAACAATATGAATTCAATGCAAAACTCAGTATTTTAAAAGTGAACATTGTAGGTGCACCAAAATCTTTGAGAGGTTCTGGTCCAAGCTTGTCCATCGAAATCTATGTATTACAAGGTAAAATTGGTATCTGTGTGTGTGGGTACTAAAACATATACACATTAGAACACATATCACCACGTAAAACTCTTGAAGTAGTTGCCACTTTAGGAAAATAAACCACCACAACTTTTAAAATGTGATAGATGTGGCCTTAAAAGTAAATATTAGTTTGTAAATATGCTAGTCATTGGACAAGGACCTTTTATCTGGTATGTCTTTTATGACCAATTAACATATTTAAGAAATACGTATGAGACATAGAAAAAAAGAAGTTTCTAATATTTCATTCAATAGAAGACTAACCTTTCCTAATCCGGAATTTGAAACTAACTCAGTGCACAAGTTAGAGCATAAGCAGTAGTAGGCCTTTGAAGCTTAAAGTTTAATCCTTTTTAGGTCATCAGGAACTTGTGTATGTTCGTGTCTGTTTCTCATAAATGCACATTATAAACACTATCTGTCATCATCCCATGAAGTGTGGTACAGTTGATAGTTTTAGTGAGCAAGAAATCACTTTGGGGTAAAAGTCACTCTTTAAGACTAGCTATGGGGTGTGCTAAATGGAAGTGCAATGGAGAAGTTTGCACCATAGGGCTTGTGAATTACGCAAACACTGGGCTGCATTCTTTGACGCCACCTATTACTAACTTATTATTTGGAGTTCCTTTTTTTTTTTTTTTGTTAAAAAGGTAGTTCCTACTACCACCCAGTAAAAAATGTACTCTGCAATCTTTTCTTGTTTTGCATATGATTGGTAGCATACCTTTTAACTGCTGTAAGTAATAAAAATATATATGTGCAAGTTGGCTATAAGAAATGCCAAAGTTTCACCTAATAAAATTTTGGTATGCCTCAGTTTTCAAAGTAAATTTGATTTATTTGAGCCACCAGCCGTCCGATGACAGCCCTGTGTTTTTTATATGAGTCATGTCCCAAGGGGTCTAGAATATGCCAATGGTGTACCTTGGATTGGATCCAGTGTCCGCAAACAGGTTTTCATTAGACTTTGATGCCAGTCGCATTTGGGAGCGGAGAGGCTGCTGAAAACCAGCTTTGCTTTGGGATCACTTCTTTCTTTTAGAAAAAACAACAAAGATCTTTTTTAGCAAAGCTTTGCGCCTCCACATTGTAGGTGTATGGTAATATTTTAGAGAGCAGTAATCTGTTATTGCAGGTGGTCGGGCTTCAAGCACTTCCGTATTTTGAGAATAGATCAGACGAAGTGCAACAACTTTTATTGAAAAATTGCCGAATTTGAAAATTAGAAACACATTTTCTGTGGCTAAGATTAAGTTAGCATGTATTACAGTCACTTGGACTTTTCTGTAGCACTAAGGGGAATATAATTACATAGATTATTCCACATGTCATGAGATTGGAACCTTAATCACAGTTAGAAACCTTTATCATGCTGACGTAGACCCTCCAGTTCAATCTCTTAAGTAATTAAAGGACTTCTCTATTTTTTGGTTAAAAATATGGAGTAGGCAAGTCAATGAAAAATGAAACAAACTCACCTTTTATTTTTATACATAAAAGCAAGTTTTATTTCTTATTTTTAATTGTATTTATTCATGCTTTCAGAGAAAGCTGTATGTGAGGATGGAGTCCAAAATTATCCTTTAAAATCTACTTTTAGACACACACATATGTATCCATGAGAGTGCATTTGTGTGTGTGTGTGTGTGTGTGTGTGTGTGTAGCATTTGTATGGAACTTAATTTAAAAATGAGATTTGGAGTCTTACAGCTTAAATCAAAGAGAAAAAGTAGATGTATATTGTTTACCTGGTAGTAAGAAAGACTTTTATCCAATGAAAATTTATTACCACCAGAAATCACCAGATCAAAAGAAGAATGAAGGGAGAAAGAAAGAAAGAAAGAAAGAAAGAAAGAAAGAAAGAAAAGAAAAGAAAAAGGAAGAAAGAAAGAAAAAAAGAAAAGAAAAGAAAAAGAAACAAAGAAAGAAAAGAAAAGAAAAAGGAAGAAAGAAAGAAAGAAAGAAAAAAAGAAAGAAAGAAAGAAAGGAAAAACATCCCAAGAGAATCGTGGGTGGAGACCTAAGTCAACAGAAATGTTGCCAAAGATCCAGAACATAAACTGACACTAGCTGTCATCCCAGCATATTTTTTTGCCCTCTTTTTTTGTTGTTGTTATCCAGGGATTTTAATGACATTGTCTTGTAACTTGGTAAATCTATCCTGTGTCATTCTAAATGCAGAAGAAGTATTTTATTGCTCTTCCTGTCATATACACTAAGGTGTTGCATCTTTTTGAAAGAAAAACGCGTTTAGAACCCCCGTGTTGGGATCGAAGTCAAAACTACAATAAACGACTTCAATCAACCCAGCAAGGACAAAATTGATCAGAATGTGTCTATTTTATCAAATATAATATAAATCAAACACTACAGAGTAAACTACTACATAATTAATGGTCAGTGACATGGTATAGGCTATTGATCTTCACTCATTTTTGCTTGGATATCTCCCCCAAATGTTTTTAGTATGACCCCCCATATCCTTATGTTATTTTCTAAAAATTCTTATTATTGTTTTACACAGATACATAGGATGCAATCTCCAATGTATTGTAAATATCAACATTTTCACTTTTTTAGATATATTTAATAAAATCTAAATATCATAGCTATTTGATACCATCATCATCTGGGCTCAAGAGTTCTTCTGGGCTGATGGTAATAGTTTGAAGTGGAATTGTGGGGATATTGAGCAATTGTATACATTTACAAAAACTGCAATTACATAGTTACAGTGGGCGAATTTTATGGTGGGTAAATTATATCTCAAAATAGCTGTTAAAATAGAAACAAGTTGGAAATTTTACATTCTTCCTTTTTCTCCTTTGACCTGTTTTTCCCCCATAGAAGCCCATCCTATTATAGTATATTTTTAGGATCAAAATCTTTTGTTGATGATCCCATACTTCTTTGCAATGAATATATGTATATAAATTTAGATTTAAATATTTTCTATATTCTATGACATAAGGCTCTAAATATTAAAATGTTTATTTGATGTTTATTATTATTATAAGTAGCACAAATTGATCACTAGCAATATTAATATGCAATACATTTTATAAATAATCAAACTTAAAAATTAACATTTATTAGATGCACCATTCAATAAAATAGAACTGTTTCTTTTTTCATTTGGTTAATTTTTTCCAATTACTCATTGCCAAATGAGACAAAATCGAACAGTTTTATTCCAATTGTTTGTTTTTACAGATTTAAGCACCAAGAAATTTTTTTTGTATAAATCATAAGATGAAATATAAGATATTTATATAAATAATATGGGTCAAAGTTTTCAAATTCCTTGAGTTATACATCATGCAGTGACCTATTACTAAAATGTTTTAGTGGCCTAAACTCAACAAGGTCCTCTCTCAATTTTACTGAAAGCAAAAAATTGAAAACAACTTGACTTGCAAAAGTCAGTCATTAAAATCAATCACTGTCTTAGCATTTATATCACTATTTTGAATTCTTCCTATGCTTGGCACTGTGGGGGTTTTTACAGTTTTATAGGATTTTTGTTGGGTAAGAGGTGTGCCATTCTTCTGTAAACTGGGAGAACGCTGATTGCTAAGGGAACGCCTTTATCCTAGGTGAGGTCTCATGCAGATCAATGCTATAAAGGAGCAGACCCGGAAGCAAAGGATCTGGAAATTGATTACCTCAAAGCTACCCTCAACTTTATGTCCCTTGAAAAGTTTTGTCCATCTTGAAGGGTGTCCACACCCCAGTTTAAAGACTGGTACAGCCAGCAAGAAGTCAGAAGCAGGAGAAAGTATAGTTGGATGCCCCTTGGGGGTGGGGGGAAGGAAAGCAGATACACCGAGGCATCCAGAACTTAGCTGGACCTAAGAGAATATGTAAGCTTTAGGTATTCAGAAAGAAGCAAGGGAAGGCATTTCAGTTGGGGGACTCACTTAAACAAAAGCATGGAAACAGAATTGACATGTTCTCTGCAGGAGAAGAGAAAGGGACTGACTGAAACATACATGCTGTGTGGGGCCAAATGAAGATCCAATTGTAAATGCAATACAGTGAGAAGGGTCCTCAAGAAACATTTTTGTTCTATCCCTGAAATCTAACTTCATCAATTCCAAATGGCAATGGACATATATGGTTAAGAAGAGCTTTCTAAGATCAGATCAGCACTTGAATTTAACTTCATGTTCAGAAAACAGCTTTAGGGGAATCACTTTATTTTCTAGGTAAAGAGGTACATGGGTACCTGGAATCAATTCATCAATCACACATATTTACTGAGTCCATTATTATTAAGTCTATACCATGTGCCAAGCCTTGGGTGGCCTTATAGACATCCTTTCAGCCCATACTCCAAAATCTGGACTACTTGACATACTGAGCTACTCAGAACTCTCCTGCTGAAGAGATTATGGATATAGGATACTAAAATTGTGTGCAGGTGTAAAGGGCAGCCACAAAATCTCCTTGGTACTGTATCCTGTTTGTAGGGCCTTGTGCCTCTCCAAAGTCTACAGTTTCTATGCACATGTTCCCTAAGTTAAAGTGACCTGGATAGAATAAGAGACTGTCTTTCTTCATCTGACTGTTGACTGTAGTTGGTATCAGCAATGTAAAAAAGATTTTTTTTAACCTGAACATATATATACATAAACACACATATAGGAATGTCTGTGTCCAAGTTTATTCACCTGCAGTTGGCGAAATAAGCCACATCCAAAATACAGACTTTCTGTAAGAATTTCCTTTCAAATTCATTTCTGTCAGAAATAGTCCCCAAGTGGTTTGTGGTTACTGATCTTATTTTTAGGGTGAACCATACTTAGATCAGCCCAAAGGCTTTTCAGTCCCTTTAGGAGGATAACATAAATGGGAGGGGAAGTTTATACCTAAAAGTCACCCCAACTTAGAGAAGGATTTTGAACCCATTTTCCCTCTCTATGCTGTACTCAACTTCAACCCTGCAAGACTGAGTCTCTTCTTCTCTAATTTCCCTTTTATGACTTGATACCTTTGTACACGGCCTTGCTGCATTTAGGATGATCCCTTTGGCTACTCTCCAGAAACCCCTCTAGCACTCAGCTCTAGTGCCACCCCATTTTCCCGATTCCTTCAGGCCAGGCTTTACTCTGTTCTTCCTGTGCTTTCTCTGAACTGAAAGTGCGTGTTCCCCACACGACATTATTATAGCTGTGTTACATTGTTATTCATCTTCAAATCCTTGGTACTTAGCAGGGTTCTTGGAACGTGGGTATTGCTCAATACATGTTTGTCGAATGAATGAACAAACTACTAAGGTCCTAGGACCCACCACGTAAATAAAAAAGAAAAATAGCTCAACAGCAACCATGGGTTACAGTTTTGCGCAGGTATATTCTTTAGGATTCATGATTCGTAGTGGGCCTCTGATGTGCAAAGTGAAGGGTTTTTGTTTGTTTTTGTTGGTTTTGTTTTGCCTTGCAGCAAGTGTGTGTGTATGTGTATAATGTGTATGTGGTATATGTGTATGGTGTATGGTCTATAAAGTGAGATAGCCTTCATTGTCTCCTGGAAATCCTAGAGTTAGATCTTACTTTTCTACCTTTATTATACTCATTCACAATTTTCTGTTCTGTTACCATAAGCCACACGTGCACGCGTGCACACGCACACACACACACGCGCGCGCGCGCTTCCCCTAAGGTTAAGTGGTAAGAATGGGCGATAAAATACAGAAATGTGGGAACATCAAGATCTCCCCTCATGTTTCAGTGACTCATCTAGCCAACTCAAAGTGAGATTTACCATTTTAATTGCCTCACCAAAAACTCTCTTTTGGTTTCCTTGATCTTTTGGGGTAGTCTGTGGGTTGGGGTGTTAGACATTAAATGTAGCGATGTTGGAGGTAGAGACTAAGCTGGATAAACATGAAGGACCCTGAGGGTCCTTAGGCATGTGGAGCCCCTCTGGTGGAAAATGAACTGGCATCTGTAAGATGCCTGCTGATGTGGGGTAGGGGCTTAGTAATGACCCAGCTTGTGAAATCGGCCCTTTGGGGCTGGCATAGAGTCATAAACCAAGCCAATTAAATTCTTAGAGGAAAATATAATTGTGTAAACTTCAAATGTTGAGTTGAACTGTTTAGCAGTGAGCTGTTCTTTTAACTGCCAACCGCGCCTGAGCCCGCCTCTTCCTGTTAGGTCAGCAACAAGCAGCAGCTCCAGGCTTGGACGTCTGGGTAATGGGAGTAACAAAGCTTTTTTGCCCAGAGTTTTAATATCCCAAAGGCAAAACTGAACTGATAGTGATAATACAAATAGGATGTTTGCCTTAGAGTTGATGCTAGAATTGGTTAAGACTTTTGGACTATTAGGATGGGGTGAATATATTTGTATGTGAAAACTGTGTGATTTTTGGTGAGCTAGAAGGTAGAGTGTTATGGGCTGAACTGTGTCCCCAAATTCCACATGCAGAAGTCCTAACCCCAGTACCCCAGAATGTGGCTCTATTGGGAGATAGGACCTTTACAGAGGTGGGCCCTAATCCAATTTGACTGGTGTCCTTATAAGAAGAGGAGATGAGGACACAGACCTGTGCACACACAGAGGAAAGACCACATAAGGACACAGCATGAAGGTGTCATCCGCAAGCCAAGGAGAGAGGCCTCAGAAGAAACCCATCCTGCCAACACCTTGATCTTGAATTTCCAGCCTCCAGAACTGTGAGAAATAAATTTCTGTTGTTCAAGCCACCCAGTCTGTGGTATTTGTCATGGCAGCATTAGCAAACTAGCATCGTCACCTAGTCCAGGAAATATTATTTTCTAAGTCTTATTTTTTCTAACTCACTGAGCTTTGTAAGAAATAAGCAGTATGATACTGGGGAAGGAGAAGGCTCCGGTTTTGAAAGGCCTAAGGCTTATATAATTTTGGAGAGTCCTCCTCAACAAAAAAAAATAAGTAGCAAAATGATTATTTTTAGAATAAGACAAAAAATCACAACAAATTTTAAAATTGTAAATAGGAGACAAATTCAAAAACACATATCATCTGATCACGTGAGCCAGGCCTCACTGGAGGGTTGGGCAGGTCGGGGCGCTGAGGCTTACACAAGGTTGGCTGTGTGTCAAAGTGCCTGTTTGAAATAATAGAGAAAGGCTGGACCCCTTTATGGTTAGATTTTCTGTCTTCCCATATTCCCAGGTACTCCATCACAGCACATCTGTAGACAGGATTTCATTCGCAGGAGCCTCCACCAGGCCATTAAGTTACACTGTCAGTCTAGCCAAGTATATAGTGCCTTCTGGGAGAATCCTTGCAAATACCCTGCCCTGTGCAGTAATTAACAATGGTCAGTTACTCTTTTCAGTAGTATGTGATGTAGATCCCCAGAACTGGGTTTTTCTGGCTGTCTGCCACAGGTGACAGAGCAAAGAGTGGGGCTTGGTGCCCTGGGTGCAAAGATAATCTCCTCTGCATTTGCACAGAAAACTGGGGAATTTTGGTGAAATTTTTCAGTTTCAGAATTCATTGGATCTCAAATCAGGTTGCCAGTACTGAGGTCATTGGTATGACCCTTTTTCCATTTTCACAGGCAAAGCTTCCCTCCTTGCTCAAGACAAAATTCATAAAATGGTGCCAGAGAAATATGATTTTTTTTCACACTTCACAAAGCTGTCAAAAAGCCTGGGTTTGCCAGTTTTGCTTTTAATGTGCAAAACCTTTCACATGGCTCCAGGAACAACCCAAGATCTAGTGGCCAACAAGTTGCATTTCCTTCCAAAGGAAACAGTAGAAGCATTGTTGGAGAAGAGGATGGCATTGACTTCAGCTGGAGCTGGTAAGGGATGGTATTCACATTCAAAAGAGCAGAAGCATTGGCTTCTGCAACAACAAACTTTATTTCAGTGGTAGGTTTAAGACATACAGGCATTGTGTGTGTGTGTGTGTGTGTGTGTGTGTGTGTGTGTGTGTATAGGGTGTGTGTGTGTGTTTACTCACACATGATAATCTTCTCTCTCATATGGGCCAAACTTTTTGTGTCCCTGTTGTAAATGGGACATCTGAGAAGCAGCCCTTTGCCAGGCCTAGGGACATGGGGTGATGAGTTTTATCAAATTTTCTTTGACTCTATTACACATGACTCTCAGTCCTAATAATAGCTTGTCCTGGACTTCTTCATGCTTTCCTTTTTTTTTTTTATACTTTCCATGCCTACTCTGAGGATATTTAGATAGCCAAAGTTCCATTATATTTTGCCATGTGTTTTCTTCCTCCTTTCTTCTGTTTTCTACACCAGTGATTCTCAAAGTGTGGTTCCTGGACCAGCAGTATCAGCATCACCTGGGAACTTGTTAGAAATGCAGGTTCTCAGACCTCATCCCAGACTGACAGTATATTAAATGGGGCTCAGTATTCTATATTTGAACGAGCCTTCTAGGAAAACCTGATACTCCCAGAAGTTTGAAAGGTACTGTCCTACATCACTTTTATCTGTCCTGAGAAGTAGATATCACAGCCTTCAAATGCTTACTCACAGTGGGCAATGTCCAAAGAGAGGGGACTCAATGGTAGTTGTGATAAGCGTTTCATACACATTAATCTGTGGAGACCTCACAGGCTCCCTGTAACTATCCAGCTTCTACAGTTGACACACTGAGGCTCAGGGAGGCTATGCAACATAACCATAGCCAAGATGGCTTCAGAGGGTATCTCAGAAGAATGTTCACGTGACCACCCACTGGGCCTCCTCTGTGCTTGCTCTGCAACATAAGACAAACTCCCAAATAGCTTTACTCCTTATGGACAAGTTCTTTATGATAAAACTTCTAGCAACATTAGCTCTAAGAGCACTCAGCTGGTAAGGGATGGAGCCAAGATGCAAAGACAGTGTATCCATATTTAATCCCTGTACTTTGGCCTGTATCTTGCAACTCTCTCAGAATTTATTGTTCATAAAGTGCAGGACTGGGCTCAGTGGAGGATACAAAGTTGAATGATAGAGTCATGACCCTTAAGAAGTTTAGGGTCTATCTGAAAACTTTGGTCTGTGGCTCTCCTCATGCATGGGTAGGCAGATCCAGACAACCCAGAATGGTGTTATGGAAAACACCGAGGCTTGAGTCAACAGCTCTGGATTTGAATCCTGGCTCTTCTAGACCACATGTTGTGACCACAGGAAAATTATTTAACCTCTCTGAACTTCAGTTTCAACATTACTGGTGCTTATTGTGAGCCTATATTGGGATTATATTTTTAGAAGTTTCAGTACAAAAAATAAATGAAATGGACTGAAAGAATGTTTTGAAATGTTTCGGTACAATGCTTGTTAATGAATGTCATTAACATTCTTGTATTATTTACTTACTAACAGGATTGTTGGCTGAGGAAGAGATAATGAAAGTAAAATTCCAGGCACAGCTTGGGTGCCTGAGAAATGGTAGTTACTTTTCTTTTTTTATTAGTAAATGCAATTACATTCAGTAGTACCAGCCACAATGTCATCTTTCCCTGAACAGAAGTTGGGCCAAGGCTGGCAGAGCTAGAAGCTGGGAATAAGGACTGTGGAACAATGAGGGAGTCCCACACTGGATTATACTGAAAGTGTTTCAGTGAGTGTTAAGGCGTGCTGTGGGTTGATCACTTGAATATTACCTCTTTCACTTTCTTTGAAATATTGAGTTTGGAGAAAAGAGCTGGTGAATGGTCACAAGATGTTGAAAATAGAAGACATTTCATAGATACCAAACGGTTCTTGCATATCGTACTAAAAGGGATATAGCCAAAAAATTTAAAAAGTTGACGAGGTACAAACTGAATTTGTTGCCACTACACTGTTTTTTTTTTGTTTGTTTTGTTTTTTAAATTTTTTTCTTCAACGTTTATTTATTTTTGGGACAGAGAGAGACAGAGCATGAACGGGGGAGGGGCAGAGAGAGAGGGAGACACAGAATCGGAAACAGGCTCCAGGCTCCGAGCCATCAGCCCAGAGCCTGACACGGGGCTCAAACTCACGGACCGCGAGATCGTGACCTGGCTGAAGTCGGACGCTTAACCGATTGCGCCACCCAGGCGCCCCTGCCACTACACTGTTTTAATCACACTGGACGTAAGCAGTCCTTCACCATCTGCAGTGTGGGCTTCAACTGCAGACTCATTGCCCAGAGATAGTGCTCGAATGTGGGGTTTTTTTTTTAGTTTTGGTAAATTTTACTAAAAATCAAAATCCAAGTCTTACAGATAGAATGCAGGACGTAGCTTTGGGGTGAAAATCTTCATAGATTTAGAATCTATGTATTGCAGAGCTAATTTGTTTCCCAGACTGTTTATTTTCCTTTAGGAAAAAAGTACATAAGCCTAGAGTATTTCGAGTTTTGAAAAAAAAATTTTTTAAGGAAAGGATGGAACATGTGAAACACCCCATAATCTCTAGAGAGATGAAGCAGGAAATACCAGTTTGAAGCTAACAAAAATGGTAATGACCAAATTTCCCAAGAAAGTAATCTTATAACATTTTATGGTCATCAGTTCATTTTACACATGCGTAAACAGTGATAAAATGAGGTGATATATAAGCAAGTTTGTAACCAGCTGTGCCTTTTATAATTATATAGATGCCCTAACTCTTGATTGAACAGGGGTTAATTTTTACAGTGGAAAACAATTACCACATTCATTCATGTAATTCTTTGCAAAGAAACAATTCTGTTTAACTAAGGGGTTAACATGTGTGTTGTTTATGTTTTTTTTTTATTTTTTATTTTCTGTATATTGTGGTGTTTTGATATTTGAAAAACCTGTCTGGGGAGAGACTGCTCCTCTTGGGTTAGCCAATTCTTAGACATAGCATAAGGCCAGCTGGGAACATGCGTTTGATTTACAAACCACTCCAAAACCATACCTCCTTTATCTGGCGGCAATATTCCTTCGCCTTAATCACCCCAGAGCTAGGTGCCAGGCAACTAAGGACCACTCCTATAATTTAGAGCCCACAGAAATTATTCAGACTAGCCAATCCTAAGCTATTGTACACTTCCCTGCCTTGCCTTTCCCACAGAAACTCCAACAAAGGCTGTGGCTTAGATTCTCCTCTCTCCCCTGCCACTCTTGCCTCCTGACTACCATTGATGCTTCCCCATGTGGTCCTGTGTGGCATGCCTCCTGTCTTTAGGACCCATGAGTATAGTAGGCTTTGTTTCCCTGACTCTCTCCTGTGTCTCCTCTTGTGCCCACACCCAACTGACCACCATCAAGAACACAGAACTACACGTAACAATACTGTTTACATCAGGTTCCTGCTACCAGGTGCCATACTACCTTTTCCGATTGACACAAGCAACTATAGAGCCAGGCCATTAAATTCAGAAAGCCTCTGGACAAAGCTGCACACAACTTTGTCCCAGTTGGCCCCTTCTGCTTCCCAGTGTCTTTCTCTTTGCCGATCCTTTAGACCTTGATTTCACCTTGATGATTTTTGTATACTCCCTGCTTAAATCTGGTACTCCCCTGCTGACACGTGGTTCTTGACACTGGAGCTCTTCCTCCTCTACCTGACCTCAAGGGCATTACAGCCCAGTTCCCCTCCAGCCACTCATCCCTCTCGCCTCGCTGCTGACCTTAGTCTATACCATATTACATCTTACCTTGCTTACCTTACCCTTTACACTCCACTCACACATACAGTAAAATGTGCCATTTGCCATAGCTATCTAAAATAGGCGGCTGAGTTTAGTTCTAAACACTAACTACATAGAAGTTTAATTAGAAAATATGCTAGCATTTTTTCCTACTTTAGGATATTTAGGAGCTATCTACATTCAATATCATATTATGTATGTATGCAAGTATACTATCTTTATATAAGTTGTGGGACTATAATTACCATCTCACTAATTAACACATAACATAAAGCTGTTTTATATTACTGGAAAAAAATGTTTAATTTCTTCCTATTAACTGCTAACCGATATTTATTACTATACCTATTTTAATGAATAAAAACTTCATTTCCATATGTTATATTTATGGAAATAAAATTTTCCATATAATTGATGTGCTAAAACATAAAGCAAATCAGTAGCACTATGTTCTCTTAAAGCTAAACAAGCCTTTTGAAATCTTTCCCTACACTGTTACGTTGTTTGCTAAGTATTTATTTATAAAAGGTATAAGGATCAACTTAAATTTGGATTAAATAACCACAAATGGAATTAGTAAGCAAGCTTTGCAATTTTGTTTGCTATATCTTTACTTATACATAGTACAAAGATAAACTTGGATCAAATAAGCACAAAGAGAATTAATAAATAAATCTTACAATATATATTTTCATACACAGACCTACAAAGAGTTTTTAAAAACTCTACTTGGGTTACATTCACCATTGCCACTATTTACCATTTCCTCCAAAGGAAACAACTCACCTTCTCACAGCACTAGTTTGAGTAACAACAGGCATGATGTCTCATATCTACAAAGAACCCACTATGTTGCAGATGCTGTTCTACATGTGATAAATGTGCCAATTGCTCCTCCAATTGTAGGTACTATTGTTATCTCCATTTCACAGATGAAGGGACAGACAGGAGAAAAGGCACTCATCCCAAATCACACCCCGCTATAGGTGGTCAGGGAAAAATGAAGCCTGGTCTTCCTCTGGAGCCTGTGTTGGAGCCCCTTTGCTCTTAATGAGTTCAGAATCTCACCATGAGTAGGGCTGCAGAGGCCGCAGAAGGCAAAGGGAGAGATGTTTGGGCAAAGGCAGAATCAAGTAATCATCCATCTACCTTCACTTTCTCTCTCAACCCCAATAAAACAGCTATAAAGGGATTTTTTTTTAAGACAAATCCAGAAAGAGGAGGGGAAATGGGAGATAAAAGGCACCAACAAAATTTAGGAAACTGGAAAGCCAAAGGATGAATAGGAACTGAGTGGCTCATCCAGAAAACCAAATCCTAAGCTCACAGTGGGGAACCTAATGACAACTAATAAGCACCCCAGAATGGACCAAAGTCTTGGAATTCACCAGGAATCTCTGGATGGGGAGTAAGGGAGGGAGGAATGGGTGAATTCTATTGAGAAACAGATCCCCAGATCCTCAGATCCCCAGATCCCTGTTGTGCCCACCAGAGTTCTCTCACCCTCTATTTTCCTGAAGAGTTAAGAGTTCCTTGCATGTTTGATAGTGTGAACCAGTTAAGGAAGCTGAATTCAGAGTTTTCAAATTTTTAATTAATAAACACCATTTCATGCTCATGAAAATGGTTAAAACATAAAAGACTGGCGGGGCGCCTGGGTGGCGCAGTCGGTTAAGCGTCCGACTTCAGCCAGGTCATGATCTCGCGGTCCGTGAGTTCGAGCCCCACGTCGGGCTCTGGGCTGATGGCTCAGAGCCTGGAGCCTGTTTCCAATTCTGTGTCTCCCTCTCTCTCTGCCCCTCCCCCGTTCATGCTCTGTCTCTCTCTGTCCCAAAAATAAATAAACGTTGAAAAAAAAAATTAAAAAAAAAAAAACATAAAAGACTGGCAAAACCAAATATAAGTGAGGTTCTTGAACAACCAGAACTCTCATATGCTGCTGGTGGAAGTATAAAATAGTATCAGCACTTTGGGGAATGGGTGGGAAGGTAAATTTACATCTATCCCATCACCTACCAATTCCACTCCCAGGTATTGATCCAAGGAAAAACTAAGTGCATGTCTACAAAATGATTTACATAGTAATGTTCATAACTATCCTATGCAGATTTGCTAAAAGCTGGAAACATCCTGAATTTCCATTAACAGGGGAATGAAGGCAAAACAAAACAAAAAACCCTGCCAAGTGGCCAAATAGTGGAATACTACTCAGTAATGGAAAAGAGTGAAAAGCTAGTATACTCAACATCATGGATGAATCTCAAAAAATTGTGTTCAGGGGCGCCTGGGTGGCTCAGTTGGTTAAGTGTCCGATTTAGGTTCAGGTCATGATCTCGCAGTCAGTGAGTTCGGGTCCCGCATCAGGCTCTGTGCTGACAGCTCAGAGCCTGAAGCCTGCTTCAGATTCTGTGTCTCCCTCTCTCTCTGCTCCTCCCCCACTCACGCTCTCTCTCTGTCTCTCAAAGATTAATAAATTAAAAAAAAATTTTTTTTAATTGTGTTGAGCTACAGATCCCAAACACAAGATATTTGTACAGTGTATATGATTCTTTTCATCTGGAGTCTAAGAATAAGGAAAGCCATTCTACAGTGATAGAGTCAGACAGTGGGATAGAAGTGAGGAAATGCCTGAAAAGGCACATGAGGGAAACTCCAGGGATGATGGAAATGTTCTGTATGTTGTTTGAGGAAGTATACACAAGAGTTCAAACTCCCCAATCTGAATACTCATAATCTGTACATTTTGTTTAATGTAAAGTATACATAATAACTTTGTAATATTCATAAATAGCAAAATATATTAAAAATGTGCACTTATAAATCTGATTTACAATAGCATTTTATGTTCAAGGCACTTTTTAGAGCTTTATAAATACAAACTAATTCAGTCTTTGTGATATCTCAATGAGATATTATTACATCAATTTTACAGTTAAAGACACTGAAGGCTATAAAGTAAGAAACTTACCCAAAGTTATACAGTGAGCCAGTTGTAGGGCTGGGATTTGAAGCCAAGTAATATGACTCTAGAGCCTTTACACTATTTTATGGTACCATGCTGCCTTCCACTGACTAAAGAAAGAGGAGGGTGAAGAAAATGCAGTTGAAAAAAGTGACATTGAAAAAAGTGACACCTAAGTCTTAAAAGAGTTCCTAGGTCCTTAGTTCAAGTTGGGACGGCCCAAGCTCCTGGGTTAGAACTGCCTAGACAATCGGGATTGAGGAGGTACAAGACCTGAGTTTTGTGTGATCTCATTGCTGAGGCATGGCATGATATAGTTATTCCAGAGCATTACCTTTAGCATCAGGTCCAAAGTCCAGTCTATGCCTAGGGTGTTATATTTGTATGGCCCTCAAAGCCTTTGTTTTCTTAACTGTAATCTCACGATGCTGATATCTATGCCAGAGGTAAGACATGTGTAGCAGATACAGCTAGGTGTCTTCCCAGTGTTCACTTTCTCCTTCTCCCTCATTAACAGACACCCTAGTTTGTTAAGAGTGGTGATATGCCTGGGGTGCCTGAGTGGCTCAGTTGGTTAAGCCTCCGACTTCAGCTCAGGTCATGATCTCACGGTTCATGAGTTCAGGCCCTCATCAGGCTCTGTGCTGACAGCTCAGAGCCTGGAGCCTGTTCAGATTCTGTGTCTCCCTCTTTCTCTGCCCCTTCCTTGCTCTCTCTCTCTCTCTCTCCCTCCCAAAAATAAATAAACATTAAAAAAAATTTTTTTTAAGTGTTTAAAAAAAGAGTGGTGATATGCCTAGTGAAGGACCTTCCCAGATGCCCTCACAATGAAGGCTGTCATGTGACACAACTCTGACTTAAAAGAAAAACACAATAAGCAGAATTCTGCCAGGGTGTTCGAGCAAGTTGTGGGTCTCCTCCTATTTATACCTGTCTGTTCTCCCTCCTCTTGTCTGGAACTTCAGTGTGAGTCTAGATGTGAAGCCATCATATTGCAACCATGAGGATGAAAGCTATATAAGAATGGGAGAGCAAAGATAAGAGGCCAAGGACACTGCTGACCATTGGAGCCCCTACCTGCCCAGGATGGTGTATCTCCATACTTCTTGTTACGTGAGGAAAAGAAAAAAATCCCCCAGTGGACAAGTTACTATATTCTGGGTTTATGTTACATACAGCTGAATGTCATCCTTAACTTACTTACATCCAGACGGTAAGAACCATTAATGGGTAGCAGTTAATTTCCCCCCAGATGAACAAAGAATATGTCTATGTTATTTCTACTTTTGGTATGGTGTTTCTAACAACAAAATATATCAGAGATATGGCTGTACATCACATCTCCATCCATACATGTTGCTGGTGTTCCCAGGCATAGGCATTAATGTAACCATTTTCAATCACGGTTTCAAGAGATTGTTTCTGTTAGTACTTTATTTCTGGCACAGTTAAGAATAATGCTTGATCATTTTTCAGTCCCATGCACTTGTCTTATAGACATTTGAAGGATTAAATTATCCTTGTCCTCCTTTCCTTCAAAGCCAATTTGTTTAGTATGACGTTATAATACAAATAAACTACACTTACTAGGCATTTTTCATACTGATCAATGTTTTGAATATTTAACAATTCAACTTATTTGATGTTCACAAATATTATTTGAAAGGACTATTATTATAAATACTCAACAAAATCAAGGCTCCATTATAAGTATTTTTCAAAAATGAAGCATAGAGTGATTAGGTGGAAGGTGGAAGAACTAGGATTTGCGATCAGGTGCTCTGACCCAAAGCCTTCCTAACACAACTCATACACTGTTTCCTTAGCTGCTGTCTAAAGTGACTTGGAGTCAAAACTGGTCAACAAGATTGGAACTATTCAGTAGGTACACATGCAATTGTGTGTAGGCGGGTGTGCGTGGATGAGACAGAGAGAGAAAGAGAAAGAGAGAAAGGGAGGGAGAGAGAACAAGAAATGAGAATGGATGGTAAGAAGTTTTGTTCAGGGGGAGGGAGAACATTGTAAATAAGGGGAATTTTTTTTAAATGACACTTATGACATGTAAAATGAAAATGTCATTTTTAAGCCTCTTGTTCATAGTCTCGGGATGTCAGAAATTTAAAACTGATGACCAAACACGGGCTGAGTTTTCAAAACTGAAAAGAAAGTTGAATAAAGTTATCATTTGATACAGTAAATTCCAGGCTGGAAATGTCTTCTGTCATTTAGGGAGCAAATTAGACTCACAATTCACAGAAAATGAGATTTTATGCAGAAATAATGGTACAAAAAACATACTTCTTATCTAAAAATAACTAATCTTTAAATGAATAGGAATTATCATGAGATAAATATTAGCAACTTACTAATTTATCTAACATAATGTGAGTATTCTTTCCTATAATTCAATTTATGATAGATATAAGAAGATTGTTACATGAAATGAGACTTAATTAAGAAGTACAAGCAGAGTATTATATATAACAAGCATTCTTACTTATTTATTATAATAATATATAAGATGCTGTACTATAGGACATAATGGAAAAACCTGCCTTTATATTTTATTTATTTTTTTTAATGGAGGTAAATGGTGAATTAACTGAACCAGATAGATTTAGCCCTTCAAACTGAAACAATGTTATATAAATGATTTTTAAATCTCAGGTTTTGATCTCTCTTTGAGTTGTTTTGGACTATTGCATCATGTTATTTCTGGCTGAGGATTTTTGAAACTATGAATATGCAGGAGTAGTCCTAGACAACAGCAAATACAGTCAAGTAACCAAGAGGTAGAATTGGAAGAAGAGGGAATGGCTGTTGGCTAGCCAAGGTCAATATTGGAAAGTCATAAGGACATCTTAAGAGCTAAGCTAGAAAGTGGAGCATGCAAGCATTGTAACTAGTTTCCAATCTACTGATTGGAAATACACATATTTGCTTTTGCCATATGTTATCTTAAATATTCTCTCTTAGGAGATTCACTGTAGAGTTGTTGAGACATTTAGTTCTCTGAAATTTACCAGTATCATTTATGTAGAAAAGGTAACTGAACATGTTCTGCACTCATTCCTAATTAGAAATCTAGGAATGGGCTAGAAATAACAACACAATAAAAAGTATGTACATTAAACCTACAGCTAATACCATAATTAATGGTGAAGCAATGGCAGGGGGCCCAAGAATGTCCAGAACAAACAAGACCCTGCTCCCTGCTACTATTGGTAAACTTGGGTTTAAGTTTCTGGCTAACACGGTAAGATAATACTGAGAAATAAAAGGCATGCCTAAAGAGAAGAGAAAAATTATCATGTGCATGTCAATTCTTTTAGCTTTAGAACTAAAGTAACACAACTAAAAGTTCTTAAAATAAGGAAGACAATTCAGCACAGGGGTGAAGTAGGAGATAAATATCCAAAGTAAATTTTCTTTACGTGAGCAATAACCAGTTAGAAAATTCTATTCACAATAGTAACCTGCAACCTCAAATAGCTAGAAAAAAATAATAAAAACTAGCAAAAAGAGTGACTTTTATGAAGTAAACCACAGAAGAGATTCAAAAGATACAAAAGAAGAGAAAGACATGCCATGTTTACGAATGAGACTACATATTCAAGATAAATCATTTATTCACCAAAATGTATGAATATTTCTAGCTTATCAAAACTGAGTCTAATATTAAACTAGGTCATAAAAATAGAGATATGAGAATGGGTTATAAAATCCTGAAAAAGGAAATACTGAAGGCACACTCACACTACCATATAATAAAATGTAATATAGAGTCCTGGTGATTAAAACCACATGATATTGGCAAAGAAGTGACAGATGAATGAAACAAAATGGATAACTTTAGAACAGACATAAGTATATAGAAGAGCATATTCCACAAGAGAGGGAATGTCACAAACCATTGAGGAAGTCTTTTTCATCTGACAAATAAGATGGAAAACATTAATAAACTTCAGAGAAAAGTAAGATCCTCAGAGAAGAAACAGAAATGGTAAATAAAAATATAAAAAGATGCTCCATCTTGCCAGTAATTCAGGAGACATAAATTGAGGCCACATTGATTTACCTTTCAATATCCACTAGATAGGCAAGAATTAGGAAAACATACTGAATGCTGGAGAAATGTGGATCAAGGAAAAATCATATATTTTGTTGGTGCAAATATAAATTGGTACAGTCACATTGAAATTTGCATTATCCTTTAAATTTAAAGCTTACATCCCCTACAACCTAGCATTTTCAATCCTCAATATACACTTCATAGAAATTGTTAAATGTGTGCATCCATAAATTTGTACAAAAATTTTGAGAAGCATTGTTCATATTAGCAATAAGCAAACAAAACAAAATATTCATTGTCAATAGAATAAAAAATACATTGTGGCACATTTACATAAGGAAGTAATATATACCAGTAAAAATAGATGGGAAAAATCTTAAATGAAAACTAAAAACAGTTAAGAAGAAAAAAGCAAGTAATAGAATACTATATACAACTTGATACTATTTTTACAAGACCCCCAAAACAGCAAAATTAAATGTCAAACTCTTAAGATCGTATGTGTGACAAAACTATTGTTTTAAGCACAGTCGTGATAAATCCAGCACACAGAAGAGAACAGGGTTGTTCAACTTTAGCCCTCTTGACATTTGAAGCCAATAACTCTTGGTTGTCTGAGACCATCCTCTACATTACTGGATGGTTAGCAGCATCCTTGGCCTCCTCCCACTAGTTGCCAGTTGTAAACCCCGCCCCAGCTGTGACCGCCAAAATGTGTCCAAATATTGTGGAAAGTCTCTTGAGAGATAAAATTGCTCCCAAATGAGAATCCCTGGATAGAGGTTATCTCTGAGTTTGAGACTAGGGAGCAAAGCAGGCAGACAGTAGGGGAGGAACCCAGGGGAAAATGCCAAGTTAATCATAACTTTCTAGTCCCTGCTTTGAGTGGTAGGTTCAGCAGTGCCAGTTTATTATTATGCCTGACGGCTTATGGGTTTTTTATATGTCAGATAGTACCTACATGATTTTAAAATTAAATATACATGATAATACACAGTAAAAATACTAGAATAAAATACCCCCAAATTAGCAATATACATTCTTAGAGACAAAGGTTATTGGTTTCTAGTTTCTTCTCTATATGGTCTGTTTTCAAAAGAAAAAAAAAGAACATGCATTAGTTGTATAAAAAATGTTTTTAAAACCTCTACAAACGAGTTGACAACAACTCATCATTTGTTAATGAGTTACCAACAAATGAGTTGATAATCAACACTTGATTCATGGTGGACTATGACACAAAGAAAATCATTTCAGAACTCATGAAAAAGTTCTTTTCTTTATTTTGTTGCTTGTATTTATTACACACCTAATTTTAAAAAATAGCATTTGACCTGACAAGATAACATGTTCTTCTTCTGGGTGTTCTATATCTCAGAGAGTGCTTATTAATCTAGTGTGCACCCAGCTTTATTTTTATAAAAGATAATAAAAAAGGATTTGAAATTATTTACGAATTTGCTACATTTGAAACTGCGGCTTGGTGGGTCCCAGGCTGTGATGAAGCATGCCGTTTGTTTAATCTGTTCTCTACCAGCAGCTGACGCACAGCATGCTCTGCTCTTTGTATTTCTAATTTTTGTGATCCCTTTGATCAAAATCTGATGATGTAAAAAACAAAACAATAGGATCAGTGGCGGTGGCAGCTAAATGAATTCAAGAAGTTGCTTAAAGCATTGTCACAGTTGAGAACATGATTCCTTTCCTTCAAATTAGATCCAAATTCTAGATGTTAAGGGAGAGAGAATTAAACATTATTTTATTTATTCCTGGTGAGAACGTGCTGTCATAGCCCAACTGGTAAATATTCGATGTGAACTCCATGGAGTCCCAATTCAAGGGTCATCTTAGCCAACACGTACTGAAACTTCTTTATCACAAGGAAGGAGATGCTTCTCTTCCTCTATTCATGGGATACATAACTAGATAGATTTATGGCACAAACATATGCCACCTGTTTCCATTTAACCTTCATTTTTAAAAGGAGGCAGAACAATAGAAACCCTGGATTTGAAACAAACCCTTCCTGTATAATCTAGAAAAAAATCACCTAAACTCTCTGAAACTTAGTTTCCTCAGCTGTGAAAGAGAGTAACCAGAACACGTGCTCATCTGACTTTACAGGTAGTTGAGAGAATTGCTTGAGGTTGTGTTGAGGAAAGTGCTTTGGGAAATATTTATATATGCCTACCTATACCTTTATCTATATACCTATATCTCTATAGAGATGTAATGTGCAATAATTAAATAGATGGGCTTATTATTACCAGAATGTTCCTATTCGAGCACAAACCATTTTATTGGGGTGGGGAGTCACAAAGTGTAAGTGAAACAGTTTACTTATTTTGTGAGTGATCCCATTCTATACAGTTCACTGCCCCTCTTTTCCTAACAGTCAAGCATTCTCGCCACCATTCCTACACTTTGAAACACTGTTGCTTAAGTGAAAGGTCAATCAATCCCTGGCCTCTTATTTCAGGCTGCAGACACTGATATGCCTAATTCAGTATTTCTCAACCACAGTCAATTTTGTTCTTCTCTCAGGGACATGTGATAATATCTGGAGATATTTCTGATTGTCACAACTAGGGTGGAGGTACTACTTGCTGTCAGCTAGTGGGTAAAGGCCAGGGTGCTGCTAAACATCCTACAGTGCCCAGGACAGCTCTGCATCCCCGGCAACAAAGAATTATCTGGCCCCAATATCATCAATAGGGCCAAGACTGAGAAACCCCCATCCAAGTCAATATTGGGCAATTGTGAAATGACTCCATTTTTTTTGAAGTTTATTCTCCATCCCACTCATGTATCCAAGGTAACTGCTGATTAGAATGAAATTCAATGGTCCTACTTGCTTTGGCTCATTTACACCACTGTATCAAGAGGTTTGAATAGGTATATGTCTATCAGACAGTCTCCAGGAAACTGAGCCAACTGAACATTTTAATATTGGATTCAACTGCAGTCAAGTAGAATTCTTTTTGGTCTAATAAATACCTCTGATTTTCTTTCCATTGGCTCTCTCCAATTGGTTCCTTACCTTTTTGTCTGATTGTGGGTGACTCATTCTGAGTTTAGGTAGAAAAGCTCCTGTTTAGGGGTGAATCGCTCCACTCTGTCTTAAAGACATTCAGTCAGGCAGGGTCCTCCATTACACTGGAAGGGACTCTAATGAGCCAAAAATCATGAAACTAAGCAGACAGCGAGGGGTGTCGGATGGTTTTCTAGGCAAATAAGGAGGCAGCTGCTAAGCTGTACCGCAAAAGCAAACAATCAAGAGGCTAGGGACACCCATATCACTTTAACACCACAGACAAGAACCTCAGAAGATTATCACTTTATAGTACATTTAGAAGAAAATGTCTCCCTGTAATCACCAATATACGATAGAGAATAATAAAATAATTAGAAGAGTCAAAGTTATGTAGCAAATAAGACACCACCCAAAGTAGTCTTCATTTTATTCTTAGTTACCATTACATAGTAATGTCTTTATTAGGCTGGTGATATAATACCCCAAGATGACCTGCTACAGATGTCATTACATATTCTAAAAGAGCTCTCTTAAATTCCACTGGAATTTAGGAATCAATTTTGAAGAAATGCATCCACAGAAAAATCATTACTGATTCTCATAGGAAGATAATAGTTTCCCCTCCCCCCTTTTTCTTTTATATCTCCTTGACATTGACAGTGTGACTAATGTACTCACTGGTATGAGAAATCTACAAGGCAATGACATCACAACATGTAATTTTTCCCTTGTGCACTCAGGAAAGTCAAAGTTCTCTTGTACACTTAAAGAATCAAAAAGCCTAACTTGAAATGGGAATAGTATCCAAAATAAACAAGTTGTATTATTCTCTTTCCTCCTCAACCCAGCCTTTTCCCCTGTAGTTTTAAAGTTTGGAATTAGGTTGTCATAATAGTCTGACTTTCATTTTTAATTAGCCAATGATTTAGAAAAGAAAGAATGAAAGAAGAAACTCTTGCTATATATTAAAATCATTGATGTGTAGTTTTCTTTGGGTTCTGGTGTTTGATGAAGTGCCTTACGTTGTTTTTTCTTGTTGCCAGCAACTGAAATACCTACTAATTCTTTCTGGCTTTAAAAGAACTGCACAGCATTGGCTACATATGTTTACCATTATCCACAGAACTGTCAGACCCTTTATTCCAGTGGAGGCATGCATGGAAATAGGCCAGAATGCGAAGGAACACAGTTCCGGTAGTGAAATTAGCAACTGGACAACATTCCCAGGGAAGTGGCTGATTTCAGTTCTGGCAAAAATCCCATGGCTGCTGGTACAAAAAACAAACAAAAAAAAAAAAAAAAGAAGAAGAAGAAAAGAAGAAGCAGCAGCAGAAGAAGGAAAAAAAAAGACAAGAAAGAAAAAGAAAAACTGTGGCTAAAATTTATCCCAGGGAACAAAAGGGAGGCGAAAATATATAATTTGCACAGCCTATCAAAAAATAATCCTGATAATTCTTTTCATTATTGTAAATCTTTGGTTATTGGGTGACTTCTGATTTTGAAATGGCAAGACGCTTTTCTGAATCCAGATTATGCATGAAGGTTTAATGCTTAAGACTGGCAGCCTTTTCACCTTTGAAGTGAATTTTAAGAGTTTAATCTCCTTCTTGTAGTCACAGGATTTAAAAGCCATAATTATGGATCAATTACATTGTGGCCATTGTTTTTATTTCCCCCAAATTGTATGCATTCGCCAAACCAACTATGGTGAAATAGAAAAAAAGCCAATTTTTCATTATAATTTGTAAAATGTTGGTAGGAGTAACTTAAAACCTGGATAATCAGTAAAAGATACATTACCAGTAATTTCTGGTATTTCTTTAGTGGTCAATTAGGTTGTTAGGTAACATAGATGTATTTGTGAAATACTGCTGAATATTCAAAATATTAAGGAGGGAATTTTGATATCACAAAGCTTTTGGGGACCAGACAAAATCCATAATTATACAAATCTGTATAACCATAAAACAAGAATGTATCTTGGCCTTTCAGATTAAAAAAAATACTATGTGTTAATCATTGTATATTTGTTATTCTATTTAAACTTAGCAACAATTGCTGAAATAGGTTTTATTATCCCTTAAAAGGTAAGGTAATAGAGGCATGAAGACTCACGTGAGAATTATTTGCAGAGCTAGAATTTGAACCCAGGTCTGAATCTGAACCTACACTGTAGACTCAATAAACCCATTTCTTCTTTCTGGACCCACAGCTAGACTTCATTCTTAACCTCCCTGGTAGTTAGATATGGCCATATGACTAAGTTCCAGGCACTGAAATGTAAATGGAAGCAATGTTTACCATTTCAAGACTGGCCTATAAAATCTTCCTTGCAGAACCTTCCTTATGCTATTTCCCATTCCACTGCTTTGAGGCAAGTATGCATGGACACCTTGGATAGGTTGAATATGACAGAGGCACAGGAAAAAAGGTCCTGTGTTCCTGTATTTCCCCTTTGAGAAAAGTGCCATCTGCCAATCAGACACTTGTATTTTGGAATTTTTGTAAATAATAAACTTCTATTGTATTTGAACCATTATACATTTGGGGCTTTGTTACAGCAACTAGCATTGCTTACCTGTTTATTATAATAACAGGTCTTTCTTCATATTGAAAAGACCTAGGGAAGTCCATACAAAAGGGCAAACCTATAAATAACTTTTAAATAGGGATCTGAAGAGAAGAGATGTGAAGGAACAAGGGGACACTTTATCAACTCTTTTAAAGAAACTTCCTTTCAGAAAAGACATCTCTTATTTTTTGTATGTAATCAACAAACATCTCAAGAACCTGGTTTAGAGTCATAAAATCAACTAATGGATATTTTAAAATTGTATATACTGTGTGAAGACCAGTACTATGTACACAGAGATGTTCAATAATTCTTTTTTTCAACAACCCCTCTTTAATAATTATTTTTATTTTATAGATTTTATTTGAAAAACTTAGAAAGCAGGGGAAAAGAAAGCAAGAAGCCCTATTATACCTCAATGGAATCATTTAATTTAGAGCAAACAGGAGTTGTTTATAATTAGTTAAAATCTTCAAACTCTTAGGGGTATTACACTTCACTTCTGTAAATTCTGGTGATCAGGAATGAAATGAGACTTCTCTAAAAATCAACATTAATGTGATGAGGTTTCAGGTTAGTTATGGTTGTATGAAGAAACATCCCTTAAAGCTTACATTTTTGTGCATCTATCTTTTCCCATAAGAGAAAAAATGTATTTTAAAATGTCTTTTGGATAATGCCAGAGCTTTGTAGAATTGTCATAAAAATATTATATGATCTAAAAGCTAAGTCTTAATGTCTTCAAGGAGAATAAGGTTGTTCTAGGTAGAGCTGGGACAGTGGAACAAAGACTGCTTCTTCCCCAGCTGTCCAAATCCAGGCCCATTCTGGTCTGGCATTGATCTCTGAGGATCCCATGTGCTGGCATCTCTGGAAGAGAAGACCCTTACGCGTCAGTGAATTGTGTCAAAGTTCCAGAGAGGAGGCAGAGAAATAGAGTAGAAAGATCATAAATTCTAGAATGAAAGACACCTGCGTTTTCTACTCGTTAGCTATTTAGCTTTGGTTAAGTCATCAGGTAGCTCTAATTCTGAGTTGTGGTTTATCTGCTAAAGGGGACGATGCTCATATCTTGAATGGTTTTGGTGAGATTTACAAATAATACAAAAGGATCACTTTATAGATAATAAGGGGAAGTGGTTATTGTCATTGTTGAAGCACAGTCTAATCTTAGAGCACTGTTCTGTCTCCAGGGGAGGTAAGTTGACAAGGCTTGTCTGGAAGGCTCCAATCTATAGTCTAAGGGCCAGACTAAGGTTTTAGTTCAAGTAGGGAAAAACTGGTACAGAAACACATAGAAAACAGATGCTCAGTCATAAGGATAGAGAGAAGATTTCAGGGAGAATGTGAAGCCACTCCAGGATCGCTAGGTACTAGGTTTATGACAGCGTGATTGCTCTAGACCTTAGCCACTGGGAATGGAGCTCCTAGTGTATGGACAACTGTGGACAGGACTGTCTCAAGAACTGGCAAAAGATAAGCCTTCAGGTTATAGCTATATAATATCTGCATCTACATGAGTTTGAGGCAGGCAGGGACTGAAAGTTGTTATGAAAAGTAAGTCATATTTCTGAATTTTATTTTGCTTTATTTTTATATCATATTCAACTATAAGCCATTTTCAAATTCTTATTTGCAATCATGAGAATTTTTTTTTAATGTTTTGCTTTTTTTTAGAGAGAGGGAGAGAGTGCAAGTTGTGGAGGAACAGGGAGAGAGAGGGAGACACAGAATCTGAAATAGGCTCCAGGCTCTGAGCTGTCAGCACAGAGTCCAATGTGGGGGTCAAACTCATGAGCTATGAGATCATGACCTGGGTTGAAGTTGGACCTGTAACTGATTGAGCCACCCAGTTGCCCCGATAAAGAATTTTTCAATTCTTTCAAGTACAGCATTGTATTATGAAATCTGAAACTCTGTACCTTCTAATTTCTAAATTATTTATGATCCTCATTGCATTTCTCCTTAAACGATATTTATTTGTGTATTTAATTTCATTTGCCTACTCAAATAGCTTTTGAAGATAGAGAATGTGTCTTACTGTCCTCAGTCAGTGTCCCATAAGAAAACAAATGGCCTTCTCCAGAAAGACAATTGTGTCAAATGAAATGAAGGACTATTTACAAAGATATGAGCAAGGCTCAGGAAAGTCAATAAGGGACACTGCAGTTCTCTGGGACTAGTAATGTTGGGAAGCTGGTACCACCCATAGGGCTAAAGAGACAAGGGAAGGAGAGAGTAAGGGTCATATGATTGAGACTGTGGCCTTTAGTAGAGGTTCACAAGCAACTGAAGAGAAAGAAATACTCTGACCTCATGTCCCCCATGCCTTCTCAACTCTAACTTTCTCCCATTGCCTGTTATTGGCCAAATCCAACCAGAAAACAGAGGGCAAAGGTAAAAAAAAAAATCCATACTCTTCCTTTTAAAAATCTCTTACAGGGGGAGCTCAGCTGGCTCAGGGCATAAAACGTGTGACTCTGGATCTTAGGGTTGTGAGTTCAAGCCCCACCAATAGCATGGAACCTACTTAAAATCTTAAAAATAAAGAAATAAATGACAATAAAAATCTCTCATAGATACTGAACATATTATTGAATTTAACTTTATGCTTTATTGGTTTATAAAGGCAAAACAAAAAAAATCTACTAAATTACACTGCCAACATTGTGTCTTCCTGAAGCCTCTTCATATGAATCCCTTACCCTCCCTTTCCTTCCTCCCCTTCTTCCTTTCATCCTACCTACCTTCCTTTCCTTCTTCCTTCCTCCAATGGAAACTCAGTCTCATGGGGGTCGCAGATGTAAACTGATGCTAGTCAATAGGATGAAGTCTTTAAATGGAGGTACCAAGATGTGTACAAAAGGCTATGAGAATAGGGAAGAGCAGTCCTGAGACTGCCACAGGGAATCAGAGAAGTTGATGCAGGACCTGCTCTTGAAAGAGTATTCCGGATATGTCAAAATGAGAAGCAGGAAGACTGCTAGGGTGCTGGCCAACCATGATGTTTCTCTTACCTCTGTGCTCAATCATGAGATGTGTCAGCAGAGCGCAGGGACAGCCCCAGAGACAATCACTTCTAAGGCCCCCTAACTCCAGTGAGAAGGAGAGAGGACACAGGGATGAGCGTCTCTAACTGAAGAAAACTTGACTCCAGAAGTCGGCTTTCACTACAGACCTCCTAAGGTTGGATATGGATATGATTAGGGTCTGCAATAAGTGACATCTGTTTGCTCTGACCTTTGGGTAATGTGGCGTTTCTTTCTCTGGGGCAGATGCTAGAAAGGTGTTTATTGTGAGTTGACAGGGGTCTTGGTGGGTGGTGAGGTGTGAGTCAAAATTCGACTATGCATTTTGGCATTTTGTCTACAGATGTTTCTCAGATGTTTGTGGGCGGGCATGTCTTTAAATAAAGAAATACTAAATGTATGTTTCTTTTGTAGAGGAAAGGAAAAAAACTCACACTTAAAAGCTTGGCCCTTTTATGACTTCAACGGCACTCTAGTTTCATGGCCAGATTAGAATTAGCTATTGCATGTATTTTCTGAAGAGAAAGTTTGATCATTTAAGGAAAAATCACCTGTTAGTTTGAAATTAACATGCTGATGAAGAACGTGACATGGCCATGGGGAAAGTATGGGAAACTTCATGAGGTACCAGATACTAGCTTTATGTGGGCTAGCTTTCCTTCATCCTTCTGGGGTACCCTTCCCCCTACTCATGCCAAAAAACTGGATTTGGTAAGGCTTATTCCTTACTCCAAATGTCCACTGCAGTTAGAATTATGGGGGGAGGGAGGTGTCTTCAGAATTCACAATCTATACCCATTTATTATACCATGGAAGTCGTATCTTCCATTGTAAGTGATGATTTTATAATATTAGAGAGAGACTTGACAGATATTTAACTTTTAATTTCCTCAGAATTATGTTGAAATATAAAAATTGATTTACAAAGGTAAGGAAAGTCCAATCACACTTTTGAGATTATCTTTCTCTTTTTTCTACTTTAAGAAAAGTAAGTAAAAGAAAAATAAAATAGCCCATTTTGATTTTTTTTCCAGAAATAAAAGTTTTAAAAGAAAGTTTCTCAAGTTTCTGAAGAAATTTTGTAACTTTTAGTTTGAAAAATCTACTTGAAAAACTTTACAAACAGATGACTAGAGTTGATTAATCTGCTTAGTGAATAAGTGAAAAAATAGTGATGATGGAATGAGCCTGGAAACCAAGAGCTTAAACATTATGTAGAGTTTCCTGCTTCATATCAAAACTTCTTGAAATAATGTTTTCGACAGACGCTTACTTTGACCTCGACTTGTTAGCAGTTATATGGACTTTACCCCCCCCCCCACCCAAAAAGTTTATTTTCAAAA
This sequence comes from Prionailurus bengalensis, assembly GCF_016509475.1. Lineage (NCBI taxonomy): Eukaryota > Metazoa > Chordata > Mammalia > Carnivora > Felidae > Prionailurus > Prionailurus bengalensis. The sequence continues at coordinate 76,117,957 of NC_057349.1, read as the reverse complement.
TAAGTTTGTTGTGTATGGTTAACTTTTTCAAGTTAGCTCACTTAAAATTTGTAAACCTTAATGACTATCTTAACAAGAAGGGAATATTTTATCTAATGCTGTGGCTTAAAAAAACAAACAAGAATATAGCTGATGAATGATTATAAGGATGATTGCAAAATTCTAAGACTTATTTGTTACTGGCTATGTTCTGATATGGATATAAAGACTGTTTCTTCAACTTAGCTATTATACAGACCTATACTGTAGGTCTTCCACAGAAATAAAACTGATAAATGTGAAATGTGAAAACCCTCATAAAAATTTGCTTACAGTCTTGATTTTCTTCCCCCCAATCAGGATAGCATGTTCCAGCAAACCTAGAGAATAGAGCCACCTTAAAATATTTAAGGTACATGATTTCTTCCTTTTAACTCATTGTTACACTAATGACTGACTTGTTTCGACACCTTATGGAAAGTGGGCTGTCTTTACTAATATTTGAGGACCTCACAGAGTCTAATTGTGGCCAGTCAGTAACTGTTGCTCAGTCAGAAAGCTGCATTCTTTTTCGTTTTCCCTTTTTTCCTGGGTCTTATCCCACTCCTCCCATCTCTTTCCTCACCTCTCATCTACTTGGAGGTAAAAATTGTGGTAAATAAAGATTTATTTTTCTTTACCCAAAATATATTCAGCAAAAGGTCCTGAGAACAGATAACTTGGCTTTACTGCTAATGTAGCAGGATGGCAGTCAGTGTTTATGAGGTTCAGTATTACATGTTGGTCCAGTATTTTCAAGGCAAATGTGTCAGTCAGGATAGGGTAGGTTGTGTTGTGGAAGCAAACAACTCAGCAATCTCAGAGGCTAAAATGAACAAAGGTTTATGTCTTGCCCACGCTATATGCCCAAAGCAGATGGTGGGAAGTTCTGTTCCCCAGACCCAGGCCAATAGGTGCTCCTCATCATGGAACATGAGAACATGGGGAATTTGAAGCCATTGTCCTGGAAGAGACATATGTCAGTCCCCCTCCATTTTGTTTGGTCAGAATACGGGTCATAGTCATGCTTACCTTCAAGAGGACAGGGATTGAAATTCTCTACATTTCCACAAGTAAGGAGAAATATTAATATTACCACAGTAAGTCTGGGATTTGGGGGAGAAGGTTGTTTTTGTTTTTGTCTAAACCGGCCCTCTAGACAAAATAAAATTAACTGAAATAAAAGTTTCTGTCTTGCATGTAATAAACATTCAATAAATATTTATGAGTGGTGGTTTATTAGTTTTCTATTGCTGTATAACAAATTAGCACAAATTTAGCAGCTTAAAACAGCACCCATTTATTATGTCACAGTTCTGTAGGCCCAAAGTTCAGCATGGTATGACTAGGTTCTCCGTTCATAGCATGTGAAGCTATAATCATGATGTTGGCCAACCTGGCTTCTCATCTAGTGGCTCTGGAGAATTCACTTCCAAGTTCATTTAGGCTATTGATGGAATTCAGTTCCTTCCAGTTGTAAACCTGAGGTCCCCATATTCTTGCTGGCTATAGGCAAGGTCTCTTAGCTCCTAGAAACTGCTGGAATTCCGTGTCATTAGGAAAGGTTCTACAAAGCCAGCAACAGAGAATATCCTGCACATCAAATCATTTTTGTGCTTCAAATCTCTCTGGCTTCCTCCATCTCTTATCTCTAGACCCGCATTTTTTCTTTATGTTTATTGATTTTTTTTGAGAGACAGAGAGGGAGACATAGAACCCAAAGCAGGCGCCAGGCTCTGAGCTGTCAGCACAGAACTTGATGTGGAGCTCGAACCCATAAACCATGAGATCGTGACCTGAGACAAAATCAGACGCTTAACCACCTGAGCCACCCAGGCGCCCCTAGACCCACACTTTAAGGCTGCTATGTTTAAGTCAGGCTTACCCAAACAATCTCTATATCTTAAAGTCAACTGATTTGAGATCTTAATTACAACTGCAAAATCTCTTTTGCATATATAGTAACATAATCACAGGAGCGATATATTATTCTATTTACAGTTTCTGGGGACACTCCGGGAGAGGAGATTATATAAAGGTGAGGGGCATTAAGGGTCATTTTATTTTTTATAATTTTTTTAAAGTTTATTTATTTTGAGGGAGAGAGAGAGAGAGCATGAGTAGGGGAGGGGAGAGAGAGAGAGAGAGAGAGAGAGAGAGAGAGAGAGAATCCAAGCAGGCTCTGCGCTATGAATGAAGAGCCCGACGTGGGGCTTGTACTCACAAACTGTGAGATCATGACCTGAGTCGAAACCAAGAGTCAGACACTTAACCAACTGATCCACCCAGATGCCCCATTAAGGGTCCTTTCAGAGTTCTGTCTAGCACAGCAGCCTGGCCAGAGTAGAAAAAGTATTATTAAATTAATTGTCCAGATGACTTGGGTTTAAGACCCAGCTCTGCTGGTTATTAACTGGATAATTTGAAGCAAGCCATGAGCCTTTCTTCTCTGTCTCAGTTTCCACAATTGTAAAATGGGAGTATTATTCCCTGCCCTGCAAACCCCAGAGAGTAGTTGTGAGACTCAAATGAGATTATATGAAAGCACTTTGTAAACGTTAAAGAGCAACACAAATGCAAGTTATTATTATTTTCTTTGAATTTAACTTTGCTTCTGAGGGCCTGTGAGACCAGACCTTTTAAAAACAACGCTGGAAGAGGAGGCAGGCATAGGGGTGGAGGAAGGGCCTTGAGAGACACAGGCTTTTTGGCTTTCTATCCTCACAGAACACAAATTTGATGAGCTAATCGTAAAATAAGTGAAAGCATATGCTACACATTTCTTTTTTTAATGCATGAAATAGGTGTAAAATTTTAGAGGATCACTTTGGCAAGAGGTTTTTGGCCTCTGCTCTATATAATGATAATAATACATTACCATATATTTATGTGGTGTTTTCGACAGGAACTGAAACACTTTATGGATAGTACTGTTCCTCTTCTGAATATGACAGTGAGGTAGTAGCAGATGTAAAGCATTTATCCATGTATAATATTAGCATATAGACAAGGCCATTCCAGAACACAGGACCCCAAAGCCATACATAACTACTTTCTTTTTTCCCTTTGATTTATGATATCTCCCTCGGTTAACGAATAGTTCAGAACTTTTACGAACCCCAAGCCCACCTTATTAGCACATGCCTACTCCATATTTTTTAATACTAAGGTTGAACATCAGAGTAATTGCTTGTTTCCAGTTAGACATTCTCATTTTGTTGTAGGATCAGATAAATAAAAGTTCACACTGATTGTTTCTATGAAGGTATCACTTAATACACAGCCTTTGAATTTGCCAGCTTAAACACAAATACACTGAGTGATTGTCAGACACCCACTTATGTCTTGAGACACAGGACTAAATCCTGTGGTCCAAATCCATTACCTTTGATCTGAATCAATTATGAAGGACAGTACCCAAACAGGTGTAGCCACTCTGGAAAACTGTATGGAGGGGCCTCAAAAAGTTAAAAATAGAAATGCCCTATGATGCAGCAATTGCACTACTAGGTATTTACCCAAAAAAATACAAAAACACAAATTTGAAGAGGCACATGCACCACAATGTTTATAGCAACATTATCAACAATAGCTAAACTATGGAAAGAGCCCAAATGTCCATTGACTAATGAATGGATAAAGATGTGGTGTGTATACATATATCTATACACACAGACAGACACACACACACACACACACACACACACACACACTGGAATATTATTCATCCATCAAAAAGAATGAAATCTTTCCATTTGCAATGATGTGGATGGAGCTAGCGTGTATTATGCTACGTGAAATAGAGAAATACAAATACCATATGATTTCACTCATATCTGGAATTTAACAAACAAAACAAATGGGAAGGGGGAAAAAGAAAGAGGGAAACAAACCATAAGAGACTCTCCATGATAGAGAACAAACTGAGGGTTGATGGAGGGATGTGTGTGGGGGATGGGCTAGATGGGGGATGGGTATTAAGGAGGGCACTTGTTATGATGAGCACTAGGTGTTGTATGTAAGTGAGGAATCACTGAATTCTACTCCTGAAACCAATATTCACTGCATGGTAACTGACCAGAATGTAAATAAAAAATTAAAAAAAAAAAAAGAACACTATAAGGGGCACCTGGGTGGCTCAGTTGGTTAAGCATCTGACTTTGGCTCATGTCATGACCTCACTGTTCATAAGTTCAAGTCCTGTGTCAGGCTTCGGGCGGTCAACTTACTTTGGATTCTGTGTCTCCCTCTCTCTCTGCCCCTCCCCCACTCATGCTCTCTCTCTCTCTCTCTCTCTCTCTCTCTCAAAAATAAATGAACATTAAAAATTTTTTTAATAAAAAAATAAAAAAGGACACTTACAAAGAATGTTTTGAATAAGCTCATCACTTATGGAAAAATAGTCTCAACATCACTTAAACTTTGTTTCCTCTTTAGTACTTTCTCCTTATCCCATGGAAGTAGGAATCTGGATGATTTTATTTCCAATGAAAACTACACAAGAGAAAATGTTTTTTAACATGCACCATGAGAAAGGAGGTTAGCTATAAGGAAGAACTTTCTGGCAATAATAGTTGCTTTGTGATTTGCTACCCAGGACGATTTTAATGTCTGTGGTATTTGTCCCGGTGTGAGCCTAGAGATGAATTTCAGATTAATTTTTCATGGCTATTTTCTGTGATTCTCTTATTCTTTTTTGATTTTTTTTTCATTTTTCTTATTCTTCCCTTCTTCTTCTTCTTCTTCTTCTTCTTCTTCTTCTTCTTCTTCTTCTTTTTAAGAAAGGCAGACTGCCACATGCAGCATCTCATTTGGATGTGTCTGGAGTCTTTAAAGCTTGACTACCCTACCTTCTCCTACAAATGGACCTTGAGAGCTTGTTTGGAGGTTCTAGAAGGGGAGCACAGTTAGACATATACCCTTTACAGAAGAATGGTCCTCCTCTATCAGAGATGGACATCCTCTTCCACTGAGCACACAGCTTAGGGAGGGATGCACATGGAGTGATGAGGGAGGAAGGAGACACCCAGGTCGGCCAAATCAACCCTGGCCATCAATAGAGTGACAGATGTCACAGCCAGATTACCATCAGATCCTCTCTTATTCCTTTCTTTAACTATGAATTTTTAGACTGAACTTAGAATGGCCACACATCTACTCTAAATTTTCTATCTAAAATAATTTTAAGATTTTGTTTGTTATTTTAAAATCACAATTCTCCCCTCCCCAAACCATGGGCTCTAGGTTTGAGGTTCCTAATTTGTTCCTCACCTGCTGGATTTGTTTTCTCCCAGTTCTAACATTTCTGACCTTTGACACCAGAAAACCAGGTTGTACTAGATTTTGCAAGATTGTCACAAGGAGAAAACCACTCTGGGGGCATAGACTGATAATCTGCCTGCTCTTAGTTGTCATCTGGGTCCATATTCCTTAAAATAGAAATAGTAATACTTTTCTTATTGACTAAAAAATATACCTCAGCAGTTAGAAACACCCAAAATGTTAGATCATTTAATTTCTGAAGCTGTGAAAAATTTTGTGGCATTTGTCTTTTACCTCCTAGTTTTGTAAAATTTCAAATACCATTTAGATGCTTAACAATTAGACAGAGGGTCAATTTAAAGCTCTTTCTTTTTTATTGAAGTATAATTAACATATAATGTAATATTAGTTTCAGGAATACAACCTATTAATTCAACAATTGAATACATTACTCAGTGCTCGCTGAGATAAGTGTAGTCACTGTCACCATACAACATTGTTACAATATTATTGACTATATCCCCTATGCTGTACTTTTCATCTCCATGATTTCTTTATTTTATAACTGGAAGTTTGTACCTTTTAATCCCCTTTGTGTTTTCATTCTCCCCCAACCTGCCTCCTCTCTGGCAGTTTGTTCTCTACCAGCTTGTTCTCTGTATGAGTCTGTTTTTGTTTGTGTTTGTTTTGTTTTTAGATTTCACATATAAGTGAAATCATATGGTATTTGTCTTTCTCTGCCTGACTTATTTCACTTAGCATAATACTCTCTAGGTCTATCTGTGCTGTCACAAATGGCAAGATTCCATTCTTTTTTATGGCTGAGTAATATTCCATTATATATATATATATATATATATATATATATATACATATATATATATATATATTCTTTATACATTCATCTATTGATGGACACTTGGACTGCTTCCATATCTTGGTTATTATAAATAATGTTTCTATAAATATAGGGGTGCATATGTCTTTTCATATTAGTGTTTATATTTTCTTTGGACAAATACCCAGGTGTGGAATTACTGGATCATATGGTATTTCTATTTTTTAATTTTTTTGAGGAGTCACCCTACTGTTTTCCACAGTGGCTGCACCAGTTTACATTCCCACAAGTAGTGCATGAGAGTTCCTTTTTCTCCACATCCTCATTAACCTTTGTTATTTTTTGTCTTTTTGATACTAGCCATTCTGACTGGTGTGAGGTGATACCTCATTGTGGTTTTGATTTGAATTTCCCTGAGGATTAATGATGTTGAACATCTCTTCATGTGTCTCTTGGCCACCTGTATGTCTTCTTTGGAAAGCTCTCTCTTTTTAATAGCAAGTTTCTAATCTTGCACATTCATATGCAACTGTTTAGAAATGACAGCAGGACTTACAAGTTTCAGATATGAGTAGAGTTTGACTAGTAATGAATCCTAATAATGTGACATAATGTCAGATAGCAGGTTGTTTCTTTCCTTTTTTTTCCCCTATGCTAAGGCTAGATATACAGCAAGATTTTTTAAAGTGAATTATAGTCAACTAACTTTGGAAAAGAAAATATAATAAAAAGACCACCCAGTTGATAGCCCTTAAATAACCTGTTAAAAAATATTTATATACCAAAGTGAGATCCAGACACAGTTCTGGTTATTTTTTAAAGATTATTTGTTTACTTGTTGGTTCAAAAAAATCAACAGATAACAGTGATTTCCCAAAGTGCTCACATAGCTATACAATATTTAGTAACCTAAAGATATTGTACATAGGGAACAAATTAAGTTTTCTAGGCTGTAATTCCAAGATAACAGGACAATAGTGTAGAAAACATGGACTGCTTAAGCACTGAATAGGATACAAAGCAATGAATGATTAATTCCATCTTCCATCTTACTCTTTCTTAAATGAAATACACTATCAGCCTCCCCCTTCCCCCACCCACACACACACTCCTTCCGGACACCCACAGATTCAGCTTCCCAACACATGAAGGTGTAGAGAGAGAAATTGAGAAGACTGGCATGGCCTGAAAAACCTGAAGTGTCCAGCTCCAAAATCCTCTCCTGCTTACTTGGACCTCTGTAGGGTTCTTCTCACATAAGAATGAATAAGTCAGGGGCACCTGGGTGGCTCAGTCAGTTGAGCATCCACCTCTGATTTCAGCTCAGGTCATGATCTCAGGGTCCTGGGACTGAGCCCCACATTGGGCTCCACGCTAAGCGTGGAGCCTACTTAAGATTCTCTCTGTCCTTCTCCCTACTTGCACTCTGTCTCTAAAATTAAAAAAATAAATACCAAATGAGTCACTTTGAACATATTGCTGGCTTCTAAGCTAAGCTATGCTTTTTTTTTTTTTTTTTAATCTCTTTGATGCCTCCATCTTAGTCCTCAGCAGATTTAAGAATCTTCTGGTTCCTGACTGTTTCCATATTTTATGAGCAGGCTTAAAACTGATCTAAAGTTATTATTGCTTTGTCGTATTCCTTTAGCCAAGACTGGAGGAAGCAGAAGATAGCAGGACAAATTCTGAATCTATATGACTCCCAAGGGCAAGGCCATTGACACCAGCATGTTGACTCTGCTCACTAAGCAGCCTCACAGATGAGTTCTGATTGTAGAAGTGTCATTGCCTACTTTACAAGTGGGAAATGCTTTGAGGTCCCCAGACTTCTGCAGGGTGTGTTTCATATTTAATTCTATCAAGAACCATAGTTGGTGTATTAATACCTCCATTTTACATAAATGGAAGCTGAGACTCCAAGAAAATGAGAAACGTGCCCATAGGAAGCTGTGATTAAATGTTAGTCTGACTCTCTAGAAAGCTCACACCCTTTTTTTACTCTTTCCTTCAAGCTACTTGAAGAATCCATTGTAAAATTTCCCTTTTATCATCCAGTACTATTTGAATGCCTAGTTAAACATCCATCAGGGCATCCATATGCTTTGCTCAGATGTCTTTCTGGCAAGAACTAGAAAACTGTGGGGTGATAGACTTCCAGATGAAGGGTTAAGTGAACTAGCTATAACAACTTAGACTGTCATTTATCAAATCTCTATCTAAGCCTTAATAACCTGGGAAAGGATGACTCACAGAGCCCAGAGGCTCTTGTTGGCTTAAAGGAGAGCTGCAGTGTGTCAGAGGCAGGTCTGCTTAGTGCAGCCTGTTCAAAGAAGCGCCTGAATTCTGACTCACACGAGCTACATGACTAAAATGGCCCCTTCTAAAAAATCTGGAAGCAATGCTGCCCTCTTGGACTGCACTCTTCTGTGGCACCAACACAGGGTTATTGTCCTAATGTGTTTATAACAACCAGAGAGACATCAGAATGTGAAGTCTTCAGGACACATATTTCATAGTGGTTTTGGCACAGTGTATTCCACCGAGCCTTGTATGTTTATGGGAAATATTAAATAATCATTTGATTGGTGATTGGGGATAACAGACTGAGAGCTGGGGGACATAAAAGCGTGGGGTCAGAGAGATTTTCTTGACTACAAAAGATAAGGAGCTATAGGCTGTGGGAAGTTTTTATGAGAGAAAGCAGTCTCTATGTAGAGATTCTAGGCTGGCTGTGTGGGCATGAAGCAATTAGGTCTGCAGGTGAGGTGAATCAAAAAATATTTCTAAGAAATTTTAAAGGTGTGAAGAATTTGAGAAGACAGATAGAAGAGGAGAGAGGGCAAACTGATCTGACAGACCTGCTGGAAGACTAACTGAAATTTCTTGACCAGTGCTAATGAATAGAGTCATGCATATTTACTCAAGAAAGAGAACACTACAGAAATATCACAAAATTCCAGAAACACTAAAATCACCACTTTTTTTATGTGGAAAGGCAAGAAGCTACAGACAAAAAAGGCCAGGTGACTTCATAACAATTCTGGCCCTGATTGGGGCAAGGATAGAGATATTCCAGTTATTTCACAGGTCTACAGGCAATACTGGGCCCAAAGCTATTGTGTTGCACCATTGAGTGACCTAATCAAATGAGTACTCTCAGATTTACAATGGAACTTTAGATCCAAGTGTGGAAGAATGGTGTGATTTTGCATAAAGATGAATTCCGAAGGCCCTCCTGGGTGGCTCACTTGGTCGAACATCCATCTCTTGATTTTGGCTCAGGTCATGATCAATTTGGTTGTTGAGATGGAGCCCCATGTTGGGCTCTGAGCTGACAATGCAGAACCTGCTTGGGATTCTCTCTCTCCCTCTCTCTCTCTGTCCCTCCCTCGCTGGTGTGTGCTCTCTCTTTCTCTCAATATAAATAAATAAACATTTTAAAAAAGATGAATTCAGAAGACACATGGGGGGACAATGAAAAAGGACTCTTCATTTCATTTATCAACACTGCTGAAGTATCTCATTAAACCTTATCTCACATCCATGTTAGTCATGTCCAGTCCAAGTCATCATCAGCACAGGAGAATCAAGAAAGATTATATAATGATTCCTTTAATTATTCTAGTCTAATTCTTACATTTCTTGCCTGGATCATTGGCAGAGCTTCCTAATTGGTTTTTCTTAACTGTGGTGACACACTGTAAGGTAGCTTCCATGCTCCCCAGCTTCCTGGGATTCACACCTTTGTGTAATCTCCTCTCTCAAGTGTAGGCAGGGCCTGGGATGTGCTCCTGACCAATGCATTTTGGCAAGGTAATGGGATGTCACTCCCATGATCATGTAATGCTGTATAAGACTCTGTACTACTAACAGACTTGCTCTAGAGTTTGTCTGTCTCTATCTTTCTCACTCTCTCTTTTTCTTTCTCCATGGCTGGCTTTTAAGAAGACAGCTAAATGGGGGCGCCTGGGTGGCGCAGTCGGTTAAGCGTCCGACTTCAGCCAGGTCACGATCTCACGGTCCGTGAGTTCGAGCCCTGCGTCGGGCTCTGGGCTGATGGCTCGGAGCCTGGAGCCTGTTTCCGATTCTGTGTCTCCCTCTCTCTCTGCCCCTCGCCCGTTCATGCTCTGTCTCTCTCTGTCCCAAAAATAAATAAAAAAAAAAGAAAAAAAAAAAAAAGAAGACAGCTAAATGAATCCTACAGCTGCAAGAAAATGAATTCTGTCAACAACCAGAGGGAGTTTGAAAGCAGACCCTTCCACAGTCAAACCTCCAGATGAGAACCCAGCCCTGGCTGACATCTTGACTGCAGCCTAGAGAGGACCCAACTGAACTTACCCACTCCTGACTCACATAACCTGTAAGATAATACATACATGTTATTTTAAGCCACTAACTTTGTGGCAATTTGTTACACAGAATGGAAAATTAATATACTGATGTCACCCTCTATTCTCAATAATATGTATTCTCAACACAGCTGCCAGAGAATCCTGTTTATAAGTACTTTCTTTATTTAAACCCTTCCAGCGGCTTCTTCAACGCAGAGAAAAAGCCAAAGTTTATACCACAGTTCACAGAGACACATTGCCTCTCTCACTGATCTATTGCTCTCTCATTGCCCAGTTTATCCCTCTTGGCCATCCTGCCAACTCTCCAACATGCCAGGCACACTTTCTGGGCCTTGATACTTTGTGCCCTCTGATATCCACCTGTCTTATACCTTCAGCTCTTGCATGTCTTGGCTCAAGATTCACTCTCTCAATGAGGCCTTCCCTGATAACCTTATAAAAAGTTGCAATATTCCTCCCACCCCATCACTCTTCACTACTTTTCGCTGATTTTCTTTTCTCCATAGTACTGGATTGGCATCATTGGATATACTATGTGTTTTATTTATTTGCTTATTGTCTATCTTCCTGCAATAGTCCATAAACTACATGTGCACTGTTTTATCTCCAGCACCCAGAACATATACTACATGCTCAATAAGTATTTGTTGAAATAAATTGCAAAACTGCATCATGAAATCTGCTTTTTAGGCTATATTTCCAAATTAAAGTAAAATTTTCTGTTTAAGCATGACAGAAGCATCATCAAAAATTCTCAAGTCTATTATCTAGATTATTTGCCATATGACCAAAGGCATGGACCATTTCAGAAAAACAAATTTGTGCTGTGGAAGAATACCAAGATCACCCTGACTCACTGAAACCCACCACATATTCAAGTTTTCCTTTGGTTTTACATATCTGGCACCCAACTCTACTATCATAAGATCAGACTTCCCAATAGGGAACTGACATAAAACTAAAGCACCAAAATCAAGATACTTTCCACGTGACAAAGTTGGTCACAAACCAAAGTTCTATCAACTAACTTTTTCTGTATGGTCATAAAATGAGTAAACTTATTTCTTTAAGCAATCGTAAGGCTAATTTTGTCAACACCTACTTGTCACTAACTGGCACAACCAGATCTCTAAGACCTTAGATCTGTAATCTTATCCAATACCTGGGGAGCAGCAAGAGTCCAGGCTTGGTCCTGTGGCTCAGCCCCTAAGCTGGACAGGCCTTGTGGGGCTAGGAAGGGTCAGGATACTTCTATAGCTGCTGTCTTAGCAGCAGAAGTACAATGATTTTACACATTGGAGAATAATTGTTTGAAAAGAGAGAGCCTTGGGGTAGTGGAAAGAGAGTGGATCTTAGAGTCAGAAAGACTTGCTTAGTTTAAATACCAACTGTGGTCCTGACATCCTGACCTTAGGGAAATTATAACTTTTCAACTTTATTTTTTAATTTTTAAGATGTGAATATAGTTCCTGAATTTTGGAGTTGCTATAATAAATAAAGGTGATAGTAAGTATAAATTGCTCAGAATGGTGCTGACCTAAAGTAGGGGCTTGGTCAATGGCAGCTATTATTAATAATAAAGGCACATTAAAGGACAACTTCAAACATTGCATTATTGGTGTGGAATAAAAGCAAACACTAAAGAACAGCTCTAAGCAGTGTGTTATTGGCAATAAAAAGAGCATGGCTAGATTTGAATAAAAAGATGTAGATTCCCAGGTGAGAGCACAAAGCTGTCTTCATATACATACAATATACACATTTGCTCATGTATGTATTTGCCCTTTTTATGACCCATATGGATGATGACTGAATAGCAGAATTTTCTACACTATGTATTATACTGTTTGGTTGATGATTCATGTTTCTATGTAACTAGAGAACCAACGTTCTGCCTGGTTTTTAGTTCATTTATTTGTGGTTTACTATAGATGTTCTTCTCTGTACTGGCAGGATGGAGTAGGTAGCTTCCAAATTCCCCTCAAGCCCCAGCTCTAGGAAAAGCTTCATTTAGAATACTTTTACTTTATTAGAGTAAACTTCTGGAACATGCACAGACTAATTGAGACAACTTAACCTTTCATACTACATCACACCTAGCAAGAATACATTGCCCCTATATTAGGTGAGGGATGTAGCAGCATGAGAGACCCTACTTCCCAGAGTCTGTACTCTACGGCTACCATCACACAGAGCAAAGGAGTCCCACAGGGACCTTACAAGCTGATCCAAACAATAACCAGACTCTCCAGCTGGGGTGAGGGCTCTCAGCTGGGTGTGGTTTCTACAAACAGCTTCCTGGACCCTGGCCATATTTTCTCAGCATGTGCTGCTTTAGTAAGGTTTGCTTTCTTATGGTAATGGTGGTGTTCTTTGCAATGGGGGGTGGTGATAGCACCAAGGTAACAACACCCCACCATGGTGTCATGAAAGCTACAAAGCCTCCCTCTTTGGTTCTTTTGGTGCTGTGGTCAGTGACTTTGTGGAAGGCTCTGTAGTGCTATCAGATTCTCACCTACCTTTACAATCCTTGACTGTGCTGACCCCTCAGGAAAGGCAGTGGTCCAGACAAGGCATCTCAAGCCCACCCACACTATCTCCTGCTATCAAGGCTATGTGCAATGCAGGAGCAGATACAGTGAATGGAGACGAGAGTCTATTAGTTTCTGTACTTTGGGATTTCAAGACAAGTTTTCCCAAATAAATGCATTAACAAAAAGCAACTGCAATCTAATAACAGAAAACAGTACCATTTAGCCTTTATAGTCACACTATCTAGGTTGTATCCAAATTAGACACTTAACAGTTGTGGGACCTGGGAGAAGATGCTTAACTAGGCTATGCCTCAGCTTAGTCTCTTCAGAATGGGGATGATAGCTGTACTCCCCTCATAGTCCTCTCCTAAAAATCACAGATGAATTATCTGCTACATGCAGCCAAAGCACTTAATACAGGGCCTGGCACCTATTGTTACGCTCATTATTATAATTTCATAAAAGAAAGATTATTTGGGAGGGGGGTGTCTGGGTGGCTCAGTCAGTTAAGTGTCTGACTTCAGCTCAGGTCATGATCTGACAGGTCAGTCCATGAGTTTGAACCCCACAGTCAGGCTCTCTGCTGTCATCACAGAGCCTGCTATGGATCCTCTGTCCCCTTCTCTCTCTCTCTGCCCCTCCCCTGCTCTCTCTCTCTCTCAAAAATTAACAAAAATTTTTTAAAAAGGAAGATTATTTTAACACCAAAAAAGTAGAAACTATCTCAGAGTAAAGGACAATCTTTCCCAAAAAAACACAGCTGGCAAAGTAAATACATGTGTGTGTATATATGTGTATGATCACTTAAAGTTTCATTTTATAAATGATAAAATACAACGATTTTCTTAAAACCTCTTGGCTAGTTTGCAGATATAGTCAAGAGTGTTATTTGAAGTGAAAGTCAAATTCAGCTCTGTCCTATAATCTTATTTAAATGCAGTGTTGAAAATATAGTTTCTCTTAGGCTTATTTTGAAAAATGGAAGTAATACAATGGCAATACACTCAATTCAAATGTTTGGAGCTGATTAAGAAAAGTCAAATATAAATAGCCCCAAGGAGCCACGATAATATGCCAGTTTCAGCCTCAGGAAGGTATCAGGGAGAGGCCTACTGGACAATCCTAGTTCAGAGTCTCTATATCAGGGCCCAATCCATAGACTGGTTGTCCACCATTTACCAGTGACTACTTCTCTAAATACCTGGTTGGGAACTTCTAGCTCTAGAAAGCCTTGAATTACAATACTTTTGCTCCCCTCTCTTTGTCCATTACCCTTTCCTGTCCACCACTTGGAAGAAGAGTGACACAAGATTGGATTCATTACTCTATGTGCTGAGTGATTTTCATACTGTTGACTTTTGGGCTTATGTTACCGTATTTTAATTCTCCCTACATGAAGAGGATGAAGGGCATAGCAGTGTAGATTCCTGTCTGTCCTTGAAACATATTTTATACCTTGAAGCAAGAGAATAAATTGGCCAACCTCTCAAGGTTTCTGCTAGCCTCAGTAACCAAGTACCAAAAGTCACAGTATTAGCTGACAGAATTATATTGGAAAGACACAGAAGCAGGACAATGGATAGTATACTGAAAAATAGAAATTCAAAGACCAAGATTTGGAAAAAAGTTTAGAAGTAGCTGATAATTATAACAATGACACAGTAATCACCATTATTAACATTATCCTCTTTGTCCCTAACCAAAAGGAGTGTTTTAGTCAGGGTGTCAGCTGAGATTCACCATAAGGTTCAACTAAAGACATTTTAGTGAAGGGGCACCTGAGTGGCTCAGTTGGTTAAACATCTGACTTCAGCTCGGGTAATGATCTTGTGGTTCGTGGGTTCAAGCCCTGCATCAGGCTCTGTGCTGATAGCTCAGAGCTTGGAGCCTGCTTTGGATTCTGTGTCTCCCTCTCTCTCTGCCCTTCCCCTACTCATGCTCTGTCTCTCTCTGAAATAAACATTAAAAATTTTTTTAATAAAAAACTAAAGACACTTTAGTGAAGATACTTTTTGTCTAGATGTCGGAAATAATCAAAGGATGTGGAGGCATCCAGAGACTAGCAACAATGGGAAATCCTAAAGGTCAATGGAAGGAAATAGTGTTGCTGGAGCTCACTGAGAAAAAGCTGGGGCAATGGGAGCCATGGATAGAGAGAGACCCAGCTGCTGATGAGAAAGCAGTTCTAAAATAAGGAGGGAGAGGAAAAGAAATACCCCAAGCCCTCTCTTTCCTCCCTCCCTGGAAGTCTCTGGCCAGTACCTCCTGTTGGGCTACTGGGCAAACTCAACTGGGGGCCAGCGAGCAAGAGGCATTGGGAGATGCCATCTGCAGGCACAGGACAGAGCAGTACTAAGAAAGGACATGGGGGGCAAACAGAGAATAACCAGAACAAGCACTTACTATCTGCTAGGCCCTGGGCTGGGTGCTTTAGGTAGATTATCTTATCTAATTATCAGAATGCTTCTGTGAGGTAGGTACTACTGTTATTCTTGTTTTTACAGGCATGAAAATTGAAGCTTACAGAGTTTTTTTGGTACTATTTCTATTATAAGCCAGGCTTCAAGAAACATCCTTATAGATCAATGTTTGAGTACATCTGTGGTGATATGCTTGGATTAAATACATTCATAGAAGCAGAAATGCTAGAAGAATGGGAATAAACGTTTTTATTTAGATATAAGTCATCAGCTTATCCATAAATCAGCAAGATAAGCATGAATACCCATGTCCCTGAATCGCCACTCAAATTGGCCATTCATGATAATAATAATAATCCTATTAAGCTAAAGAATAGCTGCTAGCTGTTACTAGAAATTAAAATTTTTATTACTATGAAATTTGAATTTTTCTCATATTGTTCAGTCATTTGAATTTAGTTTTGAGTGACCCATTTATTTTCTTTGGAAAGTAAACATTCTTTAATAACTCTCCATGTTACTGATATTGTTTAAGATTTAAGCTAAAGCAGATCCCTGTTTCTGAGCCTTGTAATTGAGTTTTATGAATTTCTTCCAACAAAGAGACAGAATCGTACACTGTAAATGCATGGGATTGTCAAGTTCCATTTCCCCGCAGAGACTTGTTTCAGCACACCGTCTAGGTTGGCTATTTGAGCTCCCAGTGAATCAGTCTCCTAGTTGGGTCAGCATACTTCAGCAGCATCTATGCAAATGTTTTCGGTGTCTCTCTCTCTTCCCATTGTCAATCTTGATAGCACCAGAGAGGTCAGATGGTAACTTGCATGAAATCCCAGAAAGCCTTTATCTGTTGCCTCAAGAGCAATTGGTAAAATGAAGTTTGTTTTAATAGTTGAGCCCTTGAAGCAACTCCTTCAGAAAGTATTGTTTCTGAGCATTTGCTTCTCCCCAGTTGATGTCATTAGAATCTGAGTTGAACTGGGATCCAGCTTTCTTGTGTGTACCTCAATGATTTTCTCTCCAAATCCCTTTCTTTTCAATATTTATGCATTCTCATTGGTCAAAGCTACCTGTCAATGTACAATTTAATGTTCATTCCTCTGCTAATGGCACGCAGATTTACAATAAAATTGTGGCAAGACTCTTGTCTATATTCCTACCTGACTTTTATTAATGAAATTTTTGTATAAATTGTATGTTTGTGGGGTGCCTGGGTGGCTCAGCCCATTAAGCATCTGACTCTTGATTTCAGCTCAGGTCATGATCTCATGGTTCATGAGTTGGAGCCCCACTTCAGGCTCTGTGCTGACAGCGTGGAGCCTGCCTCAGATTCTCTGTCTTTCTCTCTCTCTCAAAAAATAAATAAACATTAAAAATATTTTTAATTGTATATTTGTGTGCAGGTATGTATCAAATGTATTTTGTTTTTACTATGGGGTTGCGTCCCCAAAATTTTGAAAACCAATGAATTAGCAGGCCAAGGAAGATTACAAGAACTAAAACAATAAGAATGGAGAACTACAGCCGGGTTTGGATGGCCAGGCCATTTCTACAAGTGTTCCAGCTAGTAAATCCACGTGAGCTGGCGCCTGAGCTCCCATTGGCTGCACAGGAGCAGTACTAGCTGCATCCGAACATAAGGAGCATGGAGAATTCCTGAAAACAGCAGCAGGTAGCTCTGTTGGGAACTCTTTCTCCCTGGCTGTACAGGTTCGACAGGGAAAGCCCTGCTTTCAACTGAGAGCAAATGACAGAACTTAGGAGCAGAGTGTGTTAAGCTTTAAAAGACTTTGAAAGCCACGGAACCCTCATTTTATATTCTGGCCAAGAAGGGTGTGTGAAAACCTCCTGGTGTCCAGGATGGCTTGCGAGCTTCTTTCCTTTTCCCCTACCGATACTCCTCTGCTAGATAATCCTGCCTGACATGAGGGATTTGATAGGATAGAAGTATGTTGGCATCCTCAAAATTGGGACCTCCCCATCTTAAAGCTCATCAACATGAAGTCTTTCCTAAGCTGAAACTTGCCCATGATTATCAAATGATATACGGTTGTTCGCGATACAGATAATGTTCCAATAGGGACCTCACTAAATATCCTCTAAAAACTCCTATTATACAAGACCTCTGGCTGAACTTCACCCCTCTGCTAAGGAGTGAAAAAGAATGGTGCTGTATCTTCTAACTTCTCTCCCCAGCTCTACTCTAAATGCTGGAATCATTAGGCAAATTATCCTATTTACCTTGTAAAAAGTTGGACAAAATGAGGCATCAGCCTCTAGAAGAATGTAATTAATTAAAGATAACTCAGTTGGTTGAATTTAATATCCAACTCTGGAGTGCCTACAAAAGGACAAGGTGACCATCTATTATTAAGTTCTTAGTAGCTTTTGGCTTTCTTTATAACAGATGTTTTCCTGTGTTGGTCAATAGTATCCTATGGGTTATAAAATAAAGAAAGAAGTCTGAACAATTGATTGGCAAATTTCCCAAACTTAGGTCAGCTTTAAGTATATGAGAAATGGTGCTACACCGAGGGCAAATACCAAAAAAAAAAATCAATTTGATGTTATAAAATCTATTTAAGTTTGGCTGCATGCTGCCTGAACTCCCACTGCAGAGAATGGCAAGCAGTCAGTGTATAGTTCCAGACATCAATATAAAAAAAGTGTTTATCTGATAGTAGTGCACAATCTCCTTAGATTTGCTATGTAAATTGCTGTTAATACAAGAGAGTTGTTCTGTGTTTATCAGTGGTATTTTCCCTTAGAGTTCATACTCTAACTGCAAAATTATTTTCGTAATGAGAAGATTGAAAATCTATCCTGACCAACATTTTCCAAATATTAAGTGTGATTACAAAAGTATTGAGACTTTCTAAAAAACAGCCATGGAAGGTTGAAAATATCATCTAACTCTACTTTCCTTGTTCAGGATGTAACTGGAGCTCCTTTTTTTTTTTTCCTACTTAACAGTTGTATTATCTTGGGCAAGTATTTTAGACTCTCAGAGCTTCCATTTCCTCATCAGTGAAATGGAGATTTGTCCCACAGATATCTGCTAGGGAAACACAAATACAGCATCTTTGCAAAAATATTTTTTAAGATTAATGAAATAACATGCAAAGTTTCCAACATAGCAACTAGCTCACAGTAAGTCTTCAATACATGGAAGATGTCATTATGCCTGATTTATATATGGCTCCTTCTACAAGACATAAATCTTACTCTATCATCTACAATAAAATCTTCAGAAGTGAAACAAAAAATGAAAATACAAAGGACATCATTCTGCCCACCCATCAGCACTGTGCCCTTCTGTCTATTCCTTGCAGTACAAAAAGTTTTGGTGTGTGGGGCGGGGAGGATATCCACTTAATATCTCTGCTTAAGGACCTTTTCAACATGCTATGCATTTAGAATTCTTTTTTTTTTTTTAATTTCAATTCCAGAATACTCTCAGAAGCATAATATAAAGATTCAACAATTCCATACACCACCTAGTGCTCATCATGCAATTAAAATTCTTAATAATCTGGCCTCTACCTGCTCAGCCTAACTTCCATACTGAGAATCTAATCACTGCTGCACCATCTCATTCATGCCTTTTTGGGTTTGAACACAATGCCTCTCTGCTTGCAATGTCTGTCCCTGATTCTCCATCTGGCAACCCCCATGTAATAGCATTTCTTTTTCCCACCTCTACCTTGCACATTTATTCTCTCTTCTGTCCTGTGCTCCAGTATCACATTGTGTATTCTTGATGTATTAAAATTACTTGCTTGCACACTTATCCCCATCAATAGAGTACACAATAGTATCCCAGAGTAGAAACCATGGGAGACATGATTGTTTGGAGATTAAGAGCAGACACTCTAGGGTAGAATAAACTTGGGCTCTTGCCCTTTACCATCTTGGGTGGGCTACTTAACCACTCTAAACCTATTTGCTCATCTGGAAAAAAAGGATCCTACCAGTACCTCCTTTATAGGGTTATCATGAGGATGAAGCAAAATGATGGACAGTCAACACTTCACATCATATCATAACATCTATAACTGTTAAATGCTTTGCTTATTTGTTTGTTGGTTGTTGTTTATTTATTCCTTGAGTCTTTCTAGTAGCTAAGGCCTAGAACATAGCAGGTGTTTAGTTAAAGTGGAATAAACAAATGAATGGGGACTCAAAAAACGCCTCAGAGTTACATCTCCTTATGTATAAGAAGCTTTTTTTTTTTTTAAAGTACTTCCATGATTCACCTGAATAACATACCGAAGTAGCTTACAATTCCTAAATTGAGAGATGTGACAGAAGAGATGCGATAGAATCATTTTTGGAAGAAAGATGGTTCATTTACAAAATGTATACTTGTTGGAATTTTCATGTTGTTATGATTTAGGTATGACTCAGCAAAAGTGCTACTTTTCTGAAAAGTTGCTCCTATGACTCCAATAGACTTCACAGAGAAAGGCCTTTCCATGGAAAAATCTGATTGCAAAAGTATACTAAATGGGGCAATAATCCCATCTTTGGGTCATCCTCAGACTAATTTGTCTTTTTGTTACCACAATGTCCTCTGGTGTTTTAAAGCTTGTGGGTACTGTTGGATACCTAAATGGGAAGCCAGGTACCTGCCTAATGAGTCCCTAACCTGGGATGGGACCTAAGGATCCTGGTCCAAGATTTGTACCAATGCTTCCCACAATGCCACATGAGTGATAGGAAGACAGACGGGGAAAGAAACCCCTGATTCTTCTATCGCCTTGCATTATTCCAGGAGTTCTGTTAGAAATATGAGAATATGGATCCCTTTTATTTTATGCTTTGCTGTTTTACAATGGGACTTGGTTTAATGGGGCTTATCTGCATAATAATAATAATAATAATAATTATTATTATTATTATATTCATACTTTTTAAACAAAACCTCACCCTGTAAATTTTAATGCATTACATCTTGGATTTTTCTTTAAAATTTTTAAAGACTTTTTTAAAGAGCAATTTTAGGTTCAGTTAAGAGAAGACACAGAGATTTCCCATCTACTCCCTATCCCTACACATGGGCAGCTTCCCCCATTATCAATCTCCCCACCAGAGTGGTACATTTGTTAGAAGGGGTGAAGCCTATATTGACACATCATAATCACCAAAGGTCCACACTAGGGTTCAGTCTTGGTATTGTACATTCTATGAGTGTGACAAATGTATAATGGCATGTATTCCATCATTGTAATATCATACAGCGTATTTTCACTGCCTTAAAAATCCTATGTTCTATCTATTCATCCCTCCCTCCACCCCCTGCCAAACCCTCACTTTAAACATTTTATTTTATTCCTGTGGCTCCTCCTCCTATCCTACTATCTCCTAAATCCACACCCTTGTTTCTTCACTGACAGATAGTATATGGTGTAGACTTTGTTTTGTATATGCAGCAGGCAACATTTTCATTATGTTAAAGATTTGTGCTCTGTACTTTTCCTTAGCAATATGTTCATTCTTTATGAGTCTGGCCCTAAAACTCCATGGATTTTAATTATTCCTAGAGTCTGGTTATACATCAAAAGATCTCTCTCGCTCTCTTTTTCAGAATATGGTGCTTAAATGAAAAGCTGCTAGGTTGTTCACACACTGCTTTGAGGAACAGCTTTTCACAGATGGAAGGGCATAAAAATGATGGGCTGTTATCTTGTAGCCTGAAACTCCACTCTCTGAACACATGAAATATTGATATTAAATCAAGCTGTACCTGGTTTCCTCCATATGAATCCTTCCAAGTTCTTGACCTCTGTTCTATTGCTGTTTCATTTTAATCAGAATTCCAGTGTCAAGGTGGAGATGGGGGGATATGTGGGCTCTGTGAAAGAAAAATTGAAGTTGGACTAGCTTCTTGTGTATTTTTGTAAATTCAGGGATGACATAGAACAGTAAAAATCAGTGTAGCGATGATGTGGTCAAATAGATAAACATTTATTCACTGTGAACTATTGCATGCATTTGCAATGACATCATTGAAAGCTGACAAGCAGCACTTCTAATGTTAATATATAATAAATTATGAAAGAAAATAAATTCTATACTAGATACTAATTAGAATACTAAAGTATTGTTTTCTACTATTTAAAAACAACAACAAAGCTTATAATGGCTCCAACACTTATTTCTCACTCATTACCATCAAAATGAGTGTTCCTGATTAACTGGGGCTCGCCTCTGGGCACTGATTCAGGGTCCTAGGCTCCTTCCATATTGTGGCTCCACCAGCTTCAACATACAATTTCTAATGTTGCCATATCCCTCTGCATCAATTCATGTGAAGGAAAAGAGCATAGAGAGCCTATCATGGGAGATTTTTTATGCACCAAGCTCAGAAATGCTACATATCACCACTTTTCCTTCCATTGACGAGAACTCAGTCATCTGGCTGCACCTTGGTATAAGACGCTCTGGTATATAGTCATCTGGCTATATGCCCTGGAAAAGGAAGAAAAGCTTGTGTTAATCATCTAGAAGCCTTTGAATAAGAGCACACTTTCAGTAAGAGCATCTTCAAAACTTGTTTTCACTACTCCTGAAGCCAAGACCATCCTGTATGCTAACTAACTTGAATTTAAATTAAGAAAAAAAATTGTCTTCATAGATAATTTGACAAGATCATGAAACACGTGGGTTTTTTTTTTTTTGATATAAAACATCCCTTCCATTAAAAAAAAAACTTATATTTTCAAGGCGCCTGGGTGGCTCAGTCGGTTAAGCGTCCGACTTTGGCTCAGGTCATGATCTCACAGTTCGTGAATTCGAGCCCCATGACGGGCTTTGTGCTGACAGCCTGGAGCCTGCTTCTGATTCTGTGTGTCCCTCTCTCTCTCTCTGCCCCTCCCTCACTCGTGTTTTCTCTCTTTCGCTCTCTCTCTCAAAAGTAAATATTAAAAAAAATTTTTTTTAACTCGTATTTTGAATACATTCTGAAAGGCTGTCTGCCCTTTCATTCCCTGTAATTGTCTTACCATTCTGTTTAGAAGCAATATAGTAAAAGGAAGTCATATACACCTGGATTTTCCAACTTCACATAGACAGGAAAGCAGAAACTGTAACCAAACCCATATCTGTCAGTCTTCAAAGCCCAAACCATTAAACTCTAGAGGATTTTGCCTCTCATTGGCTACACTGTGTCTAGTCCAAACTCTGGTTCTTAATATCTGGTAGCACAGCCACAGCATCATGAGGACATGAAACAAAATCAAGAGGAAAGATTTCTGAAATATTAATCATAAAAACTTTCAGTGTCAGTTATTTCCTGTGACTCCTCTATTATTATTTCAAGTTCTTTTTAATGACACTTGTCCAATCACTTATGTCCATCCTGGGGATAAACTGTACACCTTTTGGAGGTTAACTATTTCAGAACCTGACATACAATTTTGAAAAAGTCACTAATTGGCCCCACGAGGGGCCTAACCACCAACAGGAAGATTACTTTATTTTCCACCGTCACCTTTGTAACCAAATTCTATTTATACAAGTTTTATTTCTAGCTTTAAAAACTTGTACTTCAAAATCAATTTTGTACCTGTTCTTCGAGGTACGTTAGCAAAATAGAAGGCTGACATTTTTATGCCGAAATTCATGGAAAGCTTACTATCTATCCCTTATATTGGTTCTTGCAAGAAGCCTCTCCCTCTTCCATGTTCTGCTGTGTTAATTTATCAGTTTTAAAAATCACTTGGAAAATCAGAAAAATTTTCAATGTCATTTACATATAATCAATAATTATTTCTTTCTAAACACAGGTTTCTGTGGTTCAAGAATTGAGATTAATTTTGCTGAGTTCAAGAAAAAAAACACATGATGAATTAAATACATATCTTCAGCTTTCCATCTGATTATGAGAAGTTTTTTGAGCATCTATTAAGTGAATACATCATAACACATTGAGCATAAGAGGAAGAAAAGACATACTTTGCTTCTAATAAGGCAAAGGTGAAGTAGTAATAGATTCACTCGATTTAAACCAAGAATGTATACTAAGTAAAAAATAATAAATAATATAGGCACCTGGGTGGCTGAGTCAGTTGAGTGATTCTTGATTTTGGCTCAGATCATGATCCCAGGGTTGTAGGATCAAGCCCTGAGTTGGGCTCCATGCTGAATGTGGAGCCTGCTTAAGATTCTTCTCCCTCTCTCTCTCTCTCTCTCCCCCCTGCCCTTCTCCCCTACTCATATGCTTTCTTTCTCTAAAATAGAAAAAATATATATATATAAAAAATAAAATGTTTTTTTAAAAAATAAAAATAAATCCTCTCATAAGAAGCAGTAAGTCAACAAATGATAAGTCCTCTTACAGGAAGGCAGCTTAGAGAACTATTTACTTTTAGGTTAGATTATGAATCTCTAGAGGAATTATTTAACTGATATTCATAAGCCCTTGATGTGTTATTAAACAAAACAGTTAAGCAACCTAAGGAGAAATCTAATAATCTGCTTTAATATTTAGAATCCATAAGACTGAGTAAATAAAGTGATAGAAGAATATAATAATTAATTCCATAAATAAGTAAGTTAAAAAAGAAGAAACACCATTAATGAGAATTATTTTCTTTCTTAGAATTGCCCTATAAAAATGTTTCTAAAAATCCCTTTGATTTAGCAAAAATAGATGAAAAACTCCTGATAACTTCAGTTTCTGTATGCTTATCTTTCTTGAGAAAAAAAAGTTGGTTCCTGATTGGATAATCCTTCAGAGAAAAGGTGTTTTGTTTGTTTGTTTGTCTTTTAAATGTTTATTTTTGAGAGAGAGAGAGAGAGAGAGTGAGAACGAGAGACATAGTGTGAGCAGCATAGGGTCAGAGAGAGAGGGAGACAGAATCTGAAGCAGGCTCCAGGCTCCAAGCTGTCAGCACAGAGCCTGACACGAGGCTTGAACTCATGAACCAAGAGATCATGACCTGAGCCAAAGTCGGACGCTCAACTGACTGAACCACCTAAGTGCCCCAGAGAAAAGGTGCTTTTAAGAAATGATCCACAAAGGAAAACCACGGGAGAATGCACATCGATTCCCCAAAAGCAGAACCTTAATAAAATATTTTAGCAGGAAACTTTATTTAGTGATAGTATAGCATAGTGTTGATACCATCAGCCAGTGCTGATGAGTATTCCAACTATGGATATAAACTAAAATTAAAAATACAGATTACTCTTTAGGTAAAAGAATTATTTCACCAAATGAATGAGAGAAGCCTAGGCCTGAGTTACATAGCAATCAGAATATGGCTAAAAAAAAAAGTGGTGATCAAATAAAGTTGGAAAGCAGCTGCACTCTTGGTCTAAAATCCCTTTCAAAATGTAATGTCACCAAATTGACAGATTATCAGTTTGTTTTGATTCGAGCTGACTCAGTTCTACAATTAATAATTTGCACTCCGAATGTAAAATGATCACAAGCAATGTGGTAAAGGTGACACACTTCTGGACTGAGTCCACATGCACCGTTGATTATTCCTCAGCCGTGTGACCTTGGGCAAATCCTTTTAACCCTCTGGGTCTTGCCCTGAAACAGTGTGTATTGGAGGGCTCTGCATCCTGCCTGCTGCCTCCTACTGTCCATCACTCTGCTCTCAGGGTTCTGACAGGCTCGTGACCCGAAGATGTTGGCTGACTGTGGTAGGGTGAGTCTGGAAGATGGGTGGTCACACAAGAGAGCTCTGGAGGGAAACTATACTAAGATGAGGTCTTTGAAAGTTTTTAGAAAAGACAGCTCATGCATTTCCAGAGTCATAAATTGTCACACAAAGCCAATGATCTCATTTTAGTGATATTTGCTATTGAAAGAAATATGGATAACAACTTGTCTTAAAATCATTTCATGATGTTGTGGTAAATAATATCAAACTAGCCTGGAGCGCTGGCATTTTACACCGCCTTTAAATATTAACAAACAAACAAAAAAGAGACCTCTTGATCTTCCCTGAATAAAAACAGGTGGAAATGTAAAATCATCATATCTATTTGAAAATCAAGAGTATATCTCCATTTTTGTCATGAAGTACAGTGCCATGTTTGCAAAATTATTTTTATTTTGTATGTACCCTGTAGTGCTCAACATTTTAATTGCTACTTCCTCAATAAAATTATTGGAACTCTTCCATCTTGCCATTAGCACTTGCAAAATAACTGTTAACAATATGTTATCCAGACACAGAAACTTTATAATTAATGTTGGAATAGTCTTCAAAGTCTAGTGACTAAAATATATCCTATAAAAATTACTGGACTTCATTCAATGCTGTTCTGCCATTTTAAAGTTCAATAAATGTGTTGAGAGGGAGATATTTGGCAACCTAAGTTGGGCAGTCTGGCAGCGAGAACTGAGATGCTGGAAGTTTTGATTTCTGTTGTGTGGTAAATATACCAAAAGCCTCCAGGGTTTTAGTGCAACCCCTGAATGGCTAAAGGAGATCTGACCAAATGCAACTCCCAGTGGGAATCTGAACAGTCATTCGGGGCTATATTCCCACCTTGTCAGATGATGAGGCGCTGGGACAGGTTCCATTTAAGCAATAAAACACAACAGGCCATGTATATATCTGGGTGATTATAGCATAACTCAGATTGTGTTATAAGTCATGAGGCTGAAGGCCAAGTGTCTTAACTCCATGAGAAGTGCAATATTGGCCCTGAAACACACTGCCTGAAGTGTCTTATTGCTGTCAAGAAATGGAATTTCTACAGTACATTAAGAAAAGGAAAACACTTAGCACAGTGGATTTAAAATAACCATGGCTATGACATCACTGACAGCTAATCAAAACTCTAATTGCAACCAGAGTTCTGAGGCTATTGTATAAAAGGTCTTAACAGACACAGCCATGGATACAAGGAAGAACAATGCCTTATGCCATGAGAAGAACCCCAGTAGCACAGGATCTTGAACAAAGAATGGGATAGTTGGCAGTTTTCATTCTCATTAGCAGTGAATTGGTAACATTGCAGTTAACTAGCCTTGAACAATTAAGCCAAAAAAAAAAAAAAAAAAAGCAAGCAACGCAAACACTTTTCGAATATTTTTCATCTTCATTCAATTCAGTTTCAATATTCATTTTCATACAGTTAAATATGTCTTTAAACAATTAAGGGATGAGACAGCATAAATGCGGGAAAAATCCAGTTCAGATGCCTTGGAAGAAATGAAAGATTATAATGAACTGAGAAGAGTTTGGGGGTCACATGTTGCTCATGATCCATGCAAGGAATTTCCAGTGATATTAAGTTGAAGTTATCCAAAAGGACTGAAGTCACTATGTGGTCATAAGGACCCAGTTCAGATTTTACATCTGAATCTGCCTAACACCACAAAGTGGAACGCACCATTTCAAGGTCCAGTTAACAGCCTCAATAAATTTAACTATGCCAAAGCACACACTGAGAGGTATGTTCAGAAGGTGCCACAGGGAGGCATATAACATCATAAATGAGAGTGAAAAAAGAACTTGTCTCAGGAGTCAAAGGATTTGGGCTTAATGATTTTCTGGGTCACCATGGATAAGTATTTAATTTTTGTGGGCTTTAGTTTCCCCCCCAGTGAGCTCTCCTTGGACTCTGGTTATAGGCATTCCTTCCTTAGGCTCAAAATGAAGCTACCTAGCCATTTCCTGCAAGTTCACTGACAAAGTCATAATGAGGTAAAATATATGTAAGAGATGCTGCCTTTGTTTTTTTTTTTAAGTTTATTTATTTATTTTGAGAGAGAAATCAAGCATGAATGGGGGAGGGGCAGAGAGGGAGGCAGAGAATCCCAAGCAGGGCATGCTATCAGCACAGAGCCTGATGCAGGGCTTGATCTCACTAACCACAAGATCATGCATGACCTGAGCTGAAATCAAGAGTCAGATGCTCAACCAATTGAGCCACCCAGGTGCCCAAAGAGATGCTGCCTTTGATACATCGTGGGACATACATGTATATTTGTAAATAAAATTTACATAAGAACTTTGTCACCAGTTTCAGCAAAGATAACCTTACAGACAAGCAATTATCAATGCACTTTTACTAATGATATTAGAGCAGCAAATTTTTCATGTTCTTGTGAGTAAAAGCAAGTAGCAGTTTGTCCCATCAAATAGTACACTTAACTTCTGGAACAAAGGCCCCACAAAATCATGTTTCTCACTTTCTTCCCAATTTATGGAAAATTTTTCTCTATATCAGATCTGTCAGCCATGGCTATACTAATTTACAGGTAATAATTGTATGCTACCTATAACAAAATATTTCTAATAGTTTTGTTTATATATATTTCTAATAATCTTTATATCAGTCTGGATTTTTTTGTTAAATGAGTAACCAAATGACTAAACTTGGATATAAATAAAATTTCAATTCCTTAAAAATATCATCCTCTTATTTTTATGAAATAGAGCAAACACTTATTTTATTATGTCAAAGTTTTGTATATATTGAGATTTTTAAACTTAGCATTTGTTCAGCCAACCCATTTAAGATAGTTAAGAATCCTGGTGGTTTTAATGACTTTAGAGGTTTAATATATATTTTAGTATAACTTGAAATGATCTGCATTTCTAAGTTCCAATTTAACCAATGATCCTATAACAGATCTTTCAAAAATAAAATTCTTCACAATTATAATAACCTATGTTTTGATAATACAAAGAACTAGATTCCAATATATATTCAATTAATGACAGGATGTAAAATATTGTCACAATTTCCAAGCTTGTCACTGAATATGTTCAATAAAAAATGTTTAATTAAAACCATTATTAAAAGAGTGTTGTGTCCTGTAAAAATGAAGTATTATACAGACATAAGCATTAGGTTCTAATGACCAGCTAGTAACATATTAGTCAGAGCCACTAAAAATGATATTATCTTTTGTTGTGCATCAATGCAATAACTACGTGTAAAGCTGCTTTCAAAGTACATGCTGCATATCTCCAGTAACAATGTAACAGTTTCACTTTTGAAATGGCCTGCCTGGGATCAAACACGGGCTGCCAAAATTCCCAGTTATTTGAACGAATAAATGGCCTAGATACGTTAAGTCCACAAAGCAGCTCTCTTATTCTAGACATTGTTTATAACATACTTGTTAGAGAAGTGTTGCTGGGTTGTTCAGGATATTTGGCTAAAGGATCCAAAATATGCATATTCTTCACCCACAATCACCCTTCCTCAGAGGCTCCTGCTGAGACACAAGTGCTAGCACACACACATGTAAAAGGGAAGCAAAGTGCAAAGCACTAGGAGTTTTGTTTCTCTTTTATTGGCTTAACACTACCCAATCACATCCAGTGTGAAGTGAAGGTTAAAGTAGGTTGGATTGTGCATGCAGCATAGTCTAAACAGCTAAGTGGAACCTCTTCTTATCCCTAGCCCCTAATCCATATTAGGCTGTTACCATCTTCTGACCAGTCATACGGTACAGAAATCAAAATGATGACTGACAAGTAGAGGCATGCTATGATGGAGAAACCAGACGCATTTGGGCATCTCATTGCATAGTAGCCCAATGGAGGACCATGGAAGAGAGCCCATGAATGCGTGAGCATGAACACAATAACTCTGATCATCAGACCACCAATCAATCATCCCCAACTGAACAATTGGCTTGACAACCCTTCCTTACTTGGGGAAGGGTGGGGAAGAGGCTAAACAGAGAGGGACTGGAAATATAAGATTCTCTCTCTCTGCTTCCATGGCTCCTCTCCTTTCCAACAAACCGTCGACTCTACACGTTTAATACTGTTAATATACATATGCTGGGAAATGGGCAAGAATTGTGAGACTTTTTAAAAGTGATATATTAGGTGGGGCTAAAAGGAAGTCTGTTTGCCAAGGATATCCTCTGAGGAGTAGCTTCAAGGAAGAGAACATGAGGAAGGAAGAAGTTGTGGGGTGGGCAACAGAGAGCTGGGAATTACCTGGCTGGGTATCTCATCAAGGTCTCTGGACTATAACACACCATGTGGAGAAGCCTGCTGGCAGCTCATCATTCACTGAAATCTTCTTTCTCCAGCAACCCATATCTTCCATAGAGCAAAGAGATAGTGAAAATGTAAGTCTATACCACATGGGGTGGAGGTGGGGGTGACAAACCACTTGTCCCACAGACAAAGCCTGTCTGCAGTGTAATCGCCAAAACAGTGTAACTTAAATCTTTCTCCCCAGATGACCAAATCAAATAAGGAAAAGAAAAGAGGCTAAAAAGAGAAATAAAATATTAAAGAAGAAAAGAAATAAAATAGCTTAAAAGAACCCCTAAGAGATGAACCAACCCTTGAGTAGTTAGGGTGACAGACATGATAATGGATTGAATAGTGTCCCCATAAAATTCATGTCCACTCAGAACTTTGTGAACATGACCTTATTTGGAAATAGGGTCTTTGTGGATATGATCAAGGTAAGATGAGGTCACGGCCTATATCGAGTATGACTGGTGTCCTTATAAAAAGAAGGAAATTTGGACACAGACACACAGGGAAGATGACCATGAGATGACAGAGGCAGAGATTGGATTTAGGCTGACACAAGCCAAGGAAAGACAAAGATTGCTGGCAACCCCCAGAAGCTAAAAAGAGGCAAAGAAGGATCCTCCCCTAGAGCCTTCAGCGAGAGCAGAGCCTTGTTAACACCTTGATTTTGGACTTCTAGCCTCCAAAACTGTGAGATGATAAAATTGTGTTGTTTCGAGCTATCCAGCCTGTGATAATTTGTTATGGTAGCCCCAAGAAACTAATACAAACACTAAGTGTGTATTACTAGAACTTGTATGTTACATTGCTCTTTCTTCACGTGACAATTTATTCCACTCACATTTTTTTTTTTAATTTTTTCTTCAACGTTTATTTATTTTTGGGACAGAGAGAGACAGAGCATGAACAGGGGAGGGGCAGAGAGAGAGAGAGGGAGACACAGAATCGGAAACAGGCTCCAGGCTCTGAGCTGTCAGCACAGAGCCCGACGCGGGGCTCGAACTCACGGACCGCGAGATCGTGACCTGGCTGAAGTCGGACGCTCAACCGACTGCGCCACCCAGGCGCCCCTCACTCCCATTTTTAAAAATAGCCTTTTGCACAGGAAAATAATACTATTTACCTGCTCAGAGAAAAACATGCACTTGGATTTTCTTATACTCATGAGAATTGATTGGTACAAAATATTCCCCCCACTTTCTGTTCATTGTTCTTGTGATCATTATCATTCATTTGCAAGTTGGAATATCAGGCTATGAGTACAGATTTCAATCATGCAGAAGAATATCTCTTTGTGCTATGAGGCCTATGTGGAGATAAAACCTGTAACTCAGCCTCATGAAGACTATTATCTCCTAAATGACCAAATAAATTAACTATTAAGCCATAATGGGGTCATGAGAATCATTATACAGATAATGTGGACAAATTGCAGCATTTCTTTTAAGCATTGTTTTCTTTCCACTATAATATATTATATATTTGGGAATTATGACGTATTGAGAATGAAATAAGCCATGCTTCTATAAGTTGTAGTAGTGGCTTTTTAAATCCTTAAAGAGTTTTTTTTCCTCTACCTCATGCTACTGATTAAGAATTCCTTCTCTAAATTAGCTTAATTTGCAGCAAGGGATTAATAAATGGGAATAGCATTAACCTTTGGCCTTACAAATACACTCAGAAATAATGATCAGAACTATCCTGCTGGGAGTTTTATCAATCACAAGAATTGGCAAAGGTGGATTTATCATGTAATGGGTCTAATGGGACCCAACCTTTGGTTGCACGTATGTTTTGCCAAGTATCTTGAGTTGAGTGGAGGTTTTGGTGGGAAAGTCGAACCCTCAACATTCTTATCTTGGTCCCAGTGTGACTGGCTCCTGAATAAAAATGATAATCACAATGATAATAGTAATGACAATGACAGTTAACATTCACTGAACACTTAATGCCTATGTTTTAGGAACTATACTAAAAACTTTACTTACATTACCTCTCTTAACTTCTATGATATAGGTGCTATTCTTACCACTGTTTCATAAATGAGGAAGCAGATTTAGAGATTAAAAAAAAGGATGGTACCAATAGAGATCCATCCCAGCAGGGAAAGATGGCACCCTCAAAAGGGGCGAATAGAGTTTAATGAAGAGACTATTTACAAAGTTGTGGACAAAGTTAGGGGAAACCAACAAGCAACGGTGAGGGCCTAACCCTATCAGGAAGTTTTTACTATCCCCAGGTGAAATATTGCACGGCCAGCTAGCAGAAGCCAAAACCTTTGATAGAAAGACACAGCCACTGTCAAACTGTGACCTGGCAGGCCCGTGGCTGGGAGAATAAATACCCTGACCTCTCTCCTCCCTCTCTCTGATCTCCTAAAGCATTTTCCTTTGGCTGACTCAAATAGAAACCAGAGGGCAAGAGCACTTAGTGATGTAGTCCCTAGAGGCCAGCTTTCAGGATACAGAGCAGGGTGGAGTGGAGAATAGATTTGGAGGGGCAAATAGTGTTTATGCAGCACAGGAACTACTCAGAACATACAACTACTCCTCATTGGATGAAGGCAAAATGCAAATGTGGGCAGACTAGATGGAACTAGGCCCTCAGGCCCACCTTTGATGGCTCATCAACCACCACTAATTGCTACAGCTCATGACCTGACTCCAACTCTGTTGGGATAAATCAGGACACCATTAGTCCTGTGACCCTGCCAAGCCTCGTCCCTTCTCTATCATTCCTCCCACTTATGCTACTTCAACCTGAACAGCTGATATCTCTTCAAACTCTTATGCTCTGATTCATCAACCACCCCCTGTATGACTGCTGGAAAGTTTGCTTTGTGTTACAGACTCCCAGAGGCAGTAACAAAAATGTGCTGTTCAAATCTACTACTGTTGGGAACAGAACTGGCTAATGCTCCTCCTCTCACTGCTGCCTCTTTGGGCTGCAAATTAAGCTAATTTACACTAAGAGCACACTTCCCACGGGCTCCTCCCAGACAATGACTGAGCACTGTAGGGGCACTCAGGCAGGCCCCATCCTGAAAGAGGTGGGAATTTTCCAGAGCTGATGTTGCTTGAGGCCTCCTCATTAGCCTCATTAGTTCAAGACTCCTCCTTTCCAATCCAATTTCCTTCTCTCTTCTTTCTTTCATTCCATAGATGTCAGACCTACATGTAGTCTAAAGGCTCTCTCCACCTTTTCCAGCTTCTCCCAATAAATCTCTTACATGTCTAATTCCATCTTGGCATCTGCTTTCAATAGGCATGAAGTAATGCAAGAGGTACTGAGGGGGGTCTGAGAAAACAGATGGTGAGATGAGAACATGAGGCTGGCTTACTCATCACCTGAGGGCAAAGATAATGCCATCTTGAATGGTAAGTTGAGGCATAGACAGTCCCTGGAACAAGTTAGCAGCTCAACTGCTAACGATTTCATTAGTGGTGATCTGGAAAATGAGTGGAAGTAAACGCCTTGCAGATGAAACAATCCAGGCATTTGAAAGATCTGAGGTAGCAATGACCACAAGAATAGTGAAGGTGGCCACTGCGAGGTTGTTTTGATGCCCTAAGAGGGATGATGAGAAACTGATCCATCAACAGACAGTTAAAAGCTAAGTATGAGAGCCAGAGCATCTCTCCGGTAGCTTACAAAGAGGCCCTTACTTCCTGGAGTGGAAGAGCAGACACAGCTGGGCAGCATACTGCAGCTCAGAGAGTTGCATATCAGAGTTCCAGAGATGGCTTGAATGCTCACCCAAGGCAGGTCCTTATGCTAAGGACCCTCTTGGGAAAAACTGAGACCCTCAAATATGGGAGAGAGCCATCTGCATGGACACCACTGAGGATGGATACTGGCTGGCTCTGCAGAGCTCCCTTGAGACTGTTGGAACTATGTGTCTTCTCATTTTGTGGAGGGGTCAGAATTTCTTCACTAGTGAGCAAGAACTAGGGAGTGGTACTATTGAGACATGGGAGGTCTTATGTGTAAGAGTGTATCTAGAGCTGAACAGCTTCTGTTGGTGACCACCCCATTGCAGTCTTCCTGTTAACACTGGTATGCTTCAGGACTTGCCCTGGAAGTGGCACCCCAACTTTTCCTCTGTGCCTGCCCACCAGCCTCAGCTCGCCTAAACTCCTGCTGCCTGACAATGACAGACCACTCTGACCCAAGAAACCCAGTAAACATCCCAACCAGTATTGGCAACCACATCTACTCCAGTGATGTCTGAAGCCTAGCCATGCAGAAGGACTCTCCTTCCAAGCTGTTCTTTCCATGGGGATGCTTCCTCAGGCCAAGGGTTCTCTTTGGAGTCCTTTCTATGCCTGGGTGGGTCAGTCAGTTAAGCGTCTGACTCTTGGTTTTGGCTCAGGTCATGATCTCACAGTTTGTGGGATTAAGCCCCACCTCAGGCTCTGTGCTGACAGTGCAGAGCCTGCTTGGGATTCTCCCTGCCCTTCCCCCCTGCCTCTCTCCCTCTTTCTCAAAATGAATAAACTTAAAAAAAAATTTAGAGTCCTTTCTATATCCTTACAGTTACTCCTCTATATAGTTTAATAATTCTTTATATTAAACTGTCCCTGTTCATATTACATTGTAGTTTCTGTTTCCTGATTAGACTCAGACTGATACAAGGTATCTAGAATGTATACCCAGGTATCAAGAATATAAAATTAAATGAGCAAAAATTTGTTGGCTTGGGGGTACTATCTCCAAGCTAACATATTTATATTTAAGTCCTTGGTAAGGACCCCAGATGATGCAGCAAACTCACTACTAGAGTAGCTCCTAGATGCTTAGAAAAAGTTGTGGCCAATGCTGAGAGGAATGGAAATGTGTGGGTTGCCTAGGCTGATGGTACAGGAAGAAATAAAGAGGCAAAGGGAAGTGGGCATGCTGGAATAAGATTACATTCCATAGTAAAGCCTACAGAACATATAATTTACTAAGGCCACTAAAAATGCAGTGGTAGAAGAGGCATGAGCATCACTAGGAGGAATTCATGGTAGCTCTCCTCTGTAGGCTGGGGCTGACTGAAGAAAAGGCAATCATGGAACTAAGCTCATTAATATTTATAGGAGATGATGGGGCTGTAAAGTACTAGAGGCTAGGTATATAACCACCAGAAACCAAGATGTTACAATCACCATAATAAAGAACCCAAATAGCCAAAGCAATCTTGAGAAAGAGCAAAGCTGGAGGTATCACAATCCCAGATTTCAAGATATACTACAAACGTGTAGTAATCAAAACAGTGTGATTCGGACACAAAAATAGACACCTAGATCAAGAGAACAAAGTAGAGAGCCCAGAAATAAACCAATCCATTATGACAAAAAAGGCAAGAACATACAATGGAGAAAAGACAGTCCCTTTAATAAACGATGCTGGGAAACTGGAAAGCTACACACAGAAGAATGAACTTTTTTACACCATATACAAAAATAATCTCAAAATGGATTCATTAAATCCATGAAATAAATGAGAGACCTGAAACCATAAAATATCTAGAAGAAAAGTAATCCTAGAAGACAGTAATCTCTTTGACATCAGCCTTAGCAACTTTTTTCCAAATAGGTCTCTTAAGGCCAGGGAAACAAAAGCAAAAATAAACTATTGGGACTACATCAAAATAAAAAGCTTTTGCATAGTGAAGGAAACCATCAAAACAAAAAGGCAACCTACTGAATTGGAGAAGATATTTCCAAATGATATATCTGATAAGAGATTAATATCCAAAATACACAATGAACTTCTACAATTCAACACCAAAAAACCCCAAGTTAATAGAATTAAAACTTTCTCCAAGGAAGACATATAGATAACCAATAGACACTGATATTCAACAACACTAATCCTCAGGAAAACACAAATCAAAACCACAATGAGATATCACCTTACATCTATCAGAATGGTTAGAATCAGAAAGACAAGAAATAAATAGTATTGGCAAGAACAAGGAGGAAAAGGAACCCTTATGCACCATTGGTGGGAATGTAAATTGGTACAGCTACTGTGGAAAACATTATGGAGATTCCTCAAAAAATTAAAAATAGAAAAAAAAATTACTATACTATAGTAATTCTACTCCTGGGTCTTTACCCAAAGAAAACAAAAACACTAATTTGAAAAGAAATATGCACCCTAATGTTTACTGAAGCATTATTTACAATAGCCAAGATATGGAAGCAACCCAAGTGTTTACTGACAGATTAATGGATAAAGAAGATATGGTATATGAATATATATATATATATATATATATATATATATATATATATAAAATGGAATATTACTCAACCATTAAAAAGAATGTGATCTTACCATTGCAACAACATGGATGGACCTTGAGGGTACTTTGCTAAGTGAAATAGGACAGATAGACAAAGACCAATACTGTATGATTTCACTTATATGTGGAATCTAAAAAAAAAAACAAACAAAACAAAAAAAATGAACAAATAAAAAGAAACAGGCCCATAAATAAAGAGAACAAACTGAAGATTCCAGAGGGGAGGAGGTGTGGTGGGGGGGGGGGGATGAGCAGATTGGGTGAAGGGTAGTGGGAGATATAGGTTTCCAGTTATGAAATGAATAAGTCTGAGATAAAAGGTACAGCATAGGGAATATAGTCAGTGGTATTGTAATATCATTGTGTGGTGACAGATTGGTAGCTACACTTGTGGTGAGCATAGCATAACATATAGAGTTGTGCAATCACTACGTCATACCGCTGAAACTAATGTAACATTACATGTCAACTACACTTTGCAAAAGAAAAAAAAAGTGAAAAAAAAGTTACCATAATGATAATGACATGCAAGACCAAAGGAGTAGCCAAGGGGTCTTGATCTATAACAAGTTATGGAGATGGTTAATGGCACCTGTAGGGACAAAATGGACCAGTAGCCAACAAGAATGGTGCCTAACTTCTATAATCAGAGAAAAGTTACAAACCCTTAGTCACTTTTCAGATCCAGAGTTCCTTGACTTGAAAGGGTCTCTATAAGGAAGAACACTGTAACATTGTAAAAAGTACAAATTGTAATGATTTCCCCCAGTCCTTCCCCAGTGGGATCTAGGGTCATATACTTGGGTGACTGGGTACACTGGGGGAAGGAAAATACCAACTTATTAAGGCTACTGGATTCAGAGTCTCAAATGACGTTGAATCCCAGAGACCCAAAGTATCATGGTCCCCCTTTTAGACTTACAAATGCCAGGTAATAAATGCTAAAGTCTGACTTCCAAGTTCTATGGACCCACCTAGTGGCCATTTCCACAGTTCTCTACCATATAGTTGGAAATGACATGTTAGGGAGTTTGAGTAACCCCCACATTGGATCGTTGGCTTGTGGAGTAAGAGCTATCATAGTGGGGAAAACCAAATGGAAACCTTTAAAATTGCTCTTGTTTCATGGACCAAGATAGTAAATCAAAAACCATGGAGGGATGGTGGAGATTAGTATCATCACCAAAACCTAAAAGATGCAGGGATGGGGGTCTCAATTATATCTCTCTTTAATTCAGCAGTCTGGTCCCTGCAGAAACCAGATGAGGCCTACCAAGCCTTAGGCATCTTTATCCAGAAACAGAACACAGTTATTTTGTGGTAACGATTATCGGACACTCAAATTTCATCATGTGAACTCTGATTTATTACTCAAGTTATGGATATCTGTAGATCATACCAAATTAGAACTTAAGAGGGAGCATTACGGCTATGAATTTAAACAAAGAAGATAATATGCCTTCTGGACTTATTATAGTCATCCTAATTGGGCTCCATCAACAATGATCTCCATGACAGTTTCAAAAAAAGCACATTGCTACTTGGTGCTTTACTGCTCCAAGCTTCTCTACAGGGACTATTAATCTTTCTATATTTTGCCAGGTATACCACAGCATGAATTTTAAGACAACACGAGAACCACCTTTACCAAGAAGTCTCCCTGAAATCCCATCTGCACACCAGGCTGGTTTAGAGGTCCTTTCTTGGTGCTCCAATAATATCCTTTGCAGTTTTATACTTGCCAATAATATCCCACCTTGTTTTATAACTGCCTGGTAATATACATCTGTCCCCTCACTGGACTGTGAGCTACTGGAGGGCAGGGACTGTATATCATTCGTCTTTGAACCTCAGTGGTTTAGAAGAGTGTCTGGTTGGCACATGGTTGGCATCCCATAAATCCTTCTTAATGAAAGAATAAATGATTAAGTACATTTAAATATGCCATGTTGATGTTTGGATTTTGTACCAGTTTTTCAGAATGCAGCACTTTATGGCTGATTTCTGCCAGAACACATGAGACTTGTTTCATGAATGTGTATGCAGGCAAGTTTCCAATTTATTCTTTTGAACTGGAACAATACTGTTCCAGACCACCCAGCAAGGACCAGTCTCTGTGGTCAGTGCTCTGCAACAAGATTGAAACATTAGCCTTCAGTCTACTCTGGGTAGAATTCTTGCACACATCATCTCCACAGAAGGTCAGAAAAGTTATCAGCAGCAGAATTCTTGATCTAGGGTGCTCCCAGATGGCTTGGGGTAATGAAGTAGCCCCAC
This sequence comes from Prionailurus bengalensis, assembly GCF_016509475.1. NCBI lineage: Eukaryota > Metazoa > Chordata > Mammalia > Carnivora > Felidae > Prionailurus > Prionailurus bengalensis. The sequence continues at coordinate 76,079,979 of NC_057349.1, read as the reverse complement.
ACCTGGCTCACTTGCACAGAAATGCCTAGTCTGCCAAAGTTCTCTTTAGGTGACATGGCTCTTCATTCTCAGCTTAAAGCATCACTTTACCAGGTTCCACAGAACTAGGTCTGCCATGTGTCTGAGAAAAGGAAGCTCTCACATAGCAGTGTGGTCAGTTGTAGCTCAACCTAACTAAAAGCTTTCACAAGTCAGATTTTGCATTACTTCTCAAGCCACACAACCCTGATTTTACCATCTGGAAGAAGGACCTCTTCAATCAAAGCTACAACTGGGATTTGAGTACACCACTTACAGAAAGTCAAGTATTACAATATAATTAACATGAGTGAATGAACCTTCAAACATTTGTACACAGCAACTAATATGTTCGTTATTCTTTTGAACCTGTTTCCACTGTCTGATTTATCTTCCCAGATTTGAAGTGTAAAAATATGAGACATCAATAAACCTAGATGTATGTCGTGACCAGTGCAGAAAGGATCCAACTATACATTAGGACCAAACAACATCACCATCACATAACTTGATCCTTTGTCATTCGGGAATATGAAGGAAGGGAGAGTACTTCATAGTACTCTCATAGTAATTCTCTTTTGAATTACACTAACCTGGATTCTCATCCAGACTCCATCACTTAACAGCAGTATGACTGGACAAGTTACTTCATCTGATTAATTCTCAGTTTCACTGTCCATAAGATGGGACAATCTGTTTAACTGCAAAACTTCACCTCCTTCCATCATATCATGCTGCTTGTCATTATAAAACATGATCTTTGCCCTTGAATATATGGCTCTAAAAGGAAAAATAAGACAGAAAAACCAAATAATTAAAATACAATCTTAACACTTCCCAGTTGCTCACTGAAATCTCAGCCCAGGTTTCCACGAAAACATCACAGGTATAAGAATTAGAAACAGCATAAGCCAATGTCTATCCCAGGGTCTGATACAGAATAGATCCTATGGAATATCATGACCATTTAAGTTCAGTTGGATCAAAACTACACACTTACCCTTCTGGCCCTGGGTGAGTGTTCACATGGGGCAGGCTCCTCCTTGTTAGTGATGTACTTTTTTATATGCAAATGAAGCCTCATCAAGCCAATTCTATATGCCCGTGTCACAGTACTCTGCCCTCTGGACTTCTGGGCAGAGTTGGTGTCAAATTGAATCTTTACTACTTACTAGCTACGTCAGCTTCTAGTCTATAAAATTGGGTTTATAATACATGTCTCATAAAGGGTCAGTGTGAGGATCAAATATAATAGCATATTCATTTAAAAACATTCCACAAATAATTACCAAGTTCTCGCTTGTGTCCTCAGCTGTATGGCTGCAATGATAAGAAACAATAACCATTCTAAAGGAGACTTAAATGAACATTTAAGGGTACCTGACATAATATATTCCTCTAAAAATAGTTGTTGATATAGTTAGAATTCTGATAGCCAGAATGATGTCCAAGTGTATGTAATCATAAGGGAGACACATTCCCTTGTCATCTCTTGAACCCCTTGTCTACAAAAAGATTCTGTGCCTGGGTCCCCATAGTCTTTATTACTCAATTTTGTGGGTATGAGGACACTCATAAAGATTACTGCAAAGCATTTTAGCTCCAGAAGACTCCAAAGATAATTTATACCAACCCACATTAAAAAGATATGTCATTATTTTCTTTTAATGCTACCTATGTATATATCATTTGTTCAAACTTCATAAAAAAAAAGAGCATTTGTTTCTAAAACATATTCCCCCAAGTGGGATAATACAACTCATTATCTATGCATAGTTTTAGGTACATCAACCTAAAGTGTATTTTATAGTATTTCTTCTGGCTGAGTTTCTGTTTTTCTCATTCCACCATAGAGTAAGTTATCAGATCTAATTTTGAAATATGAAAGCTATTATCCAAAATGCACCAATATTTCCAGGTGCACTTTATGGAAGTGTAGAACTATTTCTCAGAAGCATAAAACAGTTGTTGAAAAATGCTTTAAAGTGCCAACAAGTTAGAAGTCTTATGAGTTGAGCAGGGTCAAGCTCAGGGGAGTGGAACGCTGAAGTCTATATGCCCTAGTCTTACACTCTTGATAGGCCTCATATTCAGACCCATGACAGTCTATACTAAAAAGGAAATATAATACATTTTATTTTGAGAGTCAAAAGCTTTATTTTATTCCATATAAACGTTTAAAATACATCACATCACATTATTTTTACTCTATTTGGCATTTCTTTATTGTTTAATATACTGCAAGTCTCAAAAATCGCCCAGGCTCTCTCAAACTTAGAGAAGACCGAGAGGAGAAGAAAGATCCTCAGGCAGCCAAATACATTTGAGCAGCAGAGCTCCAAGCAGAGCATCAGTCATCAAACAACTTCTTTCACGATCATACTTTTGGAAAACTCATTCACATGACTGAAAGTCATGAGACTTATCTGTGGCAACGTCCCAATTTAATGATTTACAATTACTGTTAGAAGTACTGTATACACCTTATGCACAGGTGATTAGTGCATTCATACGAAGAAAAGGAAAGATGTTGGGAAAGCCCATCATGAGCAGACAGCAATTTGCTGATTTTTCTCTTTTTTTGTAAGCAGCACTTATTGAATACCTGAAATATTCTGGGTTATATACCTGGTGCTGTTCAGAAGGAAGGAAGGAAGGAAGGAAGGAAGGAAGGAAGGAAGGAAGGAAGGAAGAAAGAAAGAAAGAAAGAAAGAAAGAAAGAAAGAAAGAAGAAAGAAAGAGAAAACAATTGCTTCAATTTATGGGGACTTTGTATATATTTATGTCAAATATTTTGCAAAAATTATCTCATCATCTCATTTAATTATTACAAAAACATGAAAGATTATAAGGCCCACTGTAACAAATGAGAACATTGAGGCTCGAGAAATAAAGTGACTTGCATAATACACACTAGTAAGTAGAACCAGGAATCAAATCCAGATCTGTCTTTCTGTAAAACTCTAGCTATTTCTATCACATGATGCTGCTTTTAATTTAATTTAATACAGGGTTCAGCAAACTAAGGCCTGGGTTCAAAATCTAGCCTAAAGCCTGTTTGTAAATAAAGTTTGATTAGAACACAGTCACGTCCATTCCTTTACTTATTATCTGTGACTGCTTTCTTGAGAGAGCCTCAAAGTTGAGCATTTGCAACCCAGACCTTATAGCCTACAAAATATTTGTTCTCTGGCCCTTTCACAGAATAAGATGGCTGAACCCTGATTTAAGACACGATCTCTGTTCTAGCATCAATTCCTCATTTACTATAAGCTGCTTCCATGCCCAGCTCAGCAAATTAAGGCCAGGTATAGACATACTTGCCATACAGACATGACTGGATCCTGAAATCGTATGTGAGATCCCCATGATAATGAACTCTCTCTTATCCACTCACATACTGCACCTTCTCCTAGTTGGCCCTCTGATATCCTCCATGTCTTCTCATGCTCCTGCTGATACGTGTATATATCCTGGCTCTATAGTGCTTTTGCCATGTAACTGTTTCTTCCTGAAGCAGCCTTGTACTTCCCTCCTCAAGCTGTGCTGAGACCTGATCCAGGTTTTTATCTGAAGGCAATGAAATATGGTAGGTGACAGACCTTAATGACAACCAGCATCATCTTCTGAGGGATTATCCTTAAGGTTAGGTCATTGAATACTGTCCAGGGAAGAGGAGACTCCTGGCCTCTGGCGAGAAATAAGGACTTGCTTCGGATGGCCAGGGAATTCAGAGAAATTAGGAGTTAATGGTCCTCAGGCTCATTCACACAAATGTTCTCCTCCCAGTTATCAGGATCCCAACTCTTTCCCTATCAGACCTCAAGAACTATTGAGGCTGCACATTTAGTTTTCTCTGCAGACTTGCCATCTTTATACTCAGATCAAAGGCCCACATTTTAGCCTAGTCACTCCTGTGGCTGCAGAAGATGAAAGTTTCTCCAAAGCTGCCACAAGGTCCTCTGGCTATCACAGCATGACACAGGTTAAAAATTGTCTTTAACCTATAATTTTTCTTTTTGCAAGGCTTCTGGTGATGTCAAAAGCAGCCACCCGGCACCACAATCCTTATAATTATCATTGTTTTCATAATATTAAAGTACAGTAGACACAATGTTCTAATGCTATGTCATCCACCTGCACCTCAACCCAATCAACAAGAAGTGAGAGCTTTAATGATTGTAATGCCACAGCATACCAGAGGTTGTTACCACAACATTTCTCATACCAGCTTTGTGACCCAAAATCTGGTCCATGGACGAGCAGCATTGGTATCACTTGGGAGCTTGTAAAAAAATGCAAAATCTGAGGTCCCAACCCAAGAATATTGAATCAGAATATGCATTTTATTGAATTCCCCAGGTAATTATTATGAACACTAACATGTGAGGACCTTTGCTCTAAACAAAAGCAGATCCTGAAGCAAAGCTAATATGCTGCCACATTTTTGGAGAGTATAATCGCAATGAAAAAACAGAAAGGGGAGAAGGAAACAGGCAGAGAAAAAAGAAAGCAAATGCAAGAAGGTGCATTGCCAGTTTATCACAACTTCTCAAGAAAGCACAGGCTGCATAATTGGTCACATGGTATTTCTGCATGGAACCATAACAACTTGGAACAGTCTGCTGTTGAGAGGAAGGAGGCTGAAAAGTGAGCAATTTATTTGCTGGTTCATTTCTTCTTTTTTTTTCTTCCAAGTTTTTATTTAAATTCTAGTTGGTTAACATATATGATAAAATTGGATTCAGGTGTAGAATTTAGTGATTCATCACTTATGTATATAACACCCAGGGCTCATCACAAGTGCCCTCCTTAATACCCATCCCCCACCCCCCACCCACCTCTCTCCATCAACCCTCAGTTTGTTCTTTATAGTTAAGAGTCACTTATGGTTTGCTTCCCTCTCTCTTTTTTTTTCCTTCCCCTATGTTCATTTTTTTTTTGTTTCCTAAATTCCACATATGAGTGAAATCATATGGTATTTGTCTTTCTCTGACTTATTTCACTTAGCATAATACACTCTAGCTCCATCCACATTGTTGCAAATGGCAAGACTGCATTCTTTTTGATGAATGAGTGATACTCCATTGTATATTACATATATACAAATACCACATCTTCTTTATCCATTCATCAGCTGTTGGATATTTGGGTTCTTTCCATAGATTAGCTATTGTTGATAATGCCACTATAAACATTGGGGAGCATGCGTTCCTTGGAATATGAACTTTTAAAGGTTTATTTATTTTGAGACAGAGTGTATGTGCATGCAGGAGAGGGGCAAGAGAGAGAGAGGGAGGCAGAGGATCTGAAGCAGACTCTGTGTGCTGATGGCAGACAGCCCAATGTGGGGTTCAAACTCATGATAATGATCATAACCTGAGATGAAATTTAACTGACTGAGTCACCCAGGTGCCCCTCAAATTTGTATTTTTGTATCCTTTGGGTAAATACCTAATAGTGAAATTGCTGGGTTGTAGGGTAGTTCTAATTTTAGCTTTCTGAGAAACCTCCATACATCCAGAGTGACTGAACCACTCTGTGATGCATTCCAACCAACAGTGTAAGAGGGTTCTCCTTTCTCCATGTTCTTGCCAACATCTGTTGTTACCTGTGTTGTTAATTTTAGCCATCCTGACAGGTGTGAGGTGGTATCTCATTGTGATTTGGTTTGTATTTCCCTGATGATAAGTGATGTTGAGCATCTTTTCATGTGTCTGTTAGCCATGTGTATGTCTTCTTTGGAAAAGTGTGTATTCATGTCTTCTACCCATTTCTTCACTGGATTATTTACTTTCTGGGTGTTGAGTTTGACAAGTTGCTTATAGATTTTGGATACTAACCCTTTATCAGATATGTCATTTGAAAAAGCAATCAAGGAATTGATCCAAAAACAATATTCACCAAAAACAATAAGATACCCAGGAATAAACCTAACCAAAGAGATAAAAAGTCTGCACTCTGAAAACTATAGAACAGTTATGAAACAAATTGAAGAGGACAAAAATAAATGGAAAAATATTCCATGCTCATGGATTAGAAGATCAAACATTATTAAAATGTCTATACTACCCAAAGCAATCTACACATTTAATGCTATCCCTACCAAAACACCACCAGCATTTTTCATAGAGCTAGAACAAACAATCTTAAAACTTGTCTAGAGCCACAAAAGGTCCCAAATAGCCAAAGCAGCCTTGAAAGAGAAAATCAAAGATGAAGGCATCACAATTCTGGACTTCAAGTTATATACAAAGCAGTAGTGATCAAAACAGCATGGTACTGGCACAAAAATGCAATTGTAAATGGGATCAATTCCTTGACTTCTTTTTCAAGTGACATTTCCAAAGAAGACATACAGATGGCTAACAGACACATGAAAACCCAGAAAGGGACCCACAAGTATATGGTCAACTAATCTTTGACAAAGCAGGAAAGAATGACGAATGAAAGAAAGATGATTGATGTTGGACATCTTGTCATGTGTCTGGGTTTTCTATTCTGTTCTATTGATCTAGCCAACGTCCAGCTGTGTCCTCACATGGCAGAGAAAGAAAGTAAACTCTCTGATGTCTCTTATAAAAACATCAATCCTATTGGTTTAGGGCCCCACCCTTATGACCTCAGATAACCTTAATTATACCTAAAAGCCCTATCTCCAAATATCTCCACATTGGGGGTTAAGGCTTCAACCTATGAGTTTTAGGGGACATAATTCAGTCCACATCAGATGTAAGCCCAGAGGAAAAAGCATCTTAGAAGAAACAGTACAGTGAGATGAAAACTTGGGAAAATAGTCACAGAGAAGATAGCTATCACTTTACAATAAGATAAGAAACAGAAGATGGTGCATTCATAAACCAAAACAAAAGGACTTTTAAAAGAAACATTTCATGAAAAAAATAACTTTTGGTAATTAAAATATGATAGGAGAAATAAAAAACCATATAGAAGAGATGGAGAATAAAATTGAGAAAGTGTCCAAAAAAGTAGAGCATAAGGACTAAGTAAAGTAAAATAGGTGAGAAAAAAAATTTAAAAAGTTAAAAGGTCAATTTAGGAGGTCCAGCAATCAAACAAAAAGAATTTTAGAAAATGACACAAAAAAAGACACAAATGTATATCCAATTGTATTAGCTGTTACATGGCAGTCAAACCACACCCTGAGACCAGTTTGTGTTGCCCAAGAAAAGATGGGAGACATAGTACATCTATGCCTCAGAACCCAATTTCTAAGCCTTAGTTTGATCTGCTGATTTACCTAGCTTTTTAACCTTGAAAAACCTAGGATATTGGTCTTAGCATTTTAAGTCCTGACTTTCTAGTTCTGAACTATAGCTGCTTGTTAATCCTTTCCTCCTCTGCCTGGATATCTGAACTGCTGCTCTGTCTGACCAAATGTAATTGGCTATCCTTGATCACTGACTGGTTCTTACTGTTCCATCCATACCAGGAATCCTTCAACCAACTGTTGTAGACCCCCTTGTTATAAAGGGTATGACTCTACCTTATTCAACCAATAGTTTTTAAAATATAAAAGAAGTAGTAATGAGGTCAGATAACAAAATTCTAACAAGCAAAGCAAAGGTTAGAATTTTCTATAATTAAAAAGAATCTAATTCTGTTATTGATTTTTAGTTTAATTCTGTATGGTCTGAATACATACTTTGTCTCATGCCAATTTTGTTAAATTTTCTTAAGCTTGATTTGTGGTTCAGAATATAGTCAATTTTGGTAAATATTCTAAGTATACTTGACTTTTTGGCTGATGTTGATGGAGTGTTTTTCTAAAAACCAATTGAGACAAATTAGTCTTCACTGTTGTTCAGATCTTCTATATCCTTACTGATTTTCTATCTACTTGTTTCATTACTTACTGAAAGAAAAGTGTTAAGTCTTTAGTTATTATTGTAAATCTGTTTATTTCTTCTTTCAGTTTTATCAGTTTTTGCTCTATGGATTTTGAAGCTTTGTTATTAAGTATATAAAAATTTATCATTATTATGTCCTCTTAATGAACTGACCTGTAATTTATCATCAAGAAATGTTTCTTCTTTATCCCTGATAATATTACTTGATCTGAAATCTACTTTGCTATTAATATAGTGACTCCGGGGAGGGGCCAAGATGGCAGAACAGCATGGAAGTTCTCTGCTTCTCTCATCCCTGAATTGCAGCTAGATTAGCATCAAACCATTTTTCACACCTAGAAAATTGATGTGAGAATTAACACAACAATCTGCACAACTTGAGCCACAAAACATGGCAGGTATGCAGTGCAGAGAGGTGAAATGAGGGAGAGAGAAGCCTCAGGGGGTAGGGAACGATATTTTCAGAGAGGACAGAGAAAGTGGGGAGAGTACAGGAAAGCATTCCCCCTGAAAGTACCTGGAGAGAAACAGAAAGAGCAGAAGCACCCACACTTGCCTGAACCAGAGGGACACAGGCAAAGGACACTGGAGAATATGATTGCTGGTACTGGAACAAAAACGCCAGGGTGCAGTGAAACCTGATGTGGTTGTGTGTTGTGATTTACCATAATCCCTGAAACTCTGCTGCTACTTATTCTGGGGCAAGCCAGCATCCAGTCACAACCTCTGAGTCTCTCCAGCAGTGTGATCGCAGGACTGTTCCGGCACTGGCCATTGTTCAGCAAGATGCTCCCCCAGAGGGTCAGAGCAGGTCCAAGCCACAGGGCCCTCAGAAGTGAGGGCTTTGGAAACACAGCCCCATCCAAGATAAATGGAAAGGGGTGCTGCCTGGCAGGCTGACAGCTTGGATGCAGATAGTGTAGAAGGAAGCCAGAGACAAAGGAGGGGTCCTTGATTGCCAGTTGGGTAGAGCACAGAGTTCTGATGCTAGAGACTGGGAAGCTGGGTGATCCCATTTTCACCTCTCCCGCGCATGCACACACATGTGCACACGTGCCACACCCATCTGCCCCATTAAGCTAAGGAGCGCCACCTGGTGGAGAATGGAGCCATTGCACCAAACCCCATCCAACTGCACCAACCAAGCCCTAGAAGAGACCACAAGTCTCTCTGCCTGATTAGTGTATGGACTATAAAGTGCTTCATAGTTTGATTTCTAGGGAAAACTGTATGTAATTTCATAAGGATTCTGTTCACTGGTTCATCTACTCGGGGGTGTTTTGTTGTTGTTAGCTTTGTTTTTTCTTTTCTTCCTTTTTTTCTTTCCTTATTCTTGGATACAGAAAGAGAAACAAATATTTTTTATTTTCCGTTTGTATATAAATTTTTTTTTAATTTTTACTATATATTTTTTGGAAATTTATTTTTTTATTCTATTTTACCTTATCCAATTCATTTTATTCTATTTTATTGTATACATTTTCTTAATTTTAAATGCTCTCTTACTTTCTTTTTTTCTTTTTCTTTTCTTTTCTTTCCCTTTTTTTGTCTATTCATCAAGCTACTTTTAACAACCAGACCAAAACGTATCCAGGATCTAGCTTCCTTAATTTGATTTCTTTTTGTTGTTTTGAATCTTTTTAATTTTCTTTTTTAATTTTATTAATTCAAATTGACAAATGACAAAATGACAAATGACAAAACGAAGGAATTTACCCCAAAAGAAAGAATAGGAAGAAATGACAGGCAGAGACTTAATCGACACAGATATAAGCAAGATGTCTGAATTAGAATTTACAATCATGATAATAAGAATACTACCTGGGGTTGAAAATCCCCACAGAATCCTTTTCTGTGGAGATAAAAGAAGTAAAATCTAGTCAGGACGAAATTAAAAACGCTACGACTGAGATGCAATCTTGAAATGATGCCTCAGAGGCAAGGATGGATGAAGCAGAGCAGCAAATCAGCGATACAGAAGACAAAATTATGGAGAATAATGAAGCAGAAAAAAAAGAGGGAAACTAAGGCAAAAGAGCATGATGTAAGAATTAGAGAACTCAGTGACTCACTAAAAAGGAATAACATCTGAATCACAGGAGCCCCAGAAGATGAAGACAGAGAAAGAGGGGGAGATGTTTTATGTGAGCAAATCATAGCAGAAAACTTTCCTAACCTGGGGAAAGACACAAACATCAAAATCCAAGAAGCACAGAGAACTCCCATTAGATTCAACAAAAACTGGCCATCAACAAGACACATAATAGTCAAATTCACAAAATACACAGAGAAGGAAAGAATTATAAACACAGCAAGGGGGACAAAAGTCCTTAACCTATAAGGGAAGACAGATCAGCTTTGCAGCAAACCTATCCACAGAAACGTGGCAGGCCAGAAAGGAGTGGCAGGATATATTCAACATGCTGAATTCCAGCAAGGCTGTCATTCAAAATAGAAGGAGAAATAGTTTCCCAGACAAACAAAAATTAAAGGAGTTTGTGACCACTAAACCAGCCCCACAAGAAATTCTAAGGGGGACTCTCTGAGAAGAGAAAAGATGAAATAAAATCAAAAAGACCAAAAGCAAAAAAAGACTAGAAATGACCAGAGAACACCACCAGAACCTCCAACTCTACAGGCAACACAATGGCAATAAATTCATATATTTCAGTACTCACTTTCAATGTCAATGGTCTAAATCCTCCAATTGAAATACACAGGGTAACAGAAGGGATAAGAAAACAAGATATGACTATATGTGGTTTACAAGAGACCCATTTTAGACCTAAAGACACCTCCAGATTGAAAGAAGGGGATGGAAAACCATCCATCATGCGAATGATCGCCAAAAGAAAGCCAGAGTAACCATGCTTATATCAGACAATCTAGATTTTAAAACTAAGACTATAACAAGAGATGAAGAAGGGCATTATATCATAATTAAGGAGTCTATCCACCAAGAATATCTAATAATTATAAACACTTAAGCTCCCAACATGGAAGTACCCAAATATATAAGTCAATTAATCACAAACATACAGACACTCATTGATAACAATACCATAATAGTAGGAGACTTCAACACCCCACTTACAACAGTGGACAGATCATCTAAACAGATGATCAACAAGGAAACAATGGCTTTGAATGACACACTAGACTGGATGGACTTAACAGATTATTCAGAACATTTCATCCTAAAGCAGCAGAATACACATTCTTCTCGAGTGCACATAGAACACTCTCCAGAATAGATCACATACTGGGTCACAAATCAGCCCTCAACAAGTTCAAAAAGATCGAGTTGATACCTTGCATATTTTCAGACCACAATACTATGAAACTTGAAATCAACCACAAAAAAAGTTTTTTGTAAAGACAACGAATACTTGGAGATTAAAGAACATCCTACTAAAGAATGAATGGGCTAACCAAAAAATTAAAGAGAAAATTAAAAAGTACATGGTCACCAGTGAAAATGATAACACGACAGCCCAAAACCTTTGGGATGCCACAAAGGCAGTCATAAGAGGGAAGTGTACAGCAATACAGGCCTTCCTTAAGAAGGAAGAAAGTTCTCAGATACACAACCTAACCTTACACCTTAAAAAGCTGAAAAAAGAACAGCAAATAAAAGGCAAAACTAGAAGAAGAGGGGAAATAATAAAGATCAGAGTGGAAATTAATGCTATCAAAATTAAAAAACAAAACAAAACCAAAAAAACCCCAGTAGAACAGATCAATGAAAAGACAAGATGGTTCTTTGAAAGAGTTAAAAAAAAATTGATAACCCCCTAGCCAGTTTGATCAAAAGGAAAGGACCCAAATAAATAAAATAAAAAATTAAAGAGGAGAGATCACAACCAACACAGCAGAAATAAAAACAATAATAAGAGAACATTATGAGCAATTATATGCCAATAAATTGGGCAATCTGGAAGAAATGGACAAATTCATAGAGACATACAAACCACCAAAACTGAAACAGGAAGAAATATAGAATTTAAACAGACAGATAACCAGTAAAGAACTTGAATTGGTAATCAAAAACCTTCCAAACACAAGAGACCAGGGCCAGATGGCTTTCCAGGGGAATTCTACCAAACATTTAGAGAAGAGTTAACTCCTATTCTTTTGAAGCTGTTCCAAAAAGTAGAAATGGAAGGAAACTTCAAAATTCATTCTACAAGGCCAGCATTACCTTGATCCCAAAACCAGACAAAGACCCCACTAAAAAGAACTATAGACCAATTTCCCTCATGAGCATGGATGCAAAAATTCTCAACAAGATACTAGCCAACTGGATCCAACAATGCAATAAAAGAATTATTCACCATGATTAAGTGGGATCTATACCTGGGATGCAGGGCTGGTTCAATATCTGCAAATCAATCAATGTGATACATCACATTAATAAAAGAAAGGTCAAGAACCACATGATCCCCTCAATAGATTCAGAGAAAGCATTTGACAAAATATAGCATCCTTTCTTAATAAAAACCCTCAAGAAAGTAGGGATAGAAGGATCATACCTCAAGATCATAAAAGCCATATATGAAAGACCCACCACTATCATCTTCAATGAGGAAAAACTGAGAGCTTTCCCCCTAAGGTCAGGAACATGACAGGGATGTCCACTGTCACCACTGTTATTCAACATAGCATTGGAAGTCCTCACCTCAGCAATCAGACAACAAAAAGAAATAAAAAGCAACCAAATCAGCAAGGAGAAAGTCAAACTTTCACTCTTCACAGACAACACGATACTCTATATGGAAAACCCAAAAGATTCTACCAAAATACTGCTAGAACTGATTTGTGAATTCAGCAAAGTCGCAGGATATAAAATCAATGCACAGAAATCGGTTGCGTCTCTATACACCAACAATGAAGCTGCAGAAAGGGAAATCAAGGAATTGATCCCATTGACAATTGCACCAACAACCGTAAAATACCTAAGAATAAACCTAAGCAAAGAGGTGAAAAACCTATACACTGAAAACTATAAAAAGCTTATGAAAGAAACTGAAGAAGACACATACAAAAAAAAGGAAAAATATTCCATGCTCATGGATGGGAAGAACAAATATTGTTAAAATATCAATACTACCTAAAACAATCTACACATGCAATCCAATCCCTATCAAATTAATACCAGCATTCTTCACAGAGCTAGAACAAACAATCCTAAAATTTGTAATGAACCACAAAATAGTCAATCCTGAAAAAGGAAACCAAAGCTGGAGGCATCACAATTCCAGACTTCAAGATGTATTACAAAGCTGTAATCATCAAGACAGTATGTTACTGGCACAAAAACAGACACTCAGGTCAATGGAACAGAATAGTGAACTCAGAAATGTACCACAAACATACGGGCAGCTAATCTTTGACAAAGCAGGAAAGAATAGCCAATGGAATAGAGTCTCTTGAGCAAATGGTGTTGGGAAAATGGGGCAGGGACCTGCAGAAAAATGAACCTGGACCACTTTCTTATACCATACACAAAAATAAACTCAAAATGGATGAAAGACCTAAATGTAAGACAGGACGCCATCAAAATCCTAAAGGAGAAAGCAGGCAGCAACCTCTTTGACCTCAGCCACATCAACTTCTGACTTGGCATGTCTCCAGAGGCAAGGGAAACAAAAGCAAAAATGAACTATTGAGACCTCATCAAGATAAAAAGCTTCTGCATGGCAAAGGAAACAGTCAGCAAAACTAAAAGGCAGCCTACAGAATGGGAGAAGATATTTGCACATGACATATCAGATAAAGGGCTAGTATCCAAAATCTATAAAGAATTTATCAAAGTCAACACCCAAAAACCAAATAATTCAGTGAAGAAATGGGCAAAAGACATGAATAGACATTTCTCCAAAGAAAACATCCAGATGGCTAACATACACATGAAAAAATGCTCAACATCACTCATCATCAGAGAAATACAAATTAAAACCACAATGAGCTACCACCTCACACCAGTCAGAATGGCTAAAATTAACAACTCAGGCATACACCAGATGCTGGTGAGGATGTGGAGAAAGAGGAACCATTTTGCATTGCTGGTGGGAATGCAAACTGGTATAGTCACTCTGGAAAACAGTATGAAGTTTCCTCAAAAAATTAAAAATAGAACTACTCTATGATCCAACAAGTGCACTACTAGGCATTTATCCAAAGGATACAGGTATGCTGTTTTGAAGGGGCACATGCATCCCAATGTTTATAGCAGCACTTTCGACAATACCCAAAGTATGGAAACAGCCCAAATGTCCATTGACAGATGAATGGATAAAGAAGATGTGGTATATATACACAATAGAGTATTACTTGGCAATCAAAAACAATGAAATCTTGCCATTTGCAACAACATGGATGGAACTAGCATGTATTATGCTAAGCGAAATTAGCCAGTCAGAGAAAGACCAATATCATATGACTTCACCAATATATGGAATTTAAGATACAAAACAAATGAACAGAAGGGAAAGGAAGCAGAAATAATATAAAAACAGGGAGAGGGAAAAAATATAAGAGACTCTTAAATATAGAAAACAAACTGAGGGTTGCTGGAGGGGTTGTGGGCGGAGGGATGGGCTAAATGGGCAAGAGGCATTAAGGAGGAGCACTGGGTGTTATATGTAGGGGATGAATGACTGGATTCTACTCTTGAAATCATTATTACACTATATGCTAACTATATTTAAATTTACAGGTTTGTGGTTTCAAGCCCCATGTTGGGGGTAGAGATTATTTTTTAAATATATATATATATATATATATATATATATATATATATATACACACACACACACACACACACACATATAGCTACTCCAGATAAACTCTACCCCCAATGTGGGGCTCAAAATCATGACCCAGAAATCAAGAATTGCATACTTTACCAACTAAGCCAGCCAGCTGCCCTTACTCTCTTTTGATTAGAGTTTGTGCAATATATCTTTTCTCATTCTTTCACTCTCAATCTGTTTTCTGTTTAAAGTAGGTTTCTTATAGGCTGCATAGAATTGAGTCTTGCTTTGATTTCAATCTGAAAATCCTTAATTTTTTAAAATATTATTTATTTATTTTGAGAGAGAGCGAGAGAGCATGTGTGTGAGCAAGGGAGGTGCAGAGAGAGAGAGGGAGAGAGAGAATCCCAAGCAGTCTCCATGATCAGAGTGAAGCTCAACACAGGGTTCTATCCCACTACCTTGAGATCATGACCTGAGCTGAAATCAAGAGTCTGACGTTTAACCAACTGAGGCACCCCTGAGAATCCTGTCTTCTAATTGGTATGATTAGATGACTTATATTTAATACAATCTTTGCTATGGTTGGATTAAAGTCTGCCATCTTACTAGTTGATTTTTATTTGTTCCATTTGTTTTTTATTTTCTTTTTTTCTCTGTTCCTTTACATTAACTGAGCATTTTTTTGTGATTCCCTTTTTATCTCCACTATTGACTTATTCTTTTTACCTCTGTATAAAATGATTTAGTGGTTTCCATAGGGTTTTAATTTTTAAGAAAAAAAAATTTTTAATGTTTATTTATTTTTGAGAGACAGAGACAGAGTGTAAGTGGGGGAGGGGCAGACACACACACACACACACACACACACACACACACACACAGAATCTGAAGCAGGCTCCAGGCTCCGAGCTATCAGCACAGAGCCCTACACAGGGCTCAAACTCATAGACTGTGCAATCATGACCTGAGCCAAAGTTGGACACTTAATTGACTGAGCCACCCAGTGCCCCGGGTTTAATTTTTTTTTAATGTTTATTTTTGAGAGAGATAGAGAGAGAGAGAAACAGAGCTTGAGTGGAGGAGGAGTGGAGAGAGAGGAAGACACAGAATCTGAAGCAGGCTCTGGGCTCTGAGTTGTTAGCACAGAGCCCAATGTGGGGCTCGAACTCACAAACCAAGAGATCATGATATGAGCTGAAGTCAGATGCTTAACTGACTGAGCCACCCAGGCACCTCCCTTAGGGTTTAAAATTTAGATAGTTAGCTAATCAGAGTCCATTCTGTATTGTTTAGCTTTACATGTGCTTCCATATGTGGTGTTCTTCTGTCATACATTTTAATTTTATATAATACTTTTACATAATATATAACATAGTACATTGTCACCGTTCTTGCTTTAGACCATTTATCTTTTAAAGGAATTAAGAAAAGTGAATTATATTTTTCATCATTTATTTCATTTCCAGCACTCTTCTATATGTATATCCAAATTTCTGTCTGGCATCACATTCCTTCTGCCTGAACAGCATTCCTTAGGATTTATTTCAGCACGAACCTTCTGGCAACACATTTTCTCATTTTTGGTTTTCTGGAAAAGTCATTAATTTTTCATATTTGAAAGATATTTTTGTTTGTATAGACTTTTGATAGTTTTTTTTTCCTTCAGCATTTTAAAGATATGACTCTTTTTATCTTATGATTAGCAGTTTGTGATAAAAAAAATCTGCTGTTATTCTTAGATTTGTTCTTCTGTAGGTAATTTGTCTTTCATTTCTCTGCTTTCCTACAAGATTTTCTCTTTGTCCATGGTTTCCTGTAATTTGAATACAATGTGTTTATATTTGGGTATTTTGTGTGTTTGTTTTTATCCTGTTTGATATCCTCTGAGCTTCTTGGATCTGTTGGTTGCAATCTTTTATTAATTTTGGAAAATTTGGGGTCATTATTTATTCTTAAGAACAAATATTTCATGTGTCCTATTACTTTCTTCTCTTCTGGAATCCCAATTATACATATGTTAGGCTTTTGCTATTGTCCCATAGATCTTGAGTTCCCTGTTCTGTTTCCCCCTCTCTTCTTTCTCCTCCTTGTTCAGTTTGGGTGATTTTCATCAGTCTGTTTTCAAGTACACTGATTCTTCCCATGGCTGTATTGATTTTACTGATGACTCAAGCAGGCACTGGGGGCAATCTTCATCTAAAGTGATTTTTTCCTAGCATTTCCATTTAATTATTTCTTATAGCTTCCATCTCTCTCCTGATATTACCGATCTAATAATACATATTATATACCTTTTCCACTGGATCATTTGACATATTGATCATTTAAAATTCCCTGTCCACTAGTTCCAACATCTGTTATATCTTGGTCTAGTCTGTCAATTGCTTTGTCTCTTGAAATTGTGTTGTATTTTTCTCTTCCTTCTTTGTATGCCTTGTAGTTTTTGTTGAAACCTAGATGTACAGTACAATAGCGAGCAAAGGAAATACATTTTATACATGGAAATGGGCATAACTTTTCCTCTGCTAGGACTTTAGTATGGGGGGCTGAGTCAATTTAATCAGAAATTTAAATGGGTGTGGAGGATGTTGTTGCTAAGGTTACACTCAGTGCACCATGTGTTTCAAATTCCCATAGAAGTAGTTTGTATTTAGCGTGGTGGCTGGTTTGCCAGAGGCTTTTCCTCCTTGTCTGTCCCACCCTCATATTTAGGTCTTTCCTTTGTTCCTGTGCCTCAGACAGGTCTTTCTGCACAATTGTGCCCCTCTACAGGCAGTGGGCCGCTATTAGCTGATGATTCTCAGTCTGTGTTTTAGGGCTGATTAAGCCTCAGTTTTAGGCATGAACTATGTCTCTGAGGTGCAAGGGTGAGGTCTTGGTGATGAAGAAGACCTAACTTCCAGCTGTAGAAGACCTCTAATGGTCAAGGACTGGAAATGTTCCTGCACCTCCCTCAGAGAGATTTTTCTGTTTCCTTCCACCAACTGTAATGAGTCTTCACCAGTACCATAAAGTGCAACAAATGTTGCTGCACTCCTCCCAGCAGCTTAAGACTTTTGTTCCTTAGGGGGTAAAAAAATAGAAAAGAAGGAACCAGGCAAATCTTTATCACCTTCCTACTGTGGCTGCTTTTCCCCTCCTGCAGACCCTAGGATGGCTTTTTTTAGGACTCTCACTTTGCTGTTTTGGTAGGCACTTTTTGAGATCTATGGAGAAGAACCTGAAAGTGGTGCTATTTCCCCTGTTTTCTACTGTGCAGGCATTCTGTATCCTCATGCTATCCCACCCTTGGCCTTGAGCAATTTGTTGAAGATTATAGCAACTTTTTCTTACCAGCTTGTGCAGTGTCTGGTAAGAGCTGCACTAAGTAAGCCCTAACTGCTCCTGTGCTGTCTCTCCTTAGAGGTACTTGTGCTTCCTTAGAGTTTGGATTAATTGGTTACCCTATGATCTCAATTTCTGATGGCTTCATAAATACTGTGATTTTCCATGTTATCTGGGGTGTGTGTGTGTGTGTGTGTGTGTGTGTGCGTGTGTGTGTATGGTTGTTGTAGGTTGAGAGTGAAGCTTTTTCCACTGTTCTGCAAACTAAGTAGCATGATGATTTAAAAAATCATTCCAGATGGGGGCGCCTGGATGGCTCAGCTGGTCAAGCATCGGACTCTTGAATTCGGGTCAGGTCAATGTCTCACAATTCATGAGTTCAAGTCCTGTGTCAAGCTCTGCGCTGGCAATGCAGAGCCTTCTTGGGATTCTCTGTGTCTCTCCCTCTCTCTCTGCCCCTCCCCTGCTCTCTCCCTCTTTCTAAAAACACAAAAAAACACTTTTAAAAAAGCATTCCAGATGATTATAAAGGAAGATGTTTGCTTCTGCCTTTCTTGCACTTCAGCATCTTTGGTTTTACAGCCCTCTGGTCCCATCTTGAGGTTTGCTGGGCTCAGCATGAGTTAATCTACTTCTTCAGTTTTTATGTACCATCTCTGACCTCACACAAGAACTCCTCATTTCAGCATTCATTCTTATGAACCCACCACTGGGTTCCTACAGCAATTTATTTCCCAAACATGGAGTAAGGAGTTGAATATTAAGGTGAAACTTTCCTAAAATACCTTAAACATATTTTGCAAAATGTTTGTTTAACATTTTCATAAACCGTATTGGACATCTCTAATTTTTTGCCTCTTATATCCTCAACTCCTGTTTTACTTCACCTATTGCTATAACAACCAGCTTTGCTAAGTGTAACTGACAGTACATCATCTCAGCTATACTGCATATTTCTCACTTTCTGCCTATAATATTAATGAAAATTGAGATAAAATTTAAAATATTTATGTACAACTCTTCTCTTCTAACAAATCAAATGTTTTTTTTTTTCCTATGCTTCCTCCTAACTCTTGTCCATATGCATATAATAGTTTTAGGTAGTTGATATAAGTTTGTATTCTGGTGGGTTTTTTTTTTTTTGAGGCTTTGCTTATTTGTTTTGCTTAACATACTATCATAATCATCTGTTCATGTTGCTATTCATTATACTTCTGATTTAATGACTGCATACTATTCCATGAAGTTCACAGACCTTAATTTAATAAATACTTGGTGAATATTTAGTTTTTTTCCAGAAATTTCAATAATAAACATTAACATATATATAACTGTATTTTTTCCTTTGGGTTATTAAAATAAATTTACGTAAGTAATATTATCAAATCAGAGCATGTAAATATGGACATGGTTTTTGTATTGACTGACAATTTTTTTTACCAAAAATATAATGATTTACAATGTCACCAAAGCAAAATTAGTGAGCTGGCTTTACTAAAATCTTATCAGCATTATCACCCATTTTAATGCATTTATTTAATAGATGTAAACATTTAAATCATTAGTGAATTTGTGTTTTATTGCTATTGAGACAAATTCTTTTTATTACAGTTATTTGTTAATGGCATTTTATATTATATAAATGGTCTTTTGCACATCTATTTATTGAGGTACAATGTTATATACTCTATATGATTTAAATATTAATATTTTGTCATATTTGTTTAAAATTATTGTTCTGTTGGTTGCTTCACTTTTTTATTTTAGGGAATTTATTTTATTTTTTCATTGCCAACTAAAAGTCTTTATTGATAAAATGCATATGTTTTCAAATTATGATACAATTTTCAATATGTAATATTTCAAATTATAATAGTTTATTTATAATATATAATATTACCAAAACTGGCTTGAGAAATATGTTTTTTAAGTGTTTGTTTTAATTTGTTAGTTAACATACAGTGTTATATTAGTTTCAGGTCTATAATATAGTGATTCAACACTTCCATACATCACCCTGTGCTCATCATGACAAGTGTCCTCCTTACTCCCATCATCTATTTAACCATAACCATCAGTTTGCTCTCTTTAAAATTTTTTTAATGTTTATTCATTTTTGAGAAACAGAGAGAGACAGGGTGTAAGCAGGGGAGGGGCACAGAGAGAGGGAGACACAGAATGCAAAGCAGGATCCAGACTCTGAGCCATCAGCACAGAGCCTGACTCAGGGCTCAAACTCATGAACCATGAAAATCATGACCTGAGCTGAAGTCTGACCCTCAACCGACTGAGCCACCCAGGTGCCCCAGTTTGCTCTCTTTAACAGAGTCTGTTTCTTGATTTGTTTCTCTTTTTCATTTTTTCCCTTTGCTTGTTTTGTTTCTCAAGTTCCATATATGAGTGAAATCATATGATATTTGTCTTTCTCTGGATTATTTTGCTTAGCATTATACTAGAGCTCATAACCTCACACCTGTCAGAATGGCTAAAATCAACAAGAAACAACAGTTGTTGGTGAGGATGTGGAGAAAAAGGAACCCTTGTGCACTGTTGGTGGGAATGAAGACTGGTACAACCACTGTGGAAAACAGTATGGAGATTCCTCCAAAAGGTAAAAATTGAACTACCTTATGATCCAGCAATTGCACTACTGGGTATTTACCCAAAGAATACATGAACACTAATTCAAAGGAATACACGCACCCCTGTGTTTATAGCAGCATTATTTACAATAGCCCAGATATGGAAGCAGCCAAAGTGTCCATCAATTTAAGAATGGATACAGAAGATGTGGTATAAAAATATAATGGACTATTATTCAGCCATAAAAAAGAATGAATTTTATTTAAGGAAGTGTTTCATTTTATAGGATCAAATTTATTGTATTAAATTTTATTTATTCTATTGCTTTTAAATTCACTGAAATTCTATTGCTTGCAGTTTAGTAAGTTATTTTTCTAAAAATCAGAGAAATATTCAATGCTTTTTACTGCTTATTTTTCTGCTTATAGTGTTGCTTTGAACCTTAAGTTTATTTTGTTTGAGTGTGGCTCTGAATTCTTTCAAATCTTAATTAATGTAATACTAGGTTTATTAAATATCTCAAGAGCCATTATTTTGTAAGGTTTCATCATGTATTAAGTTTTATATGTAAAAATATCAGTTTCTGGATTTCTATTGTATCTTATTATTATAAAAAATTATTTTGGCAGTATTTAGTGTTTTAATAATGTTGTGATCAAATCTTTGGCACTCTCTGGTCCTGTCCACCTACACCAATCATTTTTTAAATATACACACACAGGGACACATGGGTGGCTCAGTCAGTTAAGTATCAGACTCTTGATTTTGGCTCATGTCATGATCTTGGGGTTTGTGAATTCAAGTCCTGCACTGGGCTCCACACTGTCAGTGCAATGCCTGCTTTAGACTCTCTCTCTCTGCTCTTCCCCTGGTATCTCTCTTTCTCTCTCTCTCTCTAAATAAATAAATAAATAAATAAATACATACATACATACATACACACATACGTACACCTGCACAAAAAGTACTTAATATATTTTTAACAGCTTTACTGAGATATAGTTCACGTACTATACAATTCACCTACATAAAGTGTACAAATTCAATGATTTTTTAGCATATTCACAAATATGTGCAAACATCATTAGTCAATTTGAGAACATTTTAATCACCCCAAAAAGAAACCCCATACTCTTTAGCTGTCATCCCCCTACCCACTTACCACCACTCCTCAACCTCCCCAATCCTAGGTAACTACTGATCCGATTTCTGTCACTATATATATTCCCTTTATGGACTTTTCGTATGAACAGAAGCATGTAATATGTGGTCTTTTGTGACTGGGCTTCTTTTCTTTTTTTTTCCAGCTTCATTGAGATATAATTGACATATAACATTGTATAAGTTCAAGGTGTACAACATGATGACTCATGTAAATATTGTGAAATGATTTCCACAATAAGATTAGTTACATCCATCACCTCCTACGGTTACATTTGTGTGTGTGTGGCAGGGGTGTGAACATATTCTCCATGCAACTTTCAAGTATAAAAAATTGTTATGTATAGTCACAATTCTATACATTAAATCTCCAGTATGTATTCATCCTATACCTGGAAGTTTGTGCCCCTTGACCAACATTTCCCCACTTCTCCCACCCCATGAGCCTCTGGAAACCACCAATCAATTCTTTGTTCCTTTTTTTAGCTTTTTTAGATTCCATATACAAGTGAGATTATTCAGTACTTTTCGTTCTGGGTCTAACTTATGTCACTTAGCATAATGCCCTCCAGTTACATTCATGTTGTCGAAATTGGCAGGATTTTCTTCTTTTATGGCTGAATAATATTCAATTATATATATGGAATGCCATTGGAATTTTTATAGCGATTGCATTGAACCTATCATGGCTTTGGGTAGTATAGACATTTTTAACAATATTAATTCTTCTAATCCATGAAAATGGGATATATTTCCATTTATTGATGCCTTCAATTTCTTTTATCAATGTCTTATAGATTTCAACATACAGAAAATTCTTTGGTTAAATTCACTTATTTTTTTCACCTCCTTGGTTAAATTCCTAAGTATTTTATTGTTCTTGATGTTATTGTAAATGGAATTATTTTCTTTATTTCTCTTTCAGATAGCTCATTGTGAGTGCACAGAAACAGATTTTTGTGTGATTTTCTTTCATTTAGCATAATGTTTTCAAGTTTCATCTATGTTATGGCATATATCAGTATTTCATTCCTTTTTATGGCCAAATAACATTCCATGGTGTAGATCTACCCTTTTTACTCATTCATCAGTTGATGTATATTTGGGTCATTTCCATCTTTTGGCTATTAAAAACAATGCTTCTATAAATATTCCTATACAAGTTTCTGGGTGAACTATGGTTTTCATTTCTCTTTGGTACATATCTAAGAGTGGATTTGCTGGGACATACATTAACTTGTGTGTAATCACTTAAGGAACTGCCAGATTGTTTTCCAAAGTGGCTATGTACTTTTTTTACATTCTTACCAGCAGTGTATGAGAGTTCCAATTTTTTCTCACTATCCCTTGTTATTTTCTGACATTTTGATTCTAGCCATCCAAGTCTAGTATGTGTGAAATGCTATCTCATTGTGCTTTTGATTTACATTTCCCTGATGGCTGATGATATCAAGCATCTTTTCTTGTGCTTATTGGCCATTTATATATCTTATTTGGAAAAATGTCTATTCAGATTCTTTGCCCAGTTTTTTTTTTATTACCGGGTTGTTAGAGTTCTTTATCTACTCTTGATATAAGACCTTGAGATATATGACTTGCAAAGTGTGTGTAGCATTTTATTTGGCATGTTTTGATAACTATCTACATGATTACCATCTACTTTTAGACACATTTTCTGTATTCAAGTTAACTTCAAGCATGCTTTGTAATTAAATACTTCAAATTAAATGCATTGGATACATATTTAGTATTATGCTTTCTCTTATTAACATTTCTATTAGATCCATGCATACTATACACACCAACACATGGGCGTCTTACATTGTATTGGCAGTGGGTGGGAGGGGATAGCCCTGGAGCTAGATGGTCTGGGTTCTAATACTGGTTCCACTACTTACTAGTTGTGCTACTTAGGATGTTACTTCACCTCACTAAGTCTTAATTTCCCTTATCTGTAAAGTAGGGCTAAGCGTAATATCCACCTACTATATGGTGAAGTGATAGTGATTAAATTAGGTTAATGTAGTAAGAATGACTTAACCATAATTTCAGACAAAATTAGTAATAGCTATTGTGTTTATTATTGTTATTATCATCATGTTTCTTTGTTCCAAGTAATGTAAACATTTATATACATTATTTAATCTTCAGGAGAATTATATGAAGTTGATATTATTATAGATATTTTCCTTCTCATAATATGCAGACACAATTTTAAAGTATCATTGTTATATAATTATAACAGGCACAATCAATAACTACTGTCTACCTAAATATAATTACTGGATGAGAATATTTGTAAGATATTTAAATTTTATTTCTCCAAAACCTGGTTTGTTTACCTAGTCTTGTGGATTCATTACTTAATCACAGTATGACTTAAATGAATACTCCATTTTTTAAATAAATAATATTGACAGTGTTTGTTCTGGCTTCCTATTAAATTCTTCGGCAAACATTCACATTTTTTTTTTAATTTGAGTGAATTTTCATAGTCTTTCCTCAAACTCATTTTAGTGATTTACATTCACTAGTCACATTAGTGAAATAAATGTTAACTGATTGACTTAAATGTTTATTTTAAAAAGTGACCAGATGAAAATATTTCAGGAGACAGAAATTTTGGCAGACCACATATTCAAAGAGAAAGAAGGAAAAAGTTTTGAGGTATGTAGTATTAAATTCCACTGTCCCTGAAAACAGTCACCAAACCTTTTATGTTTGCTCAATTTATAATTTATAGATAGCAATGGAGTACCAATTATAAAAACAGATTTTGGAGGGCTGCTGGAAATTTGCATAGGCAATTTTTATTATCACCAGAAACATTAATTTATGTATAGGCTATTTTGCTTTTGAATAAATAATGTCTATGCTCTGATTCAACAATTGTTTACTTGAGCACCAAACAGTGAGATGAATGCTATCATATCACTACCATATTATTTCATTTATTCCCAAGAACAATGCACAGAGGTTGGTTTTATTATTACTTTTATTTTATACAGAACAGAAAACAGAAGTTTGTCATGTCTTGACAAAAATTCTTCAGCTTCTGGGGCGCCTGGGTGGCTCAGTCGGTTAAGCATCCAACTTCAGCTCAGGTCACAATCTCACGGTCCGTGAGTTCGAGCCCCGCGTCGGGCTCTGGGCTGATGGCCCAGAGCCTGGAGCCTGGTTCCGATTCTGTGTCTCCCTCTCTCTCTGCTCCTCCCCCGTTCATGTTCTGTCTCTCTCTGCCTCAAAAATAAATAAACGTTAAAAAAAATAATAAAAAAAAATTCTTCAGCTTCAAATATTTAAGAAGAATCTATTCTGTTGCTTCTCCACCAGGAGGTGACGAAGTCTTAATTGGTGAGTAGAGTGTACCCCCTTCTCCTCTTTTCTTCATCTTTCCGGAAACTTTGAGTTTAGGAAAGTATTTCTCTTTCATCTTCAAATAATCCAGTTGTTTTCTCTCTGTGACGTTCTATAGCTGTGGTTCTCCAAGTATGGTCCTGGACTGGCAGCAGTAGTATTACCTGCGAACTTGCTAAAAATGCAAATATCCCCAAACTACTGAATCAGAAATGAGGGCGGATGTATGTGGCCCAGAACTCTGTGTATAACAAGCCCTCCTGATTCTGATGAACACCGAAGTTTAAGAGTCATCACTCAGGAGAAGCTGATTTACAGAGATAGCTCTATTGAAGTTGATCTAAACGATCACTGTCACTTTTAATTCCAAATCTATTGACTTTAGTCCTCATGAAACTTACCTCCTTGGTAGCATTTAGTAGAACTCACCACCATCTCAGTCTTAAAATGGTCCTATTTGTTTTCAAGGACAAATTTTTATCTGATCACCCCTTCTGAGATGTCCTCACTAGCTCTCCTCTTTGTTCCTTAATAAGATTTCCTAAGGTTCCTAAATTCTCTTTTCACCTCTGTTCATGCTTTTGATGGTTCATTTCATCAACTTCCACAGCTTCAAGCATCACACAGATGCTGCTGACTTCCACATCCCTATCTCCTCCTTAGATCTTCTTATAAGTTGAATTATTTCATCGTTAATTCAACATATATTTGTTACTGTGCAGCAGGCACATTTGTTGAGGTCAGCAGAGGAGAAAACATTAAAATGTGATGTTCTTTAGGCATTATCCTAACATACCCTGTTGTACTAAAACCAACCTTCTGCATAAAATTTATTTTCCTTTTGAGTCTGATATCAGTATCATAACCCACATTGAAACTGACTCCTCCCTTTCCTTCATCCCACATATACAACCAACCCCCCAAATCTTCTTGCTTCTTTACAAACATATCTCACAAGCATCTCTCTCCCTCATGGCCAACGTTTTGAGTCCTGTTCTCATCCATACTGTAGTAGATCACAGTATATACTCTACTGCAGTAGATTCCTATCATTTTTTCCCCATTCAATATATCTTTCACTGTGTTGTCTGACTTATTTCCCTAAGCTCAGAGATTGTGTCATATCTATGTCCTGCTTAGAATCACACAGATAAAACAAACAACACACTTCAATGCTCCCAACTTCCCACAAAGACCAAAATCTTAAATAAAACATTTAAAGTCCCTCTAAATGTGGCTTCAACTTTCCTGTCCAGCCACATGTCCCAGCCTCCCTGTGCTACTGCACTACTGCCATAACTCTCCTGAACTGTGTCCCTACAAGTGACTTGATCAGCACTTCTTTCTGTGGTAGTATCCCACATCAGGACCCAGTTCCAGTGATGTCACCTTTTCTGTGAAGCCTCTTCTAACAACCTTATTCCAGAACCAGACAAAATAATAGCTCCCTCTTTCATACTCCTAGAATATTTTGTTGATGTCACTAACACTGTCCCATTGGACTTTTAACAACCTGAGAGCAAGAATTATACTGATTCATCTACGTATGCCTGGCATCTGGCTCAGGGCTTGGCACATTAGTAAGTGTTTAATAAACAGAGGCAGGATTGATCTACCCAGTTTTAATATGTTTGATTTCCATATTGCAGCCATCTAGAGGCAGAAACCTTTTTTTAAAAAGATTTTTCTACTTTCTATATGCAGACCACTGAAAGTAGAAAGAGGTAGAGCTGACAAGGTAAGCAATCTTAAAACCCAGTCCGCACAAGCAGGTGGTCATGGTCTCCTAGACGTTGGCACATAGAATCATAGCTCTTAGTGGTGATTCTTGTTAATCATAAAAAGATTAAATCATATTTTAAATTCTCTGTTTAAGGATTGGGAAAATAAGGATGTTTTGTTAAAGACATCCTTTACTAAAAATATCAGGATTTTAAAATTGTACTTATATTGCTTAGGATTGCATCTAGCAAATAAGTGAAATACCAAAATAGCACAGTCTTTAAAAATACAGAATCTTATTTCTTCCCCTCATGCCATTCTGATATTGCAGCCTAGTGTGGCACATTGAGTCCATGGTAAAAGGGACGGAGGTTCTATCTGTCTTGTTGCTCTGCTTTTCAGGGCTTCCACTCTCACGGCAGCTAAACATATCAAAGGTAGAGCCCCAGCAGTTATGTCTCACATTCCAGTTCTTTCCCTTTTAGCCTTCCCAGAAGGTGTCATACCACTTCTGCTTACATTCTCTTGCCCAGAACTTAGCAAATGACCATTCCCAGTTGCAAGGAGGCTGGGAAATGCAGTTTCTATTCCATATCTAGAGATTGTGGTTCTAATACTAAAGGAGGAGGGAAAATGGAGGCTACAAGACAACCAATATCTTCTTAAACCAGCATTTTAAGCTTCTATTTTCTGAAGCACTCCTTAATGTGCAGTTTAAAAATCTCATCCTCTGGGGCACCTGGGTGGCTCAGTTGGTTGGGCGGCCGACTTCAGCTCAGGTCATGATCTCACCGTCCATGAGTTCGAGCCCCGCATGGGGCTCTGTGCTGACAGCTCAGAGCCTGGAGCGCGCTTCAGATTCTGTTTCCCTCTCTCTCTGCCCCCCTCCCCTCGTTCATGCTCTGTCTCAAAATAAATAAAAACATTAAAAAAAAAAATCTCATCCTCTGACAGTGACCTATAGAGGAAGCATCACAATATTTGAAAGATGAGTCAACCTCCCACATCTGCATTAGCAAACTGTCAAGTAGAAACCAACTTTGAAAACACCTATTCCAGATGGCCAATAGGCACATGAAAAGATGCTCAACATCACTCCTCATCAGGGAAATACAAATCAAAACCACACTGAGATATCACCTCATGCCAGTGAGAGTGGCTAAAATGAACAAATCAGGAGACTATAGATGCTGGAGAGGATGTGGAGAAATGGGAACCCTCTTGCACTGTTGGTGGGAATGCAAACTGGTGCAGCCATTCTGGAAAACAGTGTGGAGGTTCCTCAAAACATTAAAAATAGATCTACCCTATCACCCAGCAATAGCACTGCTAGAAATTTACCCAAGGGATATAGGAGTGTTGATGCATAGGGGCACTTGTACCCCAATGTTTATAGCAGCACTTTCAACAACAGCCGAATTATGGAAAGAGCCTAACTGTCCATCAACTGATAAATGGATAAAGAAATTGTGGTTTATATATACAATGGAATACTACTTGGCAATGAGAAAGAATGAAATATGGCCCTTTGTAGCAACATGGATGGAACTGGAGAGTATTATGCTAAGTGAAGTAAGTCATACAGAGAGAGACAGATACCATATGTTTTCACTCTTATGTGGATCCTGAGAAACTTAACAGAAGACCATGGGAGAGGGGAAGGTGAAAAAAAAAAAAAAAGAAAGAGAGGGAGTGAGCCAAAGCATAAGAGACTCTTAAAAACTGAGAATAAACTGAGGGTTGATGGGGGTGGGAGGGAGGAGAAAGTGGGTGATGGGCATTGAGGAGGGCACCTGTTGGGATGAGCACTGGGTGCTGTACAGAAACCAATTTGACAATAAATTTCATATTTAAAAAAATAATAATTAGAGGTAGCAAAATATGCATTTACAGCATTTTAGGGCTTAAAAATAAACCAATAAATGTAGTTTTCAATGGTAAGTTTAATATTACCATTAAAAGTTTTATTTTAGGGATGCCTGTGTGGCTCAGTTGATTTAAGCGTCTGACTTCGGCTTAGGTCATGATCTCGTGGTTCGGGAGTTCGAACTGTCAGTGCAGAGCCTGCTTGGAATCGATCCTCTGTCTCCCTCTCTCTCTGCCCTTCCCCCACTCACATGCACTCTCTCCCCAAAATAAACATTAAAAAAAAAAAAGAAAAAAGAAAACACCTTTTCCAGTGACAGTCCACAAACTGTTATTAGCTCAGAAAGAGAGAAGATCAAAAATTGAGAACACTTTAAAACACCCAATAATTTGACATTTCAGATACATGCACCATGATCAATATAGTCATCTCACTGAATTCAGTGTAGACTAGTTCAAGTATCATCTAATTTATTCGGTAAGTCACATGTGGCACAAATTGAGTGTATGTCACGGATATCGGGACCATGTGTTGGTCCTAAATGGATTAGAAATTTAAAAATAAAGTCCTTCATAGAGAATTTGAGAAGCGCTGGTATACATCAGTTTAAGGGAAACAATGGGGCCAGAATATGGAGTTCCTGGCTTCTGATCCAGCATGAACCACCCTGGTCCTTCACTGCTCTCAGATGCTAGCACTGATGCCATCCAACCCACATTTCTGACCACCTGGGGAGCCCCAGAGCCATTTCTAACCAGAGCTGTAAACCTGGTATGGATGCTTCTGAAACCTGATTGACTTTTCTGTGTCTGGATTCCAGTATTCATGGGACAGGCCCTGTACACTTGGGTTCTGCTGGACATTTCACACTGAGCATTTGCCTCCATTCCCCTCCTATCCTCAACACCATTTTAGATCCTGCTCCAAAGTGCATAAACTACAGAAAACTATGATCCTAACTCTCACCCAGTTTTGAAAACCCCCATTACCTAAAAGCCACCACTGCAGCACTCTTCTTCAACACACAAACACACACACACACACACACACACACACACACACACACACAGTGGCAAAAGCAATGTAGACCCAACCCATTTTCTTTTAAATCAATTGTCACTCTCTACTAGTCTGACCAAGTTGTTGAATTCACTGAGTTGCTGCTGAATTGTTGTCAAAGTTTAGTTTTGGTGATTGTTCACACCAGTAGTTTTCATAGATGATTTGACAGAGTAGCTCAGTTATCAGTTTTCCATGAGTCACATTTCAGTTGCTGAAGCAATTCTCCAGGACTCAACATGGAGATGTGAATGGATGAGCTTTCCTTAAAACACACTTTACAGATTTTCTATTTCTGCAGGTGTATGCTCTGCCCGTCTCTACCTCTGCGGGTGAAAAAGGTTCTTTACAAACTCTCCTCCACCTGGTAAAAGATATATGCTTTCTGGGTTCCTGCCATTGGTAATTTGGCAAATTGATTTTCAGAGAACTGGTCTAGTGTCACCATCAAGTGCCACATCCTACTGGAGTTAAACTGTGTTTCCATTCACAGAGTAAATGATTTCAGCAGCTGGAAGCAAACTTTTAGGGAAGAAAAAGATCTTCACCAAAATCACTGTTTTTACATATACTTGTGGTGCCAAATAACATACCAAAAAACATTCACATTCACACCACCTCCACCCAGAAGTGTTTCTTGCACTGCAATAAAGAGTCCCAGCAGTTTGTGTGTGGATGAAGGGTGGGGGCAGATGAAGGAGAGAGGAGAGAGTACAGAATTAAGGCCTCTCTTTGCCTTTACCTTGATGTAGCACTTCACCATTTTAAAGCACTTTCAAATATACTGTTTCATCTGATCCACACAATCAGTTAATGTGTTTGCCAGGATCCACACTGCTCTATTTTTCAGTGGAGGAAAAGGAGGCTTATAAAGGTTAAAGAACTCCCCCCACAGTCACACAGG
Source organism: Prionailurus bengalensis (assembly GCF_016509475.1). Classification (NCBI taxonomy): domain Eukaryota; kingdom Metazoa; phylum Chordata; class Mammalia; order Carnivora; family Felidae; genus Prionailurus; species Prionailurus bengalensis. Next base: position 76,049,355 of record NC_057349.1, on the reverse strand, counting down.
CAATAAGGGAAGGGCTCTGCACCAGAAATAAAACTCTCAACTCTTACTCCTTCATTTGGTCCTGACTCCTACGTGAACAGTTTTTTATACTTCCACCTAAAAGGATATCAGCCAAATACTTTTACCTTTATTTCCTTCAGGTATGATTGGTCTGCCTCTGACCTTGCTTTTCCTGCTCTATTAATACAGTTAATTTATTTTTTTTATGTTTCACACAGTTCATGTGGCTATAAACTCTTGAAGGTGAAGGCCAGATCTTCTCCACGGTTAGCACTGTTCACAACATATGTCTCTGGCATTCAATGGATCTCCATTTAGTTTCTCTCTTTGGCCAGAGCTTCTTTGGGTACTTTAATGGCCAGTGGATACTAACCAATCAAGCAGTTTCTAAGGTTCTGGCAGGACTTCTAAGACCTACTCACATATAAGTTCAGGAATGAGAATAATATGTCAGGCTATTTTAAACAATAAATGCAACTGTTCTAAGGGCAGACAACACAAAGGGTTTTTTTTTTTTTTTTCTAGTCTCTTTGAAGACTAGAAATACAGATCAATGTACAATGCCCATCATCTCTCCCAGAAACTGAAGATTTCAAGTTTTCTTCTATTAACGATCCATCTCATCTGGAAAATTTGAGCTGACTAGTGTTGAACCAAATATCCTAAAATGCTATTACAAAAACTGTTCAGTAAGAAGGTAAAATGCAAAAGCGTGTTGGGTAAAGAACTTAACAAGAAGGCTGCAACCACTTTAGAAGTGTAAAACTCCTTCCACAGGGGAGTTGGGACACTAAAACTTCCATCAAAGCACATGAAAATGACATCAGTGGTCTGTTAGCCCCTCATAAATGGACCAGACCTGGGCAAAGACGTTTGAGCAATGTCAGCCCTTGTCAAATCCATAACAAAATTTGACATCTGTTAAATCATTAAAGATACAAATAAAATGTTAACCAAGACTGAGAAGGAAGGCAGAGTGCTGATAGTATGTATTAGGACCAGAAGTAAAAGGCCAGAAAAGATGTGATTAATTCCTGGACTTCGGAATATCACTATAGCTTGTTGGCTAAACCTTCCCAAGTTTCAAGACACTGGAAATGACTCTGGTAATAAAAAGACTATGGAAATCTGGACTAGATGGATTTAGGGCTTTTCACATTGATATGGCTGTTTCTATAATAAGGGGATATCCTTTGGCTCCTCACATCTTCATCTTCCTCCAGATACCTGGTTTCAATTTCACAGAATGTAATTCCCCCTGACCTCAAAGAGAACTTTGTCCGTGAACTAGCTCCACAGAGCAAAACCCAACTACTGGCCTATAGTAATCATCTTAGCTTTTATACCTGATTAAACAGTGTTTTCTGTTTTCCTTGTCCTTTCAGTATGGGTCATACTAGCTTGGAGGTTCCCTTGTCCAGAAAAGAGAAGAGTTTCTCCTCAAAATTTGTGACAGAGAAAAAGCTACTCAGACATCAAATTGTTTTACTTCCATTTTCCTGGGAAAAGGAAATACCACATTTCCCATATTCTTCTGTAGGCACATGGTGCTTTGGGAATGATTGCTGGCTAACAGAATGTGACCAGAAGTCACACGTGTCATTTCCAGGCTGAGGTAATTAAGAATGGGCATGCTTTCCCCACACATTCTCTCTTCCCTTTCCACATCAAACTTGGAAGTCAAGTTCTGAATGGCATAACTATAAGAAGAGGTCAGCCTAGGTCCCTGAGTCAACAATTGGAGAAAAGATGCCACCTGACCCACATGGGGATCTTAAGTAAATGAGAAGCAAACTAGTATTGGGTTATTCCACTGTTATTCAGAGATTGTCTGAGACTGCACTTAGTATTAATTTCCATGACTAATAAATAACTTCTAGGGGTACCTGGGTGCCTCAGTTGGTTAAGTGGTTAAGTTTCTGACTCTTGGTTTCAACTCAGGTCATGATCTCATGGTTCATGAGTTTGAGTTCCACATAGGGCTCTGTGCTGACAGCATGGAGCCTGCTTAGGATTCTCTATTTCCCTCTCTCTCTCTCTCTGCCCCTCCCCTTCTCTCTCTCTCACATGCTAAAGAAAGGAAAAAAAATAACTTCTAGAATGTTGAAATTTTCTAAAATAGGTAAGTCTGAGACTTACATAATAAATGCGCCATAAATGGATGGGGATGAATATGCAGCCAGTTGACCTCAAGGAAACCTAACTGGCCCAAAGGAGAACAGACTCCAGCCTTCATATGTGGGTACATGGCAACTTCTCGCACTACAAAGGTGCATAAGAGGAGAGGTACACAGGAAGTACTATTCCACACCCTTAGGACCTGCCAATGGGACCTTTTCAAGGAAAAGCCGAGTGCACTAACGCACTAACAGGGACCTTCACTGCTGTCTGGGGGTGGGGCTGGGAAAGGGAGAATGGAGAATCAGCAGGAGGAAAAGGCAAGTAATCTGGACCACCGCAGCCCAACTCGATACAGGTAAGAAGGCAACATGTCAGCAGGGCTTCCAACATGCAAGTCCCAAGTGTGAGCCCAGGCCTGGCAATGAGAAGCTGGGATGACTATGGAGATCATATCAGTATCTTGAGGGCAGTGAACAACAGCAGCAGAGGCTCCAGAAGCACCAGTCTTCAAAGTGGAAGTGTAAGACTGTCGAGCCAGCTGGGGCAGGTTGAGGCTCTGGGAGGGCCACAGCATGAAGGGCTGCTTGGAGGGGCTTCAGTTTAAGGTGAGCACCGAGGACTGAGGAAGGCGCAGGGTTGCAGGCCCAGTGACCCCAGTGGTGGAAGTAGCAAGGAAGTGCCTTTTTGTGAGAATTTACTAGATCCTTCTCCCACCAGGACTGGTCTAGAAAAGAATTTACTGGTTCTGCCTACAGCCATATTCCAGAATCTATTGAAGACAGGAGAGGAATCCAGATGCACACCCGTTAACAGAGTATGGCTGTCTTCTCACTCTTCCTTTCCACCTCCCTTTCCCTGCATGAGCTTCAGGGAGTTGGCAAACATGGCCAAGAAAATCATGCCACAGTAACAGGTAGGCCTCGCTGAACTCCCTTCATGAGATGGATGGACCCCATTGCTGGCTGCATACCACATTGTTCAATGCCCACTATCTACACTCATGAGGAGAAAAAACTTGTTCCTCATGTGCCTCTCTCTTCTGCCATCATAAGGCCTATTTTCCTTCTATCACATTCTGTGCATTTGCTAAAGAAAGGAGCTGGATATTCGTTCTAGATCATTTGGCCTGTACCCTGAAACAACAAACACAAGCCTGATTGTGCACCCTGGCTGACATGGATATAAGACAGCAGGACTCGGCACAGAATGAGGCCTAGGTGTGCCAGCCCTCCCAAAGTTTAGCCTTCCCTCTTTTTACACCAAATTAGTGGATGTTATGAATAAAGGATAAGATTTTATTGACTCAAAAATATTTATTGAGTACAGTGGTACAAAACACTGGAATAGCTCTTTTGGAAACACTGATGCAGACACTGTTCCTGCACCCCTGGGGCTTATGCCATGATAGAGATAAGAAATAGTTTGCAATAATTTTAATGTAAGGAAGGATGTGTTATGTGCCTAAATGATGGAGAAATAAAATGCCACGAGAGCTAATTCAGAGAAAGAGGAGATTACTCTCAGCTGGATTCACTATCATAAAGTATTGGTGCTATGTGGCATCACTGAGTTCACCCCATGTAAATACTTTAGGTAGAAGCTAAGGATGTTAGATGATTACACAAGATCATGGAGCCAGTGATAGAGACAACGAAGCGTTGAGCCCCTTTCTTCTGAATCCAACTTTTTGCTCACCCTGCTATGCCATGCTGCTTCTTAGCAGCTTAGTCATGGGGCTGCCTGGAACAAATTACCTGCTGATCTAGATTCAGCCAATCAATGCATAAGCAGCATGAAGTTCATGACTTTGGGAAGCTTACAATCTAGCAAAACAGGTCAAACACATACATATAAGTTTCCATACTTTTTTAAGTTACAACTAACCTCGGCAAATATAGGGACTAGATTGATATATTTAACCCATTATCAACCTGCAAGATTTAGCAGGAGGAGAAGGGTGAGAGGTTAGGGTGTACTGAGCAGGTGAAAGACAGAAAAAGGAAGAGGGACAGAAAGAGAAAATCTCAGAGGCCATTTGCCCGGATAGTGCAAGAAAGGTGGTGGGTCCAGGACAGAGAATTGGTCTCCGTAAAACCTAGAACCACTGCTGGGTCCTCGGCAAGTACTCAGTTTAAAAGCTCTACACAGTAAGAGACAGAGTGAGTGGGGGAAAGGGGTCTATCACCTTGTATTTTGTTCCTGCCCCAAATCCCCATTATTTAAAAGAATACTGACTTTCTGTAGTGACCTGTAAAACCTTAGTGCTTCCACCCCCATCCAGCATAATACTCAGAGATCTATCAGCCTCCTCTTGGAACTCATTCATGCAGTGACCAAATATCAAGGTGATCCAAACAGCTGCCATCCACTGGTGACTAGGAGTGGAGCTACTGTATAGAACACACCAGAGGATCTGCAGCCTCTGGACCCAGTCCTACCCTTGCTGGTTCAGCGCAAGGCCTATCTTACCAACACCCTCTTGTGTCTCCAGAGGTTTAACCACTATGGGCAAGAAAGGAGGGTAAGGGAACTCAGAAACCTTGTTCACTTAACTGTACTAAAAGATCTTCACGTCCAAACTTTGGTATTCTCATTTGCTCTGAAACCCAAAAGTACAAGTACTCTTGAATATTACATTGCTGTGGAAAAATAGAAAGGAACCTAATGTTTGTATTATGTTAATGACAATAAAAAACAGCAGTAATAACCTAACATTTATAAAAAAAAAAAAAAAAGTCTCTTAGTGCCCGGCTCTGGAATACCCTCTCTATAAACCTATGGGATAGATTGTCTCCATCTTACAAAGAAAACTGGGTCTCAGAGAGAGATTAAGAGCCTTGCCAAGGGTTACAGCAGAACCCTAAGTGCAGAAGCCAGCACTGAATTTAGGTCTCTCTAATTCCAAAGTTCTTTCCAGACATCAAACTGCCTCTATGTAGAGAAACAACTTTATTTATTTATTTATTTATTTATTTATTTATTTACTTACTTATTTACTTATTTACTTATTTATTTATCCACATCCACTTTGGAGTCCAACTCAGAGGCTTGAACTTATGACCCTGGTATCAACACCTGAGCTGAGATCAAAAGTCAGACACTTAACCAACCCACTTAACTAACGGAGCCACCCAAGTGGCTTGAAAAACAGGTTTATATCAACCATAACAAAGTAAAAATATCCCAAAAAGAGTATCACAATGGAAGCGGTGGGGGAGGGGAGCAGTTGGTCTCACAAATAGAGCAGCATGTAAAACATGCTATGGTGCCTGGAATGTCATGGTTAGCATTACCACCACCACCACCACCACAAGGAATACGCTGCTTACTGTAAGAAACTGATATGATTTCTCCTTCTGCTCATGGAGGATCATGTTTCACTTTTCACTCTTCCTGCTAGGAGGCTCAGAGACAAATTTAAAGTTCTTCTTTAATAACTGTCTAGTATTCCACATACATATCAGGATTCTTATTTTCTTCTTATCTTGACCCCAGCATGTGATTTCTATTTTACCTTGTTCTACTCATTTACTCATCATTTTCATGTTTATTAGGTGGACTCTCGTGAGAGTCCTCAAAACTTCCGTGAAATAAGGTAAGGTATGCATGATATTAATTAAAAAATAACTTAACTTACCTGGGTAGAGCTTTCATCTGTAGCATCACACAGATTCTTTCGTCCTTTGAATTCTATTGCTAACAAATCTGAAAAAAGAAAAAAAAAATCAAGACACCATCTGGCTGTCTTTGGAAAGGCAGAGGTAATTCAGGTCTTTGATCTGCTCTGCACATGGACTGAGAGAGGCAGAGAGGACCAAATCTCCCTGACACAGACAATCACTTGCTTTATTAAACAAGTGTCTTATATTATACACAGAGAGTAGTGCATTATGTGGATGCACAAGAAAAACTTATGATGAAAAGTAGATACTGAGCATACTGAGTACTCTGGGTTTTTAAACATTAACGTCACAGCTGTTTCTAATAATTTTTCTCTAACTGCAAGCTTATTTCCACAATATGTACTAATGTAACTGTAACTGCCCCAAAATGTTTTTCATTTTTTTAAAAAATGAAGTCTTCTTAGAAATAACTATGCATCTGAGAGCTCATGACCATCTTAGATCACTACTCCATACACAGGTTTTGTTGCACTCATTGTTTGGTCTGCAATGAAGGTGGGGCAGTTTGAAACAGCTGATCTTAAAGAACTTGTGAAATGTGTCTTTATAAACAATAATAAAGCAAAACAAACAAAAAAGAGAGCCTCACTAATGAGAGAAATCAAGGAAGTTATTAGGTGGTGCGCCCTGGGATTTTACATGGCAATGGCAATGGGGGAGAAGTTTATTCCTAACTCATATCTGGGGCAATGATAATGGTAACAGGTCGTGTGGGAAGCTGAGAAAAAACCGGCCGCCGGTTGGCCCAGGGTTTGGGGAGATTGAAGTCTTCTGTTTCAGGGTTGGTTGCATTACAGCATTAAAACTCTGGGGTTTTCCTGTATTCAAGAGCAAAGAAAACGTGTATTACTAATCCTTTCAGGTTCCTCCTTCTAATTACCTTTTATTTTCAACTGTGTCCCTCCGTCCAGGTAGATGCTTCATTTTCCAGATGGTTTTATATTTTTGTGAAAGGTTGGGAGACTTCTGGGAGAAAAAGTTGATTTCTTCCTGGAGAGACTCTCCGCCTGGGTTTGGCAAAGTCAGAAACCAATGCCTTCTCTGAGGCTGGATCTCCTGCGCGGCTCTGGGTGGTCTCCATCGCGTCTGCGCTTCAGGACAACGCACACGGCTTCCCTTTCAGCCTAGGTTGCGGAAGCCGACGTTCGGCTCCTGCCGCGGGTTGCGGACTCCCATGGCTGCTGCCCACCGCCGCGATGAGGTGGAGGGGTCAGCCCGGAGCCGAGTACGGGGCGCGGGGCCAAGCCTGAGTCTGCGGGACGTGCCGGGCCCGGCAGCTCTGCTTCGGGCCGGGATGGGGCAATGCGGCCAACGTTGCCAAGGGCGCGCTGTGCCCCAACCCGGCGCTCCGGCCGCGCCCGCCCGCCTTCCGGAAGCGCTGCGGGCCCCAAGGAGCCTAAACGTCCACGAGCCCAGTTCCTCCCGGAGGCCGCAGGCCAGGGCCTGAATACCTCAACCTCCACCTCCAAATATCTGGGGCGGGCTGTGAACAGGCACACAGCGGGATAGTTGACAGTCTCTCTGCCTCCCCGCCGCATTCTATTACCCCACCACCCGGCAGGCGAGTCCGGCAAAGATTATCCCAGTTGTAACTTTGAGGAGGTTAAGGCGGGGACGTGATCAAGGTCACGAAACAAACCCGTGCGGAATCGCGTCGCAAGCGCAGCCTGTTCTGCCACCTCCACCCCGCCCCGCCCCGTCCCGGAGTGCTCTGGAAGGGCGGACCACTGGCCCGGGCTCAGGCCGAGGCCTGAGGTCAGGGTGGATTGGAGATTACGCCCCGGGGTGAGGAAGCGGTGGGAGGCGCGGCTGCCGAGGACGGCTAAGGCCCGGGACCGCGCGCGGGGCGGAGCGCGAGAGGGGGCGTGCGTCGCCGAGCCTAGGAGCCACAGGAGGCTCCGGCTCCCCCGACCGCGGCTGCGGGACCTCAGCTGCGAGCGCCGTGTGCACCCTACCCGCTGGCGCTGCCCGCAGAAAAGTGAGGCCCGTGCAGTTCCGGAACTAGAGCTCCCCGCCAGAGTGGGAGGAGGGGGTCTTAAGTTTTCACTCACTTTGTTCTGTAACCTAGTTTTTAAAGGAAATTCTAAATTCAAATGGATGCAAGACACGAACCGTCTTCTCTTCCCCACTCGTTTCCCTCCTCGGCTCTACTGTGGTAACCGAGATAGGCAGACCAAGCCTCACACGCGCGCACTCTCACGCAGGCACTCTTTAAGCCTGGGGTCTTCATGGATTCCAAGGCTTCCGCCGGCAGGGTGGTGTGGCCTTAAGGGTGTGGGGAGGTTTCTGAGAGGCTTGATGGTCCTTATTGTCAGTCCCCTAGCAAGAGCCAGACGCCGCGCCAGGCGGTGACAGAGGCTTCGTACCCTCTCACAGGCGAGAGGGGGCGTAGGGGAAGGGCGCGGGCGCCCACACTAATCAATAACCCCCTACGGGCTCTGAACAGCAGGGGCCTTTTCAAGACAGATGCCCCGGGAAATGATCTATTTATTGTTCGCACTTACTGTGCACTTAGCACCGAGAGGGTTGTTCTTTACACTTATCAACGGAAACCCGCGGCTGGGATTCCCTTTGGCCGCTGAAGCGCGAGTCCGCCTGTAGCCGCGCGTCGCCGCCGCCACAGGCAGCGCAAGGTCTTGGGCTTTACCATTCCAACAGGTGGCGAGGGCCGGCGGCAGCCGGTCGGGGCGCCCCTTGCCCTATCCGACCTACAGGTCCCGGGGCGCCGTGGCCAGCCGCCTCGCTCACGGGAAAAATGCGAGGGCTTGGCGGGAGCCGGGGTTCCGGAATGGGGCGTGTGCACTGAAAAGCGAATGCGCAGGCGGACGCCGGGCAGCCAACAACTACGGCGCCGCCGCAGAGAACTTCCCCGGGAGGCACCCTTGATTTCCCGTAAGAAGAGTTAACTGTGAATAGCTAAGACGAATATCCCTTTCAAGTGACTTGAGCAGAGGACCTTCTTCGGGATCCAGACACTGTGGAGGTTGTTACTCCATGCTCATCACCGCCCCCCCCCCCACCCCGCGTCAAGTTTGCTTCCCTTAGTCCTCTTTGATTTTACACACACACACACCCACTGGAGAATTCTCGATGGTGAATTGGAGGGGGGGGGGGTCGCTAAGGCGTAGCCATGCCGTTCTCCCCCAACGTGTTGTGTTCCTTTCTAGGATAACTCTGAACTCGGGACCGAGTCAGCGGGTCGCTCGGATCCCCGCGACTAAGCCCCATTCACTTGGGCCAGGCGAGCCCAGCGGCTGCTGAAAGGCGCTGCTGCTTGCTGCGGGCGCGCGGCTCGGAGCGCGCTGCTTCCCGAAGCCGCCCGCGACGCTGATTTATGCTCCAGCGGCTCGCGAAAACCCCAACGCTTTGGCTGGGTTAATTTTTGTCAATTGTTCTTCATCACACTGAGATAGTTTGCAGCTTGAGGCGGGTCTTATTTATCACCCTGCACATTTGAAATACAGTCAGACATAAAAATAACTGACTCTGGGACTCTGGCGCAATATTGGAGCCGTCGGGGAATAATTTGGCTAACTGACTTGGACGTTTCACCTTCTAAACAGAAATGCAACTCTCAGTCAAACTGTAAATCAGATTGTCTTCGGCAATGGGGGGGGGGGGGGGAAGGCACCAAATCCAGAAGGGAACACAAATAAAATGAAAGAAAACGCACATATTGACCAAAGGAAAAATGAACTTCAGAAATCCAGACTGGATTTTAATTTTAGACGTGGAACCTCATCGGGAATGTGAATTCCTAAATGTTTTACCAGCCAGATCCGTCCCAGAAATTTCTAGGGTGCTCCCCGGAAACTGAATTGATTGTTTCATTTCTTATTGTTACTGCTGTTTTTGTTATTGAATGAGAAATGCTTTGGGGGAGCTCTCCTTGAAGAGCTCTAATTATAAATGTTAAGGAGAGGGTGCAGAATGGTTTGGGAAGGAAAGGATGGGAGCTCGAAAGTGACCTAAAACTTGGAAAAGAAGGAAATCAGAAATTGCCCTGGCACTCGCCTTGTTCACAAAGTTCTGTGAACAGATAGAAAAGAATTTGGTATTGTTTTCTGCGCCTCAGCGATTCCTGTCTCCGCCTAAGTGGAAGCCCCCAATAATGAAAGCTCAATTTCTTACCGCCCCACATAGACCAAGTGGTTAAAAGTCTGGCCAGGACTAGCCTTCGGTAAGGCAGGAACTGGAAAAAAAAAGAGAGAGAGAAAGGGAGAAAATCCATGCAGGTGACCACTCAACAATTGATCACAAAGGGAAACTCAAAACACAACCAAATAAAACTTATGCCCAGAAAGGGCACATCTGCTATCATTCTGCATTATTTCTACCCCAGGTAAATTTCATTCTAGCACACCAAAGTGGGAGATCAGCCTCCGGCTTTCACAGAGCAAATCTGAGGACCGTTTTCTTGACTTGAACCCACAGCGACCTTACCTGTAGGCAGTTGCTCCGCTTTTAGGGTGTTTAAACAAGTATATATTTGTTTAAACTCCTTTTTGACCAAGTTCTTTCACATAACTTGCTTCTAACATTTCTCCAAATAAAGTTGAACAAGAGAGCTGTGACTCTTAAAATCCACAAATTAAATTTAAACTTAAAGATACCACAGGGGGCTTCAGGTAGAAAATTGGAGGGATTATTTTAAAATCACTTTGAAGGTTTAAGGAAAGATACCTTGGTTGTTGCTAGTACTTGGTATCCATCGATAATACTGAATATATAATATTATGATTGCAATCAAAATATGTAGTTTCAAAGGTGTGAAATGAAATAAAATTAAATCTAATCTTTTGATGGAAAAAAGATCAGCGATTTGGTGGGCATTTTTTTTTCCTCAACAGTAAAGTGAACTGGTGGTGCGTTTTTGACATTTGTGGGATCCAGTTCTTAATCTGGTGGTTTTTCCATCGGCCCCAAGCTGGCTTTCCCCAACTTGACATCTCTGCTTCTTCGAAGAGGGATCTCTCTCAATAAATTCAGACCGCTATGCTGCCGGGCAATACCCCTGTTGTGAGTCATCCTTTGCCAATAGATGGTCTGATGTCCTTTTCAGTATAACCAGCTGGGAAATTAAAAGAAGGATGTTTGCTTCTCCACATGTTTATTTATTGGGGTTTCCCCCCCTTTATTCCTAACACATCAAGATGAGTTCTTTCTCATAGAATCCCAAACCACAAATATCTCCAAAAATGTATATTTCAAAAATTAAATCTACAGATGTAATACATACTGTGAACCCTATAAAATGCGTTTACAATGCTGACTTAAAGAAAGAAATTTATAACTTTCATATGTACCTTCCTTGTGCAATAGGCAACTGCCATATGTTTCCGACTTCCATAATTCAGTTTTTTCCTGGACATCTGTAGCAGGTAGTGAGTGCTTCTTAAAGTACATTTTATGTAATATGAGAAGGAACCCGCACCAAAGACTAAAGGTTAACATAAAAAAGCAGAAGTCTTTCTAGAAATGCTAGTTATTCTAAATTTACATCACCTATTACCAATGGCCTGAGATAGGTTTTTTTCCTCCCTCTTTCTTCATGAGGCTGGATTTGGAAATGCAGTATTGTATACTCTGAGGATTCTTTACAAGCAGCATTTCCCAAACATCGAAATGTTTTGCTAAGAGTTCCTCTTGTTATTACCATTCTTTAGGCTTTTGTTTGAAGATTCTCATTTGGTTCTTCCTGAAAACCCAGGTTGGAAATGTATTCCAGTAAGCTTATTTTATTTAATGCAAAGTTTAATATTTTTGTATTTCCCCCTATATTTTTAAAGGAAAAAGAACTCTAACCTCTTCGTTTTTCATTTATCTCGATTGTTCATGATACATTTCTTAAAGGATGAGAGAGTTCACACAATTAGAAGTGAAAAGAAAACAAAACCAAAAGTCATGCAGAAACGTCAGTTTGTTGTCAGACTTTTTGCCCATGTGTTCAAATTCAGGCTTCATTCCCAATGCTATTAATATTTTTCTATAGTTTACTTCTTTTTGTGCAATTCCTGTGCTAACTTTAAATTGGTAAAAATTTTTTCATTCAGCTGAAACTGAAATGTCTCATCTGTCAGTAGAAAAATATGAATAAATTCCAGTCACATTCTTCATTATTTATACTTTCAGCAGGTTATATAAATGCGCACAAAATTTCCACTGTTTAAGAACTTTGGTATCTGCAGTTGTGAAATATGAGAACAGGCCCCAATTTACAGCCAATTAGAGGATGTAATAATTTTTACAAAAAGCTAAAAACCATACCTAGTATTTCTTACATGGAGCCTAGACAGGGATACTTAGTTACATTTTTAATTCATTTTAGTAAGCAGCAGATTCAAGATAATCTTGGATTATAGGGCAATAATATTAAATATTTAATTGAAAGAATATGAAGGTATGTATTTTAAAAATCAATTTAAACATAGTATTATATAGCATAAGCTACTAAAATGCCCACTAACTACTTAGAAGATATTATTTAATTTCCCCACTCATTGTCTCAGTTTGATTTATATCCAAATCGACCTGTTGCAATATTGGTATCAGCAACATCCAACTACCCATCTTTAGTATTCATTTACATCTGGATGTTACCATTACTTCCTTCAAGCCATCTTATATTTGAATCAGGTTTTAGTGATAGAGAAAGTGTGGCCTTTCTCGGACATTTCTGTTACTAACCCCTAACTGTAGGGTTGTGGGAGGAGTGTGAGTCAATGAATGACCAAGTGAAGGCAGCGATTTTTTTCTAGCACAGGGTGAAAAAGAATTGTAGTATCCTCTGTGGACAGAGAGCAGATACTGCTGGAAATTGGGCATGAATGGGGAAGCTCATTAGCCTAGCAGAGTGAGTTTTGTTATGGACACATCACAGGTCCAACCCCTCCACTTGGTAGGTCAGAGGCATCATTCTCTCCCTTCCTTCTCCTTCTGGATGCTGGAGTGCTTGGAGATGGAGAGGGATGGAGGAAGGAAGCTAAACCTCAGAACACACTCTCCTTTGGCTCTACCAAAACTCTGTACTATTCTAAGCCCCACCGAGAAATGATCCTTGATTTAAAAACCAACACTGCAAGACAATCTCTCTGGGCCCTGAGAAGCCCTGAAGGGCTCTTTGGATAGGCTGCTGGAGTTCTTTTGTAGACGCATTGTGTCTCAGATGATTAGAATTGGGAAGAAACTTGTTGTGGAAGAGAAGAATGGTTAACAGTCATCAACACACGCAGAGGTGCCTGTCTGTGTGTGCCATGAGGGAGCAGTGAGGAACTGAGGTTCTGGATCACTCTCTCCGCAGGGCCTGGGTTTGCAGTAGTAGCCAGAGACTCCACAGAGAAGCCGGCAAAGGAGCAGCCAGACAGACCCTGGCCACCTGAATTTATTCTTGTAGACTTTGGAAGCTGGCAGGTTGCAACTTATTATTTTTATTAATCCAAATAAGAGTGAGAGGCAAGAAGAAGAGTATGTACGGAGAAAGAAGAGAGTGGGGAAAGTAGGGGAAGGAATGGAGGAGAGAGGGAGCCCTTGCCCAAGTGTGTGGCATAGTCCCGTGATGCTGGGCGGCTTCTGGCATCCGTAACCCCCAATTAGGATAGGGCTCCTTCCCAGGTCAAGTTACAAAGTAAGGCAGCCAAATAAGAATCCCTCTTGGTAATTGAATTGGGCCTTCCCTCACACCTACTCTCCCCTCTATTACTCTATTTCTTGCTAGGCTAGTCTTTTAGCGAATAATAAATGTCTTTCAATGAATGGGAAGGAAGTCCAGATCCTGCCTGTTTGGAAATTCGGAGACAACGTGCTGCGCCTCAAGTTCAGGGCAAAAAACAGACTCTCCTGTATGCCAGGGTAAATCTCCCTGTGTCAGATCCTGAGTCTGGGAAATCAAACATGAGGTTAGAAACTCTTACATTGATTGTCAAATGTAAAAGAAAGACAAAAACAAAACCAAAAAAAGTCTATTTAGAGAATGAAATCCTGGCTCATAGGGTTTTAAAATTTGGAATTAAAAATAGTTGTTTATAAATAAAGTACAAAAATATAAAATGCAGAACGAAATGCAAAAATATAAACAATAATAGTAGCTTAGGTGAGAAGCAGCAGCAAGCTATCTCCAAACATAGATAGACAGGTATAGAGATAGATATACAGTGCAAGTCTTGGCTAAAAGCACAGCAGAAGCCTACAGAAAGAGTGAGCTAAAAAAAAAAAAAAATCTTTCTTAAGGATCCAATTTTAAACTGTGAAAGAAAAAAAGGAAGGAAGGAAGGAAGGAAGGAAGGAAGGAAGGAAGGAAGGAAGAAAAGAAAAGGAAGAGAAAGAAAGAAACGGGACGAACCAGATATGCTTTTTAGCCTACCCCTGCCTTAGTTTTGCTCTCTGGCTGGATACAGATTCCACTAGGTACCATTCTTCCAAACCTGGACATTCAAGGCTCTTATGTCCTTTCCCCTCTCGCCGAGTCTCAGAGACAGACCCACGCTGATGATGTTCTTCCCTGGATGACTTTTATTACAAATAGAGCCTGGATAGTCTTGCCAGAGGCCTGACGGTTTAATTAAGTTTTAATCATTTCCTTAATATAGCACGACCTGGGAACAGGCATTTTCTCTCTTAAAGTGACAGGAGGCGCACGCTCCCTGTACATATGCTCTCACCCACGTTTACACGCCCGCAGGTGCACACACGCGCATCCGCATACAGGCACGTATAGACAAGTGCACACGGGCGTACTCACGTGCACACAAGCACATACAGACATGTGCACACGCGCACACGTATTCCACCGAGCTTTTCTTCTGAGGATTCGCATCCTGTCCCCGTTTCTTTTGCTCCCTAGACTCCCGACGTGCAAGGCCCTGGCACGCGCCAGCCACACTTTTGAGAAAACGCCTTGTAAGGACATTGGCTTCGCCATCCCTCGGAAGGCCGCGAACGCCCCCCCACCTCCCCCCCCCCCCGCGGACTCTGGCCTGCTTTCCTTCTCACGTCTGGGAGAGATTCGGCGTCCCTTCTCCCGGAGCAAAGGTCCGGGTGCGGTGGGGTCTGCGACTTGCTGCTTTGCGGGGTAGAGTACAGCTGGTCCTGCTAGTTCCGGAAGCCTGATCCACTTTCAGCGCGACTCCCAGGCTGCGAGCGGCAGCGCGGGCTCCACCGCTATGGTTCCCAAAGCCCAGTCTGGACCTAGACTAAAGGGACCAACGCTTCCTCCTGCCCTCGGCGTCCAGAGCACACCTGGATTATCTCTATCTGACATCCTGGGTGTCTGTGAGGTCCATCTTTTCAGCTGGTCGTCTATGTGGACGCAAGTTCTCCCATGTCTGTGGGTTCCGGGGTCTGTGTCCCTTTCTGCCCCAGGTAAAGGTGAAAGAAGGGGCAGAGAGATAGTGGAGGCCTTGGAGCTGCGTGATCCGGAGAGCGCCCTTGCAGGCGCTCTAGTCCCTCCTACTTGAGTTTGAGCTTCGGAGCATATAAATGGACAAGAACCCGTCTACAAAGCAAGCTTCGCGTCTGGAAATTGCGTTCGTCCTGCGGCCTCAGGTTTCTCAGGATGAGCCACTCTTTCTCGGGCCACTGGGCCGGAGTAGGCCTGAGAGCCCCGGCGACTCCACCCATGGGCCTCAAACACTCCTCCGAGGTCTCAAGGGCTGCTCAAGGGAGCCGTGGGTCGCTCCTTCGCGTCATCAAGATCCTGGGCCTGGAGCTGGGCGCTCGGACCTCGCACGCTGCCAATGCGGGCTTCAGACGCCCAGTGCGCGGAGCTCCCGGAGCAGCCTCCAGCCGCATTTGCGCACCCCCCTTTCGCCCTCACTCCCAGCCCAAGCCCTCCAGGTGAACCCTGTGCTCTCCCAGGCCTGCTTCCCCTTCCGCCAGGCTTCAGAAATCGGGTTAGCGCTTACATTTTAGGCTGTATTACCCGCCTGGGGCGCCCTCCGGGGTCTGCACTGCTCCAGACTGTGCAAAGACTTCTTTTACAAATGCAAAACATCTCCTTCCACTTGAATCGGTTTCTTAAGCATTTAAAAGAGCCCTCTTCCGCGAGGGTGTTGCCGAGTCGTTTTTGACACAGGTTGCTGTGGCCCCGCAGGGCGGCGAGTTCGTGGATAACCGAGGGCACCGCCTGCTCAGGTTCCTTCTCTTCTAGAAGGTTACCTTAGAGGAACCGCATGTTCCCGGGAGCTGCGGTACAAAGATTTCAGTGGCGAAAGCTACTCCCTGTATTACTCTACCGAAAGCTCAGAGAGAAGTCGGAGATAATGAGGAACCCAGCAGTTGTAGAAGTTGAATTGAGCGAGCGAGCAAACAACAACCCTTTGTTGTGTCTTTTATACCAAAGATTTAAGAGTAATATGTATTAGGAATTTTATTCTACGCGAAATTTGCTCTCTTTACACCAAACGCATTTGGGGTTTGACAAAAAAATCGAGTTGAAAGTACAAACAGTACAGATGCGTGTTTGGTGTTATTCAATTAAAAAGCGTTTTTTTTTTTTTTTTAAATTTGTCTTGAAGAAACAAGTTGACTCTTAAAAAAACTGAGAAAAGAAGTGGCAAATTTTCTAAAGCAGGACAAATATGGAGTTAGGTTAAATTACAGAAACTTTTTAAAAAAGCTGCAATGGAAATTTTATCGTGCCTTAAAACTGATTTCATCGTGCGAAGTTTTGGGGTTTTGAAGCTAAGTCCTTATCATTGAAGCCACACAGAATTAAAATCCTAAAACTCACGTTTTGAAATTAATTATCATACTTTGAGAGGAAAGGGAGGCTTCAGAAAGGGCGTGCTTTTACAGACTAGTAAATATGAGAGACTAAGCGATAATGTAAAAAAAAGTTCGCTCTCTTAAATATAAAGGACTTAAATATATCTTGAATTCCCACACGTTCCCCAAGAAAAATCCGCTAAGTAAAACACAAGTAAAGAAACAAACATAATTAAGCAACCCTAGTGCCATTCGTGGCACAGAATGGGCGCTACTAAAGGCAGGAATGTTTAAATGAGGAATGTTAAATGAGAAAAGGCGGGCTTCGTGGCTGTGAATTGTCTCCACCCGAAAATGTTGCGAGTTGTAGCAAAATTAAGTGATAAGGGAGTCCGACTGGAGTTTAAGGTTTTTTGGAAGAGTCTTGATATTCTAACTTTGGTGATCAACTCGGTTTAAAGCCGGGAGCCTCACACTTTCCAGGTCTAGGTGAGGAAAACTAGAGACTCAGGGGCTGGAATGGGTTAAGGCAGCCAGAAAGACTGGGTTCAGCGCCCGCGGCTGGCACTTCCAAGCCAGACGGCGGCGCTTTTCACTCTTTTTTTTTTTTTTTTTCCTCCTGCAACCTTGTAAGGAAGTGGGCGCGGGCTGCGCGGAGTCGGCACCTCCTGATTGGCTGGGCTGCCAGATGATTGACATGGCCTCAGACTCCACCCCTGCCGCTTTATTGACACTAATGAGCAAGTTCTTCCCACCGCTCTCCTGCTTGGAAGTGCTGACAGATCAAGGCAACAAATTTCAATTACAATCCCTAATTTGTGTCCGCAGAGTGTTTTTTACCCATGGTAGTCCTCTCTGGCGCATCAGTCGAAGCAGATCTTGGAGCAGCAGGAGGAGGTGGAGGGGGTGGGAGCGAAGGAGTGCATCAGTGAGAGAGCGCGCGCGAGAGACCGAGGGAAGGAAACTTGGCGGGCGCGTCGCTGGTTCCTCGGATCCCAACCCAAGCGAGAAAGAGGAAACGCCAAATTTGTTTTTGCCCGCGGCGGGGAAGGGGGCAGATCGGCCTGCGGGAGGCCCCGAGAGCCGTTCAAATTTTGGTGGGGGAGTAGAGCGAGTGTGTGCGTGTGCCCGCTTGAGTGTATATGCGCGAGGGGCGGGCGGGCGCCAGGCGGCGGGGATGGCCGAGAAGCGGAGGGGCTCGCCGTGCAGCATGCTAAGCTTGAAGGCGCACGCCTTCTCGGTGGAGGCGCTGATAGGCGCCGAGAAGCAGCAACAGCTTCAGAAGAAGCGACGAAAGCTGGGCGCGGAAGAGGCTGCGGGGGCCGTAGATGACCGAGGCTGTAGCCGCGGCGGTGGCGCCGGTGAAAAGGGATCCTCTGAGGGAGACGAAAGCGCTGCACTCCCGCCACCGGCCGGGGCGGTATCCGGGCCCGCCCGGAGCTGCGCAGACCTGGAACGGAGCTGCGGCTCCCGGGGAGCCGTGGGTGAGTCGGCCCTTTCCCGCCTAACTTCTTCCCCGCGCGTCCCTCCCGGTCCCGCGGGGAATCTGAACTTCGGCGAGTTGTAGGAGTGCGCGCGCGCGGTACCCGTCCGTGCCTGAGGCAATTCTGCCATCAGCGCGTTGGCTTTGGGTGTCCCGGCGCGAAGCTCACAGCCGCCCTGGCCGCTCTCGCCATTCAACTCTGGTCGCCCTCCCAGAAGGTTAAAATGCCGCTCCTAGCCTCGCATTTCAGGCTGCCACAGCCCACTTGGCGACCCGCGCCCTCAGCCGCTGCTCTTTTCGGCTCTTGGCGGTGTAGGGCTTTGCCTTCCGCATCTGCCTCCCTTGGGGTTCCAGCCAATGGGTGCTCTTTTTTCTTTCCTAACTTTTAAAAACAAGGGGGTGGGGGGAGCGACGGCATAACCCCCCCCGAAACCGGAACGAATGCCCTAAACAGTTTGGGCAAACCAGGAAGAGGGCGGTGTATTTGCAAACGTGGTTTCCCGAGGGGTAGCCGAATCCTTCCCCTTCCCCTCTGGATTCCCGACACCAAGGCCGACGGCCACCGTGGGCTGGCTTTTGGCTCCCTTCTCATCCCTTCGCTGCTTGGCTAAGGAGTTCAGGGCGGTCGGGGAGTTTGGCGGGAGTGGAGTCTGAAGAGCTTTCTAGAAGATGCCTCCGGCCGGGCCCAAAGCGAGCCGCCTCGGAAGCCTAACGGGAAGGGAGGCCCAGGCACTTCGGACCAGGGATCCAGACGCCAGGCGGTTTTGCAGCGTGCGTTTCGGGTTTGCCGGGGTTTGCACTGGGGGTCTGGACTCCGGAACCCATTTCAGACTCTTTTGGGCACTTATCTAGACCCTGGAAGCGGCGCGAAACTTATTTTGGGGCCTTGACCAGGCGGAGGCCCGAAGGGAGGAGTGGACGCGGCCCTCGTGCCTTGGGACTCGGGGGTTCCGCTTGCACGTCGAGTCCCTTTGGTAGGCAGAGCGGTTGTCTACTCCTGGACCAGTTTGTTAGAAGAATCCGAAGGCACGAAAGCTCCCCCTTTTTTTCCTGGTCCTTTTGGTCTCCCCAGCCGCCCTCCAGGAGTCAGTCTCCCCTTTCGACTTCCCCTCTCAAAGCCCTCACCAGTTACCCCTCTTTGCCCTTTGCTGCCCAGGCGGCTGTGAGGACGGCTTCCTGCAGGGCGCTTCCCCGCTGGCGTCCCCCGGAGGATCCCCGAAGGGGTCCCCCGCGCCCGCCCTGGCACGGCCGGGGACCCCGCTGCCCTCGCCGCAGGCCCCGCGGGTGGATCTGCAGGGAGCAGAGCTCTGGAAGCGCTTTCACGAGATCGGCACGGAGATGATCATCACCAAGGCGGGCAGGTAAAGGGCGATCTGTCGCGAACGCCCCGGCCCTGGCCTCACCCCACGATGGGTTAGGAAGAAGGAGGGCCTGCAGAGCTGTGGAGTCTCCGGTTAGCACTTTTGTACGGACAAGACAAGGCCCGGGTTGTGGTTCACTTTTGAGACTGGCTTTGCCTGCCCACACCGCAGTGCAGTCGGTGAGGGGCACAGCCCCGCCGCCCTCTTGGATGTTAGGGAGAAAATCACCGTCCCCGCCGAAGCGGTGGCTGTTGCGGTTGATACTCGGTGTGCTGGGTAGTTCCAAATTCGTGGTTCTGTTTACGTCTGTCCACGTATTTATTTAGGCTCTAGTTATCGATTCCGGAACTACGGAACAGACGACTCTCCTTAACCCGTCCTTTTTTAAAAAGCGCAGTTTACTCTTTAGAAAAGTATAATTTGCTTCTTTTTTAAAAAAGACTCTGGACTTCCAAGTTGGTTCTTTATCAGAAGATTTCCTAGCAATGTAAGAACGTCTTGTGCTATTTTGATATTATATTAGAATGAAAAGTTACTGGAATTATCAGTAATACATGTACAATCGCTGCAAAAATAATTACCCGGTTTTTAAAAACCATTCTGTTGGTGGATCCAGTTACATGGTTCCATTTTTTTTTCTAAATGAAATCTAACACATTCGCCTAAATTTGTTGAAGGATACCACACACGCAAAAATGTAAGAAGTTATATCTGTTTTTTGAAAATGTGAAATTTGCACACTGATTAGTAAAATAAATAGTTTTGTTGGGCAGATACCATTAATTTGAGGGAAGCACAGACGTATTTGCATGTTAAAGTTTTCACTTCATTTAGTGCAGTGAAATCTATGAATAATATCTTCTTAAAAAAGAACTTTAAAAAAGCACAGCAACTCTTTCAGGGAATACACATGGCAAAAACCTGGATAGCATAAAAGTATCCAAACTTATTAGAAATTACAAAAACATATTTTATTGAATCCATATGCTACCTTCTACATTTTCACAGAGCTTTTATTAATGATCCAAATTCAGTCTTCAACAACACAAAGCAACAGTTGTCTTATAAAGGATGTAGTTAAAGACCTTTACTCTTTATCTTACAGGTGCACTGAAATAACACTAAAACAGCAGCATATTAAACTGTTCTCATGCCTAGTTAGGAATAATGGACTTTCTTTACTCTGGAAGTGGTCTTAAATGGCATTAGTGTTATAGAAAAAGTTTTTAGTAAATAACAGTACTAAAATTTGTGTTACAAGGTTAAATTAGCAAAAATTAGATTAACTGGCAGGGTCTTAGACATAAATCTCTAGATGAAAGTTTAAAAAAAGAGAACTGCTCTATTTGTTTTTTAATATACAATAATTTACTGTTCTACTCATGCTACTGTATCCTTTTTAAAGGATAGCTGGGTGTACTTTAGCATCTCTGATATGCATCTCTGATATGCATCTCTGGGAAGCCTAGAGAAATGCAGATTTTCATTTGTTTTAATTAGCAAAGTTTGAGTAAGTGCAGCTAAATAAGAAAGTATTTCCAGGGTATAGTGGGGGAAGGAATGATTTGGTAAATATACATTGTGTTTAGTTTCTGCTTTCAATAAAGAAGTTTTACTATACCTTTCAAATTTAGAGCAACTTTTGCACTTCACCTTTACCATGCTGCAGACAGGAAGTCCTGTCTCAATAAAGAACATATTGTTTGGTTATAGCATGGCACATTGGCTCCTTGTGGTTTTTTATAACCCTTTTAAAATTTCACATTATAATATATTTTATCACTTGTACAAATTCAGATTTTCTATTTCTACCATTTGGAACATTTTATTATTCGTATTATTAAAGTAAATATGCTTATTGATTTTTGTTTAAGACATAAGCTGCTTTTTTTTTTTAGTGCTGTTACTCCTTCAGTGTACAGTTCTTTTCCTTTTAAGCTGTACTGACATTTCAGTAAACACGGTGCATGAGAGTGTACAACAAATTATATTTAAAAGCCTCAGTTGTGATGTGTCCTGTATTCTGATTCTTTGAATTACATTACCAAAGTGAATGCTACAAATTTTTCCATATGAAAAACAGAGAAGTTTCCCTAGGTTTCTTGGCTTATTCATTGTCCATGCCTAATCACAAACAAAAACAAAACACATAACCTCTTTCCTCCCCTCCATATGCATAGGCGCATGTTTCCAGCAATGAGAGTGAAGATCTCAGGACTAGATCCTCACCAGCAATATTACATTGCCATGGACATTGTGCCAGTGGACAACAAAAGATACAGGTACAGTGATCAGATGGATACAAGAGGATAAGAAAATGCCAGGAGTTTACAGGCTATGCCTGTTTCATCTGTGATAACTATGATGTTTGTTTCAGAAACCTGTAGAATTTCTAGATCTATAACCCAACTCCCGACAGTTCCAGTAGCCCAGATGGTGCCTTCTCTTACAGTAAATGTGGAAACTTAATTTTTGTTTTGCTTTTAACAGATATAGAAGAAGTGTTTTTTAAGTATTGATAACTTTAAATAAGGGCTAGTTTAGTGTTGCTAAACTGTGTCTTTTATAATGATTCACTTTTCAATTAGGATTTTGAGAGGAAATGTTAAATATGTAGGTATACATAATATTCAACGAAATGTTTCATTTTCTTTGTGATTGTTTCGATCTTTAAAGAAATTCCCTTTACCTTGTTATGTTCAAAATCATAATTGTTGGTAGGCTTTTTTCCTTTAATATTAGAAAATTATTGAGGATTTTTATAATTTAGGAAATAGAATCTCCTAATTCATTACGATATTAGGACATCTTTAAACTGGTAATGAATTTGTTAACCGTTGTTTTTTGGTTAGTAGTTAACACAGTAGATTTAAAAAGAATGTTGTAACATTTAGATTTTGAAAGAGTATATATTTATTTGGATATCAGGTAAAGTTGGAAAAGATACACATTCTTCAGTTTCAAACCTACCTCTGCTCTTTTTCTTCTGCAAATAAGCCAATCAGCAGTTTTCAATGACAATGCTTTTTACTTTCCTGAGGAGTTAAAAATGCTAACATTTAAAAAAGGAAATTTCGAGTAGAAGATCAGAAGATGCTGCTTTAAATTTTGTTCTTCTTTGTTTCTATGTATTTTTTAATTTTTATAAACAGCTAGAGCATTTAGTAAGTTTTTTAATGAAGTCAGATTTGGTTTTCATCACTTTTTAAAATTTAGGGAGTACTTTTTTGAAACGGGCTTATCATGTCAAAAGTATACAGATTCAATTAGTACAGGCGCACATGGAATGCTAAAAGGATGGGTAATAAAAAAGACAGTTTTATGATTTGTGTTTTGTATTGTTACTGATTTTAATTAAACAACTCATTAAGGAGTTTGCTAAAATTATCTACTACGTGGTAGAAGCTAGAAGGCGTTTAGTCCTTAAATATACTTGGTTTAAAAATCCATATTCTAATTTGGCTTTTGTGTTGAGAAAGATAATGTAATTCTTAATGAGCTTAGAAATTATTCCTTTCTCTTCCAAACTTCTCTCCTATTTCTCCAAATATCTTTCATGTATTTTGGGTGGTTTCTTTGACTTAATTGATTCTTATTATTCTCACATACAGCAAGAAAATTTGCTAGTATAGTATTTGCAAGTATAGTATTAAGATGTCAAATTTTGAAAGATCAAATTGTAAATCATTAATTTGTTTTCACTTACAATGCTTACCAAGAAGTTTGGTTTTAGCAGTTGTATTAAGAATGTTTCACAAAGAATATGTAACATGTAATGTGTATTCTCTTGGTGGGTGTGGGTTTTTTTGGAATAACTATAGTGCAGTTTTTTTCTTGAATTTCTAAGATTTGCATTTTATTTTCTAACTTTTTTAGGAGTAGTAGAAAAAATTTTTTGGTTATTTTCTGCTATCAAAGAGTGATATTTGATTGTTAAAAATCCTTGTGATTTATTGTAATGTAAAATTAATATTCACAAAAGCCTAATTCATTATACCAATTCAGGGAAATTTTTAAAAATTATTTTTAATTTTGTGATTATATATTTTTTCCCCAAGGATAGGAATTAAAGAATAGAAGGCATATTGAGCTCAAAAGAGAATAAAATATATGACATTAGTTGAAACAGAGAGCCTTACCAGAGATGTTATGAAAATCTGTCATGCTATTTCTAAAAGAAATTTGCATATAACACCGGTAGAATTCTCTGAGACTATTCACAAATTATTGCTTTAAATTGTATGTCATATTTTAAAATACAAATGGAAGGAAAACACCTAAGTATGTAATTTAATTTTATACCCTTTTCTAAGTGAATCATCATATACTAGTTTCTAGTTTTTGAAATAGTGAATTTTAGATTAACATTAATAAATGATAATCTGAATATAGGATTGAATATATGATCTTATTTATTACCTAAAACATTATTATTTAAATGTATTGTTCTTATGGAGTCAATATATTTGAAACAAATGAACAGAAGAGGATGTTTGGTCTCTTTATTTGAAAAGTAATATTAATTAGATATGCCCTTATTTTCAAAGTTTGATGTATATTTTTATTAGTGGAATTTGAAAACTGAAGAATTTTCTTATAAGGGTTGAGAAAGAGAAATATAGGCTATAAAGACCTACATTTTTCATTATACAAAATTTTTAAGTTAAACTTAATACATTATCTGCAATTTTTAGCTTAATTGAATTAGAAAAATGTTCTAAATGATAATAGCTAAACTTTTTTTCTAAGAAAATGAAAGTATAGAACTTTTGACAGTTTCCCCTTGCCTTTCTACCATTGACCTCATCAGCCTGTACATTCCTAAAATGGGAAGTGGTCTTAAAGGAAGTGGGGCACTTTAAAGGTATAGCTCTCAAGGTGTTTTGAGATTCACTTAAAGGTGAGCTTGACAACTTAATAGTTTCTTCATGTCAATTCAATATCCAGATGAAAAATGGAAAATATCAGTATGCAGATGGAATGTCTAGTGTGAATAAGTGTGAATCATAAGAATGAAGATACTTGAATTTATGGTGGTGATAATGTGCATAAACCCTTAACACATCACTTGCTCTGAAAGGTCTGTAAACCACGGCTGCCTCCGAGAGTTTTTGAAAAGTGCTTGAAATGTTATTTTATGTGTATTGGATGTAAAGAACAAATTGTTTTTTAGACTTAAAAAAAATAAGATATTCAGTTTGTCTGATTCTACTGACTTGGAAATTCCAAGAAAGCAATATTCTATATACTGAGCCTTGTCATTGCCTTCTAGGTATGTTTACCACAGCTCTAAATGGATGGTGGCGGGTAATGCTGACTCCCCTGTGCCACCGCGGGTGTACATTCATCCGGACTCGCCTGCCTCCGGGGAAACTTGGATGAGACAAGTGATCAGCTTTGACAAGCTGAAGCTCACCAACAATGAACTGGATGACCAAGGCCATGTGAGTAGATGGCTTCCCTAAGGTGCCACCATTGGTGGTATAGACATATATGTACTGTGTCTGACTGAATGGCATGAACTTCTCTCAGATCATAATATTCCTCTCTTGGTTGGTCAGCATGTGCTTAATCTGTGCAAAATCAAGGTTATATTTGCATCAGAGACTACGCCTGTGGCCTGAAGCATATCCTATGAAACATTTAATAGGTTAAAACTAGATACTGCATTTGTATTAAAATGAAAGAATCTCAGGCAGACTTTTTTTAGCCAAAACATATGTTTGAAACCCTATAAGGTGCTAATTATTATGGTCTGACTATGAATACTTAGGAGTTGGGTCAACAGGGATAATGGTTTATTGTGTCCTGCCTGCATCTAGCTCTTTTCCCTCTTGAAGCTTATTGCTTCTCAGTAATGGTCTAGGCTTACACTATTTGTGTCCCATTTTTATAATCTCATCTAATGTGTCAAAATGTTACAGTAACAATTCTTTTTAGTCTTAAAATTGCTGAAACATATGTAAATCAAAGTCAGTCATTCCAATAATATAGTGATTTTTAACGCCTTATTGTTATGCAATATTATTCGTAGGCAATATTTCTACCTTATTATTTTAATAAATAAGTAACTCTGGATACATGCTGATTTCCATCAAAAGCTAGCATTTCTATTAGGTTTTTGTTATTTGAGAGGGTTTTGATTGAGGCAGGATTGAAATATCTTTTGAAGAACACATCATACATAAAAGGAATATCGAATATCAACTAGTTCATTTTTCAAAGTGTAACATAAAGATAGCATATTTATAAGTAAATCTTTTCAAACAAAAATGCAAACTGTCATAACCTAGTAATACACTTATGACGGGGTATTATTTGTAAACTGCTAGATAGTATCTTAAGCAATGACCTTAGAAACATTCAAGTATAAATTTCATTGTGGTACAAATTCAGCATCTAGATTTTTAAGACACATCTATTTTACATTGCTTTTGTTTGTTTGTTGCCTTTTATGATTGAAAACAAAATCAGAGGGCTTAATTGGCCTGACTCTTGATCTCAGCTAAGGTCTTGATCTCAGTGTTCTGAGTTCAGGCCCCACAGTGGTGGGTGTGAAGCCTACTTAAAATAAAAAAAAAAAAAAATCAGAAAAG
Source organism: Prionailurus bengalensis (assembly GCF_016509475.1). NCBI lineage: Eukaryota > Metazoa > Chordata > Mammalia > Carnivora > Felidae > Prionailurus > Prionailurus bengalensis. The sequence goes on along the minus strand of NC_057349.1, from coordinate 76,023,410 downwards.
CAACATAGTAGATTTCATTTCTGAATCCAACTTCATGCTCTGTATTTTAGTGCAGTAGTTATTTCTGTTTTTATTCTTTATTTACAAAGTCAAGTTGTAACAGTTTTCACTTGACTTCAGGGAAGGAACACTAGTTTCTTCTGTCTCATTGAGGGAGTGGACTGAAATATTGCCAGCCTGTTCATTGAGGGGTCTTTTGTTTTTAGAATAGAAAATTTAAAAATAGGGGCGCCTGGGTGGCTCAGTTGCTTGAGTGTCGGACTTCAGCTCAGGTAATGATCTCACTGTGAGTTCAAGCCTGCGTCAGGCTCTGTGCTGACAACTCAGAGCTTGGAGCCTGCTTCAGATTCTGGGTCTCCTCTCTCTGCCCCTCCCGTGCTCATGCTCTGTCTCTCTCTGTCTCTCAATAATAAATAAACGTTAAACAAATTTTTTTAATTTAAAAATAATACTGTTAAGTGTGACTTGTTTTCAAAAGCTTAAGTATCTTCTACTTTTCAGAGTCCTACAGTTTAAGAATATATCTTTTAAAGAGATAATTGGGTCTAAAAACTATACACTGTCATATATAAAGTACATACTTCTTTCCGTAATTTAAATCACTTTCTAATTCTAAATTTTTCACATCAGGTAACTGGCTTTATATCTAATACTTAATGTATCTGCAATATTTGATGTAGATATGGTAATTTATGTATATAATTTAAAGTTTGTAATCTCATTAGACTTTCTGTCAAACAGTATTCTCCAGAGGAACAGAACCAGTAGAATGTGTATAAATATATATAGAGAGAGAGATTTATTTAAGGAATTGGCTCACGTAATTGTGGGGGCTGGTAGGTCCCAGAACTACAGCAGCAGGCTGGAGACCCAGGCAAGAGTTGATCCTGCATCTCAAGCATGAAGGCAGTCTCAAAGCAGGATTCCTTTTTCCTCAGGGGACCTCAGTCTGTTTCTTTTAAGGCCTTCAACTGATTGAATAAAGCCCACCCACATTATGGAGGGTAATCTGCTTTACTCAAAGTCTACTGACTTAAATATTAACCTTGTCTAAAAAATAACTTCACTGGGACACCTGGGTGGCTCAGTCAGTTGAATGTTTGACTCTCGATTTTGGCTTAGGTCTTGTCATGGTTTGTGAGTTTGAGTTCGATTCCCGCATTGGGCTCTGCACTGACAGCATGGAGCCTGCTTGGGATTCTCTGTCTCCCTGTCTCTCTGCCTCTCCCCTACTTGCTCTAATGCTCTCTCTCTCAAAAATAAATAAATAAACTTAAAAAATTTACAAATTCCTTCATAGCAACATCCAGACTGTGTTTGCCCAAATATCTAGGGAACATGGGCCAGCTAAGTTGACACATAAAATTAATCATCACATAGCATTTGTTTAAACACAAAAGAATACATTGCAATTGAAATTCAATTGCTTATACCTAAATAATTATATTTCACTTTTACGAAAAACAAAAAACATAGAAAACAGTAAAAATCTAGAGAAATGTGTCATCTATCAATGAAATTTTTCTTTTAAGGTTACGGCAGGATGTAATATTTTAATACAGGGTAGGTAATTAATGAGTGTGGGAAACAGGGAGATAAAGATATGTACCTATTTTGGAAGCAAGAAAATTGCCTTTGTACATGGTAAAAATGTATGAATCAGTTGATACTAGAGGGGAATGTAGGAGGGAAGATGCTCTTTTCCATTATTTATCTTTAAAAAATTATATGTTTTTAAATTTATTTTTATTAATTTTTTTTCAAGTTTATTTTAGAGACACACACACACACACACACACACACACACACACACACACACACGGAATGGGTGGGGGAGGGGCAGAGAGAGAAACACAGAATCTGAAGCAGGCCCCAGGCTCTGAGCTGTCAGCACTGAGCCCGATGCAGGGCTGGAACTCATGAACCATGAGATCATGACCTGACCTGAAGTCAGATGCTTAACCTACTGAGCCACCCAGGTGCCCCTTAAAAAAATATTTTTTAAGACTTTGTAAAATGTATTATAATGTAGAAAGCCATAGTCTCTGCCTTCAGTGATTTAACCTAGATGGGGAGAGAAGACATGCATACAGATGATCATGCTGTCTGCCCAGAGAAATACAGATGCCACATTATTTCAGCCAGGAGAGATTGGGAAGGCTTCATGAAGAAGGTGTCTATATTGTATTTTTTGACTCAGTTTGATGACCCCAAGTGAGGTTAGATTGGAGATTAGGAAATTGTTCCTCCTTCTATTGTTTATTTGTTTATTTTTAAGTAGGCTTCACGCCTAGTGCAGAGCCCCATGCAGGGCCTGAACTCAGGATCCTGAGATCAAGAGTCAGATGCTTAACCAACTGAGCCACACAGGTGCCCCTCTTACTCTATTGTTGATGTGGTTCAGCATCTAGGAAGATAGTAGTGCCATTATGGTGGAACTTTCTAATTCAGTAGTCCTTTTCTTGACTCCGAGACCTCTTAGGAACTCACCCCTCTGTCATCAGATGGTGAAGGTCCCCCTAACTGCAAATTCTGAAGGAAGTGATAGTAATTTCTAATTAATCAAGCTGTAGACACAAATTAGAGGTGAATTTTGCTTTCTTACCTTTTTTGGCCTCTCACCTCCCAGTTTTACTCTTCTAAAAGTATATAAGCATTCAACATAGTGACCTGAGAACTGCATGTAGACTTGGGACTTTCATGAAACACAGTGTGTTTAACATAGGACTCAAATCTTCATAGGGCTGTGACTGAACCTAGAACTGCATGAGACATGAGGTTATGTGCTACTAGGTTTTCCTCAATGTGACTTCATCTTTCCAAATACCAGGGATTATCTAGAGAGGAATATTGAAGAGAATCTAGGCTGGAATGTCCTACCCCTCCACAACTAATCCTTGAATGTTGTAAAGACTTTATAATCTCTACTTCATGGCGAATCTGTAGTCAGCTTTACGTTGGATTGTATACAGCCAAGACTGGTCCTTGGGCTACCCATGTGTAGATGGTTAGCATGCTTGGGTAAGGTATTTCCTTCTCATCATGTGCATGGTTCCCTGTTCATCTGGAGTTTGTTGTCTGGAGGGACACATTTTACATGAACATCTCTGAAAAATTAGAAGACGTTTAACAGGTAATGGTGTCTTTAAACATTGGCAGGACTCCTACCCACAGTGCTGGGGTGCTTTGGAAGGAAGCATGGCCAGCTTGCCATAGTCAGGAGACCTGTGGAGGGTCTCTTTCTCAGCTGCCAAAGGGTTGGTGACATAGTCACCGTAGCTCTAAGTTTGTCCTCACCCTCTTTCATTTCTGCTTGAGATTCAGGTAGGGAAGCAAGGCATTACAAGGGAGATTACCAAGATCTCCTTGAGAAAAACTTGTAACAGCTTGGAGATCCAACATGTTCATGTTCATGAGCATGTCACTTTCATGCTCTGAGGCTTGTTTTTCTCATGTGTTTTAGTAGAACCAGAGGATTTTGAGTGAATCAGATGAGCTGATGAACTTGAAAGTACATATTTGTAAGGAGTGTTGTATATTCAGCATCACATCTGAGACAAAACCAAGGCCATCTTGCCATGGAGCTTGTGATCCGATGTTACTGTCTTGACCCCTACCTTTAAAATGAGTCAGTACCAGTCATCACCAATAATGCAGGGAGCTAAGTATCTGCTCTTCCTCGGCCCTTTACTTGACTTGTTCCAACACTGGCATTTAGGTCATCTAGAAAATTTCCAGAGTCAGCAGGTAATGTTTCCTTATTGAGCTGTTTTATAAGGCACAGCTGGCCTGTCTGTCAAACTTCAGGCACTTTAGGCCCTTCATACTAGAGATAAGTATATCATGCTTCTTTTGACTCAGAACTAGTGTCTTTAAAGTGGAAAAAATGTGTATCAAAGAAAACTGTGTTTATGAACATTAGTCCATGTAGCTATCTATGTTACTAGGTAATGCCAAAAAGAAAACAAAAAAATCCTCCATTTAAACAGAACAGAGAGCATGCATGGTACATGCAGATCCGATATAATTATTTAAGTTTCAGCATTATCATGGTGGGCTCCTTGTTTATAAGGCCAATAGTTCTCCTGGTTTTATTTCTTCTATTAAATAAGGAAAATGTTATTGACCACTCATCATTGTAAGTTTGATAGATCATTAAAAAGCAAATAATGCTATTTTATTCAGAAGAGCTAGGCTTGTTTAGCATTACCTGAAAACGTCCAGGAATATACTAAATCTGTATAGATAATATTGAAAACACGTTATTTTGCTTGAATGATCGATCTCCAGTTTACTATAGGCAGTTGCCATTTAATGTGCAAACATAGGCATACATCAGCTACTTCTATACCTTACTCCAGTATACCCCACCTTAGGTCATCTTGTAAATTCTGTAAGGATATAAAGAAGGAAATAAAACTTAAGTATATATAGCAATATGGAGAAATCTGCTTGAGAGAACAAAGACTTCATAAAATCAGAACCTACGTTCATTGACTAGTAAACAGAAACCCAAATCAGTTTTAGTTTCCTTTATTCCAAGTTAGTTTATTCTAGTCTTCCAAAATTAGCTATGTATTTATTTTTGTTTATTTGATGTGAGGTAGCTTTCTCCATTTTTTCTTCTCTGGAATTTACTGATCATTAGAATCATTAGAATACATCTTGCATTTGTGTTTTACCTGGCTCACACAACCACACACACGCACATGTTACATTATGACCTAGTGTAAGTAAACACACACAAAGTGAACAATGTTTTGCAAAACAGTACTTATCCTTACTATAAGGAGCACACTCGATGTTTCTACTTTATAATTTTATTTATTTAAAAAGTTTCTTGTTGAGACCTTTTAAATTGATTTTTTGTGAGCCACTAATGGGTTATTGAAATTCTGTCCTTTTTTTAGATCTGGAAAGAGACTTTTCCAGAGGCTGCAGATTCATGTGTGTGTCCACACGTGACCATGAGAGCTATTGTATTCCCTTACCCTTTCCTTATACGACTAACCGCCTTCCCATCAAATGGGTCTGGTAGGCACTATCATTAGATCCGCCACCCAGGCATTTCCTCTCCTGAGAGGAAATTTTAGGGTGAAAAACAAAACAAAATTGACCACTGTGCTCGTTACTGCCTGGGAGTAGAGACATCCTCTTATGGTAGCAAACATGCTTTCCAGGTATAGAGCTGTTTGTTTTAGGGCTGACCGAATATTCTGAATTTGGCTTCATTAAACTGTCTGCATCCTGAAAAACATGAGGCAGGTCAATCACTGTGTTTTTCCAAGACTTTGTTTAAGTATTTCTTTTCTTAACTCCCAAACTCCCAAGTCTGAATTCAAATTGTGTAACTCAGGAAAGATATAGCTTTGTTAACTGAACTAATTAATGAATACCTGACTGTGGACTCTCAGCAGCAAATAAAAAATTTCACTGGACAAGGATATTTCTTTACTCTACCTCCTATGCCTTGAAAGCATAAAACGTATACAGAAGGAGAAAAAAATTCACCCACAATCCCATCATCTAAACATGACCACTGTTCATAGCTTTTGGTGGGTTCTTTTTATTGTCTATTTTCATATAATTGTGATAAGTTTATAAACTTGGAACATTTAACGTTTAAACCAAAGCATTTTATTTTGTGGTTAAAAATGTCCTAAACAGGCTTTAGTAATGGCTGAATAACACCTATCCCATTGTATAGACTTTCATTGACCTAACCAATCTGCTCATGTGGCTTATTGTTTTTCCACCATTATAAGTGGTGCACTGCCTATTCCACATGAAGTGCTGTTTTGGATTTGAAATATTTCCTTAGGATAAATTCTCAGAAGTGAAATCGTTGGGTAGAAGGTAGCTGAACCATATTATCAGATTTCCCTAGTAGAGTCTGAGTGCATTAGCTTTTCCATCCCCAGGTGCCTGGGTTTTGAAAGTTTCATTGTCATGAAGGTGTAGACACTGGGTTCTCTGGGCAAACCAGGGATATTGCAAGCCACACACAAGGCAGACCCTTGGGTGTTCTTAAAATTCCTTTTGCCCTTGAATAGGCACGTTGTCATCACCAATAGAGGAAAAATGCTCTCTTAAGAAAAACCTTGGTGTGCAAATACTTATTTTTAGGGGATGATTGTGGTGGAATTTAAATAATCATTTAAATCTCATTTTTAGTTTTACTGATTTGGATTTTGTGTTCCGTTTGGCTCATTATAAATAAAATGTTGGGGCACCTGGGTGGCTCAGTTGGTTAAGTGTCCAACTTCACTCAGGTCATGATCTCACAGTATGTGAGTTTGAGCCCTGCGTTGGGCTCTGTGCTGACAGCTTGGAGCCTGGAGCCTACTTCAGATTCTCTCTTTCTCTGCCCCTCACCCACTCACACTCTGTCTCTCTCTGTCTCTCAAACATAAATAAACATCTAAAAAAATTAAAAAAAATAAAATGTTGATGAATTTATTCTTGTGTTTTCAGAAACAGAAAATTAGATGTTAAGTTCATGATTATTCACAGGGTTCCACCAAAATTATGACTCTCTTTTTCCTTTTGTAGTTTTATGCATATTTTACAAATAACTTCTTAGCCCTTCCTCTACAATTTTGATATATTTTATTTATTTTTTTGATATACTTTATTAAACTGGCACTTCTGCCAATTTTTCTTACACATTAAATATTTAGTCATGGTGATAAGACTGGGCAGAAGTTCTTGATATTTTTGGCCTTCTTTCCTTGATACAGATTATTCTTCATTCTATGCACAAATACCAACCACGAGTCCATGTCATCCGTAAAGACTGCGGGGATGATCTTTCTCCCATCAAGCCTGTTCCATCTGGGGAGGGAGTAAAGGCATTCTCCTTCCCAGAAACTGTCTTCACGACTGTCACTGCCTATCAGAATCAGCAGGTATTGTTCTCAGAATTTGTATCTTTCTAGACTTTTCGTTTCAGGGGTAAATTGAAAGCTAGCTATCCTTTTCACTGTATCTCAGTGTTACCAACTGTCATAAAGCATTTGCCATATGAGACATCCAGGGTGTGTGTGTGTGTGTGTGTGTGTGTGTGTGTATAAAAATAATTCTTCTGTGATTCTCCAAGTAAGGCTACTATCACGAGAATTTCTTTAGACAAGAATGTGTCTCATGACTGGCAATGTAGGTTTACTTTCCATTTTGAGATATTGAATTATAAAGTCATAATTAAAATTAAAAAGCATGTGGAAATAGACAAGAAGAATATGAAAGATTGCCTAGGAAATAAACAAGTAGAATTTGAAAGATAACACATTATTTTAAAACTATAATCCATGTATTATAGGAAATATTTCAGAGGCATTTATCTTATATAGTCATTTTGGTACATATACAAAAAGGGCTGTTTCTTTTTTTTTTTTTTTTTTAATTTTTTTTCAACGTTTATTTATTTTTGGGACAGAGAGAGACAGAGCATGAACGGGGGAGGGGCAGAGAGAGAGGGAGACACAGAATCGGAAACAGGCTCCAGGCTCTGAGCCATCAGCCCAGAGCCTGACGTGGGGCTCGAACTCATGGACCGTGAGATCATGACCTGAGCTGAAGTCGGACGCTTAACCGACTGCACCACCCAGGCGCCCCAAGGGCTGTTTCTTTCAAGATAGGCTTTAATTGTGACAGAGGGTGATACATAGGCTTATAAGCTGAGAGATCAATTGTGGAGTAATCTTTTCATAAAATTAGTAATAATTTCAGAGGTGATGTATTTCTTTTTGATATTGGTAAGTGTATGTATTTCTTTAAGGCTGTGTCAAGTAAGTGGAAAATTGATTTGAGGCAATTTTTTAGTCCATGCAGTTACAGCGAGTTTTCATAAAAAATTGTGATGTAGTTGAGGCTGATATGGTATGTGGTAGATTTTTTCTTCTTTAGTTTTAGTGATCAACAGAATTATTTTAGCTCTCCACTTATTACGTTTATTTACATCTCAGTTAGATGTTAAACTCTGTTGTGGTTTCTGTTGTTTTAAAGCTTATGAGGAGGTTTGGATTCTGTCCTCTGCATCTTACTTTAGGGCTGGGAGGCTCATCCCCTCTCATCCATGGGGAGATGCCAGCCCCACAGCTGAAGATGTCCCGTTCTCTCATTCACGTTGTCATGCTTTTATATAGACTTTTAGAAACAAGCATGAAATTAACCTTTAGAAGGACTGGAGATTATTAGGAAGATATTCTTAAAATATATTAGGTGCAGATAATGAATTTTTTTTGTTTTAGGAAAAATGCATAGGGAGAAAAAGAGCTGAGATATTCACTACCTTTTAAGGAACCCCAGTTATCTTCTTTCTCTCTCTCTGCCTCTTTCTCTGTCTCAAGCACAAATTAGCCATGTCAAATGTGTGTATTCTCCCAGCCTCTGTGATACAATAAACAAGATACAATAAGCTTTTGGTACATGTTGGTGACTAACACCAGTTGATAAACATTGACAAATCAATCAATTAATAGGGTAAGAAACTTAGAAAGGAAATTGATAATGACAAAATGCAATGATCATTTTTTATCTTCTTGGCTACTATTTTTAAGAACTCATGGAAAATTGGTAGGCAGCTTAGCCTGGTGGTTAGCATGGGTTCTGAAACCTAGAGTCCCAGCCTAATTCTATTGCCAAGTAACCTTATGAAACCATAGGAAACTTAAGCCTCAGTTTAAAAAAAAACATAAAATTGGGATAATAACTATGTATAAATTGCCATGAGAATTAAATGAAATATGTGTATAAAATTCTCACTACAGCATACATAGTATGCACTCAGGAATAAAAATAATGATAATAGTAGTATATCTCTATTCAGACAAGGCACCATTATATAAATCTGTACTCTTCTTTGAAATACTACTTTAAATGAACATTTAAGTTATTTAATGTTATTTAAATATTATTTAAATAAACAAAGAATTAAGCCATAATGAATTATAAAGAACTCCATCAATGACAGAATGGCAGTCATGCTGAATTAATTAGCAAACCTTTACATTATATCTTTTATAAGGTAGGTTTATCCACATACTAAGACAGTATCATGTGGAGCACATGTATCTCAGGTACTGCACAGAGCACACAGAGGACAATATAGGGGACTGCAGAAGACTTTCAAAGATGCCCCCCCCCCCTTTTTTTTTTGGCCTTAGTGTTATCCAATAGTTTTCTTTTGTCCTTAGCCAAAATGGTACCATCGGAAGTATGTTCATTAACTTGGTAGATTCCACTAAACCAAAGAGCATAAAAAACAAAGCATGATGTGCTTCTTTGAAAATAGGCTGTAAATTCCTTTGGGCAAGGTGCAGATCTGTTAAGAAATAGATGAGATGTTGTTTATTAGTGTCAATTACAAGATGGTATAACTAAAAAATATGTTTAATGGAAATGATTAGGCCATGTGTAAAAATTCTACCCCCAAATTTTAGTTAAAATTAAAACATCATTTATTTCTACTACATGAAGAGGATTTAATCTCATTAGAGTCTTCCAGTAGGGTTACCTCTGGTTAGACATTCACTATATTGCTCTGACCAGGTCAGGATTCAACAGAAAAAAAACAGGAAAGAATAAAACTTTAAGATGAGAGCCATAAAGATGATTCAAAGAGAGACAAAGAGGGGCGTCTGGGTGGCTCAGTCGGTTAAGCGTCCGACTTCAGCTCAGGTCATGATCTCACGGTCCATGAGTTCGAGCCCCGCGTCAGGCTCTGGGCTGATGGCTCAGAGCCTGGAGCCTGTTTCAGATTCTGTGTCTCCCTCTCTCTCTGACCCTCCCCCATTCATGCTCTGTCTCTGTCTCAAAAATAAATAAACGTTAAAAAAAACTTAAAAAAAAAAGCCAAAAAACAAAGAGAGACAAAGAAAAATACAAAGGCAGAAAAGTTAAAGAAGTGTATATTACCTTCAGAAGAAGAGAGGAATATGTTGAAGCTTAATAGCATTCAAGCATATAAATAACTTGAATAAATAGAAGTTGGATATTAGCTGTTATCCATTACCAATAAAAATAGGATTAAACCATGTCACAGAGTTAAAGGGAAGTGCTTTAGTTCAGAGGGATTGAAAACAAAGGACAAGTTATCAAGAGAAGATTCAGAATTTCCTTCTCTAGTGATATTAAAAGCAAAACAAATGTTATTTACAGAGTTTGAGTATGGATGGGGATTGTCTTTTTCTTAGCAGATGAATGTCTAGGTGATTTCTGAAATTTTCTTTTGATTTGCAGCTAAAATAATAAAATACCTGAGAAATAGGGGAGAGTCAATTTTGGAATTACTTGTAGTTCTTCTACCATTTCTGTCTTTAATAAACTTCCTTGACATTTCTAATATTTGATATGACTTTTTTCCTGCTCTGCAGATTACTCGCCTGAAGATAGATAGGAATCCATTTGCCAAAGGCTTTCGAGACTCTGGGCGTAACCGGTAAGTCTTAGTGAAGAGCATTTTGGCTCTGATAAATATATTTGGCTTTTTATTGTGAATTTTCCATTACAAGGTAAAGAGTTAAATTTACTGACATGATTTTGAAATCATTTTCTGATGAGGATTAAAATTTGTCGCTAACACTGGGCCTTGGAGGTAACTTAGTTTTGGGTCTAGTGCTGGGGTCTGCCCATTCCTAAGGTGAACTCTGATGTGTGATGCTGGCTGAAAAATGGAAGTTCTCAGGGTGCACAGTGCAGGCCACCTCTGAAGGGGGCTTGAGGAGACCTGCCCTTTAGGCACGGGGCTTCAGTATCTCAAATCAATAGCCTGCCTTTCAGGCCCTGGGGCTTCAGTATTCTAAGTCAGTAGCCTCTGTGCATCTGCTCACGGTTTAGAATTTGCTTAGTGATATCACAACAATCTATTGATTCTGTCTTTCGAACATGATAGGGTTTCTCTTTCCCTCAGATTTCCAACTAGAATATGAAACTACTCCCCTTTGCCAAGAGAGCTGGTATTCTTTAGTTTCCAAATTTGTCTTGGCTCCGCTGACAGCCACACACTTGTTTATTTTTTCTGTGGCGTGTTTTATGGTGTTTGTACTAAGTGGGAGAGCTACAATAATGAATTCCACTCTATTACTTTTATCAAAAAAGCAGATCACCCTAGTCTGTGTGCCAAGGGTTTTTGAATTTATTGATATGACTCTATTCCAATAGTTTGGTGCAACATTTTCTAAGATAAGTATTGATAGTAACAGTTATAATAGACTAACGGTCTCCAGAGGCCTTTTCAGGGTAAGGCTTTGCCTTAAATGTTTTTAAAAGCATTTTGCTTTTAGAAAGAAATATTTGATAAAGTTTTATAATTTTACTCCAGAAATTATTCTAATACTTCTTGAAAACTTGGTATTCATAGGCTGTGTCTATAGGAAGTCAAAATCCCAATTATCTTGTTTTAGGAACTGTTTGATTTAAAATTGTTGAGAGGAAACAATCAGGTAGTAGTCCAGATTTTTCATTCTTCCAGTTGATTAATCAGGCAAGGTTGGTGCAGACAGAGATTTTTTTTCTCAGAATACACTCAAGTGCTTGAAGAGGTTTGATTTCATCTTCATATGCAATGGCATTGTTAAAACACCGTGCAATGGGAGGACTAAAATGCAGCTGAAATGCACTGAGAGTGGAGTAGCCTTTAACTTAGTGCAGGTAGATCAACAAGACTGACGAATAACAGGACTGGCCAATAATTCCCTCTGAAATTCTTCATTTTGTAGGAAGATTTGCAGGTATTCCTATAATACCTGTTGTCTGATATATTGAAATTATTCTGTCTTTTTTTAGATGTTTGTTTCAGTGTGGAGAAAACTTTGCTTGGCTTTTGCTGTTACATTAGCTCTTAGTTAACTTTGCTGTTCAGAGGAGTTTTTAAAAGCTGAATAATTTAGTAACCGAGGTGGTCACTGGTGAGGGACTGAAGGGAGCCTTTGGGGTGACTTCTTTTCTACCTGGACAAGCACTTAATGGAATCTTCTTGTGGTTTTGGTTATAGCAGTATAGTATTTATCCATTTAAGAGTCTTACATTACTTCCAATTCATTATTTTTTTAAAGCAGAGAATACATTTATTAAAACTCGCTGAAACTCCAGGAAGGCAGCATTGAGGCGTAAAGAATATATAGCCAGGAACTGTGTCCAGCTTCTCCTATAGGACTAACCTACCAAACACATCACTGCTGTCAACACTGGGAGAATCACACTGCTTGTATACTGTCGGTTCATTTTTGAAGCAATACATTTAAAAATATTTTTAAAGGTGTATTTTGGATAGATAACAATAGTGAATGAGCCTACAAATAGAAGTGAGATGATAAGATGCATGTGACAAGTTTTCACAAAGAATTCTAGAAACATCAGCATAATGAAAAACATTGGGTTTTTAAAATTTGGTCAGTGAAAAAAAATCTGTGGGTTTGGTGAAAATAAACTAAGTCTTTGTTTGGTATCACGAAGTCAAAATACTAGGTTTGATATGAATTTTTTCCTTCCCTTTGTTTTACAAGTATAGAGTTGTCGCATCCATAGTGCTTGTTCCTATTTCTTTACTGACTCTTAATTTTTTAGTTTTTAAAAAAATTTTTTTAAATTTACGTTATTTGTTTTTGAGAGAGAGATAAACAGAGTGTGGGGTGGGGGGTGCAGAAAGAGAGGGAGACAAAGAATCCGAAGCAGGCTCCAGGCTCTGAACTGTCAGCACAGAGCCTGAGGCAGGGATCGAACTCACGGACGCAACGAGAGATCATAACCTGAGCCGAAGTAGGATGCCCAACCAACTGAGCCACCCAGGTGCCCCTAAAATTTTTAGTTTTTAATGGACATACAGAACATAATGAATTATGTTTTAACACTTACTAAATTTTAAGTTTTAACACTTTGTTAAATTTTTTTTGTTTGCGCCAATTATTTAAGCAGTGTCACAGTACAAGAAAAACATGTTGAGCCTCTCTATAGCTTTTTGTTAGTGAAGTAAATAATTTTAATTTTTAGCTTATTAAAATTAGTTTTCCTGCTTATGATAGATAGCTCTTCAGTCCTTATTTTGGAATGCTAAATATTTATAAATCAATATCCTCTTTTTAAAAATTTAATTTTAACATTTTCTATTGATAAATGCAAAAACACATGTATAGAGGAGCGGATTTGGTCAGCTTTGAAGATTTCTAACTTACCTATTATTTTCCTTTAAAAAAAGAGTAAGTTATATGTAAAACTTGGAGGGTGCCTTGGTGTTGAGGGCTTGGGGAAGGAGTGATATTTTTTTCACAGAAATAGAGAAGAAAGCCCAAGAGAAAAAGTTAATTATATTTCTTTAATACCCCTGGTTGTGTTGTCTTGTTGATACTACTTTTTAACATAAATTCTGTTTTTATTTTTCCCCACACATGAAATAAACAAATTAAGCAGGACAAGAAATAAACATGGACTTGTGATTTTTTAAACTTTATAAAACAATTTGCTTTAATTAAAAATTATCCCTTCCTGGTTATTTATGGCTCCACAGCCTATTTTATAGGAATCAGTAGCTTCAACCCTTAAAAGCTCTCCTGCAAGACATTTGCTACGTGAAAGAGAATTTATGTGCTGAGAATAGTTTCATTCTTCAGTTAGGCCTTGGGTTTGACCCTATAAAATTTTTTACTCAGGAAGGTACAGAAATTTCTCTGCTTTAAATACTTCAGGAAAAACATAACCATTTTACTAAATAAACTTGGCCATTTGATAGCATAAATTAGGGTGGTGATAAAATGTGGAAATTGTTCAAAGGCATCTTGTATAAATTATCGCCTTGGCTACACTCCTGCAGGAGGTGCTTTTATCTTTTCTTTAACTAGATGGGAAAAGTCTCCATTACTGGAGAAAATGAAGGCCTTTTTTAAAAAGTCCAGATTCAGCTAATAAATATTTTATAACTGTTTCCTGCACAATATCTGAAATCCTTTCTGGAACTTGCAGTGTGAAACAGCAGCCTCGAGAAAAATATCGATAGCTCCAAGTCAGCTGACTTGTCGATATGTCACCTTCAGAGCATCCCTTTAAAGCTTGGGATTATACATTTGTGATGATCAATAACGTCTCCCCAAGAATTTGGTCTATGGATTTGTATTTGAAGCATAGTAAAGTTTACACGGCTAAAACAGATAATGCAATAATGCACATCTCTGCAGTTAATACATGTCTAAGTCCAGTGGATGCTTATTAATTACCTCTTAGCAAACTCCCCTTGAGACCACTCCGTGACCACTTTGGTATCCTTAGTACTTAGAACTGTGATTACTAGAACTCATCCATGTGGTAATAAAAAAGCAGTTTTATACAAAACTGCATCCTAACATTCTTTAGGATTAAAAAAAAGCTTGTTTCTAGAAAGTCATAAAAACTGAGTACAAGCTAAATATAGATGAATCAGATAAGTAGTCCCCAGCATTCATTAGTTGAGTATTAAATGCAACCTGCAGGCTACATGGGTTTTGGGACTGACCAAGCTGCCAAACTGCCCCCAAATCAATACTTTCATGTATGTAAAATATTACTGAGTAGAGTGATCTTGCATTTGGCTTGTAGTCAGCCACAGATATGATGTCTGGTTTTGGAAAAATCACTTAGTAGCAAACAATTTTAGCGCTAGGAAATGAGGCAGAGCTTTTGTAAAGAATCCTCACTTTGTGGGAAACTGAAGTCCAGGGAGGTTAAAACATTTACTTAGGGTCACACAATGAATTTTAATGAGTTGCAGCCACAGCCCAATTCTCCTGACCCCCAATCCAGTGTTCTTACCATGAAATAATCCTTTCTCTGTGCAACACTGATTATATCCAAAGCCAGATTCTGCCCTTCAACTCTCAGTGCAGCCCAGGTGTAAGGCATGTGCAGGGTCCACTCTGTTCCCCTCTCTCCCCTTTGGCAGCCCAGTACTAGCACCTGTGTGGGACTGGTGATGGCTCTTTGAAGTGCTTTAAGAGCAGCACCCCCTGAACTTACGACTTGAGAGATGAGTCAGCTCCATGCTTGGGCTCACGTGAGGATGGCTCATACACGCAACCGGTGATGGGTACTCACACCACCCATCCACACACATATCGCTGTCCCTTCTATCACTAAGATGTGGTAGTGATGCTCCGTGGAGTCATGATAGACGTCAACAAATTAATAGATTCTATACTCTGAACACTCTAAGGAAGTAAATTCAGTGTGTAAAACCTTAGAACAGTAGGGCAAGTTGTATAAGATGTTTTTATCTGCATATAGCACTCACTATGAGTGTTTAGAGAGTTTTCCCCATGTCATGTAGGTGATATGACTCCAGGATGAGGGGGTTCCTGTAGTCTTTGTTCATAGTTCTTATTTGGGGATGCAAGGTGTCCAGAGGAAGTAGCAAGTTGAGCACAAGCTATTAGAGAAAGACCTGATCTTTAACATTTGCATTAAATATAGATTATCTGTGTTAAATAAAAGTGTGTTTGACAGTCACAAGAGATGTCTGAGTATTGCTGGACACTCAGAAAGCAGGCATTTCCTACAAATCACTTAGGGCTGTGGTAGTTGAGGGAAGACTGAGGTCTTGAGAATGGGTGAGTGAAGTGCCTCATTTCCAGAACATAGAGGACTTAGTTATCTGATATAAGGAGAAGAAGATTCTGAATCACTTACGGTAGGAGATACATACATACCTTTATGTATGTATTTAGAGTAGTTACCCTTGTTTTCAAATATACATATTTCATGTAAATGGTTTACAACCAACTTGTCCTGTGTCTTTAAGTATCCATTCATTAAGTGTTTGTAAAGGCCTGAAAAGAATGATGCTGATACTAGCCCCAGATACTACACCAGCCTGTGAGATCACCTTCCTGTGCTCCTTCTGCATGTTGGGCTGAGAGGTCAGTGCTGCCTCCTACCTTCCTGGACTCCCTGTTGCTGGAGGGGAGCCCATCCTGGCTCTACTGGGTGTGGTGGAGATTGCGCCCCCCAGAGAGTAGTCAGTTTTCTTTGGATGAGTGCTCTTCTAAAGTTGGCTACTGAGGCACTGAATGATGGGCAGAAGTGCCTCTTCAGCAAAATTGGCTTTACAGGGTCATGCTTTTGTCGCAAAGCCTTGCTCATCAGAGGGAGAAGTAATGTTACAGGGAAAGAGGGTGGATTCTAGATCCCAGCAGGGCCTTGGACTCACATCAGCTAGGATGGACCTCTTCGCCTCAGTTCCTTAGCACAGAGGGACAGCTTTTTATTCTCCGAGGTCGGCTTAGTTTTCTGAGAATGTTAACAGGACATCTTGGGTGGTTTCCATCATCTTGTGCACCTGGTGACAGAATGTAGCCCATCTCTGAAGCATTTCTTCGTGCCTGTGCCAAACTCCTACCCTACCAATGTGGGGGGGCCACCATCAACACCGGTGATGTTTTCTGAGCTGCTTATTACTGCCGAAAGCTCCAACTGCTCCTAACTAGGCTTCTTTTGTCCGCCTCCATCCCGATCCTTCCATTTAGAATGGGTTTGGAAGCCCTTGTGGAGTCATACGCATTCTGGAGACCTTCACTGCGGACTCTCACCTTTGAAGATATCCCTGGAATTCCCAAGCAAGGTAAAACAAAGTCTCCTGGGTCATAGATACAGCCAGTTCTTGACTGGAAGCTCGGGCACTGAAAAATGAATGAGTCATTTGCATCTACAATGGTGACCTCATTACCAACATCCTCTTGTGACAGGATCCATCTCTTCTGTGTGGAATGAGGATGGGGACCAGAAAAATGGTCATAGGTGAAGTCTTGGATGTTTTAGGCTGTTTATATATTTCACGACCTTTATGTCACCCTTAAACATCTTGTTAAAATTAGCATCGGACTGTGAGCTCCTGTGCCAGGCGCACTGCGCAGGGAGTCGCCAGTGGTGGTCCCAGTTCACCCTTTCTTGCCAGCTTCTTTCTTCACTTCCTTCAGCAGCATTGCCTGTAGACACGGTTCTCCTGTTGGATTTATGCTGAGAAGGTCAGGCACACTCAGGCAGACTTCCTCTGGCTCACCTCTGAGTATTACCCCCAAGCTCAGGCTAGTGTTTCCTCATGGAGAGCTGCATGCCAAGGAATGATGCTTCCTTCTCTGCTCAGTAGGTAGGAAGCTCAGCCCACTCCTGCACTCAGGCTTTTTATGCCTGATCCTGCCCAGCAACCCGGTGACAATTAACATGCTGGGTTTTAGATAATTATCATTGACCGGCTTGGGCTTTTAGATTATTTTGAGAAGCTATATAAAACACTGTTGCTGGAGGAATGAAGGCTTTACAACCTGTCCAGCCTGTTGGAATTCTCCTCTCCCCCTAACTTCTGTCAAGTTTGCAAACATCAATCTGCCAGCGAATCCAGAGAGGGGAAGAGGACCACCACCACCATTATTGATTGGACCCAGGGTTAACCACCCTCTCTGTTTCAAAGGACTGTTTATATGGTGGGCCTTTGCTCTCGTGTTAGCATGTGAGTCACCAACCTGTTTTCTGGTTGGAAATAAGATTTTTGAAGTTCTAGACTATTGTCTTCTTGCAATAGCCCTCTGGGGTACAGCCATTGATGCACGCAAGCTTTTGGTGGGAAGCTGCAGATGTGTTTGAGGCAGGATGTGTCTTTGACCAGTTTGACTCTTTCCTTTAAGTTACTTCTATTTTCTTGCAAGAAAACATATCGACCCAGAGCAAGGTCTGCTGAAAAAGTAAAATAAGGAAAGAAGACAGATGATGACTATACTTTCTGAAGATGATACAGAGTGAGATGAAATTTATAAAGTTGCCAGAAAAGTCAGTATTCGTAATATTTATTAGAGAAAAATCCGAAGCCTTTGGGAAAGCTGATGGAGGGAGAAAATGTGAAAATTCTATGTGGCAGTGTCCTAATATCCTCTGCAGTAAAAACAAAAAATTATTGCCTGGGGAGATCATTTGCCTTGGGAATATTGAGAGGATCTGTGTCTAACATGTTGCTGTCGGAATTCAGTTAAGTTGTAATTCCTTGAGAGACAAAAGCATCTCCTTTTCGTTGTTCAGCATAGGCTTCCTTGTGACAAGCTGTGTCTCGCTCATGCTCACAAAATCGAAAGGCAGACATGGCTGTAGAGTCGTTGCTCTTTACATTTCAACTTCTTTTGTAGGAAGTACGAGTTCCTCCACATTGCTCCAAGGCTCTGGGAGTGGTGTCCCTGCCACCCACCCTCATCTTTTGTCTGGCTCCCCTTGCTCCTCTCCTGCCTTCCATCTGGGGCCCAACACCAGCCAGCTGTGTAGCCTGGCCCCAGCTGACTACTCTGCCTGTGCCCGCTCTGGCCTCACCCTCAACCGATACAGCACATCCTTGGCCGAGACTTACAACAGGCTCACCAACCAGACCGGCGAGACCTTCGCCGCGCCCAGGACTCCTTCCTATGTGGGCGTGAGCAGCAGCACCTCTGTGAACATGTCCATGGGCGGCGCTGATGGGGACACTTTCAGCTGCCCACAGACCAGCTTGTCCATGCAGATTTCGGGGATGTCCCCCCAGCTCCAGTACATCATGCCTTCACCTTCCAGCAACGCCTTTGCTGCTAACCAGACCCATCAGGGTTCCTATAACACTTTCAGGTTACACAGCCCCTGTGCCTTGTATGGATATAATTTCTCTACATCCCCCAAGCTGGCTGCCAGTCCTGAGAAAATTGTTTCTTCCCAAGGAAGTTTCTTGGGGTCCTCACCGAGTGGGACCATGACCGATCGGCAGATGTTGCCCCCTGTGGAAGGAGTGCACCTGCTTAGCAGTGGGGGTCAGCAGAGTTTCTTTGACTCTAGGACCCTAGGAAGCTTAACTCTGTCATCATCTCAAGTGTCTGCACATATGGTCTGATGAATCCTTGAAGTTTAAACCATATTCAGATTGGTCTAATGTATTTTCTTTTCTTGTTTTCTTTCTCTTTTTCTTTTTTTTTGAAAGCAATATGAAAAGAAACTATCAGTAGCTTGTAAGATTTACATATAATAGGAAGTGAAGGCTCACTGAGTGTTTTGACTTTCTCATGGTGAGATTGTAATTATCTATGGTATATACATATACCGTATATAGCATGTGAAGTTTTGCAGCCTACAAAACCACATCCTCCCTCCCCCCCACCCATTTCGTCTAGTTGCACAGAGTATTGGCATAAGTAATAATGTTTAACCAAAATTCTCAGACTCTTTTAAAAACCAAACAGCAAACTTAAAACTTGGCAGTGATACTAACCAGACCAAAACTTATAACTTAATTTATCAGAAAAATGCTCTACACAGTTTCATACTTGAGTGTTGATAACTAACAGTAACCAGCACACGGAGTCTTGTGATTTCTGTTATTCTTGGGCACAATGTGAGAACCTAAAATGCAAAAGCCAGTTGAGGTCTTGGTATTAGTTCTGAGGTATTTGTAATCATGAAGGATTAGCTTTTGTGTTCTTGCTTGCTCTTGTTTGTCACAGATAGTAGATGACCTTGGTTCTGTAAAAATCCATGACCTATGATAATTTTTCACTTAAGTAAAGTGGAAGAGAGGCTTGTACTTTCTTTTCACTTTCCATTGGGTATATAAGAGGTACTTACTCATCTGCAGAGAATAAATTTCTAGTATTTTGGGTTTTTTGCTCATTTTATTTAGTTTAAGTAGACCGTTAAAGAATGTTCTAGTAAACATTTTTAAATTCCAGTTTTTGCCAGGGAAGGAACACATGATATGAGTGGAATGGTAAAAAGAAAATAAATCCACCTCAAATTCTTTGATTCCAATGAGAAGTGTCTGTCTTTTTAAATCAAGGGGAATAATGTTGTCAGCTATCCCTTAGATTTTTATAGTGTGGTTTTTCATTCAGGATATTTTTTCCATTTTGCTTTGAGATTCCTGATCCATGATCTATAAGGAAAAAGGCATTTATGCTACTTATTTACGTCTCGTAACTCCTACAAATTGAAACCTCCCTTCCTCCTTAACTTTGTTTCTCTGAGTCTTTCCTGAAACAGATAGATTCTAGGCTTTTATGGTATTAAATAACACTGTGAGGAATTTCAGGGGGTTATCTCCAGCAATCTGTCTTTTGGGGGTTGTAGTGCAAAGGCCAAAGCCCATTACTATAAAGACCCTCTTACAGGATGAAGGAGGAAGATACTAATTATGATAAAGGATCTATAAAACTTTTAACCTCAGCAGCATTTTCGACCTCAAAACTGGAAAAATGAAAACAGAATTAGTTTTTGAAAAATCCCTAAAATAATGTATACATGGTTAAAGATTTCAAAACAAGTAACTTCGATAGCACATTATGAGATGAATCAGAAAGGCTAAGAATGCATGGTGAGGAGCATTACCATCTGTCTGTTGAGAAACTAAAGTAATACGTCTGTTCCTTGACTCATTAACGACCTTTCATATATTTGTCAAGCTAAAGCAGTGTGATTTCCTTCCATTTGTAAACAGAATTGCTTTAACTCTTCCCTAGTTTAGATGGGGAAAGGGTGTAGTTCCTGATTTGCTTCTGTACTTTAAAACAACATGGCTGTTAAATATTTAGGCTGATAACTATTTGAAAAGTAGTTGCACAGGATATGACTCTGTTTATGGATGTTGATAAATTTCCCCATGGATTCTGTAACAATTCATCAAATTAGTATTGATTTTTAAATTGAAGATTAGCACGAAGGGACACAAACTATTTCCAGTAGGTAGATCTGTATAAGGTGTTTGTGTGTGGTGTTGATTGCTTGACAGAGATTTAGGAAAAGTCCTCATGAGTACATCCCAGCCTTAATGCTTAGTACAGTTCAAGAACAAGAGTTTTCTATCTTAATAAGACATGGAAATTAATTAATGATCCATCCCCATATATACTAATAGGGAGAGCATTTTCCTTTTTGCTGTTGGTGATATGAAATGATACCACAATACGAGTAGAATTTTTTATTAATTTTTTTGATTTAGCAATATTGTACAAATTGCTGTTTCCTTTAGGCTTTACTGTAAATATTAATCACCATGTCACTTCAAAGACTAGCCTTTTATCATTATATTAAATGACATACATGCATTGATAATTATAATTATATATCTGTATTTTATTAAAAAAGTGCTTAAGAAATTATATATTAAAGTGTGTTACTAAACCCTTTTATGACTTTGGAGGGTAATCATTTAAAGTGTCTATAAATGTTGTTCCAAGAACAAGCACACATATGAACACCCCAAACACAAATTTTGTAGCTTTCGATTACAAGGCATGGCAAAATGGGTCTGGCATTCATTTTTCATGTGTTAAATATAATTTCTTGGTGCCCTGACCATGTCATTGAAGGTGAAGCCCTGACAAATGTTGAACACATGAAAATTCAAATGTAAGAAGAGAAGGACATGGTGGTATGTTTTGTTTCTGGTCCAGGGGAGAAGGGCAAGCATACAAGAATGAGGCGCTTTTACCACTGACCAGTGATGACAGATCACTTCTAGACCCCTTGACTGGAAAACATTCCAAGGGACATTGTGATGAGGTGATGTTGCTGCTATCACAGCCAGTCACATTTTGAAAATTAACACTTGCTTCTATACAAGCTCCTTCCCAGAGGTCAACAGCTTTTCACAAGCAGGGCACCCACTTGCTGACCCCTGATTTCTGGAATGTAGGGGGTCAGGAGACTTCCACAGTCCCCAGAAGAGATTGGAGCACAAGGTTGCTGATCTAGCAAAGGATCACCCTCACTCTTCACATTAATTAATGGAATTTTGAGCAAAAGAAACCTCACTTTAAAATGTGAATTCCTCTCAGGGTGCCTGGGTGGCTCAGTCGGTTGAGCACCCGACTTCGGTTCGGGTCATGATCTTGCAGTTTGAGCTCCAGCCCTGCATTGGTCTCTGCTGACAGCTCAAAGCCTGAAGCCTGCTTCAGATTCTGTCTCCTTCTCTCTCTGTCCCTCCCCCGCTCTCTTTCTCTCTCTCTCAAAAATAAATAAACATTTAAAAAAATGTGAATTCTTCTTGAGACATCACTCCCCAGATTTAAACCTAAATCAGCAACTTGCACCTCACTATGAATTAGATAAACATAAGCTTTGGAGGTAGCCAGAAGTTTGATTAGAAGAAAAGAGCAATTTTTGGAGTAGGGCAATTCTGGAAAGATTTGGAAGGGAAGAGGAAGGTGCAAGGAGAAGGCTCTCTAACCAAACTTGGTGTAAAGCCATTAAAAATAATCATTTCCTGAGCTTCTTTCAGGAGTCATGGCAGAGCTGGTGGATGCTATGCTGATGCTGTCTCTAATTAGACAGGTTTGTAAAGAATCCTTTCAAAGTGCAACCATGCCGGGTTTCCTCATGGGGAGTTTATTGACTCATTTACATGGGGGTTTTCTAAAACTTTCCATTGGAAATTAAATAATTTTATTAAGTTATTACCACATTATGTTTTAATATCCTTGATTGTCAGTCATTCTGTAAAATACGTGCTGAGGGATGCCTGGATGGCTCAGTTGGTTAAGTGTCCGACTTCAGCTCAGGTCATGATCTCATGGTTTGTGAGTTAGAGCCCCGCATTGGGCTCTGTGCTGACAGCACGGAGCCTACTTGGGATTCTCTCCCTCTCTCTCTGCCCCTCCCCTGTGCGCTCTCTCTCTCTCTCTCTCTCTCTCTCTCTCAAAATAAACTTAAAAAATACATGCTGAGTTGAGAGTAAGGTTGACTATGTGAACAGTTAGGTAGATATACATGAATGCAACCTTCTAAGAGCTCAAAGCTTAAAAACATTAGTGATGGAAATGAGCAAATAATAGATATTCAAGCATAAAAACATCCAAGACATATATAAACATAGTGTCCTACATGCTGATAGACTTTCAAATAATAAATTTTCTTTTTTTTTGAATTTTGGTATGGTGAGAACATCATTCCTTGGGAATTAGGGAGCTTGGTTTCAAACCATGGACTTCCCAATCATGATTTTGGACAAAAACTTCATCACCTCAGTTCTCAGTTTTTTTATGTGTGAAAGGGGTAGCCGAAATGAGGAACTTTACTGTTCCTTTCAGTTTTAAATTCATATGACAGTTTATAGAAAACATTCCCCGCTGTATAATAGGAAAATAGTTTTATAAAAATATATCTTTATATAGGTCTTTTGGAAAAAAATACATATTTGTGTATATCTATTTTTACAAAGAACATACCATAACCAGGATTATTTTATTTTATTTTATTTTATTTTATTTTATTTTATTTTTTTAACGTTTATTTATTTTTGAGACAGAGAGACAGAGCATGAACGGCGAAGGGTCAGAGAGAGAGGTTAGACACAGAATTCAAAACAGGCTCCAGGCTCTGAGCTGTCAGCACAGAACCCGACGTGGGGCTTGAACTCAACAGACCGCGAGATCATGACCTGAGCCGAAGTCGGACGCTCAGCCATCCAGGCGCCCCTGGCAGGATTACTTTAAATTTAGTGGATTAGAGGGGCGCCTGGGTGGCGCAGTCGGTTAAGCGTCTGACTTTAGCCAGGTCACGATCTCGCGGTCCGTGAGTTCGAGCCGCGCGTCAGGCAATGGGCTGATGGCTCAGAGCCTGGAGCCTGTTTCCGATTCTGTGTCTCCCTCTCTCTCTGCCCCTCCCCCGTTCATGCTCTGTCTCTCTCTGTCCCAAAAATAAATAAACGTTGAAAAAAAAATTAAAAAATTTATTGGATTACTTAGAATTTACCTTTTAAATGGAACTATCCTTTGTTAGTTATACTATGTAGAGCATACTTTAATGTTTTAGTATTTGGAAGAATCTGAACTTAAGGTATTTGCTACTTTACAGTGAACAGAAAAAGATGTTAATAAAATTTCTTTTTCATGATGCTCTTATTGAATGGCATAAAATTATTTCAATTTGGAATAAGTAGTAAAATATCTAGAGATCATTTCAAGTACATTCAAAATAAATTTAAATCATCATCCAGAAAACACTTGAATGTGTCTTTTTGAAGGGTTTGATTCATGCTGAGACTCACATACAATAATATAAAACAGTTGATTATTCTCTAATTCATTGAATTTATACAAGGCTGGATCTTCATACACATCCTGTGTCCACATTTTACATTATAGTGATCAGGTCCTAGAATAACTTAATAAGGGCGAAGTATTTTTCTGAATAACAGCTTTGTTGAGCCACAATTCACAAGCCATACAATTCACTTATTTAAAGTGAGAAATTCAATGGTTTTTACTATATTCAGAGTTGTGCAACCATTGCCACAATCAATTTTAGAACATTTTCATCACCCTGCGAAAATCTCTGTGCCAATTAACAATCACCCCACCTTTCCCTCTACCCCTTCTTTACCCCAAAGTCCTAGGCAACCACTAAGCTATTTTTCTATCTATAGATTTGCTTGTTCTGGACATCTAATGTGAATGGATGGACCACATACAATATATGGTCCTTTGTGACAGACTTGTTTCACTTACAATGTTTGCAAAGGTCATTTGTGTTGTAGCATGGATTAATATTTAAATATCTTAAATTGCTAAACAGTATTTCATTGTAGGTATTTTTCACATTGTATTTATCATTCATCTGATGGACATTGGCTTGTTTCCATTTTTTGGCTGTTATGAATAATGCTGCTAAAACATTTGTGTGCAAGTGTTTATGTGGGCATATGTTTTCCTTTCTTTTGGGTATATGCCTAAGAATGAAATTTCTAGGTCCTGCTGTAATGTTTCATAGAACTTCCAGACTGTTTTCCAAAGTGGTTGCACCATTTTACATTCTTACGAGCAATGTGTGTGGGTTCCAATTTCTCCATATCCTTACTAACAGTTGTTATTATCAGTCTTTTTGATTATAACCATTTGGGTGTGAAGTAGTATCTCATTGTGGTTTTGACTTGCATTTCCCCGATGACTGATGATGCTGAATATGTTTTCCTGTGCTTTATTGGCCATTTGTGTATCTTCTTTAGAGAAATGCCTATTTAGATCCTTTACTCATTTTTAATTGGGTTGTCTTTTAACTATTGAGATATAGGAGTCCTTCATATATTCTAGATTTTAGAGTCATCAGATCTATGATTTACAAATATTTTTCTCCCATTCCATGGGCTGTCTTTTTGTCTTTTAGCTTTACACATGATGTCCTTTGCATTGCAAAAGGTTTTAATTTTGAAGAGATCCAATTTACCTATTTATTTCTTTTGTTGCATGTGCTTTTAGTGTGAGGGCCAAGACATTTTAATGAACTTTTAAAATTTTCCTTTTCACATTGTTAGTAGAAATAGTAGTAGTAGCATTTTAAAGTGATTTTTGGGTTTAGAAATTTAATAGTATTTGCTAAATTACACCTCCTCCCAAGATACCTGGAATGTTCTTAGGTAGATAATGATCTATCCTTCAGTGTCTTTTTTAAAAACTTACTTATTCAGAGAGAGGGAGAGAGAGAGATTATCCAAAGCAGGCTCCACACTGTCAGCACAGAGCCTGATGTGGGGCTTAAACTCACAAACCATGAAATCATGACCTCAGCCGAAACCAAAACTCTGATGCTTAGACGACTGAGCCACCCAGGAACCCCTACATCCTCCAGGGTCTTAAGGGTAAGGTTAAAGGATCCCAAAGCATCATGAAATTTTTATTATCATAGAAAAAGTTTTGCACTCTCAATTTTTATTTAATCAATAAATATTTATTGAGCACCTTCTATTTGCTTGGCATTAAATATTTGGAGTATAGCAGTGAAAAAACTTTTGGTGTCTTCAAATGTCTTGTAAAAGTTGAAATGTTGGTTTCCTGGAAAAAACCTTCATACTAGAATATATCACAGTTGGCAGGAAAAAAAGTGTTGCCTCTTGGCTTCTCTATGAGTTGGTGCCCTTGCCCTTATTATGATGTTACATATCCCAGATGGTCACTGCAAAATGCTTGCTCCTGTGCCAAGGTACAACAGGGATGCATTATCGCCTTAACTTGGAGTTTGTTTTGTGGTTTTCTTTGGAAACCCTAACATCATTTAAATGCAATTTTTTCAATTTGGCTCTGTTTATAGAACTGTAATAAGATATTTCTCTATTAATAGCAGGAAGGGAAAACCTTGCTTGTTTAGGGTTTTGGAAAACTCCTGCACATTTTTCTTGAAGGCATTTGATGAAATGGATTGCAGGAGATTTGCAGATTCTTTTTTATTAATTTGCCTAAATGAATTTCAAGAGAAAATTAGTTAAACTACATTTTTCAAACAAAATAGAATCTCTCACTCAGCAACAATAAAGAGAATCTTAAAGGAACATCTATCAAGGAATGTTACATGCTTCCAGTAGTGCCTTGCCTTAGGGAAGATTGGCTCAGAACGAGCAAACATCATGGTGGGTCCCTTATAGCTTCTGCTCATTTTGTTTTTCCAAATGTGATAACCTTGGTGTGTGGGGAAGAAAGGAACTGGAAATGGTGTATGTTTAAATGTCTGCTGTCTGCTCAGTTTTACCTTAAGGAAATATAACAATTTAGGGCCAGAAGATCCTAAGAGACCAAGTAGGATAGTTTTGGAGAAGCAAGTGACCTTCAGAGGTAACCCATGTTGACTCATCCACAAGCTTTGGACAAGATATTCAGCAAATTTGGTGGTAGTCTCCAACGACATCAGACATTTTCAAACTTCCTTGTCGTTCCTCATGTTTTTCCTTCAGTCCTGAATGTCCTTCAAACCTACATTCTCATTATTCAAAACTTACTCTAGTCTTTCTTCAATGAAATTTCAATAATTTACATTCCTCCCATTTTCTTTTCCCCAGTAGAAATAAACTTTCCCTCTAAAATACTGTCACAGTACTTTGCATTCTTCTTTTAAAGGAATATACCTCAACATATGCTTTTCATGTAGGTCAACTAGCTCAGCTACAATGGGAGATCCGTGAGGGAGGGAGCTGTATCTCATTTGTTTTTGCCACAGCATATGGTAAAGATAAAAAATGATTAATGAAGGAGTGGATACATGAATAAATGTGTCAATAAATGAATAAAATAATGAATGCATTTTGTAAGCCTAGAATGGAACCTCAAATTTGGTAAGTCTGGAGGTTTTGCCTGGTGAGCTGCCATTTGCCATTATTAATGGAGACACAGAGGACTGTAGCTTCCTCATAAAAAGATAGGGTAAAAAATACTTCTCTCCCTCTTTCCTCTCTCTATTTCCTTTTTTCTTCCTTTCTCCCTCCCTTCCTTCTTTTCTTCCTCCCTCCCTTCCTGTCTTCTTTCTTTCCTTTCTTCCTCCCTTCCATTCTTCCTCTCTCTCTATTGTTCCTTTGCATTCCCTTCCCCTCCCCTCTCCTCCCCACTCCTTCTCTCTTCCTCCCTCCCTTCCTTCTTTCCTTCCTTCCTCCCTCCCTCCTTCCTTCCTTCCTTCCTTCCTTCCTTCCTTCCTTCCTTCCTTTCTTCCTTCCTTCCTCCCTCCCTCCTTCCCCTCCTCCCTTTCACCCTCCCTTCATTCCTTCCTCTCCTTGAACTGAATTGTATGAAGAGAGAGTCATGGCCAACACCTAAATAAGATGCTCCTCCCCAAACTGTAGGTATTTTATTATGAATATCTCTGAAAGCTATTATGATGTTATGTGAATTCAAAGGGGAGACACTACTACAGGAATAATGTGTTACATGCAACTTGGAGATCATTTAGTGTATGGAGCTTCAGTGGGCTGAAGTTATGGTTTCAGGAACTGACTGTTTCTGTTGCAAACACCTCCTAGAGTCTAGTCTAGAAATAACAGGGGGGAAAGTGAGGCTTTCTACATCCTGTCATCCAGCTAGTCACAGACGTGTTGTTGATTGTAGCGAGATAGTCAGGGTGATAGAGCAGCCCAGGCTTCACAAGAGATGGGCATATTGTATCCTGGGAGTTATGGGCCCAGTGGCTTTAAAGGGATTGCTGTATTAGGTTTTACTAACATGTTGACTTCTAAGTTATTAGTTGTATGTCTGTGCAAGTGAGTTGATATTGTAATAAACATTATTTCATCTAGAAAAAGCACTTATTTTTTAAAAATTTTTTTAAGGTTTATTCATTTTTCAGAGACAGAGAGACAGAGCATGAGTGGGGGAGGGGCAGAGAGAGAGGGAGACTCAGAATCCAAAACAGGCTCCAGGCTCTTAGCTGTCAGCACAGAGCCCGAAGTGGGGCCCGAACTCACGGATGGCGAGATCATGACCTGAGCTGAAGTTGGATGCTTAACCAACTGAGCCACCCAGGCGCCCCAGCACTTATTTTATAATATAAAAATGTAAAATTGTAGAAGAGGACCTAGAGATCTCTCCATCTACCATGGATTAGGGGTGATCTGTCAAGAAAAAAATGTTTTCTTTCTTGGTGGAGACCCAGGACACTTTGGGGAGAATCTTTGCTATGAGAGAAACCATAACGATGGCTGTTGACCCAGCAGCTGGTGCCATCTTAGGGGCAAGCATCTTAGATGAGTGGGTCACTGTATATTGGGACACACATACTTCTTATTGCTATTTGTCCAATCCTTTATCTCTGGAATATAGGATAGTACTTTGGCTTGTTGGTTTGCTTGATTTCATAGTCTAGTGGTAAGATCCACCAAGAGCTTGGGGGTGAAATAGTAATATATAGGGGGAAAGAATATATATAAAGAAGGAGGCCCTACTGAGTTCACGAAGTATCTTTTACCATAGCTCTGCTTTGGGGCTACCAGATATGTGCCCAGATTGATAAAACTGTACTCTGTATTAATTGCCTGTTTTTTTTCTACTTTCCATGTGTGTGTGATGCATCTTTCAGAACCCCAGGGAGAAGGTTGTGCATGACATCCTGAGTTCTTAACCCATGTGTTTGATTATTTACATGAAGTACAAGCATTCATTCATCCCTGGATTTAGAATTTGTTAAGCATTTGCCACATGACTGATTCTGCTGCTAGAAATGTGATGATGAGCAAGAAAAATTTATTCTTTTGGGGGTGCCTCATCATAGGGTCACATGTGAAATACATAGTCAAGACACTATACAGTAAATGTTAAAATAGAGGTAGTATCAAGAGTACCAAGAGGTAATACCAAGTTCCAAGGGAATATTGAAAGATGTGATTAAGATTATATGGTGGCAGGGGGAGGAGAGGGATCAAGGAAAGCTGTGAGGTGAGGCTCTGTTTGACAAAGGCCTGGAGGACTGGGAAAAATGGGGGATGAGTATTCTAGAACAGAATACTCAAATAGTCCAAGGAACTTTCTGTAATAATGTAAATGTTACCTATCTGCATTGTCCCATACAGTAGTTACATGTGGCTACTGAGCACCTCAAGTGAGGCAAATATGATGAAGGACTGATTTTTAAATTTTCTTCCATATTAATTATTTCAAGTTTAAATAGCCATATGTGGCTAGTGGCTACCATGTTGGACAGCAAAGCTCCAGGAAATTCTGCAAAGCAGAAAGTAGCGCATGTCCTCAAAGAAGTATGGATCGTGGGCAATGGACATAATAGCTTCTTCAGTATGTAGTTCACCTCTTGTGTGGATGATGCTTCTGGAGGGTTATTATGAGTAGGTCATGACTCTGTGGTCACTATGGTCACTAAAAGCTGACTAATTCTGTGTGACTCTGTCAGGCAACTCATTTACGAACACCTTTGCAGTTCTCCTGTCCTCCAAGCAATTGGTCTTATTGTATAATCACTCAGGGATGACCCAGGCCTCAGGGTGTTTCCCTTCTATTAGGCAGACACAAACAGGGTATTTTCTGGGGAGTATACACGTTGTAATTCATTTTGACAAGGTTTGCTTAGGGAAGAGAAGTTATTAAGTCTGAAACAGGGAAGGTGGTTTGCAGGATCAGTGGCAACTTTCCTGCCTTGGGTCACTCTGCCACCCTCGCTCCTTTCTTCTTGCTCTACTTCCCCACCCTTGGTGCAGTACCCAGATAATCATTTACTGGTGAATGTGATTGTTTCTCTTGCTTTACTTCCATTAGATGGGTTAAGAAGACACTCTCCGGGAAAGATGGGGAAACTTAATGCAGAATTTTCTTCATGTGAGATATAAAAAGACAACTAGAGTTTGTGCAGCATACATACTGCATATTCACATACATGATTTCATTTAGTTTTTACAACAATCTTGTGAGATGCTTTGGTCCTCACGTTATATATAAGTGAGGAAACCAGGGCTCATAAAAGTTTAGGAGCTGTCCACAGTCACCCCCATCAGGTGACAGGCTGGGGCTCAGCCTTAGTCTTCTGATGCTTAAATTGTGTCTGAGAACATGGAAGAAAGGAGATTAGGGCAGTAATAATGATTGAGGATAAATTCCTGACTGGGAGGGGAGGAAGAAAGAAGAGAAGGGAAGGATGAAAAAAAAGAGGAAAGAAGGAGGTGCTCCTTGCTGATTTTAACTAAAACACAAAGCTCTTGTTAGAGAAAGCAGTCGGTTGACAGGAACTATCACCAAAGCATATCCTTCAGTACAACTTCCTCCAGCCACCTGCTTCCCATGAACAGCCATCATGAATTGGTAGCTGAGGGATTCAGAGCTAGGGCAAAGCTAGTGGGAAAGTCTTGGTTATATTAAGAGCATTTGAAAGATGAAATGAGGCATATTAAATATTTTGAGTTTATCTGAGCAAAAATTGATTCTAACCAGGAAGTACCAAATCAGAAACGGTTGGGAGCATTCTGTGGATGGGAACTTAGGGACAGACTTTTATAGAGAAGAGGCAGAGGCAAAGTAAGGAAATTATTGATTGAATATAGTTTAAAGCCTTGTTGGCTGTTTGTGATTGGTTGTCCTTAGCATTTTGATTTCCTAATCTTAGAGCATTTACAGGCTCAGACTTTGGTTTATGTATATAGCTACAACAGCTTTCGAGCCACATTAGTCCAGTGGCCTCTTTACTTAGCAGAGTTTAGCAAAGAAGAGAAATGCATCTTCCAGCTGTCCCTCCAATGATCCCCCTGGAAACATGTATCCATGTTCTTCAAAATTCTGTGGGAAATAATATTAATGGTCAGGTCTTCATTTGAGAAAATTATTTTTTCTACGCCTCTTACAAGAGGGATCATATATATTGAGATAGTGAAAATCAGAGAAGAATGGTATCAACTTGTTTCTTTTTCTTTCTTTTTTTTAATGTTTATTCATTTTTGAGATAGAGTCCATGCATGCACTTGAGCTGGGGAGAGGCAGAGAATCTGAAGCGGGCTCTGTATTGACAGCAGAGGACCCAGTGGGGGGCTCACACTTACGAACCATAAAATTATGACCTGAGCTGAAGCCAGATGCTTAACCAACTGAGCCATCCAGGCACCCCAGTATCAACATGTTTCTTGAAGGAAAATACCTAGTGCCAAAGTTCTCCAATCTTGTAGCTGTATTAGCTGAAGGGAAATTCCACCAGCTTGAAATTTAAATCTTGAGATTGTTGATGTCATTGCCTGATCTTCTTTTAACATGAATTGTGGCCTCAGAACTCCATTACCAATTTTAATTTACAAATTAACAAATATTTATTGGACATCATTAGTGAATCAGGCATCATTCTAGGAACTAGGAATACTGTGGTGAATAGGGCACAGAATTGCCCTGAACACATAGCGTATGACCTTGCAGAGGAAAGAGACATTAATCAACTCAAATAAATATAAAAATCACCACAGTGTAAGTGTTCTCCATGAAAAGAGTGGTGCTCTGAGAGCATAACCAGGAAGAATGTAATTGAAGGAAGGAAGACGAGTGGTCTTGATTTTAAGTTTTAAGTTTAAAACTTAAACACACTCACTTGCATCCTGGGCACACTATACTGCTGCCCCTCACATAACGGGGATTGCACTGGTTTCCCAAGTGTCTCATTGCAAGCCAAGTACATTTGTGAAATTGCTTTACTAGGAAAGCATGGGGAATGTTTCTTGTGCGACAATCAATCACACCAGAGTGTGGCATTAGAAACATAGCCTGATGGGGTGCCTGGGTGGCCCAGTCGGTTAAGTGTCCGACTTTGGCCCAGGTCATGATCTCGCGGTCTGTGAGTTTGAGCCCCGCATCGGGCTCTGTGCTGACAGCTCAGAGACTGGAACTTGCTTTGGATTCTGTGTCTCTCTTTGCCTCTCTGCCCCTCCGCCACTCAAGCTCTGTCTCTCAAAAATTAATAAATGTTAGGGGCACCTGGGTGGCTCAGTTGGTTAAGCGTCTGACTTCGGCTCAGGTCATGATCTCAGGGTCCGTGAGTTCGAGCCCCGCGTCGGGCTCTGTGCTGACAGCTCAGAGCCTAGAGCCTGCTTCGGATTCTGTGTCTCCCTCTCTCTCTGACCCTCCCCTGTTCATGCTCTGTCTCTCTCTGTCTCAAAAATAAATAAACATTAAAAAAATTAATAAATGTTAAAGAAATTTAAAACAAACAAACAAATATAGCCGGCTGAACAAATGAGCCTGACACACACATTCAACTGGTGTGTGTTTGATTCTTATCTGTCATCTACTAGCGAGCATCTGATTCTCCTGGCAATCATGACAGCTTATCAAGATTATTTAGTAAGTTTCTATGGTCTATTAGATCTTAAGTAAGGAAGAAACGAAGACTATTTTATTTACTGGCAAGAGAGCACGGGATGTTTCATCATTTCTGTAACTGAGTGTTGCTCACCTATAAAAAACCCAAGTGATTCAGGGGTGCCTGGGTGGCTCAGTCAGTTAAGTGTTCAACTCTTGATTTCAGCTCAGGTCATGATCTCACAGATAGTGGGTTGGAGTCCTGTGTTGAGCCCTGAGCTGACAGTGCAAAGCCTGCTCGGGATTCTTTTTTTCCCCCTCTCTCTCTGCCCCTTCCTCACTTGCACGCATGCTCTGTCTCTCAAAAATAAATAAACTTAAAACCACATGATTAATATTTTAAAATAATTACTTAAATAAGGAAATACATAAATTTCATCCAAGCATCCTCTGTGTTAGAAGGAAGAGCAGGAGACAACTTATTATTTGCCAAAGATAAGAAGTCCTTTATGAGCATATCACTCGGGCCCAAACTGAGGGCACAAGCTCTTTACCATTGCCCCCCATCTACCTCTATATCTATATCTATATCTATATCTATATCTATATCTATATCTATATCTATCTATACCTATATCTAATCTATATCTAAATTTTCATAATCTAACATGTCAGTGTTTGAATGACTACAAACAAAAATGTGATGCTAATGAAACTTGAGACAAGGCCTTATCCACAGTCTTGTATAACACATGAATCAATCACACCAGTCTCTTGTTGCTTGGCAGTTTCTTCTGCTGTGCATTGCTTTGTTTGGTATGCAATAGGCTATTTTTTTTTTTAACATGTCTTCGACATACTATAAGGTGGCTTCTTCTACTTGTTCAGTCCCATAAAACACTCGGTTGTTGCTTTGTAAGGACAGGTGGAATTGATGTCATTCTTCCAGTGATGACTTTACTAATGTCAAATTTATGCCCCACCTTTCTGTCTGTGTGACTTTTTGTGTGCACAATAGCCTTTTGTTTCAATGTTGTATCCCTATGTAATCTTAAAGACATTTTAGTTTGCAGTTAAACTTGACCTTTGTTCGAACAGTGCACAGAACTCAAAGAAAGTGATTAAAGTAGGAGCAGCATGGCTAAATGGGCACACAACATGCAGGCAGCAATGACCTTATTATAGCCACTCCCTGTAAGATGCCATCAACTCTAAGAAACATTTATGTTTGAAAGATGTTAAAAATGTAACAAAAAAGTCACATATCCTCAAATCTTTGAAATACAGTATATTATAAATTATTAAAATATTTTTACAGAATCTTTATGGAAAGTCTTATATCTGATTGAAAGTTCAATGGAAATGAAATTAATGGTGATATCTGCTCTCAATTTACTTCCCCCCGACCCATGCTGTCTCAGTTTCTCCAAGACTTCCCTTAGCTTCTAAGAAAACAGAGGCTTTACAGATACCTCGGAGGTGTTGTCATGAACTTAAACCTGGTGCCCAGATTTTTGACTAAGCTCGGAGAAAGAGGCACCTCCAGTAAATGCTGAGCAGCTTTCCTTCCTGCTCTGTGAACACTTGGCAGAAGTGTTGATGACAGTTGCAAGAATGTGATGCACAGCAGTATTCTTTACAGCAGTTTAATCTGTGTCATCAAATCCCCAGAAACCATGATTAATAGCAGCACTTGAGTTTGTTCTCAAGTTGTATATTTGGCAGTGGTGAACTTTGATCTACAGTTTCACTTTAAGGAATCATTATGACACAAACTTTTCTGTAATCCTTCCATCTAATTAAGCTCCACACAGACACCATGGAGGGGAACGTTTAATGACATTGCTGTAAGCTGCGTTTATTATACCGTTTTTAAGCACTTTCATACGGGGAAGGGGTGTGTGTCATGTCCAGCCACCGAGTAGCCAGGGTCTCACAGAGCAATCTCATCACTTGGAAGTAGCCCATGCAGGGTTTTAATTAGGAACACGGAGTGGAAAACTAAACCTATAGGAAATTGTAGGCCAGGGATTTAATCTCAAATAAAATTATTTTCTTTTCATATGGTTAGATGGGCTAAATTAGTAGTTTCTCATCTTTCCCTCCTCTATCCTTCTCTCCCTGCATTTCAGTGTAGAAACTACTCTCCATTCTCTTTATAATTATTTCTAGAACATCACGGCCCAATAGAAATATAAAATGAACCACATATGTAAATTTAAATGGGGGGTGGTGGCCAATTAAAAAAGGAAACAGGTGAACTCAATTTTAATAAAATATTCTATTTAACCCAATATATCCTAAGTTGTATTATTTAAATTTTTGTAATGTTTTATTATTTA
The DNA here is from genome assembly GCF_016509475.1 of Prionailurus bengalensis. NCBI lineage: Eukaryota > Metazoa > Chordata > Mammalia > Carnivora > Felidae > Prionailurus > Prionailurus bengalensis. The sequence continues at coordinate 75,988,588 of NC_057349.1, read as the reverse complement.
TTTTTGAGAGAGAGACAGAGTGCAAGCGGGGGAGGGGCAGGAGAGAGGGAGACACAGAATCCGAAGCAGGCTCCAGGCTGTGAGCTGTCAGCACATTCCCCGTGGGGCTCGAACTCATGAACCATGAGATCATGACCTGAGCCAAAGTCAGACATCCAACCGACTGAGCCACCCAGGCACCCCATAAGTATTATTATTTAAACGTGTAATTAACATAACAATTAATTTTTTAATTAATTAATTTATTTTGGGGAGAGAGAGCACAGAGTGAGGGGCAGAAAGAGAGAGAGAGAATCCCATGAGGTACAGAGAGAGGGAGAGAGAGTGTGGAGCGTGGAGTGGGGCTTAAGCTCACCCAGAGCAGGGCTTGAGCTTCACCTGATGTGGGGCTCAAACTCAGACTGTGAGATCATGACCTGAGCCGAAGTCCGATGCTTAACCAACCACCCAGGAGCCCCATAATTAATATAAAAATTATTAATGGGAGATTTTACATTTTTTGACTAATTCTTTGAACTCCAGTGTTGATTTTACACTTAACAGCACATCTCAATTTGGATGCCAAATTTTCAGCGTAGTCCTTCCAAAACAATAAAATTTTATTTAATGAAAAAATATTTTACATGGTTTCTGTTTTTAAATTTAAACTTTGGTTAAGTTTGAGCTTCTGCAATAACATCAGCCACATCTCAAGTGCTCAGCTGCAAGGGTCTAGTGGCTATCAACATTAGCGTGGTTCTCAATCCGTGAGAACCAGAGTCCCGTGATTTGGGGATTTAATTGAATTTTATTAAACACTTGAACATATGCAGTCTTACTCTAGAATTATCGGGAAGAGGAGAAGTATGAGCATGGAGATCCTTACAAGGACCTGTGTGGGACTTGGAGGTAGAAGGACATCCTCCCTTTAGGAAAGTAAGGACTGAAAAGAGCAACTCATAGAACCAGAACACGGGATCGCTGTAATCTCTTAAAAAGTCCTATTTATCTATAAATTAAAGACAAATTGGAATATTAGCAGAAAGTCTGCTGCCCTACTGGGAGTATTTGCTGAGTAAGAGGGAATAGAATCTGTTGAACACATCAGCAGAATGGAGGGCAATGAATAGGAATAAAACAGCAAAAGTCCACCTACTGCAACTTACTTACTAATTGCTAGTACATCTTTAGCTTCTTGTTAAAAACTACTTCAGAGATCATTAAATATCATTTATCAGTTAAAAAAAGTAGCAGCCATTGTTATGAACTTGTTAGCCTTATATTGAATTAAATATGAATTAAATATGAATTAAATATGAATTAAAGTTTTTGAAGTCACATAATGGGACTAACACATAACAGGTACTTAGTGTTAACATCTTTTACTTCTTTCCTCATACCCACTGTAGTAGCCATATAACACTTAATCAGTTAAAGGATAAAAACAAGTCTATTTATCCTTAAGGGCAGCTAATGGTGTGACTCAAGATGAATTCCCATAAAGACAATCATTGGATAATTGTTGGAGAAAAGAGGAATTTCTTTTATATATTATGAAAATGATTATTGGTTTATGATGAGCCTTAGGTAGACCTGGTGTGCTGGAGTTGCATGTATTTTGAAAACAAGACACAGTTGAAATTGGATTTTAGATTTATTTGTCACTGCAATGGAAGTGGAGGGGGTCAGGTTGGGGCAAGCGGTGTGGAGGCAAGTAAAATTGATCAGAGAAGTGCGGAGACCTGTGGGCTGGCCAGTGGAGCAGTTCTGAGTGTGGCTGGTCCCCTATTGCTTGGACAGTATAGCTTGCTTCCCAGCCTGAGTCTTCCCAGGACGGACATCTTTGGCTTCTCTCTCTGCCACATGGTTTTAGATGCAATCTAGGCTTTCCAAGAGGGCACCTTGCCAAGGTTTCTAGGCTGGAAGGACAAGATAGCAACTTTTGATGGAAATGTGCCTGGACTGTGTGATGCAGCGAGTTAATTAATGACGTTTAAAGTACTAAACTACCATCAGCTGTAATGGTTACAGAAACTGAGTCTCCATGAAGAACATTGAAGCAATGGAAATCCAATAAAAAGCAAAGTTGAGTTGGCATTAGATAAGGGGAAAAGGGAGCTATCAAAGAGGAAGCTGGACTTAGTGTCTGTTTAACTGACCCACCATAACTTCAAGAAAAATCTGGGCCCTGACACCATCTTTCCTACCAAAGTGAAAATAGGTTGGATAAGGAGGATTATCACTGTGGCTTCCAGAGAACAGGATCTCTTTCTGCTGTTACTGAATTTATAAGAAGAAAAGAAAATGTGCTGAAGAAAAAAAATGTGCTGTTTTGAAAGTGACTCATTTATGGGCTTCTACATTGAGATGATTCTGAAAGTTCCCGAAATATGTGAATGGAAATGTTCCACCAGGATGAATGTCACTTTTAGAGATCGGAACAAATGCACTAGCCCATGAAGATTATGGTCCTATTAAAGTTATTCTTTAATTCCTCCAGCTCTGTTGGTGTATTTGCCTTGTTTTTTTCAGGTACAGAGAACTGTGCTCATTGACCTTTAAAAAACGGCATCTTCTTCCTAAGTTCTTTGATATTTGGTCTTTGTGTTGATTCTATTATAGGTATGTCTCTTTTCCTGAGTAAACAGCCTCGGGTTTCTTGTTGGCATCCCCTTTTCTATCAAGCAGTGAGGAGTAGGCTTTGTCAGGCACTGTTAAGCATCTGTGACTTGGAAGGAAGAAAGGCAGAGAGCTGGGAGGTTTCTTCTCTTCCTTCTTCCGGTGCAGGCCATTCCTTCCCCACACTCCTCCCAAACTGGTGGGTGGCCAGTGGTAATAATCACAACTGCTCTTTGTTGCACTTACGATGTTGCAGATACTCTACTAAGTCCTTTACCTCCTTTATATCGTATTGTCTATGTAAATGTGCTAGGAAGGAAATAATATTATGACCCCCATTTTACATGAAACTATGTTTCAACCAGATTAAGTGATTTACCAAAGTTACACAGCTAGTGAGTACTCATGGCAGGACTCATACCGGGTCTGATTTGCTCCAAAGCCCACTTTATCAAGGGTTCTTGAATGTTCATTGGCACTAGTAAGTCAGAGTCTTAACTTCAGAATCCTTAGCCCCAGGCCTTCCTCTACCTAGTGACTTCTCTCCAGGCTCCCCTGCTAACTTTTCCTTTTCTATTTTATATGTACAACACGCCCTTTGGGCTCTGCTGCTGCTTGTGTTTTGGGAGTAGAAAGCTTCCAAACTTTATAATACATAAAAGGTTGGCAAAGGAAGCTTACGTTGATTAAAAGACATACACAGAAAGTTGGAAAAACAAGGGAATCAGGAAGTCCAGGACAGAGTTTGGCCAAGTGAGGGCTGAAAAGAGAAGGATGCAGAAATGAGAGTGGGAAGTTTTGGTTTTCACATTTGATGGCTTCAGTTCTGAAATAACACCTTTCATGTTTGTGTGTGTGTGAGCACATGCGTGTCTTAAAGGAGCAATTACTTATCATTTGTATGTGCCAAGTAAAATTCTAAATGCATCATGTTTATTTTAACACATTTGCTCCTAACAACAAACCTATTATTACTATTATTATCACCCCCATCTTATAGATGTGGACACTGAGTATCCAAGAGGGATTAAATAATGTACCCAAGGTAGCACAACTTGTGAGTGACAAAGCCAGGATTTGTACCCAAGGGTTCTGGCTCCAGAAACCATGCTCCTTGTCACCCTGCTACCCCGCCTCCTGCACTGTGCTAGAGAACTTCAGAGTTTCCAGAGCACCTCATAAATACTTTCCAAACATGTGAGCAGTAAGCAAGGCTCACTTACTACAGTTCATTCTCAGACCTTTTCTCTGTCCAGTGCTCTGTCTATTCTATGTCACACATGATAGTTTCACAATAATATTTGTTGAATAAATGAATATTCTAGAAGGGGAACAGGGAGAAAGTTTTTTTGAACCTTGTGATACTGGAAATGGATATTCTTAATATTTAGCTATAGGATATAATCTCACTCCCTCACTACACATGCACGTGTGTACACACACACACACACACACACACACTACACTATTTAGTTTCCAACTGACATACTATCCAAAACCAACTGATAAGTGTCAAGTTCTTGCACAAATGCTTCCCTTGAGAGTTTCTTGCTGTGAAAGAATAAGTGTCATATTCATGGATTGGCAAGAGGTATTTCTTATTTTATCCTCTTTTTGGGGATCACCTGCCCAACCCCAGCACAAACCCTTAGAGCTAGTGGAGTAGATAGAGAATGACTGTCCAACAATGTCCCTGAGATCCCCCAGCTGAGTGGGGCCCTCCACAGTGACCGAGGACAAAATGTGTGAGCCAAAACACATGAGCTTTTGAATGCAGCCTGTTTCTTTCCCCACAGCTCTGTAAAATCAAAGTTTGAGGCACCGCAGGAGCTCTTTTTAAATGTCCTGGCCAGCTTGCTGCAGCCCAGATGTTGTTCCAGTCACTGCACTGCAAGCTCCAATAATCGCATGACTTGTGCCCCCCGGCTGCAGACCCACTCGCCTTCACTGGCACTGCTCCATAGATGTTACAGATGCCACAACTCATTTCTTTGAAGTCAGTGTGTTTTTTAAAAAAACACCTCTTTCGACAGATTTGGCCCAACTTCTCATTATATAAGCTGATCTGTTGGAACATCTGTCACCATTGCAGCTCTGGCCCCCATCCTCCACTGAAGTATAATAACTTGACATTAATAAATAATGAGGCAGTGCTGAGTTTAACGCACATATTATGAGGCATTGAGGCTAAAATGGCAGCCTTTCATCTTTCAGGAAGACCGAAAGCCCAGATTAAGCAAACAAGGGAAACTCAGCTAGGGCCCAGATGAAAACGTCCAACTATTGCTTGCTTAAAAAAAAATTATAATGTACCTCGCCTAATTGACTGTCTCTTAATAATACAGATTGACACAAGGTTAATGGGAAGGGCTGGAGCTTCATAGCTGGATGCATATTATACACAGTAACTTTCATTCTGCACCCTCTCGGTTACCACTTCTCTCAATGCTTTCTTCTCCCGGAGAAAGTGTTTTCTTAGCAGAAATAACCATTATAATTCAGTCTTGTGTTGACCTCTACCATAAAGAATAATGCCCTAGTGCTATGAGAATGCATGTAACACCAATGCATGAGAATCTCATTGGTGCTATGAATGTTTGCTCCTTGTTCTTCTGTGTGTGTTATCTTGTGTACCTGTTACATGAATACCTTCTGGGCATGTGGTAGCGACTGCCCTTTGTGCAAATAGAAAAGGAGATATAATCTGGTTTTGCTGTAGTGTGAAACCCAAAGGTTTTGAAATTCAAACATATTTCCAAATATTAATGGTTAAAGATAACCTAAAATCAAGGCAAACGCTTGAGGTTATAAAGATGACAAACAAGATGTGGTTCCAGCTTTTGTTCTTCAGTGCACGCGCACACACACACACACACACACACACACTCACTCACGCACGCAAATATTCACACTCCTGCCCTGGACTTATGTGCTGAGATTCTGCCTATCTTTTGCATCATGAGAGCTCTCTAAAGCCAGAGAGAGCGTCTATCCGGTTTAGCCTATACAACTTTGTGTCATGCATGTGGATGCTTAATAAATATTTAATGACAAAGGAAACGGTGCTGTAAGTGAGGACGGCTACTATTATTCCCACTTCGGAGATGAATGAATGGAACGAGAGAGATGAATTGCCTTGAAGCCCACATGGCAAGCCAGTCTCAACTTGGAAGGCTGAGCCCCTGAACTGTCCCTGAACTCTACTATTTCTTCAGGTTTGGGCATGGAACGCTTATCTTTGGGATTGGCTCAGAAGCATGCTAAAATTAAAACAAAAACCTCAGAACTCTGGGAGCTTATGTTTTAAAGAGAAGATAGTGCAGAAGTCAAAAGTAAAATGACCAAAAAGTGATGCCTGCCCAAATCGGTACTCAACTAGAGTGAAAGAAAGAAGGGAAACTTCTTTGATGGTGCCAAGCCCAGGAGAGATTTCTCCTTAGTTCCTTTAAGGAACTCTGCCACACAGTTCAATGTAGTTATGAAAAAACTCCATTTTCTTTACCTGGCAACAGTTCAGCGTCATTTACCAGAGTTCTTAGAGAATGTGACTCACTCGACTTGCCAGTTGGATTGCAGACACAATTGTTCCTGCCCATCCTCATCCCTAGAGTTGATCTATCTGAAAGCGATTAAGGATAATTTTTTTAAAATACTACCCTGCCTCAGTCAGTTAAGCATCTGATCCTTGATTTCAGCTCAGGTCATGATCTCACGGTTCATGGGATCAAGTCCCACGTTGGGCTCTGCACTGACAGCATGGAGCCTGTTTGGAATTCTCTATCTCCTTCTCTCTTTACCCCTTCCCTGCTCTCTCTCTCCTTCAAAGTAAGTAAGTAAACTTTAAATAAAATAGAAATACCACCCATGTGTTTATTTTCCACTTTAATGTAAATTCCCAAGTAGAAACTGATTTATACCAGTTCTGATTCTTTCCCTTTGGACTGATGCTATGTAAATGTTTGTGTCATTTTTGGTTGACTCAACACAAAAATATCAGTCACTTTAATGTGCCAGGGCTCAAGCTGCTTGCTAAAATGCTAGATTATTTTGATATTCAGTTTTACCCTTGGACTAAGTTTCCTTTTTTTTTTAACGTTTATTTATTTTTGAGACAGAGAGAGACAGAGCATGAACGGGGGAGGGTCAGAGAGAGGGAGATACAGAATCTGAAACACTCTTCAGACTCTGAGCTGTCAACACAGAGCCTGATGTGGGGCTCAAACTCACAGATCGCAAGATCATGACCTGAGCTGAAGTCGGCTGCCTAACCGACTGAGCCACCCAGGCGCCCTTAAGTTTCTTTTAATTAGAAAGAATAGTTGAGGAGTCAGTGTTCTGGTGACTTAACCCTTTTGACACATCACTTTCTATTTCTTAACAATTCATAATTTGGTCTCAGAACTCAGAAAGGAGAACAAAAAGATTATAAAAAAATTTACATATAGATGTAGTAAATACAAAAATATTTATATCTGGATGTAATATCTCGGTGTAATATTTATACTTAGATATAACAATTTTATATCCCATCTGTCTAGAGTTGACTTGTTATAACAAAAGCCTATGTAACTTCATAAGCTACTATGGAGAGCTTGGCCCTGCACCACTTATGTATTTGTCTAATTTTTGTTACCAAAATACATTGTAACCTGTTCACACTATTGGCTTTGGGCTCTGCAGGTTGCCTACCCAATAACCATCCTTCCTTTCTCCCTTGCTATCAGAACTTCAGTTGTCTTTTGAGAATTATTTGCCTTCCTGAACTCCTTTGCAGCTGTTGGTGACATTGTGAACACTTCAGGCCAATAAGGTATAAATTGATGTAGTCTAGGGATTTCTTAAAAAGTTTTTATTTTCCTGGTACAGGAAAACTTTTTTCACTTCTTGTTCCCTTCTACTTTTCTTCTTCTTACTTAAAATACAGATAAAATCCGAGAGGTAGAAGAGCCATTTTGTGAGCACAAACATTGAGGCATAGTAAAGATAAGTTTGAAATTGAAGATTTGAGCCAGATGCGGAGGACCTTGTATGTCAGGCCATGAACTCTGAACTTTTTCCAGTGGTCCAGGCAGAGCCAGCCACTGGCAGGTTTTAATTGTAAGAGTGGCAAGAGTAGAGTTGAGTATGGGGTCAGTTGTAGAGAAGGAAGATTCTCTACAGAATTGCAAATTAAAGACAGGATCGTGAGGAGGCTGGGCTTTAATCAAAAGACTGTAAAATGGTATCCTGAACCATATTACAGTGAACTACTGAGTCAGTAACTAAAACTGGGCTGGGGTCTGCTTGACACGAAATTGAATATTAATAGAAGCTGGTATCTGATTTTAGGTAGAGATGCAGGATTTAGCTAAATAGCCATTATGTATGAATGTCCTGTTTTTAATTCCTGCTTTCCTTCTTCCCCTTCTTCTACCCCCCTCCCTCTTCCCCTGTGTCTCTTCCTCTTTGTCTCCCCCCCTCCCTCCCTCATTCCTTTCACCTTCCCTATTTATAGCTTTATTCCAATCCAGGAATGGTTATCTTTGAGAAACATAGAGGTTTCATTTTGTGTGTGTTCACACATGCACTCATTTAGCCATTGAGCTACGGTAAAATCAATTGAGAGAGCAATTTAAGAGCTACTATCAGAGGGCAATAGTGGCTTATGTGAAGGAGTACATTAACTTTAGCCTACAGTCCCCAAATCCCTCTCCTTTGGCCACATGGTATTGCAAACCTCATTGTTAGAGGGCACCATAACCTCATGACCCCAACAGTGGCAAAAGCTTGGCAGGCTAAGTGGTAAAACTTGTGTTCTGCTTTCTAATACTGCTGTCTGGTCTGGGGTGAGTTTTTAATGGGAAATAGCCTAGATGTGCATAAATTAAATTGACCACTACCTCCTGCCCTTACTCTTCACCTACCAGAGTAAGGGAAATCACTGTTTTTTGTTTGTTTGTTTGTTTGTTTGTTTTTTGCCTACTGCATATTTGGAAGGTATTTAGCTCCGTGTGGTACACATTCAGTTGATTGTTATTTGGGGGGTGGGCTTGGAAAGTAAGAACATTGCTGTTGCTCTTTCTGGAGACAGCCAGAAACAAACAAACCAAGAAAATCTATAGGCTCCTAACAGATGGGTTTTAAAAAGTAGGTCATGTTTTGAGCCCACCAACTTTGATGACATCCCTGTAACAGAAACTGGATTCCTAAGTGTCAGGACAATACAAATGAGGTTCTAAAATGGTCTCTGGATCTGTTACAGCTTCCAACTACAGCTGGGAAAAAGTTGGGAGGGAGGTCTCTAAGGATTCAGGAAAGTAAAAACCATGCTGGGAAACCCTGAATTCATTGCTCTATCTCACTCCCTTGCCCCTTGGCCCCCTGGAAGAGATTGGGATTGACTTAGTCCTGAAGGAATTAAGATGATATGGAGATTTTAGAAAAAGTGTGTGTGAGTGTGTGTGTGTGTGTGCGTGCGCACACACGCATGTGTGTGAATGTGTGTTAGATGGGGTGAGGACCATTTTTCTTCTTTTCAGTGAGAAACTTAAACAAGGCATGAAGGCTAAATAACTAGACAAAGAGATTGTTGCTGCTTTAAGATGGTCTGTTTCTGGCAACCGAAGAGCTAGATGGGTAAGGTGTATGGTCTATGAGGAGGGAAGAAATCCACTCATCTTCTTCCTGGCCTGGGATGTATATACCAGGGAACCTCTTTTGATAATAGAATGATGTACAGATCAAGTTGATGAACTTGGAGCTCAGAGGAAGAGGATTATAGGCCTATGAGACCTTGTAAGACTAAGATAAAGTGCCCTTGTGTATTTTCCACTCTTCAGCCCTGGAGAGGGGGAAATAAAATTCCTTCTTAGATCCAAATATCTGGTTTCTCAGGCTTCATGCCTCATTGCTGAGTGAGAACAACAATTGGAAACCAGGAGGCGCATTTATACGTCAACACGGTTTTGCCTCCAACAGAATGAAGGACAAAATGGCCTCTCCTGAGTACCTCTTCTTGATTGTTTGGCTGACTCAACTGCTAGTCCATCAGAAATCTGTTTCCTGAGCTCAATTCCCTCAAAACATTGTTGAGCTAGAAATGCTTTTCCATTACTTTCTGTCTTGTCTAAAGAGTATTTGCCCTTCCTCCCTCCCTCATGATCCATCTAAGGCTGAGATCCATAAACATTTCTTCTTTTATTGCTTTGTCATCTTGAATATAAATTTTGTCCTATGCAGAAATTCAGCATTATAGGCTGTTTACCAGGAATTGCTCACACTTGTTGCTTATGTGTTGATTTTTGTACTAGTATCTTCTAACATTGATTCTTCAGTAGAGTAGGCCCACCCTTATGAAAATGAGTGATTTGAACCTTCCTTTTCCAGACGACCTGACAGATGTTAAGCATTTCATGTTCATACTGGGTGAGAAAAGAAAAGGCAAGACAATATATAACATTAGCAATAATAATGACTGCATATAGTTTAAAATATATGTGCATACTGTATCTTGATGGTATTTGAATGCACTGGAATTGTTCCTGACCATACTCACTCTGCCTCTTTCATCTTACATAAAACTGCTGTGGGACAGAGCTTTATCTGGTATGTGGAGGCTATTGTCCACTTGACTGGAGATATCTGAAAATTTTAAAGTATAATTGTAATTGTGTCAATGGCTCATGAACTCTGAAAAACACAAATACTATTAATGCAATAAACATGCCAACAGAAGGAGGTCAGCACGAAAATCACTGTCTAGCATCTGGGCAGGCTCAAACTGCCAACCTGGAGCATGTCTTGGACATTTTATGAAGAGAAAGAACCCAGACTGAGGGTGCGAGGATTGGATGCCCAATGATTATCCACTGGGAGAAACCATATGCTATTCACCATGCAGTCACTCAGGACCCATTCTGTAATAGTTCTGTGGGAAGAATAACAATGATTTAAGACACTTGATTCCACCCCAGGTTTTAACAGGAATGTGTATTTTGTTTTTAACTTCGTATGGATGCTTCCAGCTTTCCTATTCTTATAAATAGAGAATAGAAGCCCCCAAAGAGAAAGAAAATCAAGGCAAGTTGATAATCCACATAATTTAAATTCTCCTGGACTTTGACTTCCTTACCTGTCTTTAAAATGACCTGAATTATCATGTTTTTCACCTGACATTTTCAGATAGTTCTTTTGGTTCAATAGGTACAGAAGAAAACATTTGGTTTCTGTATTGCATTCTTACGAAAGGAGCTTTGTGCTAAATTTTCAACTGCACATCCAAGTCCTAACACTTTCTGGCCTTGAGACTTTGTGTACTCTCCTTAACTCCTTTGAGCCTCAGTTTCTTTTTTCTTTTTTTTTTAATATGAAATTTATTGTCAAATTGGTTTCCATACAACACCCAGTGCTCATCCCAACAGGTGCCCTCCTCAGTACCCATTACCCACCCTCCCCTCCCTCCCACCCCCATCAACCCTCAGTTTGTTCTCAGTTTTTAAGAGTCTCTTATGCTTTGAGCCTCAGTTTTTTAATCTGTAAGAGGAGGACAATAATAGTACCTACTCCATAGAGACGTTGTGAGGTTAAATCATCTCATCAATGGAAGCAGTTAGAACGGTGCCTGGTACGTAATCAGCACTATGTAAGCACAGCATCACTAACTTAAGTGTATATACTGGCCAGTGGGATTTCTGTAAAGGAGAAGTTTGGGTGCCATTAGACATGAAAAATGACTATCAAGTTTTCTAGGCTATCTGACTAACTAGAATTAGTCAGCGGAGAAAGCTGCCATTATACCAACTATACAGTATATAGTATGGATTCTATTATATCTGAGACCATTGTATCTTCTTTATAAAGGGTGTTCATTTGTGTGTCAGTTTTCATTTGGGCCATTGAAATATGGAGTGCACTTGAACATTACCTAAGATGGCTTAGATTCTAAACATAGGTAATTCTTAAGCATGGGAGGTGGAGAAACATACAATAGTAGCCATCTTTCTTACATGTCCCATGGTCATATTTTCTTGGGGTCTAGCAGGTATATTATGAAAAAACCTCCACAGATCAATCTGATAGGCTTCTTTCTCATCATCTCTCACACCTTCCCCCTGAGTCTAGCTGTGAGTCCCTGGGAAAGGTGGCATGCCCATTAGATCTTACCAGATCTGTGTTACTTCTATATTTATCAGTTCACTCACCACTATATAGCATAAAATGGAATTTGGTTTTAAATATAGAAAATCACAGGGTGGCTCAGTCGGTTAAGTGTCCGACTTTGGCTCAGGTCATGATCTCACAGTTTTTGAGTTCGAGCCCCGTTTTGGGCTCTGTGCTGACAGCTCGGAGCCTGGAGCCTGCTTCGGATTCTGTGTCTTCCTCTTTCTCTGCTCCTCCCCTGCTCATGCTTGTGCTCTGTCTCTGTCTCTGTCTCTCTCTCAAAAATAAATAAATGTATTAAAAAAAATAGAAAATCACAGAATCCAAAAAATGTTTGGCTGCTGCTTCCCAAATTGATTTGTATATGATTCTGTCATATTTGCTAACATTGGTACACAACCTAAGATTACTTCAGTTTCTACTTATTCAACCACCTTACTTATTTTTAGGAATGAGATAAATAATAATGATATTAAGTTACCTCCACTTAGTGAGTTGGACATTTCAGTATGGAAATGGTCACATATGTTTAAAAGAAATATACCCAGACATAGTCATTAGCCATACTTAACAAGATGTTGACATCAAGTATAGAATCTGTGCAGAATTAGAAATCCAAATCCATCACTACTGAATGTGATAGACAATATTTGGAGGATCCTAACTATTAGGTTTGGCTTTTAATGGCTTTTAATAGAATGTATACATTAAATTGTTCCAAGCAGTACATCAACAGAATAAATATGAATGAAGATTGATATTCAATTCTGTAAATATTTATTGAGGTAAATTCTGGGCAAAACAACAAACTCCTCCATTTCCTCGGCTCCAAACAAGCATTCATTTAAGAAAACTGGCAAGAAATGAATTAAGGAGGATTTGGCAAAGCAGGTGAAATGTGATAATTTCTGGGCCTTAAAATTCATTTTGATACTTTTTGAAGTTCAAAATTCTTAGGTTCATCTCACCAAGTTCTAATAGTTGCTCAATATATTTTTGTAATAAATAATTAGGTAGATTGTGGTCTCTGAGGGGACAAATCTGGGTGAAGTGGAAACCGACTTTCTCTCCCTTGGTGCTCTTTTGTAAAAACTCTGAACTATGCAAGTGACCATGGTTTTAAATTTCATGATCATCATTTTCACAACAGTCCAAAGACCTTTTATACACAAGCAATTATCTAACATTAACACATGCATCCAACTTTATAAATCATAAACAGTAGTGTACAAAGCCGTTTGCCTACAGAGACGCAGTTAGCATACTTTGTTTAGACATAAAGGGATCATTCTGCATGTTATTCATTCATTAGTTTAATCATATTAAATGAATAATGAATACTAGGCTTTCTGCTACAGGCTGGGAATAGAAGTAAATGGTTACTGCCTCCAAGAAATTAATAATTTAGTACTCTAGGGCACAACTACAGAAATAAAAGGTTGGAAATGCTATGGAAAAAATACATGTGTGATTTAGTAGGGTTCAAAGGAGTAAGTGATAATGTGGTCAAAAACAGTTTGGTTGAAAACAAATTAAGTATATATTTAGTAAAATAATGAATTGGTCAGAAATGAATATTCCCAATTACTTCTCTTTAATGTATTGGTAATTTTGTTGCACATGGGAGCAGTTTTTCAAATTTGTTACTAGTTAAGCATAGTTGTCCATAATTTTTTGAGCATTTCCTCTCCTAAAACAAATTAAAAGTTAAAAAAAAAAAGAAAAAAGAAAGAAAAAAGAAAAGAAACCACCTCAGAGCATGGAGATAGTCAGTCCTAAATCCCTCTGGGGTAGGGACACAAATAGGGTATGGTTATCAAAGCCTTCCTAGAAGTGATGTTTAAGCTGAGTTTTGAAAGATGATAGGTGCTTTCCAGGTAGATAAGAATTAGGAATGGCATGGTGGGGGAGGGCAGGAAACCATTTAGGCAGAGGGAGTTGCTCTTTGTCCAATTTAATGCATTTTTCCTTATATTCTATTTTGTTTGCCTCCCCTGAGACATATAACATGAGCACCCCTAATCTTGGTTCAGGGCATCCAGAAGACTCGGTGAGGCTGCATCAAGCATGGGTGACTGAGATCAAGACTGCAGAGATGGGGACTGAGGCCAGAGCAATAGGGGAATTGGAGCAGCAGGGTGTTGAGGGAGTAGGGAAAGGGCCGGATTCTGCAGAGAGCCATTCCTATACCTTTAAGCCTGTGTTACTATAGCAACACTGTTGTGAGGATACTAAGCATTGGAATAGTAGTGAGGATAAATTGAATCTAGGTCTCTAGCTCTGAGTTAAACTCTTAGAAAGGCTGAGGTAGTTCTAGGTCATATGTACCCATTGATGACCAGTTGAGGCAGAACCAAACTTTTTCTGGAGGAACATTTCTCCAAGTTAGGACTATAGGAGTTTCAAAGAATAATATCAAGCTATGAGTTCACATGTAAATGCACTAGAAGGAAGTCCACTGTGGAGGAGAGTTGCTAGGAAGAACAAACAATAGATTTGGACCTCCATGGACTGCTAAGTTTTATATATTTAAAGACAAGAAGAATGCAATTATGAAGACAAGCATGCAACAAAAGACAACCAAAGAAGAATAAATTTTAAACAATACATTAATTTCCAATATCCCAACAGATCAGTAAAATAGCAGATTAGACAAAATTGAAGAAAGAATTAGTGAACTGGAATTATGTGAAAAATCTACCTAGAATATAGCAGACATATAGTGATATAAAATATGTTAGCAAAATTGAGAAATGCAGAAGATAGAAACAGGAGGAGGTCTTACAGCAGAAGTTTAAAATAATATACTAGAGAGAATGGAGGAGATGGAATTTTTAAAAAGTAATAACTGTAAATTTTCCAGAATTAATAAAAAATTATGACTACATGCCTCCAAGGAACACAGTATAGCCCAAAGAGAATAAAGAAAAAGAAACCCACCTTAAACACATCATAGTAAAACTTCAGAACACCAAGACAAAGAGAAAGTGTAGAAAGTAGCCAGAGAGAAAAGGTGGGTCACTTGTGTAGGAACAACAATTAGAATGACATCAGTCTTCTCAACAGCAACATTGGAAGCTAGAAGATGGTGGAATGTTGGTTTTTACAATGATGGTAGATAACAACTATCAACCTATAATTCTGCCCCCATCGCCTCAAGAAACTGCTTTTCAAAAATGAGGGTAAAATGAAATTTTTTACAGATAAACAAAAATTCAAGAGAATTTACTACCAAGTATTTTGCTCTAAAGGAACTCATAAAGGCTATATTTCAAGAAAAAGGAGACTGATATCAGAAGGATGGGCTGAGATATAAGAAAGAATGATGGGAATTAAAATGATAAACAGGTAGGTAAATTAGACATTGTATAAAATAAAATAACTAAAATTTATGGTGCTGCAAACAAAAGACAGGACTTAAATTTTGGAAAACAGTAGTTTATAAAGGCAGTGGGGGCAGACTAGTTATTCTAAAGTTTTATGTTGTTCAGAAAGAATTCAAGATACTTAATTTTATATTTTGTTAAATTACTTATGCTTACCAAAATTTTGAGCATAACCACTAAAAGAAAGTAATAGTCGTGGGCTCGTAAATGTGTAACAATTTTCTCTCTGAAAATAAGGTCTTGATTTGTGGCATTTGCTAATATTTGTGCTGTAAATACTCCCACCATGGCCAATTTTAAGCTACCAACATGAACTTCACTGAACTTGCAGCTGGGAAGAGATGTGCACAGTTGACTCATGAGTTACTACAAACCAGCTCTAGCTTATCACTGAATAAAGTATATAAATCCCAAAGCCAAAGAGAGAGAAAAGTGAAATGTGGAGGGGAAAACTAAAAAATTTCAAGTTAAAACAGCCAAGCGAAGAATAAAGACATAGGAAAAAGTGGTACAAATTGAAACCAAAAAGTAAGATGATTAAAAACACATTTGAATATATCAGTGATGACAATAAATGTAAATGGGCTGAAAAACTGAGCTATTGGCTATCTATAAAAGACATACCCAGAGCAAGAATAATCACAAAGGATACCTAGAAGGACAGGCAAGTGAGATAACAGGAAAATCAAGAGAGTGTTGTGTTCTAGAAGTCAAATTAATGAAGTGTTTTAAGAAGAAAAGAGTGGTCATTTTAACAGAGACCAAGAGTGCTCATTGAATACCCATGTTTATTTCAAGCTTCTCTATGTTAGGTAGGGTCTATGTGACTGGATTCTGGCCAGTGGGATGGATATCTTAGTTATTCCTGTTCTCCATTCATTACAAGAGACAAAGGGCCAAGCTACTGAGATAGAAGATTCCCACAGGCTAACAAAGTCACATAGAACCCCAACAAATATCTCCTGAGTATCTAGGATATCCTGGCCACAGTGAAGGCTACAAGGGAAGAAACATTGAATAAATTAGGCATGTTTAGTGCTTTTGTAGGCTTATACTCTTGTTTCAAATGTGTTTAAGTTACAAAACCATGTAACTTGCTTCTACAAACAACTACTTCCATGGTATAGTGGTGTTTTCCCCCAGAAGCATTCCTACTAGTTACTAGCCTATATCAATATATGTGTGGCCCCCACAGTTTTCTCCTGTGCGTCAGGCACATACAGCCCCAAGCATCCAGGATGCTCCTCTGGAAACTGATTCCTTCAGTGTTGAAGGCCATTGGTTTATATTACTTTCTTTTACCATAGTTACTAACATTGTACTTTAGTGCTGGCTATGTGGAGAGTTCCTGTATTAGGTGAGATAAAAGCACAAGTACATGTGTACAAACACACATTTATTCATTTATGTTCAATGCACATAAAATAGGTTCATACTGAATAGTACTAAATGTACTAAGATCTGGATGGACCCAGAATGTAGGCTGATCCAAATGGTGCCTGTATGTTTCACCAAACTCTAGAAGACTAGAGTTAGGGAAAACCTAGAAGATCACTTAACCCAGTACTTATCAATACTTTTTCAAAAACACAGTATGCATGAAGGACTTTATTTAACAACACACACACACACATAATCAAATAACTGAAATAAAATTTCATGGAATAGTATGTGATGCAGTGTATTTTTTTTATCTTGTCCTATCCTATCTCATCTTTATAAAAATTACCTGTTGAGGGCACTTGAGTGGTTCATTGGGTTGAGTGTCTGACTTCAGCTTAGGTCATGATCGTGCAGTTCATGAGTTCAAGCCCCTCATTGGGTTCGCTGCTGTCAGTCTGTCAGCACAGAGCCCCCTTCTGATCCTCTGTCCCCCTCTCTCTGCCCCTCCCCTGCTTGTGCTGTCTCAAAAATAAATTTAAAAAAACATTAAAAAATTACCTGTTGTAGCTCACTAAATTGATTTTATGTATCACAGTTGACTATAACTCACAGTTTGAAGGCTACTGTTTTAGACCAACTCTCTTATTGACTAGAAGATAAAACTGAAGCTCAGAGACACAAAAGCAATGATCAAAGTCATGGGGATCAAAGTCATTGCAGAGCTGGGACCAGAGTTCAGGTCATCTGGTCCAGAGGGTTATGTTCTCTTTGGACCACTTCCACCTCTCTTTGACACCCTGGGATCAGGGACAAGTGTAAGCAGGACACATACACTTAGGGCTCTGCCTTGCCTTCTCCATTCTGCCTGTCCCTGGCAAAGATTGCCAGAGAACGAGGCCCGTCAGAGCCAATTGGGCTCTTTTGCTGAATGCTGAGTGGTTCATCCGCTCCTGTGTTCCAGGAATGCAGGGACTTGAAGACAGGCTGCATTTTTTCTAAGCTAGACAACTTGGTCTTGAGGCAAACCAAAGCGTAGCACTGAATGTGAGGTGAGTTTGCCCTGGCCCCTTCATTTATCTTCCTTTAATCAAACAGACGAAACGTTTTCATTGGAAAGAGGAGATTGTTATCCTTGGCTTTCTTGTGTCTCCAGAAGTATTTTTCTTAGGAATGTGTTAATAGCTGCAAAAATTTTAACACGTCTTCAAGTGCCTCTCACATTAGGAGATTCTTCTCAGTTGTGGAAAAAGTGGTTGTCAGTTTGCCTGGCATTTAAGCAAAATCAAAATGTTTCTGACAGGTAGATTATGCTCTTACTTCAAATGTTCTGTCTTTACTGAATGTGCAGCTGGAAGCTTCAGAGGGAGAGACATTTTTCTTGCCAACTCTGATTCCTTCACTCCCCATTCACTCCCAGGCAGTTGAGTCCCCAAAATGGTTAACTTCAGGGCTGGCGTAGGAAAAGATTTGGGAGTTTCTGATTTGAAGATCATGTGTTGTTTGGTCTTTTTGTAGAAAGCAACATTGGCCCTGCTGAGAAAACTTTTTAACCTTTTTTTTTTTTAAGAAAGAAGAATACAATAAACAAATTATATATGTGTGTGTGTGTGTGTGTGTGTGTGTGTGTGTGTGGCAGTTTTAGAGGAAGTTGAGAGCCAAATGTACAAAAAGAGAGAGGAGATTCCTAAAAATGGCTATTAAAGTTTTTGTTACACCTTCAAAAAATATTTATTTAATGGAATCAAAAGATAGGGCAGGGTGGATCTGAATTCATCCAAGGTTACACATTCCTGCATATTCCATTAAAAGAGATTTCCTCTGTGGACATAATAATAATAACTAGCCTTCTGTGTTCCTACAGTACTTCCCTGCTCATATTGCCTCAGCAGTGAATGTTTTAGGAAAGATGTGTAAATGCTTCTGAATGAATTTTTAAAATTTTTCTGTAGGTCAGCTGGGAAGTTTTTCTGGCCTGAGTAGTTTAATCTCAGCTACACTCACTCCCGCTTCTGTTGTCAGCTAGATGATCTAGGATGGCCTCATGCCCATGTGTGACAGTTGGTTGCTTGTTGGTTGAGGTGATGCTGGTGACTGGATCTTGTTTTCCTAATCATCCATCAGGCTGGCTGAAGCTATTGTGTGTGACTTCTGAGAATGCCAAACCATGCTATTTGTGCTGCCTTCCACCTAGCAGTCCTTTCCATGCTATCTTTCCTCTCTCTCCATCTTCCACCATTTCAGTGGTACTGGGTCAGGGTATTATGTTCAACCAGGACACAAAATTCTTATAAGCATCACTAAACTTTAAGGGTGATTCTTTGAGGCCTCCATCCTCCTCTCCCCTGGGGGGGGGAGTGATGTTTTCTCTTCATGAATATTTTCTTTTAAAGTATTTACTTTGAGAGAGCATGAATGGCGGAGGGGCAGAGAGATAGGGAGAAAGAGAATCCTAAGCAGGCTCTGCACCATCAGTGTCAGCCAGGTTCCCATCTCTTTATGAATATCGAACTTTTTACAGGTTCCCCTTAGATTCATTGGGTGGTGGTGGTGCTGGTGACCGTGTCTGTGTTTGGTCAGTTCTGGAGTCTCTCACTATGAGAGGTAGGTGGTGTCTGCCTCCCATCTTTAGTGACTCCCTGGATTGAGGTTTTTTGGTACTGAGACCTTTCTCCCCCCCAACCCCAGGGATGTACTCTAGTTACAATAGGAGTACTGGAGCAATAGGAGAAATTCCATCTTATAGCAGATCGGAATTTAGTGCTATAAGAGGACAAGAGGGGTGCACCTGAGTGGCTCAGTCAGTTGAGCTTCTGACCCTTGATTTCGGCTCAGGTCACCATCCCAGGGTTGTAGGATCGAGCCCCGCGTTGGGCTCTGTGCTGTGTGTGGAGTCTGCTTGAGATTTTCTCTCTTCCCTTTTACCCCTCTCCCCTGCTGAAGTGCTCTTTCTCTCTCTCTCAAATTAAAAAAAAAGAGAGAGAGAGCACAAGGGGAATCATGCTTTAGCTTGGAGGTTGGGGAAGGCTTCTCAGAGGAGGTGATATTTCTATGGTGACTTTTGAAAGCCCAGGATATCTCATTTATGTTTAGACTATATCTCAACAATAGCAAATCAATACTACCAGAAGACTAAAGCCCAGGGCAATGATCTGAGTGTAGGTGTCCCAGCACTGCATCTAAGGTGGTCCATGTTAGTACTTCATCATTCTTTCACGTGTGAGCTCTCTCCTTTTTGTCCAAATGACTGTTCTCTAATTGTCTTTTGTCTTGAGCTCTTTCCTGTTTTATCGACCCCTTCCTCTCACTTCATTTCCTCTTTAACTTTGCTATATTCTGATTGCTTTCTCTTTTTATTTTTTCTCCTCCTTTCTCATCGGTTGTCTGGAACTCACCATTTTTACTTGGGGACCTAGCTCAGCTGTAAGGAGATATTTCACAGTGTTGGCTGAGTACTGAGGTAATTGGAGCATGGGTATTCTGGAGATTTGTCTCATGAAGTGGGATCACTTTGCCCTGAGAGGAGAACAGTTTCTCAATTCCATTCTTCCCCTTTATGCCCTCTTGAGGGGAATTTTCTCTATGCTATTTCCTGTTTTTTTTTTTCTAACACCTCCCCTCTATTTCTGTTCTATAAAGATGGGCAGTGAACAGGATGGAATGAATGCAATTCTTTCTTTATGCAAGATTCTCCCACTAATTGAAGGGCTTACTTTCCATATGCCCTTTGGAAGCCAAGCAAAGTATTACCCAGAAAGTGTGCTTCAGAGGGCAGTTCTGGAGGGGTCTGCAGACAGTGTTAAGAAGCTCAGCGAGAATAAAATCTAGGCTTTCAGTTACCAGACAGGAAGCTCCTTGAGTGCAATTTTTATTTTCATTGTATCCCAAGAACTGACCAAGTGTCTGGTACTGGTATATGCTCAGTAAATGTTTGAGTAAAAATTTTTTAAAATCCTGGATGAATGAATATGGATCTAAATCTTATTTGTATCTGTAGCTATATTTTTACTGGATGAGTTTGCCTGAAACTTTTCAATAGACTGCTTGGAAAGTGGATTTCTGGTGTGGCCATTTTATCACCTTAGCCAGTTGGCTGATTACACATAGACCAGCACATCAGTGCCTCTTATTTCTATTTATTTATTTATTTATTTATTTATTTTATTAATTAAATTTATTTATTTATTTATTTATTCATTCATTCATTTATTCATTCATTCAGAGAGACAGAGCAAGTGGAGGAGGGGCAGAGAGAGAGGGAGAGAATTGCAGTCAGGCTGTCTGCAGCCTGAGCTCTCAGCACAGAGCCCAGTGTGGAGCTTGAACCCACAAACCATTGAGATCATGACTTGAGCTGAAATCAAGAGTCAATGGGGCACCTGGGTGGCTCAGTTGGTTAAGTGTCTGACTTTTGATTTCTGCTCAGGTCATGATCTCACAGTTCATGTGTTTGAGCCCCATATTAAGTTCTGTGCTGACAGCACAGAGCCTACTTGGGATTCTTCCTCTCTCTCTTCCCTTCCCTAACTTGTGCTCTCTCTCTCAAAATAAATAAATAAAGCCTTTAAAAAATTGAGATATTAAAAAAAAAAGAGTCAGACACTTAACCGACTGAGCTTCCCAGGTGCCCTGAGTGCCTCCTTTTTCAAGATGAGAGTTGGGTCGAAAGAGAAAAGCATCTCTAAATCAAGTGTTTGCATCTTAACCAAGAGATGAAGTTCTGTGTATGGGTTCTTGGTTCATTCTGTATTCCTGATACAGAAACAAACAAAAAGAAAATGTGCATTTTAAGAAAGCTTTCATACATCCACTAGTCCCCTTGCAAACTGGCTCCAGAGCCTATTATAGCAACTTCTGTGGCCTTGGGCAGGCCAGGAAATAGTCTTAATTTGCTCAGGCCCTAAATTATAGACTATGCATTTGCAACCGTTTTAAACTAGTCAGCAAAATCACAGTTTTCAACAGGTTTTAAAAGAAGCATTGCAGTTCACAGGTTAGAGTGTTTTAGATTATGTTGTTGCAAAATAAAACAAATTTGGGTTTTTCCTCCCCTGAGGAATGGTGAAATTGAGCTGTATCCAAGAAAAATGAATAATGCTCATCCTGTATTAATTGCTCATCAGAACACAGGATCTTTTTCTTTCTCTCTCTCTTTCTTTCTTTCTTTCTTTCTTTCTTTCTTTCTTTCTTTCTTTCTTTCTTTCTTTCTTTCGGCAACTATCTGTTGCAACAGGTACTCAAACTGGCCGAACACCATCAGGAGTAGACAAATGATCTTTGTGAGATGTATATTGGGCTAAATTCATCTCACAAAAACTGGAATCCTATTTTAAGAAATAAGGCTTTAATTAATGTGCTGATAGATGTGCAACCAGAGCAAGCATTGCTAGAATGTAGTACTTTGGATTTAATAATTAAATGTGATAAGCTAGTCACTTCACAGTTGCATTTAAACCCTTTGCTACATCAGTATACAATGTAGTTTTAAACCTTTTACATCTTTGTTGCCACTGAAATTCATCTTTATGTTCTATCATCTCATTTTTTGTTTTTTTTTAGTACATCCTAATTGTTGAATACGTGAATGGACATCTGGGTTTCCTTTAGCTATGTGTTAAAGGGGTTTGCGCCTCTGAAAACTATTCCTGCAATTCCAAGTGTTTCCACCAGGTGGACAAAGGAGCCACTGCACTGTGGTTAACTGAGCCCTTACCGTAAGGTTACTGAGAAGGGAAATAACACGAAAACATGAATGAGCCCAGTTATTCATTTTTGGAAAAATTAGATTCCTCAATAATGTGTTCCTACAAATTAGATATGTTGGTAAGAGATGATATAAACACAGAGAAGGTCAATAGTAAGATTTTTCCAAAAAACTCACGATAGGCATAATATGTTAACTTTTACTCAACTTGTGTAGTGACCACTAGCTTTATTCTGGTTTCATCTTTATCCTTTCAAGATATTTACAAAACAAGTACTAGTTTTGGCTTGTCTACAAAGAGGTTACTTTTAAGTTATTCACAAGCTGCTTTTTAGCTTTAAAATTAAAACTCCAGCAAATTTCCTCTGTTTGTTATGTGATCTGTTGCTTCCCAGTTACCTATTTAAGGACATATCTCTTCCCAGCCTACACTGTCACATTTGGCTACTTTCTTTGTATTCATTTCCTCTTCAGGGAAGCGTAAGAGTTTTTGTTTTGAGTAATACCCTAAGCTTTCAAAACACTGTTAAAAATGGATAGCCTTTGTTTGTTAAGCCTCAAAACTATGTCTTCTAAGTGTATATTACAGAGGGAAAAAAATCTCTCGATAGATATTCTTTTCTATGTATAATTCCCAAAGTGATTTCATTAAAAATATTAATAGGTCCTTTAGCATTATCTACTTGCCATTTGGTTGTAGATTATCGAAACCAGTTTCAGATGGAATAAATGAAGTGGTTTTACTTTCTAGTTCCTTATATAAGGCATCAAACCGTAACATTATTCTGTCCTATAAGAGCTCAAGTAGAAAAGCTCTTCCTGTTGGTCCTAGGTTAAGCAAGTCACAATATCTCTGAGCCCTAATTTTTAAATTTTTTGTTATTCTAAGTGCCCACAATGTTTCAGGTAGTATATTAGGTTCTGGGGATACAGTGATACACAAGACAAAGTCCAGGCTCCCATGGAATTTAAAATCTAGTGGAAAATGAGTAATACAAAAATGGGAATAATAATATTAACCTCACAGTGAAGCTTTCAGGATCAAAACTAGATGGTTAAAAAAAAAAAGTTAAAGAAGTAAAACTAGATAGTTAAGATGAAACTGCTTTGTAAACCCTATAAATTAGTTAAATACTAGATATTATGCTAATGGTACTTTTAAGAATCCAGTGAGAGATATATTCATACTTCTGTCACTGGATTCTTAAAAGTATATATATATATATATATATATATATATATATACACACACACACACACACACATATATATATGATTTATATATAAATAAGCAAATATATATTTTTATTATATAAATATTTATACATGTAAATATATATATAAATAATAAATATGTATATTACTCTTAGTTTAAAGATGAAACAGCCTTAGAGCAGAAATTTGACCTATCATAGGTTGGATCACAAGCCTTATAATTTAATTAAACATTATGTATTGCATCAAATTGCTTGATATTTGTGTGTGTTATATAGCTATTTTAAAGATGAAACTGAACTTTTGAGAGAGGATATGATCTACCCCAGCTCACACTGTTTGAAGTGGAACCACTGGGTTTGAGCCTACGATTTTCAGCTCATAGATTCATGCTTTCTTACATTCTTTAGGCACTTAAGACTCTAGCCCGTTCTACTGATCTTTACATGTTCATTATAATAGCTATTTCACTGCTATATATGTCTATATGCCTGTATAGTTTCTTTGTTGAGCTGACAAAACAGTCGTTCCCTTCTTCCAGAAGGCCTTCTTCCAGAGGCCCCTTCTTCTAGAAGCAGGCCAGGTGCTGTCTATACACCCTGGGTCTTCAGTTTGCAGTTTGTCAAGCAGGTGCAATAGTGTTGTAGTCCAAATCAGATTCACGTGGTAAAAATCAATTGCTGTTCTTCATGTTTCAAAATGTTAAGAGCACTTTTGGAGCACCAGCTGTGTGCAGAACTCTGGGTTAGGTGCCTTTGAGAGGATACATAAGAAATGATAAGACTGGGTCTCTGGTTCAAGGAGCACAGAAGCAGGGTCTTTTCTAGCGGTGACTCCTCATGCCAGAAATGCCCCAGGGAACAAACAACCTCTTACCATTTACTCTGGGTAGATCATGGCACCAAGTGCAGTGGGACTTGTATGACACCATTCATGTTAAGTTCTGGATTAAGCTCCTTTAGAGAAAATAAATGCCAAAACAACAACAATAACAAACCAAAACAGGGCAGTGGAGCATAGGGTGTGTGTGTGTGTGTGTGTGTGTGTGTGTGTGTGTGTGTACACGTATGCATGTGCATGGGGTATGATTAGTCCCACATTGTCTGGTAAGGAGGCGTGTCAAGAAGAGTTTGACTCAAGCTGTCTCCCATTTTCTAAGTATTTCAGGAGACAGAAATGGGATTCAAACCCGTCCAGCTTCCAGGCAATCACTGATCTGTCTTCCATCCCCATCAGTTAGTGTCTTTTTAGAGTTTAAAAAAAAGGGAAAAAAATTCAGTATGTACTCTTGTTTTGCTGTGCTCTATCACTCAGCAAAGTTATTTTGGAAGTTCTCTCTGGTATGTGTATTAATAGCTCATTCCTTTTTATTGCTGGATAGTATTCATTTGTATAGATATACCACCAGCAGAAGAACAACCATCTATTGCAGTGCATCACCATTGTTTTAAGTTCTTGACTTTTACAAATAAAGTCTTTGTATGGACATATGCTTTCATTTCTCTTGGGTAAATAAATAGAGTGGAAGGGCTAGGACCTATGGTGGATGTATGTGTATCTTTCTTACAAACTGCCAAACTAATGGAAAAAGAGTTGTAACGTTTTATATTCTCACTAGCGGTGTATGAGAATGACTTTGAATTTGCAACAGAATTTTATATTAATTCAGAAAAAGTTAACCTGTTAAATCAGCTCACATGTGAAAATCTTTTCTTTCCTTCTGGATTTCTTTTATGTCCTTGAACAGAGTTAAAATTTGTGGTACTATAAATAATTATTATTTTTTAATGTTTATTTATTTTTGAGAGATAAAGACAGAGCATGAGTGGGAAAGGGGCAGACAGAGAGGGAGACACAGAATCTGAAGCAAGCTTTGGGCTCTGAGCTATCAGCACAGAGCCCAATGTGAGGCTTGAACCCACGAGCCATGAGAGCATGACCTGAGCTGAAGTCAGACGTTTAACCAACTGAGCCACACAGGAGCCCGTTTTACTATAAAAAAATTAAATTTCTTACCTGTTTTAGAAATTTTGTTGCACATTTTATATTTTATTATTGGTTATTGGTGATATAAAGGTAAAGTTTTTATAAATTGACCTTATATCTGGCAACATTATTGAGCCCTAATGTTAATTCTAATGCCTGTTGGTTTATTTAGAGTCCTGTATAGAGTTAATATCTGCATCTCCAAATACCTACTATTTCTTTTTTTGTCTTACTGTATTTGCTGAAAGCAAGAGTCAGACACCTAACCAACTGAGCTACCCTGCTATCCCAAATTATTTTTAATATTCTTTTGGATTTATTTACATAATATTTTATTTAGAATTCTCATATGTAAGTTCATAAGTAAAATGAGCCCATATTTTCTCTTTTTGATTTGCTTTTATCTTATTTTGGAGTGAAGATTTACTTTTGAAATACATTTCATGCTAGTTTCATAAGGTAAATCACACAGTTTCTTTTTTTTTTTTCCAAAATAACTTGTATAAAATAGAGATTTTCTGTGTCTTAAAAATTTTATAAAATTCACCTTGTAAAATAACTAAGCCTGGTTCTATTGGAGGCGGCAAAGTAAAAAAATTGTTTAAACTTTTATTTTTGTTGAGATTATTGGTCTATTCAATATGTAAAAATTTTTTGTGCTAATTATGACAATTTATATTTTTTCAGAAATGTATCCCATTTTGTCTGTGCTTTCATATTTATTAGCATATTTTATTCATAACATTCTTTTGTAGTTTTAAAAATCTCTATTTATTGTTACCTCCCTTTTATTTACAGCTTTTTCTCTATTGTAATTTGTTAGTCTTATCATAAGTTTATCACTTTGATCTTTGTAAGAGCCAGTTTTAGTTTTATTAATCTTTTGTTGTTGCTTATTTCATTAATTACTATTGTTTCCTTTTTGTGTTCTTCCTTCTTGTTTTTTCTGGGAGACAGAGATGGTTATTTGCAGGTGGTTTACTCTACTGTTCTTTTCCTAGCTTCTGTGTTGAAGCTTGAACTTACTGTTTTCAGTTTTACTTTATGATAAAAGCATTTGGTCATTTAAACTTCCTTTGTCTCACAAATTTTGATATATAGTGCTTTCTTGTTTTTCAGTTCTCTATATTACATACTTTCCTTGGAATATCCTTTTTAACCTAAGATTTATGTTGTAGTTTTCTTTTTCTTTAAGTTTCTACATTATTTTGGTGATCCTTTGTTATTGATTTCTGATTTTGTTGCATTAGTGTCAATGAATGTAGCCTGTGTGAACTGTATGAAATTAATTCTGCATAATTGATTTTGGTTTTACATATTCCTAGTACAATTTTGTGGAATTTTTTTATTCTCAAAAAAGAGTATATTTCAATTTCTGGGGAAGATGGCAGAGCAGGAATACTCTAAGCTCACCTTGTCCCATAGGTACAACTAGTTAAGACTCACATTGGTATAAATAACACCAGAGACTGGTAGAACAAACTTCATGACTGAATGTAGAGAAGAAGCCACATGGAAGAGGGTAGGAAGGGCAGAGCATCCCCAAGAGGAAGCCACAGGTGGAGAGGGGAGAGAAATAGACCCTCACACTGGGGAGCACACACAGGGAAGACAAATAACCATAATATTTGGCTTTGAAAACCATGGGGCACCTGGGTGGCTCAGTCGGTTAAGTGTCTGACTTCAGCTCAGGTGATGATATCAGGGTTCATGGGCACATGGGGCTCTGTGCTCACAGCTCAGAGTCTGGAGCCTGCTTTGGATATTCTGTGTCTCCCTCTCTTTCTACACCCCTCCCCTGCTCACACTCTGTCTCTCTTACTCAAAAATAAATAAACATTAAAAATTTTTTTAATAAAAAAAATAAAAAAAGAAAACCAGAGGGGCCAAATTTTGTGAGTTCTCACAAGGAACAGGACTTAAAGCCTTGAACTTTAAAAATCAGAAGGCAACAGGAAACCGAGTCCACATACTTAAAGAGACAGCACACAAAACAGCCCCTGGAGATACAGCATAGAAGCAGCAGTCTTAAAAGTGCCTGGAGCATAGGAGAGGAAGAGTTATTTACTAATTAAAGAATGTATCCCAGAGGGATAGATTTACCTGGGAGTCCCTCCAGGAGCAAAGGAACTGGCAGGTGCCATTTCCCTTACTCCCCTTCAGCATAAACATTTGGCCACCTGCAAGAACTAGCTACCTAACTTGCTTATACCATGCCTTGCCCCTTCCAGCCAGGCCCGCCTCAGTCCCAGGGGCTGTGGGTCTCCTCCCCCAGAACACCAGTGCAAACCTTGCCAACACTGCATCTGTCAACTGCTTGCTTTTGGGGGCCTCAGTCTCAAGGGCAGCAACTGCCTGTCACCTTTCATTAAGGGCACACCCAGCCCTGGCTGCCTTGGTCTTGGCAGCTGCACATCCCTTGTGCAAGAGGACTGGCATGTACAACTTGCAGGCAACTGTGTACCCTACTTGTGCAGGTTTTGCACAGTGGCCCCCCACAGGCCTCATCTCAGTGGAGGAGGCACATCCCCTCTGGCAAAGGACCAGCACCACTTTGTTAAAAGTAGGGGCGCCTGGGTGGTTCAGTCGGTTAAGTGTCTGACTCAGCTCGGGTCATAATCTCACGGCTCATGAGTTCAAGCCCCTCATTGAGCTCTGTGCATACAGCTCGGAGCCTGGAACCTGCTTCAGATTCTGTGTCTCCCTCTCTCTCTGCCACTCACCTGCTCATGCTCTGTCTCTCAAAAATAAATAAACATTAAAAAAAATTTTTTTAAAGTGCATGGCCTGCCCACTACTTTTGAAAGGAAGAGCTAGCTAACTTTCCTAACAGACAGAAACAGACACAGAGAGTTAGATAAGATGAGTAGACAGAGAAATATGTCTCAAATGAAAGAACATGACAAAATCAGCAAGAGACCTAAATGAAATGAATACAAGTAATATGCCTGAATGATCATAAAGATACTCACCAGATCTGAGAAAAGGGTGGAGGACATCAGTGAGACCCTTACCAAGAGGTAAAAAACATAAAAAAGAACCAATCAGAAATGAAGAACACAATAAATTAAATTAAAAATAATGGAATAAAGGGCAGGCTAGAAGAAGCAGAAGAATGAATTAGCATCCTGGAGGACAGAGTAATGGAAAGTAATCAAGCTGAGCAAGTGAGAGAAAAAAGAATATGCAAAATGAGAATAAACTTAGGGAACTCAGACTTCTTCAAGCATAATAACATTCACATTATAGGGATGTCAGAAGAAGAAGAGAGAGAAAAGCGGGCAGAAAATTTATTTGAAGAAATAACAGTTGAAATTTTCCTGATTTGGGGAACACAACAGATATCCAGATCCAGGGAAGCACAGAGATTCTCCCCAAATTCAACTCAAGGGGGTCCACACCAATACACATAGTAATTAAAATGTCAAAAAATAGTGATAAAGAGAATTTTAAAAGCAGCAAAAGAAAAGAAGACAGTAACATACAAAGGAAACCCCTTAAGACTATCAGCAGATATTTCAGTGGAAACTTTACAGGCCTGAAGGGAGTGGCATGATATGTTCAAAGTGCTGAAAGGAAAAAAAAAAACAAAACAAAACATATTTGCAGCCAAGGTTACTCTATCTAGCAAGGCTATCTTTCAGAATAGAAGGAGAGATAAAGAGTTTCCCAGAGAAACTAAAGGTAAAGGAGTTCATGACCACTAAACTAGCCCTACAAGAAATGATAAAGGGGACTCTACGAGTGGACAGAAAAAAAAGGAGTAAAAAAAGTAGGAATCACAAAAGCAGTAAAAATAAGTATATCTGTAGAAATCAGTCAAAAGATTCACAAAATAAGAGGATGTAAAGTATGACACCATATGTCAAAAGCATCAGGGCAGGGAGAAGTGAAGAATGGGCTCAAACTTAAGTGACTATCAACTTGATATAGACTGCTATATGCAGAAGATGGTATATGCTAACCAAATGGTAACCACAAATCAAAAAACAGTAATAGATATGCAAAAAACAAGGAGAAAGTATATCACTAAAGAAAGCCAACTTATGGTGAGAGAAGAGAGCAAGGGAAGAAAGTAACAGAGAAAATCTATAAAAACAAGCAGAAATAAATAACAAAATGACAATACATACACACCTGTCAATAATTACTTTGAATGTAAATGGACTAAATACCCCAATCAAAAGACATAGGATGACAGAATGGATAAAAACACAAGACCCATTTATATACTGCTTACAAGAGACTAATTTCAGACCTAAAGACACACACAGATTGAAAATGAGGGGATGGAGAAAAATTTATCATGAAAATGGATACAGAAAGAAAGCTAGGGTAGACATACTTCTATCAGACAAAATATACTTTAAAACAAAGACTGTAACAAAGAAAGACACTATATAATAATAAAGGACACAATCCAACAAGAAGACATAATAATTGTAAATATTTATGCACCCAACATGAAAACACCCAAATACAAAAACAGTTAAAAAATAACAAATATAAAGCAACTAATTGACAGCACTACAGTAACAATAGGAGACTTCCAACACTCTACTTAAATCAATGGACAGATCATCTAAAGAGAAAATCAACAAGGAAACAATGGCTCTGGATGCATTGGACCAGATGTATTTAATAGGTACATTCAGAAGATTCCATCCTGAAAAAGCAGAATACACATTCTTTTCAAGTGCACATGAAAGATTCTCCAGAAGACATCACATATTAGGGCACAAAACAAGTCTCAACAAATTCACAAAGATCAAAGTTACACCATGCATCTTTTCTGACCACAGTGCAGTGAAACTAGAAATGAATCACAAGGAAAAATCTGGGAAGAGCACAAATACATGGAGGTTAAAACATGCTATTAAATAATGAATGGGTCAACCAAGAAATCAAAGAAGAAATCAAAACATACATGGAGACAAATGAAAATGAAAACACAATGGTCCAGAATCTTTTGGATGCAGCAAAAGCAGTCCTAAGAGGGAAATTTATAGCAATATAGGCCTACCTTGAGTAACAAGAAAATCTCAAATAAACAGCCTAACTTTACACCTAAAGGAGCTAGACAAAAAAGAACAAATAAAACCCAAAACCAGAAAAGGAAGGAAACAATAAAGATTAGAGTAGAAATAAATGATACAGAAATTAAAAAAAACAATAGAACAGATAAATAAAACCAGGTGCTGGTTCTTTGAAAAGATCAACAAGATTGATAAACCTCCATCTAGCCTTATCAAAAAAATATGACTCAAACAAATAAAATCAGAAATAAGAGAAGAAATAACAACCAACACCACATACATACAAAGGATTATAAAAGAATATTATGAAAAATTATATGCCAAAAAATAGGACAACCTAGAAGAAAGGGCTAAATTCCTAGAAACATATATAAACTAACAAAACTGAAGCAGGAAGAAATAAAAATTTGAACACACTAATTATCAGCAATGTAATTGAATCAGTAATCAAAAAACCCAACAAACAAAAGCCCTGGATGAGATGGGTTCATAGGTGAATTATACCAAACATTTAAAGAAGAGTTAATATCTATTCTTCTCAAACTTTCCCCCCCAAAAAACAGAAGAAGAAGGAAAACTTCCAAATTCATTCTATGAGGCCAGCATTAACCTGATTCCAAAATCACATAAAGACACCACAAAAAGAAGAGAACTACAGGACAATATCTCTGATGAGTGTAGATGCAAAAGTCCTCAAGTAAACATTAGCAAACTGAATCCAACAATGTATTTAAAAAATCACTCACCACTATCAAGTGGGATTTATTCCTAGGATGTAAGGGTGGTTCAATATTCACAAATCAATCAACTCGTTATATCATATCAATAAGAGAAAGGATAAAAACCATGTAATTATTTCAATAGATGCCAAAACAGCATTCGACAAAGTACATCTATTCATTACTAAAACCCTCAACAAAGTAAGGTTTAGAGGGAACATACCTCAACATAGTAGATAAACATAATATGAAAACCCACAGTTAACATCATACACAATGGAGAAAAACTGAGAGCTTTTCCCCTAAAATCAGGAATAAGACAAGAATGTCCATTCTCACCACTTTTATGCAACATAGTACTGAAAGTCCTGGCCACAGCAATCAGACAATAGAAAGGAATAAAAGTCGTTCAAATTGGCAAGGAAGAACTAAAACTTTTACTACTTGCAGATGACATGATACTATATATAGAAAACCTTAAAGACTCTACCGAAAAACTGCTAGAACTGATAAATGAATCCAGTAAATTCAGAGGATTCAGAATCAATGCATAGAAATCCACTACATTTCCATACAATAATAATAAAGCAGTAGAAAGAAAAATCAGGAAAATCTTACAATTGCACCAAAACCAATAAGATACCTAGGAATAAACTTAAAAGAAGTGAAAGAACTGTACTCTGAAAACTATAAAACATTAATGAAAGAAATTGAAGATGACACAAAGAGATGGAAAGACATTCCATGCTCATGGATTGGAAGAACAAATATTGTTAAAATGTCTGTACTATTCAAAGAAATCTACAGATTTAATGCTATCTCTATCAAAATACCAACAGCATTTTACACAGAACTAGAGCAAAAATCCTAAAATTTTTATGGAACCACAAAAGATGCCATATATCTAAAGCAATCTTGAAAAAGAAAAGCACAGCTGGAGGTATCAGAATTCTAGACTTCATGTTATACTACAAAGCAATAGTAATCAAAACAGTATGATACTGGTACAAAAATAAACATATAGATCAAGGGAACAGAATAGAAAACCCAGAAATAAACTGTGCTCTCTCTCTCTCTCTCTAAAAACAAAAACAAAAACAAAACAAAAGACAGTCTCTTCAATAAATGGTGTTGGGAAAACTGGTCAGCTACATGTAAAAGAAGAAACTGGACCACTTCCTTACACCATACACAAAAATAAATTCAAAATGGTTTAAATACCTAAATGAGATACCTGAATCCATAAAAATTCTAGAAGAGAGCACAGGCAATAATGTCTCTTGACTTAGGCTGTAGCAACGTTTTTCTAGATTTGTCACCTGAAGCAAGGAAAATAAAAGCAAATATAGACTATTGGGACTACATCTAAATGAAAAGCTTCTTCATAGTGAAGAAAACAAAACTAAAAGGCAACCTACTGGATGTGAGAAGATATTTGTCGATGATGTATCTGATAAAGGGTTAGAATCCAAAATATATAAACAACTTATACAACTCAACACCCACAAAAGAAATAATCTAATTTAAGGGGTGCCCAGGTTGCTCAGTCATTTGGGTGTCCAACTTCGGCTCAGGTCATGATCTCATGGCTCGTGGGTTCAGGCTCCATGTTGGGCTCTGTGCTGACAGTGTATAGCCTGGAGCCTGCTTTGGATTTTGTGTCTCCCTCTCTCTGCCTGCCCCCTCTTACACTCTGTCTCTCTCTTTCTCTCTCTCAAAAATAAATAAACATTTAAAAATTAAAAAAAAAATCTAATTTGGGACACCTGGGTGGCTCAGTCAGTTAAGTGTGTGACTTGATTTCCACTCAGGTTATGATCTCATGGTTCTTGGGATCAATCCCCACATCTTCTCTGTGCTGACAAGCACAGAGCACTCACATGTGCACACATGCTCTCTTTCTCAAAATAAATAAATAAACTTTAAAATTTTTAAAAAGAAATAACCCACTTTAAAAAAGGCAGAAGACATAAACAGACATTTCTCCAAAGGTGGCCAACAGACACATGAAAAGATCATCATCACTCAGTATCACTCATCATCAGGGAAATGAAAATCAAAACTAGAGTGAGATATCACCTCACACCTTTCAGAATGGCTAAAATCAAAAACATAGGAAACAATGGGTGTTGGCAAAGATGTGGATTAAGGGGAACCCTCTTGCACTGTTGATGGGAATGCAAATTGGTGCAGCCACTGTGGAAGACAGTATGGAGGTTCCTCAAAAAATTAAAAATAGAGCTACCCTATGGTCCAGTAATTACAGTACTGAATAATTATCCAAAGAATACAGAAATACTAATTTGAAGGGATAAATGCACCCCTTTGTTTATAGAAGCATTATTTACAATAGCCAAGTTATGGAAGCAGCCTAAATATCCATCAGTCATTGAATGGGTAAGGAAGAAGTAGTATGTATATATATATATATATATATATATATATATATATATATATATATATACACACACACACTATATACTATATACTATACTATTATATATATTATACAGTATATACTATTACTATTATATATACTATATATAGTGTATATACTATTACTATTATATATATTATATATATAATATATATATATATAATGGAATATTATTCAGCCATAAAAAGAATGAAATCTTACCATTTGCAACAACATGGATGGACCTAGAGGGTATAATGCTAAGTGAAATAAGCCAGTCAGAGAAAGACAAATACCATATGATCTCATTTATATGTGGAATTAAGAAACAAAGCAAATGAACAAAGGAAGAAAAAGAGAGAGAAGCCAAAAAACAGACTCTTTACTATAGAGAACAGAGGGTTACCAGAGGGGTGGTGGATTGAGCAGATGGGGGAAATAGCTGAAGGGGATTAAAAGTACATTTATCTTGATGAGCACTGAGTAATACATAGAAATGTTGAATACCTATATTGTGCACCTGAAATTAATATAACACTGTATGGTAACACTGGAATTAAAATACAATTAAATTTTAAAAAAGAATATGCTTCTCTCTTTACTAGTTGTTTAATCTATTAATAATGCTACTTGTGTTTCATATTTTCTTTATTTCTTGAACTGTAACTTTGAGAGAGATGTGTTAAACCTCCAAATCTCTAGATTATTAATTAATTTCCATTGTTCTATATTAAATACATACATATTTGTACATGTATGCTCTCTTTTATATTTTATAGCAATATTTTATATTACTGTTTTTTCTACATAATACATAATATCCTTCTTTAGACTTTATGATGTTTATTATCTTAAATTCTGCTTTTTTTAATGTTTATTTTTGATAGAGAGAATGCAAGTTGGAGAGGGGCAGAGGGGGCGGATAGAGGATCCGAAGCGGGCTCCGTGTAAACAGCAGAGAGCCTGATGTGGGACTCGAACTCATGAACCATGAGGTCATGCCCTGAGCTGAAGTTGGACCCTTAACCAACTGAGCCATCCAGGCACCCCTTAAATTCTACTTTTTTGTATTAAGATAACACAGCTATTTGGGGGACTAATATTGTCCATTAAATTTATTATGTTTGCTATGAGATCAGGAATTTCTCTCATTTTTTTACATATCAAGTCTTCTTTTCTGTTTTATTTAAAGATTTTTCCATATTCTAATGTACATTTGATGAGTTTTGAAAAATGTATTTGCTTATGTTATGACAACCCCAATTGAAATTTAGAACATTTCTTTCACTTCAGAAAGTTCTCTTCCTGCTCTTTCTCAATTATCCGTTTCCCACCCTATCTCCCCTACTGCACTGCCCTCAGCAAATCTGATATGATTTAAATCACTATGCATTAATTTTGTCTGTTCTTGAACTTCATACAAATGGAATCCTATCTCCATTCTTTTGTACTGTTTTTTTCTGCCCATTATATTTTTGAAATATAGCCCATGTGCATGTATTGTCCACTCTTTGAATGTAGCCTATAGAGGAAATTTGTTGTCCCATGAGGACACATTCAAATTTTTTGAAATAGCCAGAAGTCAATCAGTCAAATACACTACATAAAGTCGGTGACAAGCTGGTCAAATAAATACATATTTGGTGGACAGCACATTTTTAGATCAAACATTTTATAAATGGAACATGATATAGAAAGAGAAGATAGATTTTAGAATAGACAGACCTGATTTCTGATCCTAGTTCAACTGCGTGATCTGAGTGACCCAGGCCAAGTTACTTACCCTTCATTAATCCTGGGATAATAATACATACTGGCAAGGGTATTACTAAGTTAAATGAAATGATATTGGAAAGAACTTGACACATAGTTGGTATTAAATGGTTTTATGCTGAATTAATATAATTATTTTAAATTATACTAATGCTTATACGTTTGTTAAATTCTTAAAATCACATTTTATTACTTTTAAGAGCAGGCTTACTAAAACTAGATTGTAAAAATATTTCCAAATAATAAAGGTTGAGAAATTGATTGCTTGGGATTAGCATATCAATTTCTTATGCATAAGTGTGTATGTCTAACCTACAGAAACTCAATTTATTCTAAAAAGTAATTAGATACACTTATTTCAATGAACACTGAGGAATGTATAGAATTGTTGAATCATTATTTCATATACCTAAAACCAATATAATACTATACGTTAATTATACTTGAATAAAAAATAATTAGATATTTTAAAACTATTTTTCACACAATTAATTTGCTTAGCAAACCTTACCCCCATATATTTGCAGTGATAATTCTCAGCCTTGTTTTTGTCCAAATGATTACTGATGAGGGTATAGTAAATCACTGAGCTTTTACTACTTTGCTAAATTGAACTATCCACATGAGGCCAGCTTTTCATTTACTGTAGAAATTGACCGTTCTTCCTTGGAAAAAGGGTTATTTAAAAATATCTGAGAACATTGTTGGAGATCACAAGATTTCTACCTGATGCCAGAAATCCTGATTGTTTTTTTCTCCATCTCAGTACACTTCCTTCCCTTCAGGCCCCTACCCCTGTCAGTGGACTGGTTGCTTTGGTATAAATGGAATACGGGTAATGATAATAACAATGGCCGATATTTGTTGACCTCCTCCTATATGACAGGCATTATTCAAAGAATACTTTACATACATCACTTCATTTAATTGCTGAAAAACTCCATTCAGCAGTTACTACTAGGGTCCCTATTTTCCAGAAGAAACAACTGTGTCATAGGAAGATGCAATGATTTATCCAAAACCAGACCGTTTGCATCAGAGCCTAGATTTATAATAATAGTAACATTTATTGAGAGTTTACTACATGCTAGGTTTAAGTGCATTCAATATGTTAACGTTTCTATCATCCCAACAGCCTTATGACATAAGTTCTGTCATTTACCAATGATGAGATTGCAGCAGAGGGGGGTTAAACAACTTGCCCACATTATACACCAGTAAGTGAAGGAGCTGGGGTCAGGCTGCGTCCAGAACCTGTGCTATATTGCCCCTTAATCTTATCTCTCAACCAGAAAAAAGTATTTACCAGGCACTTAGTGTGTGCACGGTATTCTGGGTCCGAGAGGAATCATAGCTATGTTTTCTTATTTGGTGAAGCTACTGACTTACTGAAGAAGTAAAACAGAGACTAATGAACCACTAGAGGAAAGGAGGAATGCTGAACTCTCGGTTGCAGAAACTAGAAGAAAGGGTTTAGAGAAGGAGAGGTGGATATGGATTAGATGATTCTGTGACATCTCAATGAACCAGGTATGGCTGAGGCTGGACCTTTAAGTACTATGAGTGATGAGGAGGAAGGAGGAGAGAGAACATTCTGCAATGTGGAATAACCTATGAACTCTCTATAAACAATCTGTTTCTAATTTCAGGGCTAAAACTCATTTATCTTGGCATTTTTCCTCATTAGGGAAAAAAAACAACAACCAGCCTTTCAATATCTTACTCTATAGTCCTTTCTAGTAAGATTAAATGAACTCTGTACAGTTTTTCAAAAATCTTCCAATTCTTCATTCCATCAGATTGAAATGTTTCATGTCCTATGACATTAACTAGAAAAGCTAATTTCCTTTCCCTTTAATTTTGGCAATAGTTTCCTTTACATAAATAATGACAGGAAGAATAAAAATTCCTTATGACACTTCAAATGTAAATTTGATTAAAATGACATCTCTTCATGCACACAGTATATTTATATGTTTTGGATCAAAGACCTTTTTTTGGCAGAATGAAAGAGAATTAACAGGTTGCTTTAATGGAGAGTCATCTGTTTTTAAAAGCTTATAATAGAAGACAGTTTTTCCTTTAATAACAGTTAACCGGAAGATAGATTAATTTAATAATATATTCACTGAGCGTGTCCCAAACTGAACTAATGATCTTACTCCTCAAACCTGTTTCTTCTCCTGTGAACCCTATATCAGGTAGTTGCATTTCCAGCTGCTCCCTCCTGCAGGTGAATCTGCCCCTCCTCCCTTATTCTCCACACCCAGCAACCACTTGGGTCTGTTAATTTTCTCAGATTATGTCAGATATTTCTGAAATGCCTATAAGGGTCTGATGGATCAAGTGAAACAGGCCATAGGGGATGTGGCCAGGTGGAGAGGGCAGTGTCTACTGCCCAAAGAAAAGAACATGTGCTTCTTACTGCCTGGTAAGGTTGTGATCAGGAATGTGTTTTAGGAC
Source organism: Prionailurus bengalensis (assembly GCF_016509475.1). Classification (NCBI taxonomy): domain Eukaryota; kingdom Metazoa; phylum Chordata; class Mammalia; order Carnivora; family Felidae; genus Prionailurus; species Prionailurus bengalensis. The sequence goes on along the minus strand of NC_057349.1, from coordinate 75,950,774 downwards.
TGCAGGTCCAAGATTTCTAAAGAGAAGTTGGAAATTGAGATTTTGTGTGAAGTCTCTGGATTTTAAAATCTTGGCAATGAATTCAGGCAAAACAAAATTATGTTGCATAATTCAAACAAAATGTGTATGACAAGATTGGATTTGCAAGCTGCCAGTTTGTGATTTTTTTTTTCCTAATACTATTCTTATTCTTCAATTCTCACTGCTCCCATTCCAATTTAGGTCTGTACCATCTTTTGTCTAAAATACTACAACAGCTTCCTAACTCTTCTTGATTCTGTGTCCTGTCCCCACTAAATCATCCTTCATCCTGGCTCCTGAGTAAAAATGTAAAATACAAGGCTGATCATATTACTCTACTTAAAAAAATAGAACAAAACAAACCACCTTTGATGATTGCTATTGCCCTCAGGTTAATTCTAGACTCTCTGGCCTATCTGTGTCTTCCAGGCCCAACATTATATGGACCCTCCCAACCTTCGTGTGTTCTGTCTCCAGCCATGTGGTTTCCCCAGCCATGGCCTTGATTCCAGCACACTGGACTACACAAGATTCTCAAAAGTACATGTAAATTGCTTTTGTATATTGCCGTGTTTGTCCCTTGGCAGAGAATATTTCTCTCAAGTCCTGTTTATTCTGCTCAACTCAAATATAATTTTCTCTGTGAAACACAGTTCAGGGTATGGTGTGTGCTCAAAAAAATGAATGAAAGAACAACCAGTAATTTATCTAGGCCAGCTCTGTGTCAACCATTACCACTCTAGTAAAAATTAATTTCTTCAATTTTATTCATACTGTTAGTTTAGACCCTGCCATTCTGATTTTGGTTAGAGGTACAGTGTGCATGTCTCTTTCCTGTATTGAATTGTGACCTTTTTCTGTTCACAGATAGTAGCACCGGCTTGACCTCTGTTAATCAGCAAAAAAAATACTGAGGAGTACCAAGGTCTGGTTTATGCTCCAAGAGTTTACTAGCATATTTGTGAAGGGTAGACTATAGAAGGGAAACGTGGAGGCAACAAGACTGGGTACAAGGATGTTGTGGTGAGGTCTGGGACTAACTTCCGTAAAGGTGGTAGGAATGAGGAGGGGGAGCCGTGGACAGAATCAAACTATATGTTAGAAGTAGAGCTAAGAAAACCGGTTGATGAAGTGGAAATGGGATGCGAGAGGAAAAGGGGGATTAAGGATCACTCCTGGCTTTTAGGCTGAGCAACTTGATGGATGATGGTGTCATTTATCAAGATGGAGAAGACTTGGGGACAGTGAATTAGGGGAGAAGGATGAGAATTGATAGTTCTGTTTGGTCCATGTTAATTATGCAATGAAAATCAGACAACCAGACTTGTCAAGTAGCAATTAGATATATGAACCTAGAGCTTAAGAGATTAGTCAGGCTGGAAATAGGATTTCGAGAATCACCAGTGTAGAAGTACCATCGAAAGGCGTGGACCTGATAAGAACACCCAGGAAAAGAATTACAGAGACAAGGTGGTAGACAGAGGTCCTGAAGGGCATTTCCAGATTCAGTTATGAGAAAGGAGGAAAACCAAACCAGCAATTACAGTGTTATGGGCTGTAGCACAAAATATTTCGGGTAGGATGGAGTAATAAACTACATTCAGTACTGTCTAGAGGCTAAGGAGAGATAAACTGATGTTGACTTTGGCAAGTTTTAGTTTATTGGTGACTTTGATAAATGCAGTTCCACTGAAAAGTTAAGAAGAAAAGCCCAAATGGAATGGGTTAAGGAAAGAATAAGGGATGAGGAAGATGGGCTCTGCTGAGAAAAGAAAAAAATATTGGATTGTTTTGAAAAATATTTAAGCTTAAAGATGTTCAGATACTCTGTCCCACCTTCTGTCAAAACATCTCACTATTCACAAAAATCTGTATGTAGGAATTTGTCATTATTTGTTTCAAACATTTACGCTATATTTTACTTCTCCTATAATACTTGGATGTGAGGGGACGGTACCTGAGTGGCTCAGACGGTTAAGTGTCTGACTCTTGATTTCGGCTCAGGTCATGATGTCATGGTTCGTGAGTTCCAGCCCCACATTGGGCTCCACACTGATACTGCAGAGCCTGCTTGGGATTCTCTCTGCCCTTCACTCTCTGCCCCTCCCCTGCTTGCTCGCTCTCTTTCTCTCTCTCAACATAAATAAATAAACTTTTAAAATTTGGATGTTGGTAGACCCAGCCTTGTAGACTACACATCTTAGATCATTTCCAAAAGGACTGACACAAAAAGCTTAAGACACAAGCATAATTTTGAAACATTTAGAATTATTTTGCTCCTAATACATGAGAGAAATCATTGATACATAAACTTTAGAAAGACAGTTTTATTAAATATCTTGCATAGTTAAACTTAAGCAATGAATGTTTTTGTCATTCTGGTGTTTTTTCCATCTCGTCTTTATTCCTTTTTCTCTGTTCTTTTCTTGGCAGCATTGTTTATCATAAGATACAGATGCAGCATGACCTTTGACTCTCCAACCAGATAGTTGCCATTTTGATCTGTCAATCAAACTCAAGGGTCTGCCCTGAAAGTTGAGATGATCGATCACAGTTTGGACACTTGGGCAGTGTCAACTAATTTTAGTCTTCAAGGCTGGGCTGATGTGAGTGGTGACTGGCAAGGCGCTTGTCCAGGGCCCAGCAAGGGTTACGACTGTCCTTATGGTTAACAACTGCACAAATAGGAACAGGCTGAGTTTGTGAACTTAGTTTCAACAAATTATTTGAAGTATGAGGCTATCTCCTATCTGTATTTATTATTCCAGCTCTTGGCATAACGAAGATGAAAAACTCTGTTTACTTTAAGTTTTTCCCATTAAAGGATCAGCGATGCTTTCTTCCCCACTCTGTGTGTACGTAACCAACCATATGCCTTGTCTAGGACATTACCCAAACAGAACCCCCAAACAACCCTCCACCCCACCCCACCCCCAACATGAGGTGTATGTGAAGAACAAGTCTCCTTGGCTTTACTCTTTCTCCCTCACTAAATTTTGGGGGGGATAGGGAAGGAATGAGTGAAACCCTACCTTGAAATTAGAATGAATACATTAAAAAAACAAATATAGGAAGCAAACATTTTGGAGCCTTGGTAAATCTTTCTCCTCTCCTCTCAAATGCTTGTTTTGTGAAGGAGCCCACCCAGGACTTTGAATAATACAACAGGAGTGTGTGTCTAGGAATCTTTGCAAAGGTTCTGGTTGGGAACGAAAAAGCCCGTTGGCTGCCTTTTCGTTGCCTTCCACATTGGACACTGGCAGCAGGGGACGACATGCAAAGAGACCTATCTATTCGGGTTTTATTGCCCTGTTGTTTGGCATGCTCCCGCCTGACTGCTATTGACTTGGAAGCCAGAGAAATGTCGACATGTCGGGATTTTATTGGGTTCATAGCTGCCAGCAAAACAGCTTCTCAGTTTTTCAGTTCTTGTACCTAGAGCTCAGTAGTTTAGTCATGACCCACAGTTTTTTTCAGGGTCTCTAAGTGAGTGATGTCCCTGATGATAATGATGTCCCTTATTCAGTCTATTCTCATCTGAAACTGGCCAACTTTCATACTTGGCTAAAGCAATATGTAAATTAACTCAAGGTATTAAGAGCACAACAGAAGATTTGGATGCTTAAAATTAAAAGTGTATATATATATATATATAATTGGTGGCAGTTTACTCATTGCAAAATTTTTGGAAATGCAGCAGGATGTAAAATAAAAAATTTTCTTCTTCCCAGTCCCGTTCTCCACTGATAGCATCTTAGAGTTCATCTTTGCAGAGATCTTATTTTACATATATCAGCCTATATGTTCGTAATTATATACATACATACATGCAGAGTCTATTCTTTAAAATATAGAACTATAGCATCATGCATATTTGCTATTTTTTACATAAATTTGTCATTAACATAAATCCATCACACACATAGCATGTCACAGGTAGATAAAACCTTTGTCATGTCTTTCTTCTTCCCCCCATGTTTATTTTCTTTTAGTTTTTTTTTTTATTCTCAAGTTAGCTAACGTACAGTGTAGTCTTGGCTTGTCATGTCTTTCAATTACACTGCCATGTAAATGTACATATGAAAGCAAGTTAGAGATTTGGAACATTTTATTTATTCATGAACATTTACTGAGTCCTTTGTATGGGTTAGGCAGAAATGAATCAGCTTGATTTTTCAGTTTGAGAGATTACTTTGCACTATGAAAGGTGAGAATTTGACTTTCTAGTTACTCCTAACACATACCCTTACACACACAAATACACACACTCACACTTATCCACACAACTCAAAGTAGTTATATAGCTTTTGTTAAATCAGTGTTCAAGTTTTCCCTTATGACCATGTGACCATTACTCACAGCTGAGGCACATAATATAATTTGATTGCATCTCATGTCTTTCCCCTGTGTTTCTGAAGAGACATGTATCAGGACAGTAACAGCAGCAACTCTGGACAAGGGCTGCTGGGATTCATAACCCATGTGCCCCATTTACTAATGGGGGTCACGATTGGACAAGAATTTCTACCTCTATGTTTCTCAACCTCACATAAATCCTGTAAGGAGTGAGTGAGTTACTATATATAAAAAGCTTAGAACATTGCCTGGCAAACACTGGATATTATATAAGCATTTGTTATTCTCATTATAGTTTCCCAAGAAAGGACATGAAAAGACATAGTTTCCCAAGAAAGGACATTTTTTAACCTTATGCCTTTGTTTTACACCCTCACTTGATTGATAGTTTGGCTGTGTGTAGAAACTAGGTTAAAAGTAATTTTATTTCCCCTCAGAATTTGAAAGCATTTCTTATGTAATCAACGCAACGTATCATTCAACCTTGCCCTAGCCCTTGGTTGTCTGTGGAACCTTTGTGATTATCTAAACCACCTAATTAATTTTTGGTAGGTCCCAGTTGTTGATGGTATGCAAAGACTTGTCTGGGTTCCAAAAGGAGGAATCTCAGTCAGCACCTAGTTTCAGACTTGATTGGAAGCCAGATCCTCAGGTATTTTAAAATATGCAAATCTTGTATGGTCCTGTGGGGATACAGTGGTAATCCCTAGTGGCCTCCAGACCAAGCTATCTGGAGGTGTCCCATGGGCCACAGTTGCAAAAATCTGGGCTCCAGACAAGTGTAGAAGCTTCTTTCTCAGAGGTACCAGCAAGCTGTAGCAAGACCAAGGGAGTGTGCAAAGATGGAACCCCTGGCCTTCATTCCCTGAGAGCATCTGTGTATTCTACAGATGTGTAGCAAACCTGAGGCTGCTCCTCAGGCCGAAGCTTCAGGACAAGTAAATAGGTCTTACTCACAGGCAGCGTGAAGTGTGTTTCAGTCCGCTGTCTGGGTGGTGCCCTAGCATATTTGGCTGCCAAGAACTGTCTCTCTGATTGTTTCAGTCCTGTAGAGCCCAGGAACACAAGCCTCCTGGCCACCAGAGCTAGGAGAGTAAGAAGCATCCTCTGTGGGCTGTGCATGAATGTCAGCTTCAGCGGAGCAGTGGGAGAGATCAGGGCCTGGGTGTGCCTGTGGATTTTAGCATGGGGATGGAAGAATGCAGGGGCAGAGCACGCCCTGGCTAAGGGACAGTGCAGTAACTGCACATGACCACCACTGATAGCAAGGTAGAAGGAGAGTGCAAAAAGGGCACCTACCAGTGCCTCTGTCCCTGGAGAGAGTCCTAACAGGCCCCTGCCCATTGGCAGACACTTTAAAATTAGCAAATGAATCTCCCTCACATAAAGTCTATGCACTTTTCAAACTGCTGCTTTTGTATTGGGTCCCAGGGTGGTGAGTTTTTGCGGGAGCCCTATAATAGACAAACCTCAGTTCCCCACAGCCCTTTGGATGTCCTGGATACAAGCCCCCTTAGTTTGCAAAGCCAGATATTTTGGGGGCTCATCTCTCCTGTGCAGGTCCCAAGGGTTGGTGTGGCTGGTATAGGGCCTGAACCTCTCTCTTCTCAGGGGGAAGCTCCATATTCATGAGATCCCTCCCAATTGTGGGTCACCAAAGAGTCTGGGACTAGTTTTTGGTAAGACCACATCTCTGCTTCTCCTACCTGTCTTGATGTGGCCCTTTTATCCTTTGTCATGGGGGGAACTATGCAGCTAGTTTTCAGGTCTTACCAGAAGGAATTGTTCCATATGTAGCCATAGATTTGGTATGTCCTTGGGAGGAGGTGAGTTTGGGAGCATCCTATGCCACCATCTTGAACCATCTCCTGAAAGCATTCCTCTATTGTCTTCCAGTGAGTAGAGTTTCTTTTCATGAAGTCTTTTTTTTTTTTAATGTTTATTTGTTTATTTTTGAGAAGGAGAGAGTGTGAGAGAGAGCACATGAGCAAGTGGAGGAGGAGCAGAGAGAGAGGGAGAGAGAATGCCAAGCAGGCTCTGGGCTGTCAGCACAGAACCTGACTTGGGGATCTATCTTACAAATGGTGAGGTCATGACTTAAGCTGAAATCAAGAGTCAGACGTCTAAGCAAATGAGCCACCCAGGTGCCCCTCCTTTTATGAAGTCTGATGCTATTTCATGTCTTCTATTTTGTATGTAAACTGATTTTCGTTTGTTTGTTTTTGTCTCTGTTTAGTTTTGCTTTGTTTCTTTGGTATTTTTTTAGTATCTTCTCCTAATACCTAGGTGATGCAGTATTTCATAGTGATTTGCTTCAATATAGCTCTTTCTCATATTTGCTCAGGACACTTGGTGGATCCTTTTAAATCTGGAGATCACATCCTTTACTTCCTTCTAGTTTTTTTTTTCCCACTTCAGAATGTGATATTTATTTATTTATTTATTTATTTACGACTTCCCTCTAGTTTTTGTTTGTTTATTCTTTCTGGAATTCCTACTGGCTACATACTGACTGCCCTCTGAACAAAATGTGTATTTTTTTAAATCTTTTGCTCCCTGTTTTCTGTCTTTTTGTCTTAATTTGGGGATATTTCCTCAACTTTACTTTTCATCTCTTCCATTGAAATCTTTATTTTGATATGTTTTACATTTCAATGAGTTTATCTACTCTGAATGGCCCTCATTATTTTTCAGTAACATTCCATTGTTTCATGGATGCACGATTTTATCTTATTGACAAAAATGTTAGTATTTTACAATGGTCTCAGCTCTGTCCATTGTTCTGTTTCCTTCAGTTTTGTTTACTTTTGTTTGTTTAGATCTCTGTATTCCAAGTGAGAGGCTTCTCCAGAGAGTAAATTTCCACCTTGCTGGACCAGGGAAAGGACCTGGAGAGGTCTCAGTGTAGACTTTCAACCAATTATCCTGTTTTCATGTCTGCCTCTGACCTTAGCTTCTGTAGAAACCTTGGACCTCCAATTCCTGGTCCTGTCCCAGTTCAGTGGCATGGATTACTTATGTAATGGCTTCCTCCCCTGTAAGCATGTAAGTTTCTGAGTTCTCTACTCTGTGAAATCAATTTTCACTCTTCCTTCAGATTTTCTTCAATTTTTGTTGAGGTTTTTGCTTTCATTTTCTTTGATGTTTTCTTAGTCCCTGTGGCTTATACCTTATCTGTCTATCTATCTATCTATCATCTATCTACTTATTGTTTTATTACCATTTTATTAGAGTTTCAGAAGGGGATAAATATCAGCATATATGTTCAGTCTGTTACGTTTAACCTGAAGATTGCAATATTTTTCAATAGACATATTTTAAAAATTCAGGACATTTATTAGATACCTACTGTATGCAGAGTTCTTGGTTGGGAGCTGCTACTTAAATTTTTAGCACTTAGAATATGCTTTAGTCTTCATTAAAACAAATCCCTCAAGTATTTCTGCTAAGCAATAAATATATTAAATAAGTGGCTTTTTTTGCCTATTAAAGTCATTGAATGTTTGAATAAATTGAATGAATATTGAATGTTTGAAAAAAAATTAAATAGTACTATGTCACAAAATTTTCATTAATGAGATTACTTCCAACTAGTGTAATACAGAGAGCTTTTTCCTTTTAGGTTTCATGCTTGTAACTGTATATGTATGTGTGCAAGTGTGTGTATGTATGCAAGCGTGTGAATGTGTGAGCGTGTGTGTCTGTGACCATATGTGTGTTTGGGTATGTATTTGTGTGACTGTGTGTGTATGTATGTATGCATGTGTGTGTGTTTATGGTACAGATAGAAAACAACTTTGCTGGTGATTCCAACAACAAGGTCCTTGTAGTCCCTCAGTGCTCCTGTTTCTCTGCTTATAAAACTGGAATTACCATTTGTCTTGTAGATACCAAAATGCATCATATTATAAAACACTTGGAAATAGCTCTGTTAGACATAAAGTAAACTGCTGCCTATAAAAGTGGGATTAATGAAACATTAGAAGCAAAGGTGTTTTCACTCGTGAGGTTTATGTTCCACTCAGGCAGGATTATTGGGTCTGGATTTGTTCTTGCTCCAGGAATTATACCACTTTTCCGTCTGAGAACCTAGTCACCAGTTAAAGAATTATGCTGATGAGCTACCACAGCGTTGCCTTTGTTCTTTGCCCAGAGGTCTGGTCGCAAAAGGAAAAAGGAAGAAGTTGGAAAGCCGCTCATCCTTAGTACTAAAGGCCCTTCAGGGAGAGCATTATAAAAATTAAGTATAGGCAGACAAACTTCCATTAAAATTTTGCTATGCAACATCAGGAATGTTCACAGAACTAACCAGCTATCTAGTCTGCATTCAGAGATATAAATAAAAGACTTCTTTCAACCTGATATCATAAGGTTTTAGATAGCAAATATGGCATCCTTCAGTCCTTCATCCTTCAAGTAAAGAAACACTTACTTCATTCAACAGTTAAGCGAGCTGCTATCTGGCCCTCATTATATCTGTGATTTACAAGGACTATGCAGGCCTGTGTTGCCCACGTCAGAAACCACCAATATAAAATGCAGCAAATGGGATTCTTATCTTTCAGCACGCCTCGGACTTGTTGCACGAGATACACTTCTCAGTGTGCATATAATCAATCTAATGCAAACCATTATCTCTGCACAAAAGACTAAGCTGGAAGCTCTGGTGCTCTGGATCATACTTCCACGGGCCTGACGTTCACAGCTACCCGGATTCCTCGCACAACGCTGGGCCGTGCAGTGTGCCTTGCGGAGACAAAGCTGCTCTGGATATGAGAACAAAAAGGGCACTATCTCATGAGGAGTTTGTTGACAGGCTGGGGAGTGAACATTTCACCAAAAATCAAAGCGTGATTTGTTCCCAAGCTTTCAAATTAACTGGTAAATGCTGGCGTATCAGGAGTGGGATGATCCTTAAAGTTCAAACCCAAGGTTGTTACTTTTTGTTTCTTGCAATTAAAAGGATATACATAGAGGCCTCACATTGTCTTTGTTTGCTAGCAGTATTATTTAGAGAGTCTGAATGATCGTTGTATCTAAGTGTCTTTTAGAAATAACAAGAATGGTATTTTTTTGGCAAAGGCAGAATAGTGGGCAACATACACTACCATTTTGGCTTTATATATTTTTACATATTATTTTTCTTTTTAAAGCCTTTATTAAAAAACTATCTTCAGGGTGAATATTCAACACATATTCTCACCTTTAATTCTTAGTGCTCTTTTGTCCTTTGAATCACTGAGCTTATTTCCCTCTGAGGTAAGGAGCTTTGATAATTATACCAGCAATGTCCATTGGGTCTGAAGGTTCTAGCCTTCACCAGCACTCACTTTGTAATGAATGAATAAACATGTTCATTTCAATAGTAAATGGCAAGTGAGGCCTGTGGTCCCAGAAGGCACCTTGGGAAGCCAGGCCACATCTTAGATGCCCCTCAGGCAATTAGCTTGTCCATAAACTGCTGGGACAGGACCTCTAGTCTCACAAATCCACTCTCATAAACACCAGAGAATCCAGAAAGGTGTGCATGTGGATAAAACTTTAAAAATTAAGCCATTGAACTTTTTCTTGGGAACTCAATATGTGCCTTGTTTTGAGAGAAATTGACAACACACTATTTTTGAAATCAATTTAGTTCATGTAGAATTGAAAGGAAGAGACTATTATCATAGTTTCTCTGCTTTATATGTGGTATCTGGGTTAATGTTGATACTATAAGCATTAGGAAAAGGATTGTTTTAAAGAAAGAAAAGGGAGTAGATGAAATATATCAAGTTCGTACAGATACTCTGTATCCTACAGATACATTGAATTCTTTGGAATGTTAAACCAAAGAATTCAATGTAATTGAGGTAATCAAATGGTCCAAGTAAAACACTTAACACCTGTGAAGACATACTTTTCATTTTTCTAATAATCTGGAAAAAAAAGTAAGTTTTCAAATAGCTTTTGGCAATTCTGTGTCAATTCCATTGTCTCTGGGGCGTAACTAAAAGAACAGACCCCACAGCCTGGGCAAGACCTCTTCGGCATTTGTTTTCTGTAGCCTTAAAGAGTCTTCACTGACCATTCTGGGTAAGTAAAAATGCCACAATATTTATTCCCAAATAGTTAAACTGGCTCTGGCCAGCTTCTATTTTGGGAAATTACATGTTGCCAACATAAAGAATTCCCCACATCATTTCAGTTATAAAGCTACTCTTCATTTCCTGCCCTGTGGTGGAACTGTGCTTTCTCTCTCTCTCTCTCTCTCTCTCTCTCTCTCTTTAACCCATAAAACTGGCTGTCTTGTAGTGAGGAACAGGAGGTAGTTATTTCATTATTTAGATGCCATTTTTCAGACATTAAGCTGCCAAATCCATCTGAGTATTTTCCAAGAACCAACATTCTTAAACGTACATTTTAACTGTCTAGGAGATATCCCAGAAACGTCATTTATTGGTTACAATAAAACTCATGGCTTCAACATAATTCTTTTCCTATAAAAATAAAGGTATGTGGTAAGGCAGGACATACTGGAAAAAGCAAATATGTAGATAAAAGACTCACAGAAACATCTCCTTCTCTTTCTACCCTGTTACAGGCATCAGCAATGCCAACTTTGGCTAGAAAACCATTATGGCAGGGATGCTCAGTGGGACCAACTTGACTGTAGCAATTGGAACTCAGTTTTGGTTATTGAAGTCCCAGTATATATTGTGCTGATAGAAGAATAAAAAATACATTCTTCTCCAACCCAATGTGACCAGCCACTATGAAGCTGTGCACTCCTTTGACTGTTAAAACACAGTGGCCAGCCTGATGGGAAGTGAGTAGGGAACATCAAACTGAAGCAAAGGGCAGGTAACCTTTATTTTGGGATCAGCACTTGGAAACATGTCTGCAGTGCTAAGCCTGTTCCCAATATTTCTAAAGCTCCATCAAGACTACAAATATAGGTCCATATACCATATGTCTAAATATTTTAGATATCTGATAAACCAGTATGTGGTATATTCTATCTTCCTACCTTAAGTATACTATCATGGTGACATGGATGTCTTACACTTTGTAGAATTAATTTATTCTATACTATCAAGAGCAGATTTGAGAAAGTGGCTTTTAATGGAAAGGGCTGGGGTTGTATCACAAACTCAGTGAAAGACACAGGCGAGGAGACATGGATATGCTGGGACAAATAAAATATGTTGAAACTTTGTCGACTGCTAGTTTCGCTATGCTACTTACAATAAAAATGGCAGTCATGGAAAGACTTCTATAGATCTTTTTCCAGGGGTCTCTCATGATTTACACTAGGCCCACATATATGTTTTATTTTTGGCTGCCTCAGTCCTCATCTTTCTTTCCATTCACCTCTCTTACTGTTTCCCCTCAGGGTAGTTGGCTCCAGGCAAATTAGTCAGCTCCCACTTCACCAAGCCCATGTTGTCTCCTTCAGTGCCTGGAGTTCTTCCCTACCCCATGCTGTCTACATCAAACCTTCCAACTTGCCCCCTGCCCATCCTCCCTTATATAGCTTAAAAAGAGAGAAGCTTTCTCTTCCTTCGAGCTTTCCTTAATCAGCCCAGAATTGACTTCTTTCTCTTTGGAACACGTAGCTACTTTTTGTTTCTTTATACTGCCTTATCCTGTTGGTCTTTGTGTACTTGTCTTAAATCCTTATTAGACTGAGTGCTCCCAGTAGCGGGTAACTTGCATACACCCTGCATCACCCTTTACTGTTCCAGGGACACATTAATGTGCACAGAACATGTTTTAAAATTAAAGATGAATAAATACTGAAAATTGGTGTTTGCCCTCAAGATCCTTCTCTATCTAGTTGAGGAGAAAAATGCTAAACCACAAGGCAGTATAGGATTATATCTTTGCTTCATCATCATTACTGTTGTCCTGTGTGATTAAAACTAAGTGCTTGGGATTTGGGAAGAAGATCTGTGAAGGCTGCCTTAATGGGAAAGGCTTCATGGTGGAGTCAGTACACGAAGTTGACTTTGCAGGATAGAACATGGCATGTAGTAGAACTATTAACAGTGAACATTTATTGAAAACGTATTTTGTGCCAGGCCGCGTATCAAGTTCTTAACATGTCTGATTTCATTTAATTCTCATAATATTATTCTATGGCAACTATGTTTATCCACTTTTAATTGCTGAGGAAATAGGGGTTTTAGTCATAGAGTCATTGACTATCCCAAGGTTGGAACAGAGATGGACTCTGAACCACTGCTCCATGTTGTTTTCAGGAGTAAGTGCTGAGAAAGAGGACAGCAAACTGAATGAGTGAATAAGTAGTCAAACAATAGCCAAAGAGAACTGGAGGCAGGGGTAGAGCATTCTAGTCAAAAACAACACAAGGCTTCTGAGAAGACAGGCTTTCAAGTTGTAGAAGGTTTACAATGGGAAGGTTAAAGAGCGAAGCTTTCTTTCCAAAACTAGAAGAAACAAAATGTGTATTCTTACTTAACCCCACACACTGGGGACTCAGCCACTCTTCCTACCCCAAGGGTCAGTTGGATCTTCCTGTAAGTTCAGGAATCTTAGGTGTTCATTTCACTATAGGTAAATTCCAAAAATGGAGAGCATCATAAGTTCTTAAAGGACCCTAGTGGAGTGTTGTGTGGATAGCAGGCAACTCAGCTCCTACTACTAATTGCTGACCACCATCATGACCTCATTTTGAGAAAGAACTTTCACAAGCATTTCTAATACAACAAATATTAATGATGGGATAATTACTATTAAATTTCAAAAAGTATATTTGTAGCAACTTTGTCGTTTTTAAGAGAAAAATTATTTTTTCACTTTGATTATTGTTAAATTTTATATTTGTCCTTGTGTGTTATAATTTCATCATGTTGGGTTCCTCTGGTCACTCTCCTCATTGCCCAACAGTATGTGTTAATATAAAGTTATGTATTGGAAAAATAATTTTTACCACAAACCCACCAGGCAATACCATATGCAAGAAAACATTACTGTTCACATGGCAACTAAGAACTATTATTATTTCAAATATCTATTTTTGGACTTACCAAACAATCCTTTTTCCTTTCTTTTATAAGTGCCTTAAAAATAACTAGGATAGCATTAAGGTCTTTTGTGAACACTGAGAATATTATGCTTCCTAGGATTATTTAGGGTCTTTTGGGAAGTAATGGTCATACACTAATGCGAGTAAAACTTCAGATCACAAGCAGTATTTTATTACACCAGGAGAGAAAAGTGTTGTTATTTAATTTTTCCAAGTTTACCCAATGGCATCTTGTTACAGGGCATCTGGTTATTTCTGTCATTGTGTTCCCCATTTCTGATGGATGACTTAACACATGTCTCCTTTGAACATTTCAAACTTGGAAAAGTAAACTCTATAGTGAGTTACCCACAACCTACCCATCCATCACTAGGTAGGCAGTTGTGATTCACAGTATCATCTCCTTTATTAGAGTACTGCCAGACTCTGGAATATGGTGTGGAATTGGAGGAAAAAAGACAACAAAGGTTTTGTATAAGGTGTCAGTTGACAATTCACCTTAAATAATCTTAACTTTAATATGTCCAAAAACTTAAAAAATGTACAAATTTAGAGGAGGAATGTGATGTGATTTTTAAGGGGGAGAAGAAGAACAACAACAAGAAGGGAAGAAGAGGAAGAAGGGAAGAAGAAAAAAAAAGGGAAGGAGGAAGAGGGAGGAGAGGTAGTAATGGTGGAGGAGGGGGAGGAAGGAGAAAGAGGATGTGGGGGAGGAGGAGGAGAAAGGAAGAAGGAGGAGGAGAAGGAAGAGAAAGGAGAAGGAGAAAAGAAAGACATATCGGCTCTGACTTGGATTTAAAAATTGTGATATAATCCATGATTTGTTTTGGTATGGATTAATATTTGTTTTTAACTTGGGACCAAGATTAATAGAGAAAAATCATGAGAGTCAAATATATGCATCCAGGATGTGAAGGTAAATGGGGAATTAGGGGATGATGATTATAGAGTAGAAAAACAACTTTGGGGAAATAAAAAGGAAAGTATTAGAAAGGAAAAATAGATATGCCTTGATTTCTTTATCAATATTAATGATAGGAAACATTTATTGAGGGTCAGGTACTGGTTTAAATGCTTTGTAGGCAACATTCTATTTAATCCTCACAACAATTCTTTAATTGTTATCTTTATTTTATAAATAAGAACCCCCAGGGAGGTTGAATGACTCATCTCAGTCACCACAGTTAGCAAGTGATGGGGATGGTGGATGAACTCACATGGTTGAGTGAAGGTGGCTCCACCCTCAACCACTACGTTACACCACCTTCTTCATGCTCCTTAGAGGAAAGTCAACGTCCTTACAAGAAATGCTCTGCGAAAAATGCTGTCTTTACCTATTCAAGTAGGACCATTTACATCACATGGGATAAATGCAAAAGTCATTCTTCTGGAGCTGGACCTAGTGTCTCAGGTCTGGGCAGACAAAGAATGGCTTCTACATGGACAGCCAGTCTCCCCTGCTGCTGAAAGTGTGGCTGTGATGTGAAGGGGATGTGATGGTTGTTGCTTGCAATCTCCAGAGCTTTCAAAAGAAAAATATGTGTCACTTCCAAAGGGCAGAGACCACTGGCATGGGGAAAAGACATAAGATCTCATGTGATGCAAAAAAAAATTTTTTTTATAAAAACAGTACTTTAGCAATCTTGAAATCACAGATTTAAAACTTCTTATATAAACAGGGGGCAAATTCAGTTTTATCCTCTCTTCTTAGCAGCACTTCCCCTCTTCCCTTGTTTAGATCATAATATAGCTGTGTAGTTTCCAGAGAGTGGGTCAAAAACTATTAAAGACTGTTTCCTCTAGATGCATTTCAGCCTTTTCCTGAAGGGTTTTTGCAGTTTGTGAGTGTGGAAACCATACACACACTCACAAACCCACATTTGACCTTTCTCTGTATTTTATAAAAGTCTCAGTCAGGACAATCTTGTCAAGAAAATTAACATATTAAACTCCTGCCTCTCATCTTTCACTGCTCCTCTTACCCATTTCCATACACATTTTAAAGGTAAGGAAGTGAAGCAATAAAATAAACTTCCAAGAATTTCCCATTGACTTTGAAGTGAGGCAGACCTATGTTTGAATCTTAGCTCTGCCCTTCCTAGCTCTGACATCATGGGAACCTTTCCGAATATCAGTTTTCTTACATGCTACATGGGGCTGTTATGAGGAATATTTAAGAAAATGTTTAGAAAGCTTGTACATTCATATGCCCTGCACAGAGAAGGTACTTAGTGAATGATGGCTCATCATTATAAGGAAGTTAGGGGCCAAATTGCATTTAGACCTCAACACTTCCACATATGCAGGCTGCAGCTAAACCCCACAAGGCTTGTTTTCCTACACAAAGCAAAATCTTGGGGGAAATGGGTTAATGACAAGTCTTCTAACAGTGCTGCAGCGTTAAAATTTCTTTCTTCCTATATTTTTTTCCATTTTGTCCTTGACAAGCGTCACCCCCCAAGTGATGAGTAGGTAACACATGATCTATGAAAGAGCAGACTCTCCATTTCTCTCACCACTACATTTCTCTAGAGGAGTTGAGAAAAAGTTGGTGTTTTCAGAAAGGGTAATTAATATTGAGACACAGCCACTGCTTCAGTCACCTGCATATCAATCAACTTCTGCAAGGCCAGAGTTCAATTAATTGATGACACTCCGGAGACACCCAAAGCAGTTAACAAGTCTCAAGAACTTAGTGAAAAAACAAGCTGCAAGATCCAGTCTCCCATAAATTCTCATTGCGGGGTTCCCTCTCCTAATTTATCCTTCTATGCCAAATACCCCTCTGTTAATAAATACTTTTCAAGAAGATAGCATAGATGCTAAGTATCGCAAGGTCACAGCATATCAAAATAAAACATGAGGACACAGTACTTTTTATCTATGACCATCAATGGATACCATTTTGTTTTAAATCCTATAACACAATCCACTTTTAAGAGAAAGCATATCTTAGCCGGGAAGTTTTATAAAGTCACACCCTTCTCATCAGCATGCATCTTAGCATGTCAGCAAGTTGGAGTTTATGTCCTCAAATGTGATTTGTTGGAAAGTTGTACTACAAAGAGCCCTGGCTCTGCATGATAGCCTCAGGCATTATGGAGAGACGTTGTCCAGAGGAAACGTAGGATGCAAGAGTGATGCTGAGTAATTAAACAAGGAGGCCATTAGACTGCAGTGACACTGATGCCTTGGTAGCCTACGTAAGCAAACTGAAACCAAAGCCAGAGTCAGTGCACAGAATCCAAGAAATTGAAACTTAAAAACAACCTATCACAAAATGCCAACTAAGCTTTCCCAAATAGGACAGCTGCTTAAGCTATCGTGAATCAAATGTCTATGCCTTGCTTCTGGCATCTTCTCTACAAAAACCATGCCCCAAGCTCCCGTAGAAGAACTCTTAACAACTTCCAGTTTAGCACTGCCCTAGACGAATGGATTGTTTGCTCAAACTCTTCAAAATTTTAATGTGCCTCGGTTTCTCTTTCAGCAGTTCATTTATGCCCCTTGTTGAGGGGAGGAAAACTGGGTAAACCAATACTATTCTCTGGTCCTTGACTCAGAAGCTGAATCTAAAACACCTTCGCTGGGACCCCCTTTTCAACAGTCTCTCTGAGGATGTCTAAGGGGTCTAGAGGTTATACTCCTTTTAGTACAGAAAGGACAAAGATGATAGCCATACCTGCCAGGGAGAGAAACTGAAGGTGGAAATTATGGAGGAAGAGGAATTATGGTCCAGGGACAAGTTCAGATTTGCTTCTTTCTTTTTCTGTTATACAGTTGATCTATGAACAACGCGGAGGTTAGGGGCACTGACCTGCATCCAGAAATCCATGTATAACTTCTAATTCCCAACTCCCGAAAAACTTAACTGCTAATAGCCTACCATTAACAGGAAGCCTTACTGATAATATAAATGGTTGATTAACACTTACTTTGTATGTTATGTGTATTATATTCTGAATTCTTACTATAAAGTAAGCTAGGGAAAACAAAATGTCATTAAGAAAATCATAAGGAACAGAAAATACATTAAAAACACTGTACTGTATTTATTTTAAAAATTTTTAACGTTTATTTTTGAGACAGAGAGAGACAGAGCATGAATGGGGGAGGGACAGAGAAAGAGGGAGACACAGAATCGGAGGCAGGCTCCAGGCTCTGAGCCATCAGCCCAGAGCCCGACGCAGGGCTCGAACTCACGGACTGCAAGATCGTGACCTGAGCTGAAGTCGGACGCTTAACCGACTGAGCCACCCAGGCACCCCGTACTGTATTTATTTAAAAAAATCTGCATGTAAGTGGCTCCATGTAGTTCAAACCCATGTTGTTCAAGGGTCAGCTGTTCTGACCAGCATCTCCAGGTGGTAGCTTCCATGAGACCTACCACAGTAACCACATTCACTTGATGGGATCATCTCCATTTATGTTTCCAGGGGAAAACTGGGGAGCTTTCTTGTTCATCTCTCTCCTTTTTCAACCTACAGCATAGCTTTCAACCTACTGCTTTTCCAGTCTCATAAATATTTTGTTTATTGGCCCATGTGATGTTTTCCTGTCTCACCTTCATCCATGATGTAAGCCCCTTGAGGTTAGGGTTAATGTCTTTTCTATTCTGGATTTAACCAAGTGCTCAGAGCCATGAATAGTGGCTTACTATCAGTTTATCTGCAGCTCTTTCAGGGTTTCCTTATAGGTAGCATATTTTATTCTCCAACTTGCATTTTAATTCTGTGCCTAGTTTAGGAGAGAACACTCTCTGTGGAGTGATTTGGTCTGTCATCAGTTTTGGAGGCACACTGTCATGTAAACAAAATCAATTTTTCTAATCCCCAATAAAGTAAACTCAAGTACAAAAAAGTTCAACGTGCTTCAGCTTACACTGAAATATATAAATACTTCTGCGTCTCACAAGAAATAACACTAGGCATGTTGTAAGCCATTTGGATTTGGCATCATTTGTTTTAGTGTTAGTGTTTCATTTAGAGGCAGATTCCTGAAAAATAGAACCATGACAAGACACCTTTTATAAATCAAAGCCATGAAGTCACAAAACTATGGAGCTGTGAAATCCAGTAAGAGGTCAATGGGGAGGGGCGAGCCATATGCTGACTTTTGTAACATAATGAGGGTATTTCAGGGTTCCATTCCGTGTTTCTATCCTGGGTGTCTCCCAAAAAGTGCCTCAGGACCAAGGTGGAATCCATTAATTTCGTTTATCATCTTTAGAACATGTATTTTGTGAGTTTAACTAAAAAAAATATATATATTTATTCCATTTTTTCTTTCTTAGAAATCATGAAAATGTTCAATATAACCAGACTCATCTCACAGAACACCTACCAGTTAACCTTTTACTAATACAATTTTTGAAAGGTTATACCACTTTTTATTTTTCAAATTTTTTCTCAGTATAACAACTCTTTCACTCCAAAGCCCACTAAATAAACATTGTTAGAAGTCATGTATTGACATTATGATTTCAGGCAAAGACACATTCACCAATCTACTTGACAACAGCAGTTTCTAATCAAAGGGTATATCATATGGAACAAATTTGAATTGTGCCTGAGTGGATGAACCCAAAATATTTTGCTTTGTGAACATACATCAAATGAGAGGGACAAAAAGGTAGTATCTTCTATGATTCTCCCATCCATTGTGCATTTGAGCTATTTCCATGTTTTTCAAAGCCTTCTTGTGCTCAGTATTTATTTTGTTCCAAAGATGTGTTTCTGTTCTATAACTCCTTTTAGTGCAGTGTGGTAGTTTTTTGCAGCAGTGACATCCAACTTATTCAAACTTCCCTTTGCCCACACCTTTAGGTAGTCTCCTTCCACAGTGACAAAGCCTGGCTAAGTGACTTGTTTTGGACAATGGGACAATAGCAAATGAAACAAGAGCCTTGAAAAGCATTTGTACGTTGGGCCTTTTCTGCTGCTCTTTGGAACCCTGAAACTACCATGTGAAGAAGCTCAGGCTAGGGGTACCTGGGTGGCTCAGTCGGTTAAGTGTCCGACTCATGATCTCATGGTTGTGAGATCAAGCCCCATGTTGGGCTCTGCGCTGAGCATGAAGCCTGCTTGGGATTTTGTCTCTCTCCCTCTCTGTCTTCCACTCCCCTGCTCCTGCGTGTTCTCTTTCTCTCTCAAAATAAAGAAAGAGGGGCGCCTGGGTGAATCAGTTGGTTGAGCGTCTGACTTCAGTTCAGGTCATGATCTCGCGGTCTGTGAGTTCGAGCCCCACATTGGGCTCTGTGCTGACAGCTCAGAGCCTGGAATCTGCTTTAGATTCTGTGTCTCCCTCTCTCTCTCTGCCTGTCTGCTCATGCTCTGTCTCTCTCTCTCTCTCTGTCAAAAATAAATAAACAAAGAAAGAAAGAAAGAAAGAAAGAAAGAAAGAAAGAAAGAAACTTTTTTTTTTTTAAAGGAAGTTCAGGCTAGACTCCTGGAGAGGGAGAGACACATAGAACAGAGATGAGCCATGCTAGCTATGAAGTTCGAGAACAGTGGTCCCCAAAATGTAATCCCCAGACTAACGCAACAGCATCACCCAGTAACCTGTTATAAATGCAAATTATGCAGCTTCACCCCAGGACTACTGAGTTGCAAACTCTGGACGTGAGGTTCAGCAATCTATGCTTTAACATGCTCTCTAGGTTATCCTAATACATGCTCAAGTTTGAGAACCACCAAGAAGCCTGCCAATTGCCAAACACATGAGTGAGGCTATACTAGACCAGGGGTAAGCAAGGAACACAGCTTCACCCATTTGTTCACATGCTGTATGTGGCTGCTATTACATTACAACAGTGGACTGAGTAGTTGTAAGAGGGAAAACATGGCTTTCAAAGCCTAAAAATATTCACATCTAGCCCTTTACAGAAAAAGTTTGCCCACCACTGTCTTAGACCAACAAGTTCCAGCTGAGTCTCTAGCTAACAACAGGGATCAGCTAAGCTGGCCCAGACCAAAAAAATAGCCCAATTAACCCACAGAATCATGAGAAATAATAAATGTTTGTTGTTTTAAGCCATTGAAGTTTGGCATGTTTTTGTCTGACTAAAACTGTGCAAGATTTCAACGTGTACAAAAACCTTGCCTATCTGAAAGTTGATTGCTTACTCTCACCACCTTCCAGAAAATGACTGTCTTGCACTTTGCCTCCAGCCTCCCTACCTACGATCAAAACTTCTCTTTTTCCTTTGGCAAGTACAATAAATCTTCATTACATTACATTTATGATCAAACAGTATTTATTTGCTTGTAAGTTATTGTTATTTCATCATTAATTTGATATATTTTACTATCTGCAAAAATCCTTTGGTATCTTGCATTGGGATGGAACATAGCGTTTTTCCCATTAAAATTAATGGAAATAGTTTTGTAATTTAGTGACTTTTCTTTTTTTTTTTTAATTTTTTTTTCAACGTTTATTTATTTTTGGGACAGAGAGAGACAGAGCATGAACGGGGTAGGGGCAGAGAGAGAGGGTGACACAGAATCGGAAACAGGCTCCAGGCTCTGAGCCATCAGCCCAGAGCCTGACGCGGGGCTCGAACTCACGGACCGCGAGATCGTGACCTGGCTGAAGTCGGACGCTTAACCGACTGCGCCACCCAGGCGCCCCAATAATTTAGTGACTTTTCACTTAGCAGCAGGGTTTGCCGAAATGAATAAATCTATTAAAAATATAAAATCTAGAAAGAAATATAAGATGTTAGTGGTTATGTTTGTACAGTGGGATCATGTGTGCTTTTATTTTTTGTATGTTTGTGCTTTTCTTTATTTTCCCATTTAAAAAATAATGAATACATATCATTTTAAAATCAAGACCACTCCCTGCCCTGCACAACAGATATTACTCACTTGTGTTATTATTATTTTTTTACTTAGACTAAGTTGTGTTGTGTGTTCCAAAATATTACATATACAATTTTACGTGATTAATGCCTCTGGGTTTTATATTTACTACTTTATTAGTTATCGGGCATGGGGTGAAGCCTCATTTGAGACATAAAATAGACAATCCCAAGCTAGTTTCACCAGAAAGGAGTGCCTCTTTGATTTGGCAATTATATATGGAAGCGAATGAGACCCTACCCTAGGGAGAAGAAATTGAGAAGAAAATATATTCTCTGGTTGGTAGTGTTCTCCAGCTTCTATGAAAATGAAAAAGGCAGAAATGAGTTTTAATGAGGATAGGAGGCTCATAGCAAAGTATTTTTGGCAGGGGAGGGAAGGGCAAGATGCAAGAGCATTGCCAAAGTCGGGGTGAAAATTTGCCTTTTCTGCATCCTTTTAAGCCTAGATTAGATCACCATCCACCTGGTACCGTTTAGAGGAAGGGCCTGCCAGAAGCAGAGGGATGGACAAAATGACCTATTGAAACTTCCAACCTTGCAATTTTGTGGAAGTAAACCAGGAGTATGAGCTTTCACAAGTAAATTTTCTACATTTATTTCAAGTTAAACGTACTGACTCCTGATTATTCAAGGAAGTGTGTGAGAATCTGGGTCTGGGTGGATTCCTCCTCATGGGCGGATTCCAGCAGAGTATTTAATAAGACAGCTTCTATGTGCAAGCATTACTGGATAGATTGCTGATTGCATCAGCCAGCCTGGCTCAAATGAGTCATGATTCTAATCAGATGGCACCAGCTTATTTCAGAAAGTCCAAGCTAAACCTTGTAAATTCAGGCAGCAGTAGATGTGGTGTATGAGGTTTAATGCTGGAAGCTATGTGAAAACACGTTCTCCACCACTTTTCAAAGGTGTGGAAGTGAAAAAAAAACCCTTAGATTTTCAAATAAGTTAGAAAAAATATGACTAAGTTGTTCATAGACCTTTAAGATAAAGCCAGCCCTCTGCTTTGGTAAGGTTATAAGGTTTTTATGAGGCAGAAGATCTCATCAGTTTGCTAGTACTCCAGATGGGGATGCTTGGGCCTGATTCAGAGAGAAATGCCTGGAATAGGTCCAAATTCTGAGCTGGGGAAATAACAGGAATTGCTTTCTCCTGACTATGTTCAGTGTTTTTAGTATAAATCACTTATCAGCCAGAGGTCCTTGTAACTTATGTACTAAGGTATTTTTTGGTGTGTGGAAAAAAAAGTATCAGGGGATTGAGGGAAAATGAACTAGTATATTTCATAAAGCTCTGATATTCAAAGCTCTTTTAGACACAATTACTAATGATTTTCACCACCCAAGATGAGGTGAACAAGCAAGTCTATTAGGCCTAGTGGTCTTACATCCTCAGAGCTGAGATGACAGCTGTCAGTCACATACAAAATCTCATATTGCTACAATATCCCCTACCTTATCACTGTGTATGAAAACAAAATCAAAGTTGGAAAGGTTTGGCTTGATTAACAGTAATATTTGGGTGCTTCATAGTAGTAGAAATTACCTGGAACCATTCCCAAAACACCCTAGACACTCTCTTTCTCTTTCTGGAACTGATTTTTCTCAAGATTCCTTTTTGGCAGCCACTTAGGCTAAGATTACCCAGGGCTCTTGGGCCAGCAGGGGAAGCCAATCTCTTGGTCATTCTGATCTACAAACAAAGCTTCTCTCTGAAACGATTTCAACTCTTCTAAGAATTTAGGCCCGCTAGTAGAGTATCTGGTGATGAACTTTACAAATCTCATCAAATATAATAGAGGGGTGAGTAAATCAGTGCTAGCAGGTATCCTGGAAACTCAGCCAGATGCCTCTCAGAAGCCAGTGGCTGTGGCTATCTGTCCCTAACTGAAGGCAGAATCAAATCTGCTGATTGGTTGAGAAAGAAGGCGGGAGGCAGATGAGCATCTGATCTCAGGCTTGGGGTCCAGGAAGTGCCTCCATGGTGGTGCTGCACTGCTCTGAAGGTCTCAGCTGATCACTTCTGGAAGGTTTTAATCAACTCAGGCTAAACAAACCTAGTTTCAGCTCTCTTTTGCATTGCATGCTGAAGAGGTTACTGTAGTAAACTTTGTAGGAGCACTCTGTTCTCTGAACTATAAAGAATATTAGGCATTATCTCAGAAGGAAGGAAAAACAGGCCCTGAGAAAGTGGAAGTTCATGAAAATAATAGGGCTAGTTCTACAAGTAGAACTCCAATTCCAATATATGCATATTGCCTTCATCATGGGTGGAAAGTAGAACTATGGCCCAGGTAGACATGAGATCCTTAGCATCATAGAAATTGTTTATTATGTCACTACTATGTGCAAGGCACTTTGTTAACAGAAAAGTTACAAGAAGCAGTCTGAGGTTTCAGGGAAAGGGACTAAGGTTGATGGCTAATAGCAGTGGAAGTTTGAGGGGAAGATAGAATTGGACAAGGCAGGAGATTCAGTGACCTCTTATATATGAGGACATGTTTCTCTCAAGTAGAGAGGTGGTGATTTGAGCTGGAGTTTCAAAGGCACCCATAAAAGCCTTATGGCTTTTGCTCTTTTAGTCTTGACTTTAATTTTAAGGAAAACCCCCTCTGTAGACTACAATGGCCAAGAGAGTGTTATTGATCTGTTTACTTGGTAACTCTTTGGAGTTTGCCAATTCACATTCAAGTGGCTTTAGAATAGGAAAATAGAACAAAGGAGCCATAGAGGAGTCAAATCACATAACTTAATTTTCAGGAAATCTGTCATTAGAATATTCAAATGTAGTGGCTTGTGCAGTTAATTTCCTCTGCTTTTAATGACTTAATGATTCTTCAGATGCACTGTGTTTTCTATTTTTATTCCCAATGACCTAGTATACTAGACTGGACTACTCTAAATCTCATCTAGACTGAGTCAAGGGTGGTTCTATATGAATGGATCAGTTTCTTGTTGCAAATTAAAAATGGCTATTTTATGTAGAGAGGAACCATTTACAATACTACTCTCTTCCAGAGCTGCCATCTACAGCTGAGTAAGCTGCACACAGGACAACCGCAGAGGCATCACTGGAGATGCACAATCCTTCAACCCTATGCACCATTCATAAAGTTGAAGTGGCTCTCTTGGCTCCTAATTAGCAAACATATCATGATAAATCATAGAGTGGTCTTTCCAGACGATGTCATGATTCTTCTCTTCTTTAACCTATATGTGTTATACAGAATGATTGGGATAGGACAAAGTGATACCCTGCACAGGTGTATGAGTTAAGATTCTATCAAGGAAGTAAGACAGCTCTTGAATAATATAGAATAGGGGATTTATTACAAAGATTATATCTCACACAATGATGACAGCTGGTGAAGAATTCTATGGAAGACAATGCCTCTGTATCTGGTGTGGGCCTGAAGTCACTGCAGGCACGCAGGGCCAGCCGTTGGAATGAATGAAAAACCTGATAGGAAGTGAATGAAGGAGAGCGGGGACAAACTGGAACCTGTGAGGACAAACTAGAAGCTACCAAGGCATATTAGAATCTGTGCCTGTCTCTCACTATGTCCAGCCTCTATGTCTGGGAGGCTTGAAGAAGAAGCAGCCAGTACTTTTGCCATGAGCTGTATGCAGCAGGCCAAGGACTTGGAGAAGTTGGAGGAGGGGATCCAGCAGGAGGAGCTGCGGGCCTGGCTGATGCTTCATGATGATAAAGTGAGCAAGCACACGAGAGACCACAGGTATGAGCTACAGTGCCTGGTGCTCTCCACCTTAAGCCTCTAACACCTGCCTCACTTTTGTCTTCTAAATCGCACACAAAATTTCTCTTGTGGCTCTTCCTTAACTAGAGAGGAATTTGGGGAAACGTAGTTCCAGCTTAGTTAAGTTGACCCATTACAAAACCACCACAGCAGATCTGGAAATTCTTGTAAAGAGACAGTGAGTCACTTTATATTTTTTGGTAGAGAAGTTAAGGCTAGGTGATACACATATAAATATATAAACTTTCTGTTCTCATTAAATGAGTCCATATTGAAAGAATAACTGATATAAGTCAACATGGGTAATGGTATATTTTATTTTTAGAAGTGCCATTTCATTCACCTCCAAAATGGATCGAAAGCTTATGCTCCTTAGATTCATAATTCTATCTTAAAATCAGATTATGAAAGAGAGTTCGGCAATTCATCTTGACCACTCCTTTGCCACCTCCCCTAAGCTGGATTACACTCCATTCATTAATTCAGCAAACACGTATTGACTGCCATTCCACAATGATGAAAATACAGTCCCATTATCCCTGACATGAGAGCTAGTCAGTCCAATACTGTTTGAGATATGCTTGAGTTAAGCGCAGCACCAAGTACAATAGGAGTGTCTGGGAGAGCTGCTCTGGACAGATGTATCAGATCTGAAGTCAAGCATTGATAGAGAAACAGAATGTTTGAGAGGACTCTGAAAGGCAACTCAGTGAGGCTCTAATGTGTGTGAATTTGAAACTCCCACTAATTTCAACCTACTCTAACTGACTTCAGAATTACACCCCAAAAGGGGGAGACCTTCATCACCTCCATAATAATAATAGATAATAAAAGAAAGAACATTTGTACTTTCCTCATAGACACTAATCAGTACAAAAGAAAGGAGGTTGATGCATTGCCCTGTAGGAAGTCAGAGTTGATGTTCTGAGTCAGACCATTCCTAAAAGTGATAATCATAAAAATTGCGTAAAGGTTGTAATAAAAATAATATAGGTAAGACTAAGTGATTGGTTTAAGCCAGCCTCACGTGATATTATTGCCTAATTCGAGGGCCATCTCAGATGTAGAATATGGGCCCCCAGCTTTGCAATTTAAAGGTCTACGTTTTGTTATTTCTGTGGTAGTGTTCAGGCTCTAAGGGACTGAATTATGTCCCAAAGACATAGAAGATTGATTCACACACCCAATATTAAGTTATAAATCTAAAGGTTTCTTAATGATCTTCAAATGAGAGTAAATGGAGTTGGGTTTCTTTAGAGATATATGTATTAAGATGGATGAATTAGACTTTACTATAAAAGTATTTGTTTTTGTCTAAAAAGTTTGATGAACCATTTGGAAACAGAGTCCCCCCTCCTCCCAGGTTCCAATCTCTCTCCTCTTTTAGGAATCACAGAAGAGAATTGTGTTGTATGTGGTCCTGTTAATTCTGTCCAAGAATGGTGGTAGGGTCCTATCCTGCTTGCAGGCTCAAGTATATGACAATAAATTGGATATGAAGACATTTTTATCAGATGGTTCAGAATGTGGGGGAACTAGTGGGAGTTTGAAGAGAGTGAAGTTTTTAAGTTGGCATTATGAAGAACAATGAACTGACCAGAAATAATGATGGGAGGATGGCTGAGGAGGGCCAGTGGTCATGAACTTGTCTATCTTCCTTAAGAACTACTTCATGTCTTCCCACAGTTGTCCAGAGAAGGCAGTTGGTTGGACTCACTCAGGGTTGGGCTCTGCCAGGCAAGCAGGTAGAAGGGGTTGAAGGATGTCCCAGATAAACTTTATCTGCCCAGTTCTCAAGAGTTAATTATCAGCATCTCAACAAATGTCAAAATGTAGCAACTTTTTTCTCTAACTTCTGGAGATACTATATACATATACATATATATATATATATATATATATATATATATATATATACACATAAAGGGAGAGAGACAGAATCTCAAGCAGGCTCCACGCTCAGTGCAGAGCCAAATGTGCGACTCAATCCCATAATGCTGGGGTCATGATCTGAGACAAAATCAAAAGTTTAACGCTTACCATAATGAACCACCCAGGTGCCCAACCCCTGGGCATATTTTAAATGGTCTTTCCTAAAATATGAGAGAATGGAAACTAAAAGCAAAGATTTCTTGCTGAACTTTAAGATTACTTGTTTCCAAGACACTTGAATTTTGGAGGAAAATGTTCTTTTTTTAAAAATATTTTTATTTATTGATATTTGAGAGAAAGAGAAAAAAATAATGAGTGGGGGAGGGGCAGAGAGCGAGGGAGACCAAGAATCCCACATAGGCTCTGAGCTGTCTGCATGCCCCAATGTGGGGGTCTACCTCATGAACCTTGAGATCATGACCTGAGCTGAAATCAAGAGTAGGCACTCAGCCAGCTGAGCCACCCAGGCGCCTCCTTCCCTGGCCAAGGAGAAAAATATTCTTGTATGCAATACTGTGCAGTAGTTCTAGCCTTTTTGTGACTTAGACTTTTTAAAAAAATCTGAAGATTTTACATCCATGTAAAAATTTACAAAAATTTACAAATGATTTCAGTGATGAGATCCAGATTAAGAACTCATCAGACACTTTAATGATATGAAGTGGTATTTTTGCCTCCAATATTATTGCCTTTTGAGCAGTATGCTGATTTTATTTGGGGGAATTCTCTCCCCTTTTGGGTACCTTTAGTGAAGAAGTAAAGTAAAGAAGTAAAGGAAACTAAGTCTATCCTCCTCTAACCCGGATAGAGTCACATGGTCCAAGCTAGACCAATAAGATTTTTTCTCCCTGGATGATCACTTATGAGCCAGTTTACAAAGAGGACAGAAGAGGAAGCTGGTAGATGAAATGGCTGGAAAGCATTCATTTCTCATAATCAGTACAGGAAATTTATCCATATGAGATAGTTGAATATTTCCTTTTGACTAAATCCCAGAGCCATCAGTACTTGCTCTAGTTCCTAACTTTTCTGAGTCTTATCATCCGGCAGTTCTCTTTTGTGAACTGCCCACTATCTCTCCAACAAACTCTATTTTTTATGTTAATCAAATTTGCTTATTATTGCTTAACAATTTAAAAACCCTAAAAGAATCCAGCCTAGTTCAAAATTCTGTACCTCAGCAATGTAACTTTGACAGGGGACAGGGCCAAGATGATCAGTTTTCATTCAGAGGAATGATTTCTAATATAGTTGGTACATGTGGCAAGACCTTAGTCTTCTCCAGTTTGGCTTTTTTATAATAGCCATCTAGTATGTCTCAATCTGTGTGTTCCTCTTATAAAGGTGCATGCACAGGGGTGCCAGCTAGTGAAGCATCCAACTCTTGATTTCGGCTCAGGTCATGATCTCAAGGTTCATGAGATCGAGTCTTATGTCAGGGCATACTGACAGCTCAGAGCCTACTTGAGATTCTCTCTGTCCCTCTCTCTCTGCCCCTCACCCATTTGCACTCTCTCTCTCTCTCAAATTAAATAAATAAACTTAACAACAACAACAACAACAACAACAACAACAAAGATGCATGTACATTCCTTGGTGTTCTAGCCCCCAAACAACAGTTTTCTCCATTTTATTTCATATTGTGACCTGATATAAACATTTAAGGATTCAAATGCAAGATTTGGCAAGGATTCTGATAAGGTTCCAACTATGGAAAAAGTGGATTGGGACTTTATAGAAAAAGTGGACTTTTTTTTTCCTACAAGCGCAGGGTAAACTTTTGATACATTACCAGCCAATGATCAACTAAATAATTAATTGTTAGTGCTTCTTGAATTGGATTCTTTAAACTGGACTCAAAGTGGATATTAAACTTACTAGTTCTGAGTGTAATGGTACACAAGCCTGGAATGGCAAGATAGAAGATAACGATGATGGAAGCATAGAAAAGATAATTTCATTAGTTGCCTTCTTTTATGCTTCCTGGCCTCACAGATGCTAAAGGATCATTAGAAGGTTGAAATGAGTTATGACTGTATCATAAGTGAGCAACATATCTTGGGTTACCAGACTAGTAAGACTCTTGCAAACACAAAAAGAGACTAGAAAAGTAAGTAAAGAAGATCCTAGGCACATTCATATTTATAAAATATTTTTATCAAATTTGTTTGATCCTAATACCTAACTTGTCAGGTGTAGCTCCTACAGGAAAAATTCAAAGTTAATATACCTTATATTAAAAAATGATTGCCCTTTGTCTTTTCCAAATTACAAAATCAAACATTTGCTGGATAACCCACTAAGCTTTATGCCAAGCTTCCTATAAATAAACCACAGACCTGGTTGTCCCAATCTGTGCCATTGTGAAGACCAAGTAGACTTTTGATCTTTTAAATTTCTGAATGATACAGTTGAATATGTGACTTTTATCAGAAACCACCTTGATCTTTTTCCTTTTATAAGCACAAGGGGCATAAATAATAAAAACTAATTCAAAAGACCCTACTTTTTAGATCTCCTGTTTCTAGATTTGGTTAAAATCATCTTATGTGTGCACTTCGTCTTTGCAATTTCCAAGTCTGCTCATTACCTTGCAAAGATTTTTATGTTGGTTGCTTTCTGAGGATGTGGAAGACTGTAGCTAAATTTCATCAGGAAACTCTCAATCTCGCCAAAAGATCAGTAACTTCTGAGAAATTCAGGACATGATGCATAGTTTCTTATATGTTTCTAGAATGGAAAGTAGCACCTTCTGATCTGTCCCTAATGTGTACTGAATGTTTCAATGATGCTTTTGGGGAGGATGGGAGAGAAGAGAAAGTTTGAAAAAAATGCCTGTTTTGAAATTCCTGGAATAAGAGAATTGGTGTTAAGTAGTAAAAATTATGAGTCAGGAAAAATCCTCCATTTCCTTATTTGACTAACAATTATTGAATGCCTACCCTATACCCAGCAGTCCCTCTAGCAAGGAACTCAACAAGTAAGAAGTAAATGGACAATTAAAATACAATATAGTAAGTTGTGCTAGGGGAAAATGGTGCTCACTTATGGGTGCTCAGAGAAGAGACAGGACTTGGGTGATCATAGCTAGCGTATGAAAGATTCAATCAAGTAGTGCCCTTCTGAGTCCAACTTATGGGAAAATACAGGGAGCAGGCATTACAAAGCTAGAAATGTGGGGCTCAAGGGGAGCTCCCAGGGAGGGACCAATGGATGGACATTGAAGGCAAAGGAGCAGGTGAAGGCAGAGAGGATTAATAGCATTTCTCAAGCTTTACTATGCAGAAGAATCTGGGAAATTCATTGAAAAGGCAGCTTTTTGTCCCCCCATCACCCCCCCCCCCCACATATTCTGATGTAATAGATTTGGGGCAATGTCAGAAACGCTGAATTTTTAAGAAATATCCCAAGTGATTCTCATTCAGGTGATGCCTTCTGACTTCACTTTGAAAAACATTTTGTGTTATCAGAAGTTCCCTGTCACAGCATGGTCCCCTCTGCTTGCCCACTTCCTCCAGATCTTCCCCACGGTCACATTTGCACATCTTCCCTAGCATGGAAGTGAACTGGCATTTCATAAATTTCTTCTGAAAAGATGCTTTCATTTAAAATAAATCCTCAAACATTTCGAAGACATGATGTGTTGGTGGACAAGGCTGCTCTGCCTTTGCCACCTTGTCCTGTCCTTGTGGAGCAGGCTGCATACGTCAGTCTCTGTGGAGCCCAGATGTGAGCTACTCCCTGGGGAACATGGATGCTATCAGCAGGACAGCAGGAATGACCCTTGTTTCAGAGAGTCCATTTCTTAGCTCACATGTCCTTTTCCCCAAGTACCTTCTGTGACCCCTCCGGAGCATGTGAAAATCTCTGTGTAAGCAAAGTAGGCTAGTGCCCTGGCTTTGATTGAAAATTGGACTAATGGAAGGCATAGTGTGAAGCGGTACCCCCTCCACAGCAAGGGGAGACCCTAAACTATGATTTATAGTAATGTCATTCTCTTCTGTAGTTTACAGACCTCTTTCCCTGAAAAGCGAGTTAAACATGTCCTATTAACACTGGCAATTTTAGCACTTCCTTCCTCATGCTGTAATAGTAACTTCTCTAAGGTTTCTTGTTAAGGAACAAGCAGAAGATCTTGACAGACTGCAGAATCTTGCTGCAGGCTTCCCAAGGACTGCCCACTAATTACTCTGGTTGAGTAAACTTGGTGAAGCCTAAGATTCAAACACATTTTAAAACATACTGCTTTTAAAATGTGTTTTGAATGAAACAGATCTGTATTTCAAGAGGCTTTATTTAAAAAAAATTTTTTTATGAGCCATTATAAACACACACATGTATGTAATGAGAATTATATAATAAACTCTTTTAGATCCACTACCCAAATTCAAGACTACCAAGATTTTTCCATTTAGTTTTGTTTTGTTTTGTTTTGTTTTTTGTTGTTTTTTTTGCTGAAGTATTTGAAAACAAATTCCACATCCAGTGTTGTTTCATCCTGCCCTATGTTGAGCATATCTCTTTAAAAATGGACATTTTCATACCTAACTGCAGTGTCATTATCACCTTTAACAACAATAGTTCATTGATACCATCTAGAACATGGTCCATAATTAAGTTTTATGAAATGTCTCAAATGTCTTTTTCCAACTGGTTGGTTTAAATCAGGAGAATGAGATCCACTAATTAAGAGAACAATTCTAGAGTTGGGTTTATGAAAGTGGCCAATCTAATCATAAGATTTTATTTCTCTGAAATGAACAGAGATGTCATTGATTCATTTTTGTTACCCCCTTTCTCTTTCCTACCCACATTTTGGGATCAAGAAAGGCAATTTCTTTTTCTCATGTCATCTTGTATTTCATGTCTGCAAGGCTTGATTTTAAAGACAGGATTAATATAAGTTAAGCCACCTTCACAAAGACCCTCTGATCCTCACTTGCAGTTTTTATGATGAAGACGGAGGGAGCTGGGCTGGAAGTACAGATTTTGCATCCTGTGAGGGAGCTTAGCAGTGATTTCCCCATACCTTCTCCCTGAACTACATTTCTGCAAGGTAGGGCAATAGGAACCTGATGTTCTCTTTGTTAGGGCACACTCTAGAAAACCCAGGATCTGCCATCCAATTCAGAAATTTCTAGCTAAGGTCAATGTCAGAGTGACACAGTGCAAAGATTTTGGGGTCAGTTATCCCTGCTTCAAATAGTAACTCTGTCCTCACTAACTATACTAGCAAATTACTCAGTGTCTTTGAACTTCAATGTCCATATCTGTAAAGTGGGTATAACAATGCCTATATTAGAGGGTAATTCGTGAAGATCACATGAGATAACATATGACCCACCTTGATGAAAATTGCATTATGGGCACTTACATGCCACTTCCTTCCTCTGTACTCCTTCCCTTTTAAACTGCTAAAGAAATAGGAAGTCTTTGACAACTTCTTAGAAAATGTGTTTTCTGGTCTGTAACCTACTTTGGAGTACTTTCTTGGAGGCGTTTCTCTCCACTCGTTCTTTCTCCTGGTAAAGTTACCCTAACTTGGCAAAACTGACATTTAAATGGGACGGCTGTTCCTGGTTTGAGGAGATAATAAATGTAGACGTGTGGATGGTTTAGAGACAATTTACATGCTGGTTTAGCAGACAAGCCTCCAGAGGCCTCTTTGTATCCACACTGGCCAACTGCAGCTTAATCTGACAAGGATAATGTGCAGAATGTAAATATTACCATTTGTTCCATGTCATCTCAGATCAGACACTAATTTGCAAATGTAATTTATCATGTCTAAAGAAAACCAAAATGACAGCTCTTACCAGTATTTGGTATTTTTGTGTTAACAATAGTTCATTTATGATTGTTATTGTTTCAGGCAGAAAATATGTCTCAATATGTTCTGCTGACAATGTGGGCTTTTATATCACAAGCCTCTTCCAGCCTTTTCCATCCTCTCCCTTGTTGCATACTATTACCCAGGCCGGTCTTTTGATTGTGTGCTCTTCTTTACCATACTTTTCATGCAGCTGAAGGAAATATTCTGATAATATTCTAAGTTCTCGGATCTATTTTGGAAATAGGCTGGATGGCTAATGTGAAGATGTAGAGCTGCCCTTGATCTAAAGTGCATTTTGTCTGGTTTCACTGAGGGCCTCCATCACAACGGAAATATGTAAAGTAGAATTATTGGAAAAACTGTCCAAAGCCACATGACAGATGAATTTGGGCTGTCCAATTTATGACACCCAACTTCAAGGGCTTTCCAACCAGTAGGTTGATCAAGAGGCCACAATATCCAAATCGTGTAGTTTTTGTGGGCCACAGAATACTAAGTCTGTCCCCAAAGCAAAACCATCTCTCTGTACAAAAGAAGAGAGTTCGTTATGATTTTTATATTACGTGGGTTCCCATTAGTTGCCAATTTGTTTTTCCTTCCTCCCCCCACCCCTTCATGACTTCTCTAGGGTTGGCAGAAGATTCTATTTTGGCAAGTTGATAATCCCTTTTATCTTTGCACTGCAGTTCATTGCCCAGCAAGCTGTAGAAAGATCAATACATTCTTGCGTGACTGCTGGTGAGTTAGTCAGATGCCAGGAAAGAGGGAGGCCAGTGAATTGCCACTGCCCCTGGTGCTCTGTGTTTTGGCGAGGAGGGCTGCCAATCCCTGTAAAACGTTCATGACATTTCAGAAGAACTACAGGATTTTTCTGCCTCGCTTCTCACATGGAAACATAGAGAGATTCAAGTATCCCCAGATGGGAGGAATGGGTTTTTGTTTATCTTTAATTGAAAACAATGTTCCACCGTAGAATTTACACCAGGTCCTGTAATTCTCCCAATGGCTGGCGAATGGCACAGGAGATAAGAATAGCAAATGTCTGGGAGGGGCCCATGCCTACAGATAACACTTCTGTCATCTTGATTGGAAAAGCTTGTACAGCTGCTTTGATTCAGTAAAGCTAATTTCTAAGATTTCCTTGACCTTTACTTAAACTGTTTCTCAGACAGACTATTTTTGTTATCGCCTGATGAGAAAGAAGGAGCTTATAAATTAATCGCTGTGTGAATAAATCATTAAAAAGTGCAAGATAACTGATGAAGAGTTCTGAGCTGAGAATTATCACCTGGTTGATGGCAACAACGTAAACATTGTCCAAGGAGCCAGAAGTTGGGTTTTGTATATTTTGGGCCAGTTCTTTAACTGCTGTGGGCTATGGCTGCTTTAGACGTGCCTTTGGAAGACTCACTAGTATTAACACAACGAGAGTGTAGCTCCTGGGAGTCGCTGCATGAAAAGGCTTTAGCTTTGGAGTGGGCTGAATTTTATTCCTGAACATCAGGGGCTTTCCTTAGGGCACTGCAGCGGTTTTTGAAATGAAGTAGACATCACCACCACCACCAATGAACAAATATAAAAAACCTCCACAGAATTCCACAGGGCAAAGGGTTCAGGAACTGTGGTAAGATGCAGATTACAGTGAAATACAGAAAGATTACAACTTTACATTTCTGCCAAACACAACTGAAATTCAGTCTCTATTAGCCTTAGATGGGTAGCTTAGTGTAATGGATAGAATACTAAATCCATTCAAGAGTTTTTGGGATGTGTGCAACTGATTTATGTATTCAACTTCACTTCATTGTTAAGAAAAGCATGTTACAGGGGCACCTGGTGGCTCAATCGGTTCAATGTCCGACTTTGGCTCAGGTCGTGGTTGCGGTCTGTAGGTTCAAGCCCAGTGTCAGGCTCTGTGCTGACAGCTCAGAGCCTGGAGCCTGCTTCAGATTCTGCTTCTTCTTCATTCTCTCTGTCCCTCCCCCACTCGCATTCTGGGTCTGTCTCTCTCTCTCTCTCTCAAAAGTAAATAAACATTAAAAAAAAGTATGTTACATAGTATTTCTGACTTGCTGTTAGACATATCTGACCCTCCATTATGTAAAATAAAACAAAACTCAAGCCTCCCAAGTATGAATTTTCCCTTACAATAAACTATACTATATTCCAATCATCAATCATTTTATAGATTCCAATTATTTTACATTTTAGACACCTCTTCCATAGCTTCTTAATTTCTACAACAAGTCAATATTGAGTATCTGTGCCTCAGTTTCCTTATCTGTAAAATGGAGAGAAAAATAATGTCTACCTTACAGAATTGAGTTTTAAATGAACTAAAATTTGTATAGCACTTAGAATGATGTCCACAACATAGTAAGCACTATATATGTGAGTAATTCATCATTATTATTTATTTTTTGCCCAGCACTATTGCCAGGGTGGGGGGTGGGCTGCAGATAGTAAAAATCATAAATTATGAATACTTTTCTCTGTAGTCTAGCTGGGGAGGGATACCAGCAGATGTGAAGTGAGTAAGGATC
The DNA here is from genome assembly GCF_016509475.1 of Prionailurus bengalensis. Taxonomy (NCBI): domain Eukaryota; kingdom Metazoa; phylum Chordata; class Mammalia; order Carnivora; family Felidae; genus Prionailurus; species Prionailurus bengalensis. The sequence continues at coordinate 75,915,437 of NC_057349.1, read as the reverse complement.
AAGACATGAAACCAGGTGATTATTACAAGATGAGGGGCAACACATGGGAGTGAGGAATTATTCTGAGCTGGTGTATTTGGGAGAGGCCCGTTGGAGGAAAGATGCAAGCCTATTTGAGTGATAGGCTGGGTTGAAAAGGCAAGGAGAGTGACATGCAGACCCAGTAGCACAGGAGCAAAAGCTTTTGTCAAGGCTAAAAGTGGCATTTTTAGGGCCAAAGAGCAGCCTTCATTGAGTGGAGAGTGCCTCAGGGGTGGGAGTGTGCATCAGGCTGGGAAGTAAATGGGAGAGAAGATTCTTTGGGTAGGCATGTTGTGAGACTTTGCATGCCAGATTGAGGAATTTGGATTTGAGCCTAAAGGTAGTGAAGAGCTATTAGAGAATTTTGAGCAAGACAGGAACCAGATAATAGCAGTCCTTAATGAAAGCTCTTGTGTGGAATAAGACCCTGGAGGAAAACTATAAAGATGGACACAGGGGCGCCTGGGTGGCTTGGTTGGTTAACCGTCCGACTTCAGCTCAGGTCATGATCTCACAGTCTGTGAGTTTGAGCCCCGCGTCGGGCTCTGTGCTGACAGCTCAGAGCCTGGATCCTGTTTCAGATTCTGTGTCTCCCTCTCTCTCTCTGCCCCTCCCTGTTCATGCTCTGTCTCTCTCTGTCTCAAAAATAAATAAACGTTAAAAAAAATTTTAAAGATGGACACATAAGTCAAGGCACAAAGGATTAGGATTTAGATTTTAGAAATGTTTTGGTATTAATAATGACCTATTTTGGGGGCACCTGGCTGCTTCAGTCAGTAGAGCATGTGACTCTTGATCTCCAGGTAGTCAGTTCAAGCCCCATGGTGGGTATAGAGCTTACTTAGGGGGAAAATAAAGGAATTAAAAATAATTACCTATTTTCTAAAAATTGCTTAGGCAGATGTCTTTGAGGCCACCCTGTAAGTTTGATAAATTATCACCCACATCTTAAAGGTAAAGAACTTCTGGTAGAGGGAGTTTAAATGGCAAAATCATCCTTAGACATATTCATTGAATATTTATCAAGTGCCTGCCATGTTCCAGGTTATCTGTAATAGTCTGTGATGAAATAGAATCAAGAATATTTACAAACTCCAAACTCCCAATAAAAATTATGATGTGAGTGTAGACACCAGATATTGGGGAAATACTTGCAGAAAGAATGAATATACCACATTACTTATAATGCTTTGAAGCATATACCTTTAGGCTTCTATTTCAATAAGTAAAGCACACTGGGGCACCTGGGTGGCTCAGTCAGTTAAGTATCTGATATCAGGTCAGGTCATAATCTTACAGTTCGTGAGTTCAAGCCCCGTGTCGGGCTCTGTGCTGATAGCTCAGAGCCCGGAGCCTGCTTCAGATTCTGTGTCTCTCTCTCTCTCTGTCCTTCACCTGCTCACACTGTCTCTCTGTGTCTCTCAAAAAGTGAATAAATGTTAAAAAAATTTTTTTTTTAAGTAATCACACACTATTAGTTGTAACCAATTCAAGCCAACATAGGTCAAGTATACCTGAATAGCCACTTGGAAAGTGTATTAGTTTTCTATTGCTGTTGTAACAAATTACCACAGATTTTGTGGCTTTAAAAAATACACATGTATTACCTCATAGTTTAACTGATCAGAAGTCTAGTATAGATTTCATGGGGCTAAAAACTAGCTATTACCAAGACTGCATTCCTTTCTGGAGGTTCCAGGGAAGAATCTGTTGCCTTGCTCATTCAGATCTTTGGCAGAATTGAGTTCCTTTTATTGTAGGACTGAGGATCTGTAACCTGGATGTCAGCTGAGGGCCACATCTGGTTTCTAGAGGCTGGGTATTCCTTAGCTTGTGGCCACGTTTCTTCTTTTTCAAAGCTAGTGATGGTGGATTGAGTCCTTCTCACTTTGAATCTTTCCTGCCTCTTTTTCCATCAGTTGACTGTCTGGCTGATTAATTTTTCGAAATTTAAGGATTTGTTTGATTATGTTAGGCCCACTCCAATAATCAGGATAATGTCCTTACTTTAAGGTCATCTGATTAGTAACCTTAATCACATCTGCTAAGTCCCTTTTGACTATCACCTAACATATTCACAGGTTTGGGGATTAGGGTTGGAGCACACTTTGAGGGCCATTATTCTTCCTTCTACAGAGCAGAATGAAACATGACATTTAATAGTTAAGATTAGGAGTTAGATACTTCTTTCATTAAGGATTGCTGAAGGGATGTTTCTTAACTTCATCTCCTTATCCCTTTCATACACTACATCTTCTTTGAGGTAAAAAGACAGAAGCTCATACTGCAAAAAAATGCTACTTTACTTAAATATTGAGGCTTTATGGGCCAGGCAGAATGCCCTTTGTGTGTGAGGAGGTTTTCAGGTTCAAGTGATATATTCGTTTATCTCAAATAATATCTTCTGCTAAATCCATGGCCTTATACTGGCTACTGTGGGGATATAGAAAGAAGAGCCTTTACTCTCAAGTTGACAATGTGCTAGACATGACTAATTGGGCAAATAAATTACTACAGTATGAAGAAGCCTCTCCTCCTATGTGCTACCATACTGGAAGTACAAAGTGCTGTGAAAAATAGAGGGTGGGGAAATTGTCTTTCATCTGAGAAACAGGAATTCATTCATGGCATTTTGGCATTGAAGAGTAGGTAACATTTCAACAGCAGAGAAGGAAATAGGGTTTTTGTTGAAGTAAGTTTGGCTAAATAAAGCTCAGAGCTGGGAGTCCACTGTGTACCTTTAAGTACTTGGAATTCCTTCAAACTGAAAAAAAGCATAGGTAAAAAGGTTTACTGGGATAAAAAATGAAGTGTTATACAGATTGGAAAAAATACCACAGATGGTTGGATTTGTCAGAAATAAGACTTTGGACATTTTTCCTACAGAGAATAGGGAGGCACCAAATGCATTTGAGCAGAGGAAGGACAAGATCAGTAGCAGGCATCAGGAAGAGAACTGTGTCCATAACAAGTATAATGGAGAGGAAAAGAGCCTGGCAGTGGGGAGAGCTGCCAGCAAGCACTTAAAATGGGTTAGGAGGGAGTTAATGAATGACTTCCTAGCTAGAGTGGAGACAGTACGAATTTACATTAAAAAGAAATGAGAGGGACATGGAGGACAGAGAATAAAAAGCAATATGGTAGCAATAAGAGGTGAACCATAGTGAGAGAAAGGTTAAGTCCAAGATAATTCTAAGGTTTAGAGCCTTGACAGGAGGCCCTAGGAGAATAGAAGTGCCATGAACAGAAAGAGGGAAGTCAGGAGGGGAAGAAGGTTGGGTGGAAAGGTGAAGATGGTGAGACTGGTTTTGACTGACAAAGCCTGATAGGCTTTCCTGGTAAGAAATTCAAGTGAAGTGCTCAGTGTAAGGGAAAGTCCCAGCAGAGATGGGATGAGGGCCAAGGAGAAGAATGTCCATTGTGATGGGGTGAGAACAAATTGATAATCAAGGAAGCTGGAGGAGATTTATGGTGAGCACAATGGCTTAGATGGATTTAAAAACAAATCTTACCTAAGATGCTGGGAAGGCACCAAAGAGAAAAGTAGATGTTGTGGGCTAATATCTACCTCCAATCTGTATAGCTCCCTTGTTGTCGGCAGGCACCTTTGAGAAGGAGAAAGTCAACACGCAAGACAAATTTAAAGGATTCTTTTTTTAATTGTTATTGGGAAAGCATTCTAAGACTAGAATGTAACTTAACACGAGAGGAAGAGCCCATGTGGAATACTGACAGTGTTATGGCAAATTGTTTAAAGCCTATTTAGGTGCGATGGGAGATTTTAACTTCTTATTTACCTTTTAAAACATCATTTTAAACTTCCAAAAAGGATAAGAACATGTTTCATTAAGATGAGAAATTCTTCTAGCAGTAGGAATCATACGTATGTGAATCTGCAATATATATCCTATTGAGAAATAACTTGAATCATACATAAGGTTTTTCTTAAATAAAAAATGCCCCCAGCCTTGAATATCAACTGACAAGGCTATAGATTTGCCCTCAGCATCACAGCTGAAAGGACAGGAAGAATATTTCCCTAATTACTACCAGGAGACCTGAGGTACCTCCTGAGTGACTGGGCTTCAGGAGATTCACTGGCGTTCGGCCGCAGAGAGATCTCCTGGAATTAGTGCAAAAGGAATGTGCTGGAAGCCCCCATCTACTGTTTATCTGGGAGAGCTCCACAGATAGTGAGCTTGACAGTGAAATTCTAACCTGAAAACTGATGAGATGCCAGCATTTCCCTGCCTTGCTGGGACTGTCGGGTATCTCTTCTTACTTCATAGGGGAGTGACTGGTATTTGAGCACAGATAACAGCAATCTTGGTGGTGGGGCTGAGTCAGGGAGGACATTCCAGAAAAGTAAATGGCTGAGAAAATAGTGCAGGACCTCACCCTGCCATCAAGAAGGCGGGAGGACAAGGCACCAAGTGGGGACGGCAGCACCATTTTCTGGAGGAGGAGCAAAAGCTCATAACCTTACATTAAATAGGAGCAGTGAAGAGAAGAAGGAAATCGGTTTGGTCTCCATTCTAGAATCCCACTAAACTTTACCAAAAATCCCACTAAATTTTTCCAGTCGTTGGTGGGCTGCGGGGGCAGAGAGCCTAAACTACAGAAATCCTGTCTGAAAACAGTTGCCTCTTGAAAATCATATCTATATTTAATAATCTCAACAGGATAACCAAAAGGAAAAGTGACATATTGCCCTAAGCTTTCTCTGAACACTATCTGTATGCTTCGTTCACTTTTCACATGTGGCTGTGTTTCACTACCGTCTAAAGAAATATTCTCCACACTGACCAGTATTTTCTAAAGAAAAATCCACACTGACCAATCCTTAATTAGACCAAAACAATTAAATGTAAAAACTGCTTACATTTTCCCCTTGGGTTAGATTGAGCCCAAATTTGTGTGTGAGGGAACATGAAGGCAGAAGACACTGCAGGCTGTACTAAAAAATAGCAAGTGCAGTATTTGGCGAATGCATTTTTAAATTCAGCTTCACTGGTCACCTTGGGGAGAATTTTAAAGAACTTGTACACTTGCTAGATCAGCATCAAGGGATGCAGTAATGCTGTGACACAAAGACTAGAGGTTGGGTAAGACATGGCACATGGGCTCAAGGCGTTTCAAATTGACCCTGTGGGACCGCAGCCCAGCTTTTCAGAGATGGCTCAGAGACTGAACAGGTTTTAACTTTGTGTCATCATAAATACCTTAAGGATGGAAAATCAACTTTAGCACTGTTACATGCTCCGGAGTTTCACAATTATTTTTTTAATGTTTATTTATTTTTGAGAGAGAGAGAGAGAGAGACAGACAGACAGAGCATGCACAGGGAGGAGCAGACAGAGAGGGGGACACAGAATCCGAAGTAGGCTTTAGGCTCTGAGCTATCAGCACAGAACCCTATGCTGGGCTCGAACTCACAAACCGCGAGATCATGACCTGAGCCCAAGTCAGATGCTCAACTGACTGAGCTACCCAGATGCCCCAGGGTTTCACATTTATTATCTTTCTATTATCTTCCTGAGTAATACTAACACTTTTCCTCTGATGACAACATAGTGTTCTTCGACAAAATGTACAACTGGTTTGGGATTCCCCAGAGTCTGCAGATCCCCTACTTTCAAACATCCTTTCCCTCCAGTGGGCTTGTTATGTTCCAGTTCTAGTGACTTGGGCATTTAGTCATAACTGCTTTCCTTCATCACTTTCCAGAGTTTCTCACCTTCGTTTGTTCTTTGGCTGCAAATGTCTGAATTTCACTGGCAGAGGACTTGGCAAATGTCAAACACCCATGTGTTACATAAGCATTGGATGGGTTCATGGTGCTTCATTCTCCAAAATGTCTCACAGATGCTGAAGGCATTTGTCTTTAACATGAAAGCCCACTTAAATTTAGATGCAGTGTGGTTTTCATGGAAGATTTATAATAAAGACAAAGAAGTGGAGTCAAATTCCTTATTTATAGCCAAGCAATTACCTTTTTATTATACTTATCAATTTTCTTATGTCAAACATGTTCAAATCCATAGTTTGTGCTGAATTTCCTGCAGCCTGTACCCATTTCTCAGAAAGGCTTGGTAAACATTTCTTTGTTTGCTAGGAAGCTCAAACCCAAGGCCAGACATGATTTATCCACCAATGAGGCTGAGCACCTTGTTAGTTCTTTATTTCTCCCCACGTCACTATAACCCACCATCAGAGACATTTCTTAGACAATTACTCTATTTCTAGGACTCGATTTGATTACGAATGCTTGCACTCAGGGAAACACTGAAGATGGAACTTCGGTTTGCTCAGATAACAGAAAGGATGTTAGAGATATCTAGGTCTATGCTTGCAATGTTTCCTATATATTTATCCCTATAAATCCCTATGTATTTATAATGTTTTCTTTTCAAAAATATGCAAAACAGATTTACATGTATTTTCCTTCTTTATCAAAGAAAAGGAGAATTTTATTTAAGTGAGAAGAAAGGAGTAAGAAAATTCAAATTGTTAAAAGGGGAAAGAAAGCATGTTTCATTGTGGATTGGTGTGGACTGATGAATCAATTTAAAAATAATTATAACAATAATTCCTACTGTATATTAAACATTTACCCTCTGCAAAGTATCATGCTTAGGGATTTTGTGTGCATGTCACCCCTGGATTGTATGTGTTTTATGTCACTTAATTCTTACAATGATCATAAACTAGTTAGCAGTATATTTTCATTCTACATAAGAGGACACTGGAGTTTGAGAGAAGACATGACCTAGTAAACAACAGAACTGCCTTGGAACCAGGACTCATCCAACCCTAGAGCCTGCCCTCTCACACCCTAGTTTGGCTGCTTTGGAAGCAAATTACCTAGAAGACACAAAGCAGTAAGTATGAATAATTAAGGGTATGTGCTTTTTGGCCAAAATGAGTTTAGAAACTTACTCCTAGGTAGAGAATCTTATTAAAGACATTGTCAGGCCATTTCTTTCCTTTGCAACTGGGAAGGTGTTTGAGAAATAAACATTTCTTTTTTATCCCACACTTGGATTCTTTTCTTCCAGTTTCAAAAGTGTAATTTCCTGTTTCTCTGAACTGGAGAACGGAATGGTAGTTGGCAGATTGACAGCTACATGACGAGTGGAATAGTCAGTGGGATGGAGTGGCTGCTGTGCTTCAGGTGGCCCCTGCAGAGCTGTGACAATAGAGAGGAACCCCTGGTAAACTTCCTTCCCCGTGTGCAGGGGAGGCAACCTCTCTATCTTCTTCTGTTTTGCCTGGGAACAGCTGAAACTCCTTCCAGAAATGCAGAACCAGAGTGGCACCTTCTCTCTGACTTTGGCTTCCATAGAAGGGTCTCACTTTGTTTGAAATAGGTGTATTTCTGAAATGTTGACAATAATTTGGGTTTATTGATTCACATTTAAAATGTAGTGTAGTGATGCACTGTTTCCATTCAGCTTCTTAGCAATTTAAATAATAAAATTGTAAGGAACTGAGTATCCATACATATTAAGATATTTAAATTAATTCAAGACGCTAGAATCAAGGAATGCCATGGTAATTGCTTTTAGGTGAATGTTTGTTAGGTGAATAACCTCTGATTTTTTTAAAGCTCATTTTTCATTTAGCATGTTTTCTTAAAAACAGAATGCATCTGTATTAGACCACCAGACAACATATTAACTAATAAATATTCACCTACCAACTGTAAAGTTGGACATTTATTCATTCTCTCCAGTTCTGTTTCCTCATTGTAAAGAAGTAAGATACACAAGTCACAAGATTGTTGAGGGATTCTATATATCACAATGTGGTCAGTACTGGTCTATGATGCAGGCTTGATAAGTGATAGTTCTTAATAGCAATCAGTTAGAAATCCAGAAAGTTCTGGCCTGAGAGTACAGAGCTCTTTGATTTTGGTCTCAATTCCAGCACCTACTAACTGTGATCTCTGTTACTTCTCTAAAATGAGAGTGACAGTTTACTTGTCTAAAATTTAAAGGACTGGACCAAAATACCTTCATAGGTTTGAAGTCTCAAATTAACATCTACACACACACACAAAAGATTTAACTCAGTCAAATGGTTTAATTTAGAAACTAGCAAAAATCAGTTGCTTGAATAAATCCAGTGTTTGTTCCTTAGTTGGTTTATATTGCCCTGTAGTTATCACCACCATTACAGAGAAATGGGATGAGCTGGTTTCACGCATGCTCATACACGTGGATTATCCTCTTCTGTTTTTTGTCAGTGGCATTTTCCCCACGGCCTTTTTTCCTTTCAAATTCATCATATTTCTTTCTCTCTTTCTTACCTTTTTGGTTTTCTTTTTCACCAAGAAGACTAACTTAAAAAATGAGTCCAACATCTCAGCAAATTTTGGAGTTGTGATTAATTCTGTGTCCTCGCTCATTTATTAGAAGCCCCAGTTTCTCTCTCATCATCTTTTCCCTCCTGATAGATTTGCCCTCCTAATACTCTTTAACCCTTTGGGCTTACCTTATCTCTCTTGGCTCTTTGCTTCTCTTATCTCCATCCTGTTAGCCTTAACTGATGTAATTTGTTTTCCTTGGGTTTCCTCCTCCTCTGTAAAGATGTGAGCACTCACTCTGAATATTTCTCACCTATTGCATTAGTCTTTGTCAGCTGGATCCCAACCTAACACACTTTTCATGAACATTCATAGCCAAGTCCAGGCTTTTCTCATAGTTCTGGATTTTCATTCCTCTTTGCAGAGTGTCATATTTTACTCAACAAAACAGCCTCCAGTGAATTTGTTTTAGATGCCGCTTCTCATTTTGTGATATGAAATTGGTCTTGGTATAAGGTTTTGGCTGAGCAGTTCATTTCAGCTTTGAGCAATATTCTCCCCTGTGACTTGGTCTGTATCCTACTGAGCTAGCTACAATTGGGATCCATTGTGTATATAGTTCCTGGTCTACCATTCAGTCTAGTTTTTAGCAGGTCACTATGTCTCTGTGGCTTTCAGTAAAATGCCAGATAGATATGTCACTATTTTCCAGATCTAGACACCTAAACATTGTTGAATATAAGAGTCAGGTTCTAAGAGAAAATCTGAGTTTTATTTATAAGATTGCATAGGTAATATCATTTCCTTGTTTTGGGTTAGAAATCATTTCAAGTCATTGTGAAATGGAGACCTTGGATCAGAAACTCAGACTATATGTATTTGTATGTGTCTTACATGAACAACATTTGCAAATATGGTTAGTTATATTTAACATACCCAGTTTAGTTGAAAAAAATTTTCCAAACCCATGGTCCATGGCTGAGATGAGGGGGAGGAGATAAATGGAATCTTGGCCACAGGAGCATTTGGGAACTGCTGGGATAGATGGTCCCAGAGGTCTCTGCTGGTTCTTTGGTTTCATGAGTACATGGCTCATTTGGGGCATGCTGGAATTTATCTGCGGAGGAAGCTGTCAACTCTCAGGATCTTGACTCTGTAAGTTGAGTGGTGGGATGGAAGGCAGGAGGTTTTGCTCTAAGAAAGGGTCAATTGTCATCCTTTCCTTTCACAACAGTCTTGACTTCACATAGGCTAGTACAGTCTTTGGGAATTTATTTAATACTCTGGAGTTAAATGTGAAGCAAATGTTAGTTCAAGCACATCTTTGACCTTGTCTTTTCTTTCAGTTTTCAAGCTACCAGGAAAACAACCCAGGGAGAAAGTTTTCTCTCTGTAGGTTCTGTTGATTGGGGTGACAAGAATTTGATAAGTTACAAGGTAACCACATGAGTTACAAGCCTGGAATTCAGTGCCATGTGGTTTCTCAGGAAATTTCAAAATTGTTAGGTAAAAACCTTTGACTCATCCATAGAACAAGGTGTCATAGGTCTTACCAAACTGCCTGAATGAATCTTCTCATCTTGGATTCAGAAAAGAAGACAGAGCAAAGATGATCATATTTCCCAGTTTTAATTGTTAGGAAACTAGAATAAGCGATCAGGTAATAACTAACTTGTGACTTATTTATAACATATATTTGCAACATAAAGTTGAGATTCTAAATAATAATTATATGATATAGAAAATTGTTGTGTTAACATAAAAATGATAAACATATTTTCTATGACATAATTTCCAAATATATACCTGGTAATTAAAGGAAGTATATGTCAATGTTATAGTTAATAGAAGCAGAAGTTAAAGGTAAAAAAGAATGTATTCATGTAAATACCTATTGCCATAACATAGAGGTTAGGAGTTAGGAAAGCCCTGTAGAGAGAATGACTGTGTACAAATGCTTCATGACTTACTGATTGTATGACTTTGGAAAAGTTACTTATCATTCTGTGCCTGAGTTTTCTCATATGGTAAAATGGGGAATATATTAGCAATAGTGCCCACTTCATAGATTTGGTAAATTAAAATATAAATACATATAAAGCACTTAGAATAGTACCTGGCACAGAGTACACACTCAATAAATATAGCTGTGCTAAACCCAGGTACATTTTTAAGCAATCAGAGAAACTACAGATCAACTGATGAGATAGATAAAATGTTCTTGGGAATAACAAAAAAAAAAAATTAATTATTTCGGTGGGCAACACCAGCCTCCCCCAGGCAGTCATCTTTGAAAATTATTGGTTGAACAACCAGTGTTTTGTTATATTAACCAACACATTTGAGTTAATATATGGAGAGATTTTAATATTGAACCAAATTTGTGTGGAATCATTTAGCTCTTTGCTACAGCAAGCAACATATGAAATACCAACATTGGACATTTGTGTATGAAATACCAATAATTAGAGTAAAAGTAGAACTTAATGCTATGAACCAAAAATAAACCAGCCTAAGAAAATATATAGATACCAGAATTTTCATGTGCAGATATAATTTCCCTACAATGATTTTGTAGGCTGTGAATATAACTGTTTTAATTTAATCACACCGTATGTGATTATAATCATCTTCCTAGTTATTCATATAAATGGACTTACTGGTTACTATGGCTTAGTGCCGATTTGTCCTGCATGTTTCTATTGCTGTTTTGGACCCCTAAAAACAATGTGCCTCAAATCATGATGATCTCCACTTAAGGTCTAGGTGGGGAAAGGCTTCACTGAGGAAGTGACTAAGTTGAGCCCTGAAGGAGAATGAGAAGGTAGTAAGGTGAAGGGTGCAGAACAGGGATAGGGTGGAGGAGAGAAAAGCATTTCAGGAAAGGGAACAGCCTGTGTGAAGGTGCTGAAGTGAGAAGGGACCATTTAAAGTGGGGCCTTGAGAGCTATGTTAAGAATTTTAAATGGTTCTAGAAGCAATGTAAGCTATGATGAGTTCTAAGTGGAGCTAGTCATTATCAGGTTAATGATTTATAGAAGTCTCCTTGGCTATTGAAGACAGATTAGAGGCCAAGGTAAGAGATGAAGTAGGGAGAAAAGAAAAGAGGCTATTTCTGAAGGCGAAGAACAAGACTTCGGGGATCGATTGGATATGGAAAAAGAGAAAGGGAAGTGTCTGGTTGACCCAGCTTTATTCACAAGAGTCTGAGGGGGTGCTGTTGGCATTTACTGAGATGGAGAACATTGTTGAAGAAGATTTGGAGGGCTCCATATTTATTTTATTTTTTTGGGGGGGGACAGAGAGAGACAGAGCATGAACGGGGGAGGGTCAGAGAGAGAGGGAGACACAGAATCGGAAACAGGCTCCAGGCTCTGAGCCATCAGCCCAGAGCCTGACGCGGGGCTCGAACTCACGGACCACGAGATCGTGACCTGGCCGAAGTCGGACGCTTTACCGACTGCGCCACCCAGGCGCCCCTGGAGGGCTCCATATAAACATGCTGATGAGAGGCCCACGTGGAGCTGGAGAGCGGGCATCTGAGTGTGGGTCTAAATCTCCACAAAGGTTGATAAATGGCCAAAGAGGATAAGATCTGAAATGTTTGCTGGAATTAGTTACTTAGAAAAGGCCCTGACCAGAGAAGTTTTACTGGAAATGGTGGTTTGACAAAATTGACAAGGTATGATAATTGAAGTTAATTATGACTTTATTATTTGCAAAAAGATTCAGGGTGAGACATGACTTTTAAAGAGTAAGAAAGGAAAAATTCTCCTCCTATAATTGCCCATGTTCAAAGACTGGGGTAAATGCTCATATTTCTTATCTTTTTACAACACATTTTAATTCCAACCAATTTGTTTTGCAGGTAATTCTAAACTTTAAAGGTGAGGCTCTACAATGATTTAAACTGCATTCTAATGTTTTATGCCCTGTTACATTGCTGTTTAATTGCTGCCTTGCTGCTTATGTGGAAGTTATACCTTCCAGATTTGAGGGCCAGGTTATTGGCTTCCATCTATTTACTGGGGTTTCAAACTCAAATACAGGGCCAGGCATGTACCTAAGTGGCTTAAGCGAGCATATTCAGGGAAGTCGTGGGAACCGTGATGGTAGCCAGCACTTGCACGCTCATCTAAAGGGTCAACCAGTTCTGAACCCCAGCTGTTTGCTGACAGCATGCTGAAGTGTGGGCCTCCCTCATATTGCCAGATCTCCCCGTTTTAAAAGAGCCAGATATTTGTATTTTTGCGTGAACTCTCCTGATTTTTAAAATTTTTGCAACTAAATATATGTTTTTAAACCCTTACAGCCAAGAAAAAAAAAAAAACAAAGAAGTAACAAAATCCATGCCTGGTGGAGTGATCTGGCTTATGGGCGGTCCATTTGCTCACCTTATGTTCGTTGCTTTCCTATGGCATTTCATCTGTTGCTCTAAAGAGAGGTTATGCGTCAGTACAATCATCCCACACTCTGCTGGTGGGTAACATTCAGCGCCCCATCTCTTAAAATGTTCAACGTTTTTGATAACTGTAAAACAAACCTCATCACATTCCTTCATAATCAGGACTTTTCCTCTGTTGAAAACACCTCGGTGATGATGAAATCTACATGCCCTTACAATCCATCGCTCTTGGGACTGACTATCAAAATGAGGCCCGCCTGACTGCTCCAGCTCGACAGCACTCAGCAGTGTGGGGGTTCAGCCCAGCCTCCCAGAGTCCCTGGTTCCGGGAGCAAGAGCCCTCCTATGCTCCTGGGTTGCAGAGTGTTGAGGCACTTTCTTCCGAAAGCCCATAAAACAAATGGTGGGGTTTTTTCATAATGTTTTCAGGCTGAAAAGAAATTGCACAGCCCAACTCTTGCTTTAGGCCAATTTGGAAAAATTGCTTTCACCTTTTCCCCTCCTGTCCTTCTCTTCCCACCCACATGCTCTGGTTTTGGTTCCCTTCACGTTAGGAAAGTGGTGATAAAACTGTGTATCTTACAACCCACCAGCACTTGACTGGTACTCCAGAGGGTCACAGAGTAAATAGGTGTTTGATTAAATGTGTGTCTGAAAACCTTGGAAGCCTTTGAAAGATAGTGTCAGAGGGCTGGCCTTGTGCTTCTAAGGAAGCTTGTTGTAACAGGCGGTGTACTTTCTCCTTTCATCAACTTACGTTAATGGCTTGATAGGATTTCTGGAAGTTCATTTAGGGGAAGGATAGGAGTGAGGTTTTGAACAAAATCAAGGCTATTTTTCCTCCCTTTCTGAAAGGGATGTCTTTAGAACTTGCTAATTAGAGAGCGGAGCAACAAAGAGATGCCTGAGTCATTGTCTCCAAAGCTAGTAAAACTAAACTCTGAGGAAAAAATATTTTTTTGGAAATGCTCACAACTTAGTCACTCTGTTAAAATACAATTGACATAACCTCTTTTCCTTTCAGGCCTCTCCTGAAACAACAGTTAAATACATGAGTCAAGCTGAAGGCTCATTCTCCCCAGTTTGTTGGGCATAATGGGGTAATTGCCCAGACTGTCATTAAACTGTTTCCATTCTGATGATTGATTCTAAAAATCTCAAGGTGGCTCCAGAACTTCTTTGGACAAGTCTTTGAATCATTTGTCCACCCAAAGCACAATTTTGCCAGTGACAATGATTTACTTTTAAAAAGGGAAGCAATGATTTTCCTATTGAACAAAAATCTCAGCTTGGAATCAGAAGATCTGGGCTGGAAATCTGGCCCTACTCCTTATTAGCTGTGGGTTCTTAGGCTCCTTATCTAACCTTTATGAGTCTGTTTTCTTACTTATGTGATTACTCATATAATTCCTAACTGACAGCATTGTTGGGAGAATTAAATGAGGTGATAATTGGGAAAGGACCTAGTATAGGGCTTGGCCAAAAGCAGGTGTTCAATAAATGCATCTTCATTGATTCATTCATTTATATGCCAAACAAACAATATTTGTCAGTGTAAGTCAGCACTCTTTGATCTTAATGAATAACATAAGCTACCAAAAGAAAAAAAATAGGTGATTTTTTGTACTTCACTTTATTCCACTTGAATAGATTTCCATCAGTCTTATAAGGAGTGTCCTTTCTTTTTTTTTTTTTTTAATTTTTTAATGTTTATTTATTTTTGAGAGACAGAGAGACAGAACATGAGCGGGGGAGGGGCAGAGAGAGAGGGAGACACAGAATCCAAAGCAGGCTCCAGGCTCTGAGCTGTCACCACAGAGCCCGACGCGGGGCTCAAACTCACAAACCACGAGATCACACCTGAGCTGAAGTCGGCTGAGCCACCCAGGCACCCCAGGAGTGTCCTTTCCTAAGAGTTATCTTCCCTTTCTCCATGCTCCATGCTCCTGCCTTCCATTTGCTCTGTTTATTTTGTTTTTTCATCATAAAACTACTGGTAAATGTCAAATTCGTTTCTATATTCCCTGGAGCTATATTCTCTTCAAGCATATACTCTCTTCCATTTTTAGGGAAGTCATTGCTTCAGTATGCCTTTTGGAGGGTCTTCCCACTCCTCTGACCAAGCCTGTCTTGGGAATGAGTGGTCCCATCGTCCATGGACCTGGCAGGGTGGGCAGCTGTCCAAGCCATACTCACAGAGCCTGGCATATTTTCTCTGAAAGAGTTTCAGGGATACTGATGACAAACTCTTCTTCTAGAGTGTATTTAAATGTTTCGTTTTCCATAATGGCACAAATGGTTTCTTTTGTAAGTTAGATGGTTTTTCTAAACCTCAGCTGGTTGCAGAGCATTCAGTTTAACCCCTCTTAATTGTTTTGGTCATACTTAGTTGAATTTAAATATTTAGGATTCCCAGGCTCACTTTGCTACAGATATTTTCTATCTCAATCTATTCCTATTTGCTACTTTGTGTTTCGTGCTCTAATTGATTTAAAGTCACCCATCTATGGCCCGGTTTTCTTCTCTATTCCCATGTCCCTATCTAAGTGGGGACATAGGCCAGGGTGCCTCTATTACCCATATCAAGTGGTGACAGTACAGGGTATACTCTACTGCTTCTCGTCGTCACTCTGCAGGAATCATTTTGCTGGAGTTGAACTCAGAAATCAGATCTAGGTGACAATAGTGAGCTTTAGCAATGCTTATGGGTTTTTTTATTTGGTTTTGTTTGTTTTTTGATCTTCAGCAATCTCTTAATTAGCATCTTTTCCTTTTATTTTTGTTACTTTGAAAATTCTTGGAGCCATTCACCCATGGATCTCAATTCTATATAACTTTTGACTAAGGAAAAGGATCTGAAAAATGAATACAAAACAGGGACTATTTTAAAGTTAGGGTTTTTTTTTTTTTCAAAAGCAGAGGGAAAGAAGAAATATTTCTGATGTAAGATGAAATGTTAAGGACACATGTCCAAGCACCATTCATGGAAGAAGGGAAGGAAGAATTAAACTACATATTTTTACCTCTGTCTCTACCCTGTAGAGGAAACTACCTATAATTTCTACATTATTTAGAGGATATTTTTATGTTTACTTTTGGAACATGGCAGAAATAATACAGTGTTAAAAAAGAACTTTGCTATCAATAACTACCTAACCTTTTGGTAACCACAGAAGTATATGAACATTTATTGAGGACCAATTATTTACAAGGCACTGAATTGTGGAGAATACATAGATAAGGGGATTCTGTCTTAAAGCAACTTATGGTGGTTTCAGGAAGATGTAAAATGCAGTATATTAAACTCCCTTCCAAGGCAGTGGGTAACACACACCATCTGAATTCTATGAAGGTTGCACTCAGAGGGATATGTTGCCTCTGGCTGGAGAGGTTATTACAGACTTCTGGGAGGAAAGACACCTAAGAATGGGTAAGACTTTGGTAGGCAGAGATAGATAGTCCAGATAAAGTAATAGAATTGTCTGGGTAGAAGTGAATGACTGAATGAATAACAAAATGAAAATTCTTTTAATAGCTAAGAAAATAAATTTTATGTAAATGCCACGAGAGAATTTAGTGTTGCTGCTATAATATAAATTTTTAAATTTCAATGGAGTTCATACTTAACCATGATGAAAAGAGATCATACTACAAAATGCACAAATACAAACAAATGTCAGATGATGCAATCCAGATGATCAATCCAGGCTTCAACTGCTTGTGGTCTTTGGACAAGAAGAGTTCAAAATCAATGCAAACAACTCTGAAATTCAGCCAAATTCCTCTGAAAATTCTTGCTATCTCTAGGTTTTGGAGTTGAAGGAATTTTTGATTCTGGACATTTTATCACAAGATAATTTAGCTCATATTCATGACCCTTATTGGGTCAAAGTTAACAAACCCTCAGGGAGATATATCTGGTGAGAGAAGATCTGTGTCAACCCTGAAAATTTTCTTTTAAATGAGAAAACTCCTCTGCCAAGGTAGCCAGGAAACAATTCCATAGAATAATGCTGCTGCCTTGTGCCTAAAGATTGACTGGCATTGCAAAGGTTAACATTCATCAGAATCATCACAGCCATTCATTGAAAGCTACCCAAGTGCCAGGCACTGTGCTAGCACTTTGCATGCGCTGTTGTGTTTACTTTTCCTGGTGATGCTAGGAAGCTTACTGCTATGCTCATTTTACATATTTGAAAAGAAAGGATGAGAAAGGTTAAGAAATCTACCCAGGGTCTGAGCAGATTCATACTCAGACTGAAACTTGCAAAGGTTGTGGGTTTTGTTTTTGTTTTGTTTTGTTTTCATTTGGGATTGTGACAATTCTAAATTGTTCATCATTTTAGAGAGGTATTCACACCTGCTAAAGTAAGTTCTTGTTGTTAAGCAAACAAACAAATAAGTCAATAAATAAATAGAAAGCACAACAATTTCATTTTCTCTATGTAGTGTTTCCTGAAATTCTTTCGTCAGGAGTCTCTTTCTTTGAGTAGGATACAGAGAGATCTTGGCCATACTAACAAAAATGTACTTGTTGTCTGATTGCTGAGGTTAGGACTTTTAGTACCATATTAAATAATAATGGTGAGAGTGGACATCCCTGTCTCATTCCTGACCATAGAGGAAAAGCTTTCAGTATTTTCCCATTGAGTATGATATTAGCTGTGTGTCTTTTGTATATGGCCTTGATGATATTGTATATGTTCCCTCCATCCCTACTTTGTTGAGGGTTTTTATCAAGAATGATTACTGTACTTTGTCAAATGCTTTTTATGCATCTATTGAGAGGGTCGTATGGTTCTTATCTTTTCTTTTATTAATGTATTGTATCACATTGATTTGTGGATATTGAACCACCCTTGCAACCTGGGAACAAGTCTCACCTGATCATGGTGAATGATTCTTTTAATGTACTGTTGGATTTGATTTGCTAGTATTTTGTTGAGAAGTTTTGCATCCATGTTCATCAGGGATCTTGGCCTGTAGTTCTCTGTTTTAGTGGGGTCTTTGGTTTTGGCATCGAGGTAATGCTGGCCCCATAGAATGAGTTTGGAAGTTTTCCTTCCATTTCTATTTTTTGAACAGTTTGAGAAGAATAGGTATTAAGTCTTTAAATATTTGGTAGAATTCCCCTGGGAAGCTAGCTGGCCCTAGACTTTGTTTCTTGGGAGACTTTTGATTAATTATTGAATTTCTTTGTTGGTTATAGGTCTGTTTGTTTTCTACTTCTTCATGTTTCAGTTTTGGTAGTTTATATGTTTCTAGGAATTTAGCCGTTTCTTCCAGATAAAGAAATTTGGTGTATAGATACACAATGCAGTATTACTCAGCCATAAAAAAGAATGAAATCTTGCCATTTGCAATGATGTGGATGATGGAGCTAGAGAGTATTATGCTAAGTAAAATAAGTCATTCAGAGAAAGACAAACACCATATGATTTCACTCTTGTGTGGAATTTAAGAAATGACAAATAAACATGGGCGTAGGGAGAGAGGCAAACCATAAAACAGATTCTTAACTATAGAGAACAAACTGAGGGTACCTGGAGGGGGAGTGGGGGGATGAGTTAAACAAGTGATGGGTATTAAGGAGAGCACTTGTGATGAGCACTGGGTGTTGTATGAAAGTGATGAACCACTAAATTCTACACCTGAAACTAATATTTCACCGTATGGTAACTAACTGGAATTTAAATAAAAACTTGAAACTACAAAAAAGGAAGAGAAAAACCCATACTTGGGAAATACTATCATAAGACAAGAAGGGAGACAGTGCCTTAGGGGAGGAGTTAGCTTTCCTTCTCTGCTGGTGTTTTCAAGTAACACCTGAGAAAGCACACCTACCCCAGAGCTCTGCCAAATTCCTCAGGCAGGTTAGCAGACAGGCTAAATTTTATTGGCAGATATTTTAATTTGAGGAGATTTATTTTCTAAACACTTTCATTTACCATCCCAGAACTCTAAGATAAGGAAGAAGAAGAAAAAAGAGGGAGAAGGAGAAGGAGAGGAAGAGGAAAATGAGGAGGAGGAGGAAGAAAAATCATATTGGTTAGGGTTATCTGAGGATTTTTTAAATTCCTTGGTTTTGTCAATATATATTTTCATGAAGTTCTTTTCTACTTATAATGTCTCAGTTGTTAAGAAAGAAATTTGCAATAAAATGTTAATTTTCCTCTGATATTTCTCAACCCCAAACTTGCCACCGGGGGGAAAAGCACAGTGTCCTACTTATGTCATCATCAATCAAGTCACATACTGTTGATTGAGTGATCTGTTATTAAATTTAAGCATAAGATGTTTAATGTAATTTATCAGACTGAAGAATCCTAGTTTCAGCTCAATATTGATGATAGTTTATAGGAGACAAATAAAGACAACATTGGCTTTTACTTGGCCGGAGCCTTAAAGCTTTTCTATAGTTAACAGTTTTTCTCTTCAGATTATGCGTAATCATCTATAGCTGTTGATGTTTCCTTACATTTTAAGTAGTATGTATGCAAATACCATTCCTAAGTATTGGCTGCAGATGCAATGCATTTGATGCATTTGTGGGGAAAAGCAAACACTGCATGTGTCATTCTGCATTTCCCGGGAAGACAGCGTTGATACCCAGCAAATGCCCTGCCTTCATTTTTGTGTTTGAACTTGTCATGACAGAAGTCATATTGCCACGTGAAGTGCTTAAAAACTTCTCACTTTAACCAAATATTGAAATAAAACATATCTGCATTCAGAGTTCTCTAAATTAATAACAAAAATCATGTTTAAAAAAACATCTATAAGACTGGGAAGTCATTGGTAAATTAAATAGAAAATTACCCTAATAGCTGACAGAATTAGAGAAAAAGTACTACCTCTTCTAAGCCCTATAGAAATAGCACTTGGACATCCAAAGACAGAATTGAGGTATTCCTTGGTAAATTTATTTTTCTAAAAAAAATCCAGAACAACAAGACATGCTTTCATGTCAATAATAAATTGTTTCATGTTTGTATGTGTATTGAACAGGTATGTTAGCTCGTTGGCCAAGATCAGGAAACTAGGTTATAAGTGAAGTATGTGTTGGATGAACCAACTAAAACCACCGAAAGGTATTTCCATGGACTTGAAAAATATTTTTGAGGGAAACATTAAAAAAATATAGCTCATTTGGACCAGATCTTTTTGATTTTCAGTTTCCTTTTTTTCCAAGTCCTGGAATAAATTCTTTGATGGAACATACCAGGTTTGCACAAGCTAATGAAAAAGCCACATATACTTTTCTTTCTTTCTTTCTTTTTTAATTTTGAGGCAAAACTCCTGGTTATGTTGTTCAAAGAAGACAAGAGCCTTGCAATTAGGCTCATTAATGTAAGTTAGGGTCTGGTTTCCTTTACTCCATGGCTTCTAGAGGAAGATCGAACTCTATCCTCATCTAGTAAAAATATCAGTTTATAATGAAAACATAACTCTTTGATGTATTTCTTTGTAGGATTTGCTTTCAGAAACTTTTGATGCTTTGCTCTATCTCTTCCTATTAGTGCTTTTATCTAACCCCAAAAAGTCACCCTCCAAAGCAGACACTCTGAAGTCCCACTGGGCTCCCATCAGTCCAGTAGAGAGGGCTGACATGACATATTAGTCTTAAATCCAAAACATATGTTTGGAAAATGCCTAGTTTCCTGGCAATAATTAAGAATGCTACTTGGCAGATTGGCAGCCACATAAAACAATCGTTAGTAAATCCTATATTTATTATGTTCCCATTTTATGGAAATGAAACCCATATTACAAATATGTATAGGAAACTGGACCCAAAATGATGCACAGGTAGAATCAATTATGATGAAGATGAAAAGAACATCGATGGTTTTTTCTAATTCAGTTTTCTTATACCAGAAAGATCTCTTCCAAAAGGAACCACATCAAAACATTTAAAATTTTCTTCCTATTAACTTTTAAAACCATCTTGGATAAATTGTCTCATCAGTACTCATTTGTCAGTGTGGCTCACTGAAGAGTTCTGGTGTACAATTAATTGAGATAAGATCTTATAGTCATGGGAGATTTTTCCTTTGTAAATGTTGGGGGAAAATTCCAGACACATAAAAAGCCACTTCAACTTTTTTATGAATACATGCTTATATTATATATATTATATTATATTTATTATATTATATTTATTATATTAATATACATATGTTATACACACACATAGACATACACATTTAGAGATGCTTTGCACTAAGAACATACAAGTCTAACTAAATTTTTTATTAAAATACTGAAGTAATTCTGAACCAAATGGAAAACATCCACTGCACCAAGCTTCCCACATGTAACTCTTACCTTTTTCCTCGGGACACACTGGACCTCCTTATAAATCTGGCAAATAAAGAGTTAATGGCTCAGGACTCTGTTCCATTGTTCTTTCTGTTCAGTGGGTATCTGTGTTATACTGGTTGCTATATGTCTTGAAAATAACTTCTGCATACAAGTATTGCCTCATGTGTGTGGCCTATTCACACACGAAGTAAGGAGACTCTCTAATCTGAGGAGCAACACAGTCTTAGTGATGTGGAAACCACATGGTCAAGAAAGCTCTGAAACCAGCCAAGCAGCAGCGAGTGGACAAACACACACCCAAATTATTTAGTTATTGATGAATACCCTACAAAATGCCTGAATGTTTCTCCAGTTTTAGTATATATGCTGCCTAAGTGAGCACTGAACATTTCTCGCTTAAAGATTTAGATAAACGTATTATAGACTGTATCAAAAAGAAGCAGGTAGGTTCTATTTTAGAAGCTGTTGGAAAAGTGATTATGACCAGGAAGTGTATGTGGACCCAAAAATATAGCGGGCACACTTTTCCATGGTGCAACTTCCATCTATAAAAGTGAAAAGGCAAAAGTTTTCATTCTTCATTTGACTGGTTCCATGTGAAATAAGCCAGTCCATCTAAGCAATAACATTTACTTTGTTTTCTAAATTGCTGACTCTATGAAAGAAAATTCTCTTTGTTACAAAGTTTAAATTCCAAATAAAGCTCCAGGATGGGGAATTCAAAAGAGTCTCTAGAGAAAATGTTTTAAAATTAGAATCATCTTAGAAATATGTTAGGGACTAAATATGACATGAATTTTCTTCCTGTGATCTTTAACTTTCTGTATTTTTATCTTCTCATTTGGCAGTATTTTCAGTATAAAATTTAAAGCACTTTTAGCCATTTAAACACTAGTTTGTACGTTATTAAACAATACCAGTTTTACTTTTTCGTTCTACACATATTTATTGATTCTGCTTGGGGGTTTTACTTGACTTGGCAAGATATCCTTCCAACTCTAGATATAAGTGCACTTTGATAAGAAATGAATAATTAAATTTAACAATTAAATTGTGCTCAGAATTTTGTCACATCTTAAGTTTTCTTTAATTCGATTGAGTTAAAGTGGTTTGCCATTTACTCGTGGTTTCTAAGCAACACTTTGTGAGTTCTAATCATGATTTAGAGGCTCAAAGGGCACTTCATTGATAAGTATATTGATTATAGCAAATGATCATGGTGATGTAATCTTGCGGTTAAGCACAGAATCTCTGAAGGTAAAAGACAAACAAGCAAAACAAGTTAGGTTTACTCCTGACTTTGCCACTTACTAACACTATGATCATGTGCAAACTATTTTAACCTCTCTATGCCTCAGTTTCCTTAGCTGTAAAATGGGGAATTAAAGGATTAAATAGAATGATGCATGTGTCTGACACAGATAAATAAATGGTAGTAGTGGTAATAGTAGGACATTATTATCATAAACCATGAAGACAGGTCTTCAGGAAGTTATGATATCAAGTTTCTTATCAGATCAGATAGAAACTGAGTCTCATATCCAGAATACAGTCTCAACACTGGCAAGTTTTCATCAGCTCAAAAGAAATAATTAATTTTGACTCTCTGTTTTAATCATCACCTCTTCACCCTGTTGGTGAGGGAGGGACTCCTGCCCTGGGATTATGGGGACAACCAGACACACAACACTTGGCACTGGACAGATGAGATCAACAGCAGTTTGTTACTCACATGTACTCAGACCCCTGAGGAAGAGGACATCTTAGGTCAGGAAGGGTGGGCCCCATGAGGGATGCACTCGGGAACAGAGTGATAAGCCACGGGCTGTAGAAGTTTCAAGAGGGTGAGGTACCATTTATTTTCCACTGGAGGAGGTGATTGACTTGTTTGAATAATGCCTCAAACTAGCAGAAATTTTCAGCCCACTACTCAGGTACTGTGCCTGGTCCCCTTGGTAAGGAGGGTGGTGTAGCTAGGAGACCTCATCCATAGGAACAGAGTGCAGAGGGGAACTGGCAATTAGGCCTGAGGATTGCACCAGATATTAAGGCAGCACATAATATTGGGCTTTAATATAAGCCTTATGTTACATGTCTTCTCCAGGATGTCTTTATTTGAAAAAAAAAAAAAAGCCTGAATGATACTCAATTTAATGCACTGAGTACTGCTAGGTACAGGAGTTTTAAGATCTGCTGAGATCATTCCTGTAGGCATTGCTAAATCTCACTTGTGGGAAGGAAGGTATCATCCATGGCTACATCACCATGCTTCAGAGTGAAATGGACACTTGGCTACTCAAGTATCCAATTGGGACAGGGTAGATATATTGGGACAGGGTAAGGTAGCCAGGTCAGATAATTCAGGTCTACAGATAAGCAAATACTCTACTTCTGCACTGATTAATTCAGATCACCCATCTATCAGGGTAATTATATGATGACATGACCAATATTGACATCATTTTGTGGTTTAGAGACCAGGCTGCCACATAATACTGCTCTCCTATTAGTCCTTTTCTTTATCTAACCAGGATTCTGCTTCATGTGGCTGCCCAACCAACTATTTCTAGATGGCAGAAGAACAAACAGCTAACTGCCTTGTCCATTTTGGTATCTCATTGTTCTAGAACGTGCTTTCCCATAGGGAATAGGCTCTGCTTCAGCGAGTCAAAGGTTAGGTGTCCTCATTATATTATTATTTAGGGATAAGTCCAAGAATAATCATAGTTTTCCTTGTGACCAGCACAGCATCAAAGCCACTTCTTTTATCAAAAATTTCCATTTTTAAAAGATGAAATGTTTTAAATCGCCAAGATGTCATTAGACATTGTTTTTCTTGTGTCAGTATTGTTTCTCTTGGGTATATGAATATGGGGACATTTTGATTTTTGTCCCAGAACTCTTGAAAACACAGTGTTTAAATCTTAAGTACGGAAATTAAATTCTCCAGCCCTCAACAATTGGCCTTGAAACTTCTGTCAAGGGATGAACCCAGAGCAGCTTGATGGGTCTGGGCAAGTGTTTATAGTCAGCACCTCATAAGTCAAAAGCCTAGAGGTTATTCCCTATCTCTACTTTTTTATTCCTCGGGAGATAGAGCTTTAGCGTTTTACATTTTCATTAGTATCTCCATCACAGATTTTGTAGGAGACATAAAAGAAGAAAAAAATTAAAACCATTACTTTCACTATCTTAGCAACTCTGATAAAATTTAAAAAGGGAAAATTTAAAATAAAGAATGACATCGGATTATTGTGAAACTCAGTTATACATACATTCTTGCCCTTCCTATACCATATATATCTGATAGAACTGGATTTATTAAATAGTGTCATTTATAAAGTGATGTGTGGCTATAGGAAGAGGGAAGAATGTACATAGCAATTTATTCAATTGGCTTATATCAACTGGTAGTAAAACAAATCACAAGTGAAGTTTTAGCATTTAATATATACACAACATCACAATATTGGTGACAAGCTTAAATATGCATCATTTTACTTCACTTCAAAAATTTTAGGGGCATCTGTGTGGCTCTGTTGGTTAAGCATTTGACTCTTAATTTGGCTCAGGCCATGATCTCACGGTTTGTGAAATAGCAGCCCACGTCATGCTATGCATGACACTGAGGAGGTCTGCTTGGGATTCTCTCTCTCTCCCTCTTTCTCTGCCCCTCCCCAGCTCATGCACTGTCTTTCTCAAAAATAAATAAATATTTAAAAAGTAGTTATTTTACTAGCTATCAACCTAATTAATTTCTTTGAATCTCAGTTATAACCCAAATGACAGTCTGTGGGATGCTAGGAATTAATGAATAAACAACTCCAAAGAGCATATTTTAAGAGCTTAAATATTAAGAGCTAAACTAAATATTATTTTCCAGCCCATAAATGCAGTAAGATTTTTTTTAATATATGAAATTTATTGTCAAATTGTTTCCATACAACACCCAGTGCTCATCCCAAAAGATGCCCTCTTCAATACCCATCACCTACCTTCCCTTCCCTCCCACCCCCCATCAACCCTCAGTATGTTCTCAGTTTTTAAGAGTCTCTTATGCTTTGGCTCTCTCCCACTCTAACCTCTTTTTTTTTTTTCTTCCCCTCCCCCATGGGTTTCTGTTAAGTTTCTCAGGATCCACATAAGAGTGAAACCATATGGTATCTGTCTTTCTCTGTATGGCTTATTTCACTTAGCATCACACTCTCCAGTTCCATCCATGTTGCTACAAAGGGCCATATTTCATTATTTCTCATTGCCACGTAGTACTCCATTGTGTATATAAACCACAATTTCTTTTTCTTTTTTTTAGACTGTGTAAATTATTAAAAGCTTTTATTTATTTATTTTTTTAATGAAATTTATTGACAAATTGGTTTCCATACAACACCCAGTGCTCATCCCAAAAGGTGCCCTCCTCAATACCCATCACCCAC
Source organism: Prionailurus bengalensis (assembly GCF_016509475.1). Classification (NCBI taxonomy): domain Eukaryota; kingdom Metazoa; phylum Chordata; class Mammalia; order Carnivora; family Felidae; genus Prionailurus; species Prionailurus bengalensis. The sequence goes on along the minus strand of NC_057349.1, from coordinate 75,889,942 downwards.
CCTCTCCTCCCTCCCACCCCCCATCAACCCTCAGTTTGTTCTCAGTTTTTAACAGTCTCTTATGCTTTGGCTCTCTCCCATTCTAACCTCTTTTTTTTTTTTTTTTCCTTCCCCTCCCCCATGGGTTCCTGTTAAGTTTCTCAGGATCCACATAAGAGTGAAACCATATGGTATCTGTCTTTCTCTGTATGGCTTATTTCACTTAGCATCACACTCTCCAGTTCCATCCACGTTGCTACAAAAGGCCATATTTCATTTTTTCTCATTGCCACGTAATATTCCATTGTGTATATAAACCACAATTTCTTTATCCATTCAGCAGTTGATGGACATTTAGGCTCTTTCCATAATTTGGCTATTGTTGAGAGTGCTGCTATGAACATTGGGGTACAAGTGGCCCTATGCATCAGTACTCCTGTATCCCTTGGATAAATTCCTAGCAGTGCTATTGCTGGGTCATAGGGTAGGTCTATTTTTAATTTTCTGAGGAACCTCCACACTGCTTTCCAGAGCGGCTGCACCAATTTGCATTCCCACCAACAGTGCAAGAGGGTTCCCGTTTCTCCACATCCTCTCCAGCATCTATAGTCTCCTGATTTGTTCATTTTGGCCACTCTGACTGGCGTGAGGTGATACCTGAGTGTGGTTTTGATTTGTATTTCCCTGATAAGGAGCGATGCTGAACATCTTTTCATATGCCTGTTGGCCATCCGGATGTCTTCTTTAGAGAAGTGTCTATTCATGTTTTCTGCCCATTTCTTCACTGGGTTATTTGTTTTTCGGGTGTGGAGTTTGGTGAGCTCTTTATAGATTTTGGATACTAGCCCTTTGTCCGATATGTCATTTGCGAATATCTTTTCCCATTCCGTTGGTTGCCTTTTAGTTTTGTTGGTTGTTTCCTTTGCTGTGCAGAAGCTTTTTATCTTCATAAGGTCCCAGTAATTCATTTTTGCTTTTAATTCCCTTGCCTTTGGGGATGTGTCGAGTAAGAGATTGCTACGGCTGAGGTCAGAGAGGTCTTTTCCTGATTTCTCCTCTAAGGTTTTGATGGTTTCCTGTCTCCCATTTAGGTCCTTTATCCATTTTGAGTTTATTTTTGTGAATGGTGTGAGAAAGTGGTCTAGTTTCAACCTTCTGCATGTTGCTGTCCAGTTCTCCCAGCACCATTTGTTAAAGAGGCTGTCTTTTTTCCATTGGATGTTCTTTCCTGCTTTGTCAAAGATGAGTTGGCCATACGTTTGTGGGTCTAGTTCTGGAGTTTCTATTCTATTCCATTGGTCTATGTGTCTGTTTTTGTGCCAATACCATGCTGTCTTGATGATGACAGCTTTGTAGTAGAGGCTAAAGTCTGGGATTGTGATGCCTCCCGCTTTGGTATTCTTCTTCAAAATTCCTTTGGCTATTCGGGGCCTTTTGTGGTTCCATATGAATTTTAGGATTGCTTGTTCTAGTTTCGAGAAGAATGCTGGTGCAATTTTGATTGGGATTGCATTGAATGTGTAGATAGCTTTGGGTAGTATTGACATTTTGACAATATTTATTTTTCCAATCCATGAGCAGGGAATGTCTTTCCATTTCTTTAAATCTTCTTCAATTTCCTTCATAAGCTTTCTATAATTTTCAGCATACAGATCCTTTACATCTTTGGTTAGATTTATTCCTAGGTATTTTATGCTTCTTGGTGCAGTTGTGAATGGGATCAGTTTCTTTATTTGTCTTTCTGTTGCTTCATTGTTAGTGTATAAGAATGCAACTGATTTCTGTACATTGATTTTGTATCCTGCAACTTTGCTGAATTCATGTATCAGTTCTAGCAGACTTTTGGTGGAGTCTATCGGATTTTCCATGTATAATATCATGTCATCTGCAAAAAGCGAAAGCTTGACTTCATCTTTGCCAATTTTGATGCCTTTGATTTCCTTTTGTTGTCTGATTGCTGATGCTAGAACTTCCAGCACTATGTTAAACAGCAGCGGTGAGAGTGGGCATCCTTGTCGTGTTCCTGATCTCAGGGAAAAAGCTCTCAGTTTTTCCCCGTTGAGGATGATGTTAGCTGTGGGCTTTTCATAAATGGCTTTTATGATCTTTAAGTATGTTCCTTCTATCCCGACTTTCTCAAGGGTTTTTATTAAGAAAGAGTGCTGGATTTTGTCAAAGGCCTTTTCTGCATCGATTGACAGGATCATATGGTTCTTCTCTTTTTTTTTTGTTAATGTGATGTATCACGTTGATTGATTTGCGAATGTTGAACCAGCCCTGCATCCCAGGAATGAATCCTACTTGATCATGGTGAATAATTCTTTTTATATGCTGTTGAATTCGATTTGCTAGTATCTTATTGAGAATTTTTGCATCCATATTCATCAGGGATATTGGCCTGTAGTTCTCTTTTTTTACTGGGTCTCTGTCTGGTTTAGGAATCAAAGTAATACTGGCTTCATAGAATGAGTCTGGAAGTTTTCCTTCCCTTTCTATTTCTTGGAATAGCTTGAGAAGGATAGGTATTATCTCTGCTTTAAACATCTGGTAGAACTCCCCTGGGAAGCCATCTGGTCCTGGACTCTTATTTGTTGGGAGATTTTTGATAACCGATTCAATTTCTTCGCTGGTTATGGGTCTGTTCAAGCTTTCTATTTCCTCCTGATTGAGTTTTGGAAGAGTGTGGGTGTTCAGGAATTTGTCCATTTCTTCCAGGTTGTCCAATTTGTTGGCATATAATTTTTCATAGTATTCCCTGATAATTGTTTGTATCTCTGAGGGATTGGTTGTAATAATTCCATTTTCATTCATGATGTTATCTCTTTGGGTCATCTCCCTTTTCTTTTTGAGAAGCCTGGCTAGAGGTTTGTCAATTTTGTTTATTTTTTCAAAAAACCAACTCTTGGTTTCGTTGATCTGCTCTACAGTTTTTTTAGATTCTATATTGTTTATTTCTGCTCTGATCTTTATTATTTCTCTTCTTCTGCTGGGTTTAGGCTGCCTTTGCTGTTCTGCTTCTAGTTCCTTTAGGTGTGCTGTTAGATTTTGTATTTGGGATTTTTCTTGTTTCTTGAGATAGGCCTGGATTGCAATGTATTTTCCTCTCAGGACTGCCTTTGCTGCGTCCCAAAGCGTTTGGATTGTTGTATTTTCATTTTCGTTTGTTTCCATATATTTTTAAATTTCTTCTCTAATTGCCTGGTTGACCCACTCATTCGTTAGTAGGGTGTTCTTTAACCTCCATGCTTTTGGAGGTTTTCCAGACTTTTTTCTGTGGTTGATTTCAAGCTTCATAGCATTGTGGTCTGAAAGTAAGCATGGTATAATTTCAATTCTTGTAAACTTATGAAGGGCTGTTTTGTGACCCAGTATATGATCTATCTTGGAGAATGTTCCATGTGCACTGGAGAAGAAAGTATATTCTGTTGCTTTGGGATGCAGAGTTCTAAATATATCTGTCAAGTCCATCTGATCCAATGTCTCATTCAGGGCCCTTGTTTCTTTATTGACCGTGTGTCTAGATGATCTATCCATTTCTGTAAGTGGGGTGTTAAAGTCCCCTGCAATTACCACATTCTTATCAATAAGGTTGCTTATGTTTGTGAGTAATTGTTTTATATATTTGGGGGCTCCGGTATTCGGTGCATAGACATTTATAATTGTTAGCTCTTCCTGATGGATAGACCCTGTAACTATTATATAATGTCCTTCTTCATCTCTTGTTACAGCTTTTAATTTAAAGTCTAGTTTGTCTGATATAAGTATGGCTACTCCAGCTTTCTTTTGGCTTCCAGTCGCATGATAAATAGTTCTCCATCCCCTCACTCTCAATCTAAAGGTGTCCTCAGGTCTAAAATGAGTCTCTTGTAGACAGCAAATAGATGGGTCTTGTTTTTTTATCCATTCTGATACCCTATGTCTTTTGGTTGGCGCATTTAATCCATTTACATTCAGTGTTATTATAGAAAGATATGGGTTTAGAGTCATTGTGATGTCTATATGTTTTATGCTTGTAGTGATGTCTCTGGGACTTTGTCTCACAGGGTCCCCCTTAGGATCTCTTGTAGGGCTGGTTTAGTGGTGACAAATTCCTTCAGTTTTTGTTTGTTTGGGAAGACCTTTATCTCTCCTTCTATTCTAAATGACAGACTTGCTGGATAAAGGATTCTTGGCTGCATATTTTTTCTGTCTAGCACCCTGAAAATCTCGTGCCAATTCTTTCTGGCCTGCCAAGTTTCAAAAGAGAGATCAGTCACGAGTCTTATAGGTCTCCCTTTATATGTGAGGGCACGTTTACCCCTTGCTGCTTTCAGAATTTTCTCTTTATCCTTGTATTTTGCCAGTTTCACTATGATATGTCGTGCAGAAGATCGATTCAAGTTACGTCTGAAGGGAGTTCTCTGTGCCTCTTGGATTTCAATGCCTTTTTCCTTCCCCAGTTCAGGGAAGTTCTCAGCTATGATTTCTTCAAGTACCCCTTCAGCCCCTTTCCCTCTCTCTTCCTCCTCTGGGATACCAATTATGCGTATATTATTTCTTTTTAGTGTATCACTTAATTCTCTAATTTTCCCCTCATACTCCTGGATTTTTTTATCTCTCTTTTTCTCAGCTTCCTCTTTTTCCATAACTTTATCTTCTAGTTCACCTATTCTCTCCTCTGCCTCTTCAAGCCGAGCTGTGGTGGTTTCCTTTTTGTTATGCATTTCGTTTAAAGCATTTTTCAGCTCTTCGTGACTGTTCCTTAGTCCCTTGATCTCTGTAGCAAGAGATTCTCTGCTGTCCTGTATACTGTTTTCAAGCCCAGCGATTAATTTTATGACTATTATTCTAAATTCACTTTCTGTTATATTATTTAAATCCTTTTTGATCAGCTCATTAGCTGTTGTTATTTCCTGGAGATTCTTCTGAGGGGAATTCTTCCGCTTGGTCATTTTGGATAGTCCCTGGAGTGGTGAGGACCTGCAGGGCACTTCCCCTGTGCTGTGGTGTATAACTGGAGCTGGTGGGCAGGGCCACAGTCAGACCTGATGTCTGCCCCCAGCCCACCGCTGCGGCCACAGTCAGACTGGTGTGTGCCTTCTCTTCCCCTCTCCTAGGGGCGGGATTCACTGTGGGGTGGTGTCCTCATCTGGGCTACTTGCACCCTGCCTGGCTTGTGATGCTGGGGATCTGGCGTATTAGCTGGGGTGGGTAGGCAAGGTGCACGGGGGCAGGAGGGGCAGGCTTAGATCGCTTCTCCTTAGGTGATCCACTTCAGGAGGGGCCCTGTGGCAGCGGGAGGGAGTCAGATCCACTGCTGGAGGTTTGGCTCCGCAGAAGCGCAGAGTTGGGTGTTTGCGCGGAGCGAGCAATTTCCCTGGCAGGAACTGGTTCTCTTTGGGATTTTGGCTGGGGGATGGGCGGGGGAGATGGCGCTGGCGAGCGCCTTTGTTCCACACCAAACTGAGCTCTGTCGTCCAGGGGCTCAGCAGCTCTCCCTCCCTTTGTCCTCCAGCCTTCCCGCTTTCCGAGCAGAGCTGTTAACTTATGACCTCCCAGACGCTAAGTCGCGCTTGTTGTGGGAACACAGTCTGTCAGGCCCCTCCGCTTTTGCCAGCCAGACTCAGGGGCTCTGCTTGGCCGGCGAGCCGCCTCTCCGCCCCGGCTCCCTCCCGCCAGTCCGTGGAGCGCGCACCGCCTCGCCGCCCTTCCTACCCTCTTCCGTGGGCCTCTCGTCTGCGTTTGGCTCTGGCGACTCCGTTCTGCTAATCCTCTGGCGGTTTTCTGGGTTATTTAGGCAGGTGTAGATGGAATCTAAGTGATCAGCAGGACATGCGGTGAGCCCAGTGTCCTCCTAAGCCGCCATCTTGCAAAAAAAGCCTCCACAATTTCTTTATCCATTCATCAGTGATGGACATTTAGGCCGTTTCCACAATTTGGCTATTGTTGAGAATGCTGCTATAAACATTGGGGTACAAGTGCCTCTATGCATCAGTACTCCTGTATCCCTTGGGTAAATTCCTAGCAGTGAATGCAGTAAGATTTTAGATAAATATTTAAGACAGGCCTCAACAAAAAATATTTTTAAATTCCAGAATTTACACTCTGAAATGCAATCCTTCCTTCAATCTGAACTAACCAGAAAAAAAAAGGAGTATTACAACAGAGGGGATTTAATGTAGAGCTTGCTTACATAGGTGATGGAGAATCTGATCATTTAAACAGGGGATGGTGAGGTAATCAAATTTTAGTAATAGCGGGAAGTCATTACCATTCACAGGCTGAAGACATATAGGAAGGAAGGGGTACTAATGAAGCTGATGGCAAGAGTCAGGAACTGGCATTATAGCCATTTCAGAGTCACCACCAGAGGCTGAAGAGAAGAAAGATTCTGAATTATTCCTTCTGCTGTCTGATCTTGGGATATGCTTCTTATTGGCCAAATTCCTTTGAAAACCAGTTTATAAGATGCTAGGAACATGGCTTGCAAGGACCAGTAGTGCACCTCCCCTGCTCCATCCCCCCTTGCCTCTCAATCCTGAAATATAAAGCAGAGCAGGGGAAGCATAGCAAATGACATGACCAATATGATGGCATAAGAGCCTATGACTGCCATTGGCACAATTCCCATATTTTTCTATAGATTCTAAACAATCAAGAATGCTTTCATCAACATGTAAAAGTGCCTAAGCATGAGCTTCTTGTCATGAAAAGTATATGGGGCCGGCTATGCAAATCCTTCTAGAAATACTTGGAAAATGTTTTGGAAACCCAGATGTCTTAAAGAAGACACTGTGACAAAGTCATATCTTATGCTGGGTGTTTGATGTGGGTGTATACATTATAATAATGTTATGCCATGCTGGTGGTTAGTAAAGAAAACTATTACATATATGCTGAGGAGCCTTTTGTTTTATAGAGTCAACTACTTTAATAAGAATAGTAAGTAAGATTTTTCTTTATTAAATATATATGTGTATTGACTCTGATCCATTGCTTCTGAAATGTAAGAAATTCACTGTTGTTGGTAATACTTATAGTTGTACTTTACAGATTATCTATTTATCATCTTTCTATCTATTGAGACTTTAGTATATTAAGATCCTTAAAAATCTTGTATCATTGGGCCTCAAATGATGGAAATGTTTCTTTAGGTTCATCATGCATCATTTTATGTCCTTCTACACAGCTTCTTCTCTTACCTGCAGAATGATATTGCTGTGATGTGGGAATTCCAAGCAAGTAATTTAAAATGTAAACTTGTGTGAAACTCATGACATATCTAGGACTTCAGGACAGGCTAGTCCACGGTATTCTGTGCTACTCCACAGTATTCTTTGCACTAGTTAGGACACGCTATACTGCTGCAAACCACACACACACACACACACACACACACACACACACACACACAGAAATGCTCTGCAATGAGAGAGAGTCATAAGATGCCACAAACAGAAGAATCATAACCCCAAAGGTTGTTTGGTTAATTTAAAAAGTTAGATAAAATTAGGAATCAAATTGGAGCCAAAGATTGTTTGGTTAATTTGAAAGATTAGATAAAATCAAGAATATAAATAGCTATGTGTTAAAAGTTTTATTTAACTTTAATATACACTCATTTGCTAATCTTTACATGGAGAGTTGGGGCCTTTGGGTTGAGCTGAATGGAGTTCCCATGGTTTTACTTGTAGATACTTTGCCAGCAATGCTTTATCTAGACTCCCAGTCTCCCAGTTTCAGCTTTTATTTATAGCTGAGTGAAATTTAAAGATAATTACAAATTGTCTAAGGGCATAAGTATTCTAAATTTTTATAAGTTTTTCATTTCTTTAACAGTTATTTACACATATATAATTCAACAAGATTATTTTTGCAGTTTGCTTTTATTAGATCTTTCAAAGATTTAAATTAGCTTTCAGAGAATAAACATCTTTTCTATTTACATCCATGTTTCATTAACTTATTGATATTTAATTTACTTACAAACATGATAAAATATTAGGCATACTAATTTTAGTGATGAACACAGTAGACACTTGGTAAGCATACAGCTTAATTGGTGGGAAGGAACATACATTAGCAAACTAGAGATTAGATAGAATTGGCCACAAATATTCAGTGAGCTCTATGGCTTGAGTAAGTATGGCTTAAAGAAAGAATGGAGAGTAACAGTTAAACTAATGAGTTCCTTAAATAGAAATTATTAGTGATAGTTAATAAATAAATAAAGCTGCTATATAGACATAAAAGAAGACATGGAAACCATAAGACAAGAATGAATGCTATGAAAAATAATATTTATAAAATATAAGCTTTATTATTTAAAATTAAAATTCACTGTAATTCAAGGCATTGGGAATTAGTGTATTAGAGCTATTAGAGATTAGACAAAACTAAAGAGAGAATTAGTGAATTGAGAAATAGACAAGAGAAATTATTCAGAATGTAGGTAGAGTAAAAGAAATGCAAAATATGAAAGAGAAGATAAAAAGATTTGAGGGTACAATAGTAAGATCCAACATACACCTATTAAAGTTTCTGAAAGGAAAAAAAAATTATAAAAATAAGGAATGAGAATATTCCAAGTAAAGAAAGAATGGATGTTTGGAAAATTGAGAGAAGGCAGGAGTCTTCAGTTTGATGTGGTATACCGAATCTTGAGCCAGATAAATACAAACACATTTACATCTATAATAATAAATCCAAATTTAAGGAATATGAAACATAAATATAAAAATATTAAAAACTGCCAAATTAAAAAATTAATTTGATACAAGGGAATACAGCTGGACTGACAGCTGTCTTCTCATGAGCAACACATAATGTGGAGGAAAACTAAGAGTCAGCCTAGGATTCTGTGCCATGGTAAACCATTATTTAGGCAAAGAATGACAAAGATAACTTTAGACAGATTAAAAAGCTGATTTATAGGACTTTGCTAAGATAATTAATAAAATATATACTTTTCTAAGAAGATAATTTTTAAGTCCCTTCCCCAACCTCCAAAAACTGTAAAGAGAGAAGAAGCAACAATGAGCAAGGAACCTGAAAGGTATATGGGTAAATCTAAGTAAATAATAAGTATTATTAATAAGGGTAAGAATAAAAAAATGGGGATTCAATGGGCAGAATAATGCCACCCCCCTCTTCACCATGTCCTAAACCTAGGAACCTGTAAATATATTATCTTACATAATAAAAGGGACTTTGCAGATACAATTAAAGTTAAAGTCCTTGAACTGAGGAGATTATCCTGCATTATTTAGGTAGACCTGACCTAATAATATGAGTCATTAAAAGCTGAGATCCTTTCCAAGGTGCCATGATAAAAAGAGATGCATCAGTGGTAGAAAGTTACAGAGAGATGCAGTGTGAGAAGGACATAATTTGCCATAGCTGCTCTGATGACAGAGGAAGGAAGATAGGAGCCAAGGAATATGGGTGGCCTCTAGAAACTGGAAAAGATAAGGAAGCATATTTACTCCTAGGGCCTCCAGAAAAGAATGAAGTCCTGCTAACACCTTTACTTTTGCCTACTGAGACTTGTGCTGAGCTTCTGATTTATAGAACTGGAAGGTAATAAAATTGCATCGTTTGAAGCTACTAAGTGTGTGATAATAAGTTACAGCAACAATAGAAAATGAATCCAGGGGTAAACAGGTAAAACTAAAGGTGACAACAAGAGGAAACATAGGAAGGAACAGAAGAATTTGAATGTTCTAAATCCCTTATAATATTTGTGAAGATTATTAAGATACTGAGTAATGTTAGATTTTGTTGAGTGAAGTGGGCAAGTTAAAAATTTAAGTAACATACCTGATTAGATGCTCAGATTGGTCCTCCCATTGGGAGGAAAACCTAAAACTTTCATATTAAATAATTAAATATTGTTTTCTTAAAAGCATCAAAAAGCTGCAAGTATAATCAAGACTCATGAAGCCAGAAATCTAATCCCAGAGGTAAGGGGAGTCTTGAAGCAGATTTTGCTTTTAGATGATCTCTCAAATATGGGTGACTTACACTTTTGTTTTTATTAATTCCTATGTGACATTTAACAGACATAGCCCAGGCCTTCTCAAGGTGGGGGCCTAGTAGGAGATCCTCTGCCCTTAAGGCTTGGACTTTAAAAGACTACCTTCATGGTAAAGTGGTGGACAAAAAATAAATCTACCCTGCCACACTCAGGGAAAGTTGCTTCATTCCTGTACAAATCAAGAGGTGGAAATAAAATTCACCTAGGATTTGCATTAATAATTTGTTCCTCATATGAATTTTCAACCCATACTCACATCACTTTGATGATTAAAAAAAACCCAGCAACTTCCGGCTGTAAATTTAAGGTGGTCCTACACATTCAAGTAATAGTAATTGATGGAGCCATATAGAAGCAAAACAAAATCTTGCTCTGTAACATTGAATCGTAATCCTGGGTTTCAAAGATTGCTACAAATACTTCTGTAAAGAAAATGAGAGGCTTCTGGTCAAAAATAATTAAGCAGAGAATTAGGTGAGGCATAATGGGCACAAATAGGCAGGAAAGATAGGCAATAGAAACAGAGCAGCAAAGATTTTAGATATTGGTATTTTCAGCCACAAATTACAAAATAACAAACCTTGAAATGAGGGAATAGAAAACTACCAAACATAACTAGGCAGCTTTGATGAATTGTAGCATAGTGAGGCCTAAAGAGCAACCAGAGAGCTTTCACTCAGAGGGTTCTGTAGCCAATACATGGAGGGTAGTATACATTCACTGGGTTATCCCAGAGTTTGTTAACTATGAATCACAATGTAATCCACAAGGAGCTTGATTATCTTGATATTCCATAGAACTTCACACTGGTAACCAATATTGATGACATCAAAGTAATTGGATTTTCTAAGCAACAGGAAATATAAAGCATCTCACAATATATCTAACAAAGGATGTGCAAGATGTTTATTGAGAAAATAATAGAACATTATTGTAAGACTTAAGGACTTAAATAAACAGAGCTGTCTACCAGCAAGAATCTATATTACAAACACATAACCTTTCCACATTATATCAATAGATTAATGCAATTCCTATCAAAATTGTAGAAGGGATTTTTGTGAAACTAAAAAGTTTACCTTAAAATTTATATGGAAGAATAAAAGACACAGAATAACCAATAAAAACTGAGAAAAAATTGGGTCAAGAATTACACTACCAGATAATAATTGAAACAGTGTGGTGTTGGCAAACAGGCCAATAGACTGAGAAAGAACTGAGAAACAGCCATACATTCATGGAAACTCATTTTGTAATCTATCTGGCATTACAAAGGAGTAAAAAAAAGATGGACTATTTAATAAATTATACAGGGACAACTAGCTATTGATAAAGGAAAATGTAAATTAGGTCTTATTTCCACAGCATATACAAATATTAATCTACATGGATAAAAGACATAAATGTGAAAAGCAAAACTTGAGCATCTTTAGAGAAATACATGAGTACCTTTATGACATTGAATCAGAAGACATTACTTAAATAAGACACAAAAAGTAGAAGTAAGAAAAAAAGAGATTGGTTTAAATGATTACATTAAAACAAAAATTCTGTATCACAAAACATACAATAAATGGAAAGATAAGTAATAGATTGGGAAAATATATTTTCAAGAACATAAAAGCAAAATATTAATGTCGAGGATATACAATTTTTAAGAGTCTCTCATGGTTTGGCTCCCTCCCTCTCTAACTTTTTTTTCCTTCCCCTCCCCCATGGTCTTCTGTTAAGTTTCTCAGGATCCACATAAGAGTGAAAACATATGGTATCTGTCTTTCCCTGTATGACTTATTTCACTTAGCATAACACTTTACAGTTCCATCCACGTTGCTACAAAAGGCCATATTTCATTCTTTCTCATTGCCAAGTAGTATTCCATTGTATATATAAACCACAATTTCTTTATCCGTTCATTGGTTGATGGACATTTAGGCTCTTTCCATAATTTGGCTATTGTTGAAAGTGCTGCTATAAACATTGGGGTACAATGCCCCTATGCATCAGCACTTCTGTATCCCCTGGGTAAATTCCTAGCAGGGCTATTGCTGGGTCATAGGGTAGATCTATTTTTAATGTCTTGAGGAACCTCCACACTGTTTTCCAGAGTGGCTGCACCAGTTTGCATTCCCACTAACAGTGCAAGAGGGTTCCCGTTTCTCCATATCCTTGCCAGCGTCTATAGTCTCCTGATTTGTTCATTTTAGCCATTCTGACTGGTGTGAGGTGATATCTCAGTGTGGTTTTGATTTGTATTTCCCTGATGAGGAGTGACGTTGAGCATCTTTCTTGTGCCTGTTGGCCATCCGGATGTCTTCTTTAGAGAAGTGTCTATTCATGTTTTCTGCCCATTTCTTCACTGTATTATTTGTTTTTCAGGTGTGGAGTTTGGTGAGTTCTTTATAGATTTTGGATACTAGCCCTTTGTCTGATATGTCATTTGCAAATGTCTTTTCCCATTCCATCGGTTGCCTTTTAGTTTCGTTGATTGTTTCCTTTGCAGTGCAGAAGCTTCATATCTTCATGAGGTCCCAATAGTTCATTTTTGCTTTTAATTCCCTTGCCTTTGGAGATGTGTCCAGTAAGAAATTGCTGTGGCTGAGGTCAGAAAGGTTTTTTCCTGCTTTCTCCTCTAGGGTTTTGATGGTTTCCTGTGTCACATTCAGGTCCTTTATCCATTTTGAGTTTATTTTTGTGAATGGTGTAAGAAAGTGGTCTAGTTTCATCCTTCTGCATGTTGCTGTCCAGTTCTCACAGCACCATTTGTTAAAGAGACTGTCTTTTTTCCACTGGATGTTCTTTCCTGCTTTGTCAAAGATTAGTTGGCCATACATTTGTGGGTCCAATTCTGGAGTCTCTGTTCTATTCCATTGGTCTATGTGTCTGTTTTTGTGCCAATACCATGCCGTCTTGATGATTACAGCTTTGTAGTAGAGGCTAAAGTCTGGGATTGTGATGCCTCCTGCTTTGGTCTTCTTCTTCAATATTACTTTGGCTATTTGGGGTCTTTTGAGGTTCCATGCAAATTTTAGGATTGCTTGTTCTAGCTTCGAGAAGAATGCTGGTGCAATTTTGATTGGGATTGCATTGAATGTGTAGATTGCTTTGGGTAGTATTGACATTTTAATGGTATTTATTCTTCCAATCCATGCGCATGGAATGTTTTTCCATTTCTTTGTATCTTATTCAATTTCCTTCATAAGGTTTCTATAGTTTTCAGCATACAGATCTTTTACATCTTTGGTTAGATTTATTCCTAGGTATTTTATGCTTCTTGGTGCAATTTCGAATGGGATCAGTTTTTTTATTTGTCTTTCCATTGCTTCATTAGTAATGTATAAGAATGCAACTGATTTCTGTACATTAATTTTGTATCCTGAGACTTTGCTGAATTCATGTATCAGTTCTAACAGACTTTTGGTGGAGTCTATCGGGTTTTCCATGTATAATATCATGTCATCTGCAAAAAGTGAAAGCTTGACTTCATCTTTGCCAATTTTGATGCCTTTGATTTCCTTTTGTTGTCTGATTGCTGACGTGAGAACTTCCAGTACTATGTTAAACAACAGCAGTGAGAGTGAACATCCCTGTCGTGTTCCTGATCTCAGGGGAAAGCTCTCAGTTTTTCCCCATTGAGGATGATATTAGCTGTCCAGGACCAGATGGCTTCCCTGGGGAATTCTACCAGACATTTAAAGCAGAGATAATACCTATCCTTCTCAAGCTGTTCCAAAGAATAGAAAGGGAAGGAAAACTTCCAGACTCATTCTATGAAGCCAGCATTACTTTGATTACCAAACCAGACAGAGACCCAGCAAAAAAAGAGAACTACAGGCCAATATCCCTGATGAACATGCATGCAAAAATTCTCAATAAGATACTAGCAAATTGAATTCAACAACATATAAAAAGAAATATTCACCATGATCAAGTGGGATTCATTCCTGGGCTTCAGGGCTGGTTCAGCATTCATAAATCAATCAGTGTGATACATCACATTAATAAAAGAAAAGATAAGAACCGTATGATCCTGTCAATCGATACAGAAAAAGGGTTTGATAAAATTCAGCATTCTTTCTTAATAAAAACCCTCGAGAAAGTACGGATAGAAGGAATACACTTAAACATCATAAAAGCCATTTATGAAAAGCCTAATCAACTTTTTAAATAATAGCCAAACAAACCAATGGAAATTGGACAAATATATATTTCAGGACAATTCACACACACAAAAAATGCAAATGGCCAATAATGTAAGAATAGATGGTCATCTTCAGAAGTAATCAAGAAAATGCTAAATAAAATAAGGTATAACTTTATAGTTATAATATTGGCAAAAATCTTAAAGTCTGAGAACAAATGGTGAGGGAATAGAGAAATAAGAATTCTCTGGGTGATGTGTATATTGGCACAACTGTGAAGAATAATTTATGTCAGGAGGAATATGATATACACACCCTGAAGCCCAGCCATTTTTCTCCAAGGTATACATCGTAGGCAACTCCCTTTCTGTGTAAGGAGACACATTCAAGCCATTTAAAATGTACATCTACTAGTATGAGTGTTCTTATGGACTCTTCAGAGATACTAATATAGAAGATTACCATCTTCATCATCATGATTATCATCCTAAATCTGGACTTTATTTGCAGAAATTCCCGTAAGACTGAGTACAGTAAGTGAGACAAACATAACCTTTATCTAGGAGGGTATGAAAATTGGCAAGCGCTCACATGTGTGCGCGCACACACACACACACACACACACATACACAACCTATAAAAGGATTTGACAAAGTCATAAACTATTTATGTAATGAACTCTTAATTATCAGTGGTAATGGAATACAGACCTGGTACCATCCTGGAGAAGGCGATTGTTATAAGACCAATTTCAACCTTCTTGCCTTTCAATTTTTGTGAAGCTTTAATTTATTGAACACTCTATTGAGGTTATTACCCTAGCCAGTCTGAGGTGTAAGACTGGAAAAAACAAAAAGAGGTGAAGAATGTAAGATCATCATTTTCTTTGCCTAAGTTCTTAGCCACTTTAGGGTGACAGAGTAGGGAGGGAGCTATTGTTCCCACAATGTGGTCAGTTCACAATTCTGTAGTGAAAAAAACTACTCCAACTCACATTTACTTTGCAGTGTCTATTAGGTTTTTCTTTCTGCAGACCTTCTGAGTGAAGAATTGGACTTTTTAGTAATAATATCACTGAATTGGGAGGGAAGGGGGATGTGCTGAACAATGATTACGAGGTCATGTGTATTAGTTATCAACCTATGAAATAAATAGTTCTTTCTAAGTGCTTTGCAGAGGGGGTTTATAGTCTCTGTAACATTGAATCAGGAAGGTTTCCCCAAAACTCCAAACTCAAACATTGGACACATTTGTACTGATGTGTAGTGTATCTGTGAACTATAGCTGTGTAAATGCATAGCCAGCAGCAGCATTATGCAGAGATTAAATCAGTGATTATCTTCAGCACATAATTTCAGGACTCCACAGAACTTCCATTCAGCCCCAAATTCTCCCATCACTGGATTGGCTGATTGCTGCGATTATACTAGTAAAGATTCATTTCTACGTGTGAGAGTTCCTTCACTGCCAAAATGTAAACATTCTCTGGGAAGTGAATGCATTAAACAGCAGTCATTTAAATCTTAATGAGAATGAGAATGCAAGGCCACCTCCATATCTAGTTTTATAAATGATCAGTTTTAAGGTCTTTAAAACTCAAATATCATATGTATTCAATAATTTCATTATTTGAAAGAAATCTGGGAGAAAGTTCTTGTTAGGTTTTTATTTTGTGTATCCAGACCTCAGATAGTAATTTACATGTTTGAATCTGGTTTCCATACTGGAAATAACTAAATAAGAAATGAAAGTATACATTTATGTGGTTAATCCCAGGTTTGTGTGCACATTCTACATATGTTCATATGTTTAGAGCAATTAAAAATCATAGCAATTACACTTAGTAGAAAAATGTGACTTTTTTGCCTTTTAGTAAAAATTTAATTAAGTCGAATATATGACAGTCATCCTAGATAATCTTGTTTTCCCAATTAGTTTAAAATTAATCCCTTAAATTCTGAAAAGGTGACATATTAAAAAGTCATTGTAAAAATATAATAAATGTTTACCTGAATTAATTTTAGTATTAAATTTAGTTTTCATCAAAATTCAATTTTATTTAAGCCTATATTGCCTGATATTGAAATATTTTATAGGGAATAGAATACCTTAAACCTACTAAGTTTTGAAAACAGAAAGTAGTACAGGAAAAAAACCCAATCATGTATAATATCCTCATTTAAAACAATCATGGCTAATATTTCGCAGTGCTAATTCATGTTCTTTCAGTCTTTTCTCACAGGCATATGTGGTTTTAACATAGTTGTAATCAAAATGTAAATTAAAACTCTATACTGATTTTGCACTGAACTTGATAAGAACAACTTTCCATGTTATGTGGGCTTTATATCTGTAATTTTAATTAACACTGAAATATTACAGTGAATTACTTAATTTCCCTATGGTTGAATATATAATATTTAAATGCCAATTTTAGGTTTGTAAATGGTGCTGTTGTTAATCTTAATGAATGTAGCATTTGAAAAAAACCTCAGATAGATTCCAAGAAATAAAATTCTGAGTCAGAGAATGTAGCACTTTTTAAAATTCTTGATACAAACTGTCAATTTGCTTTATAGAAATTTATTTTTACCAATTTACACAGGTGCAATGATGCACTGGAATTATTGTTATCTTAACAGGGCTCATTTAATATAGTTTTATCTTTTTCTGGTCACCATTATGATTATCAGTGATACATGTGGACACAAAGATTTAAAAGGTCATGAATCTCTGAAGAAAGTTTGGAACTTGATAAAGGTCTTGGTGATGGAAAACGGCTTTTCTTTTTTTTTTTTCTTCCTTTCTTTTCCTTTTCTCAGGAAGGTTGAGTGAAGTCTTGCAGATGGATGACTTCTGGTCAATGTATTAAAGACATGTATTGCTACAAAACTAATACGTCAGAGCTGAAGCAAACTCCTTTTAGATTTTACTTTCATCTCTAGAAAGTCAAATTATTTCCTTCCTTGTTGCTATCAGTGTGTTTTGATTTGCAGCATCTTTAAACATGTAATGTAGGTTTCTTAAGTAACTCTATTGGATGGCAGGCAGTGCTCTGACAGCTTGCACCCAGAAGCAGATCTGTTGATTGGCCTTGGTTTGGGGGTGGAGCCAGATCCTAACTGCATTTCTCAGTATGGTGCTATTGTTGTGTCATCACAGAACTTCTACTGCATGGTTCTGGTCTTTGGTAGGGCTAACACATGCCCTTAGGGGCATCTGATCACTAGTTGGGACTTTTCCGCACGATCTTCAGACTTTCTGTAGTCTTTTGAACGCTGGATTCCTTTCTCTCTATTTTCTACCCTTTCCTGAAGAAATGCTTGCTGTGCCATTTTTGCTACTCTACAGCTGCCTTTAGCCACCTACTCCCCTGTCTTCCAGTCCCAGTCCCATCATCTATGAATGACATACCCTTATACAAGTTACTTCACTTTTGGCTTGGGTTTCCCAATGTATAAAATAGAAATAGTATTATTTATCATATAGGGCTGTTTGTGAGTGCAGAAGATGTGAACCTCAATCTCTAGGCTAATGAATGCAGAAAATCTAATTGTATTTGCTATAATGCACATTGTTTGTTGCCTCCAAGCCTCTTTGCATGGCCTGTGGTAAATTTTAACCCTGTTATCCTTGGACCCACTCACATCAGCACTAGGAAAGCTTGCATGTTGCCTGGAAAATGAGGAAGGCAGTATGGACCACTAGTCTCTAAAGTCTTACGAGTATTACTGACATCTATGTCAAAGACAACAATGTGCCTGCAGCACACTAGCATTCCACTCTTGTGACAACTTTAGGATGTGGTCATCTTTGGTGTGACCAGGGACCCAGTTCCTGTGGTCATCTTAGATGCAGTTCAGAGCTATTCCTCTGCTTCAGGAGCTTTTGCCCTAGAGAAGAGCCCTTGGTCTTTTTGCTTGGGAACCACAGATATCTCCCTCCTGCCCAATCTGAGACGTGTGTGTGTGTGTGTGTGTGTGTGTGTGTGTGTGTGTAGTACTTAATTGCTGTTTTGTCCGGAGGAAGGTTTTTACTCCTGACTCGTTTTGAAATAACACTTAAAAGAATATTAAGAAAAATGGGTTTCGCTTTTAAAAACAAATCTATAGAATCCTGATGGCTGCCCCGGCTTTCTGCTCTTCCCTGAAGAGCTTGCTAAATTTATGAGTGAGTGAAAGGAAACAGGGCAAATATAAAAAGAAAAAAATCCAATTGTCAATAATCTCAAAATATCATCTAGCCAAATGGGGATTTATTTATTTATTTTTATGTATTTATTTTTTTAAGAGAGTGTGCTCACGTGCAGGGAAGGGGCAGAAGGAGAGGGAGAATCTTAAGTAGTCTCCATGCCCAGTACAGGGTGGAGGGGGATGTGGAACATGGGGCTCTATCTCAAGACTGTGAGATTATGACCTGAGCTGAAATCAAGAGTCCCACATTTAACCTACTGAGCCACCTAGGCCCCGTAGCTAAATGGGGATTTAATGAGATTCTTCCTTGTCTCCTGCCTTCTCTCTGTATTTTTTATTTTTTGCTTCTTTTATTTTCTGCTTATTAAAAGCAAAAACTGGTAGTGGGAGGGGCAGAGTGGTCTTTTATAACTCTCACAAGCCCATCATAATGCACCTTTTCTTATGACTAATGACCTGACAAATCATGATGTGACTGGACTTTGGCTCCTTATTGCTGTCACTTAATTAGTTACTGAAAATTCAGGACTGCTTCATAAGAAATACTTGCTCATTTTTCTGGCTACCTCTGGGTCTGGAATTGTTCTAGAAGCCTAAAGGTCCTGGGAATCTAGACACTGGGAAACTTGGCGTTTTCTGCGTTAAACCTCTACGTGTTTTCTCAGGATGAATTGACCAAAAGGTTCAATGTAGTACACCACTTTTACTCTGTGGGCACTTAACAAATACTTGTTGACTAATTGGCAACAATTCCTGGTCTACTTGTGGGAAAATGGGGAGGTAAAATAAATTAGTCAGGCCACCATGCTTCCTCAGTCACCCGAGGGAAGAGTTATTAGTGGCTACACACAGTAACTGAAAATAGACATCTGGTCAGGAAAACCTGAAGAAAGAGGGACTACTGGGGCCACTTTCAGTAAACACTTACACAAGATATTTCAGTAATATGTGAAGGGAGTGTTTGAGGTAAGTTTTCTTTGGAAATCATTAGAAAAAGCCCTTATTACCAACAGAGAGGTCATTGAAATGAGAATTACTAGTTTAAAATATGATGTCAGAGAAGTTTTTCTTTTCCAACTCAGAACTCGTTCTGCTCTAACAAATGGGAGGCTGCTCCATGAAGTAGCCAATATTGTTTTAAGGAATTCAAAGTAATAGTCAAAGAATAATAACCAATGCTTATTTGTTTTTTTGTTTGTTTTAATGCAGTTACACTTGAGTACAAATAAAACCAAAGCTCAATATAAGCTTACTATGAATTTCTCTTAGAGTCTAGACTTTCCATCACTTTGGAAGAATAAGAGAACATATGTTCCTTTATATGCATGCATACTTATGGTCTCTGGATAGAAGAAAGCCTTTTTCTAAGATGAGGATCTTGCCCTGATGCCTTTAGCCAATATTTGGGGTTCCAGCCAAAAATCTCAGGAAAGTTGACAGCCTGGTTTATCCCTGTAGGGTATTAGCCACCCTATAAAATTTTAGAAGTATTTATATCGGCTATACAAAAACACCTCTTCTATCTGAGGGAAAGGCAACCCTTTTCACTTAACTTAAAAAAAAATCAAAAGTCAAGCTGTAACACTATAAACCACCATGTATGAAAGATCACCTTTAAAATCACCTATAAACGCTAGACCTTCTGATTTGCACGTGCATGTGTAGCTCATGAATAACATGCACTTTATTTCCGTTTATTTTAGCTTGTACAACAACCAAAAGAGTTGTTCTGGGGTCACCAGCTGCCTTTTGCTCACTCCAGCTGATCAATAGTACTAAAAAAATGAGAAGGGACAGGAAGAATGGACAGGACGTCACTTGGAGGAGGAGAGAGCAGTGTGACTAAAATGTCTACATTTCTACAGTGCGAGGAAATGTTTTATGCCAATGCATGTTTTATGTCAATCAAACATATAAAAGTTACTGTGGCTGCGTAAGGCCATAAAGATGCACTTTTAAACTCTTAAAAATAAGGTACCATAATTACATCTTATAGAACTGTGTGTCCCATGAGTCTCTTTGCTGTTTTTAAGATACCCATGGTGAATGAGGTAAAGGAAGGGGGAGGGAATGGGGAGAGAAACCCTTTGAGTTCTGTGTGCAGAAAAATGCACAAGCTGTCCAGATTTGCATGTAGGATCTCCCTCTCTTTCTTTCTGATTTATTAACTTTAATAACTGTGGGATCTCTCTCAACTTTGGTTTTGAGAACTGAAGTCATTACAGTTCAAGAATATTTTTTCCCCTAAAGTAATCTCTGGTGGTGTCAGTCATCTGGGAAAGTGAAACGGCTTTGTTTCTTTTTCTTTCTTTCTTTTAACCCTTAACTAACATCCTAGACATTTCTGCTTTGAAATTGAACTTTTGTGTATTCACCACAATGATACTTATTCAGCAGTAATACACTTAGACATCAGAAATATTTGTAGCTGAAGTTACTAGTGTTATTGAATAGCTCTGAGGGTCTCATTTTGGATAAAGAGGCTCATGAGCAGTGGAGCTGAGCAGAGATGCTGCGAGGTGATGGGATCAGGCCGTCCTTCAGCTTCCATGCTTAAGGAGCCAGCCGATCCTCTGGAGGTGGGACAGTGTCCTCTTTCTGACCCAGAAGCGACTCCATGCCTGCCTCTCTGTCTTGTAGTTCTTGACTCTCTGAACATCTTAAGTTTGTCCAAAGCTTTGCTGGGCGAGAACATGGAGCTAGACTCAGGAATGTATGAAGAAAGTATTGGCTTTACCTGTAACTAACTGTGCCTACTGGATACTTTCCCTGCTTAGTTTCATTTTATCTTCTGTAAAACAAATTAGACTAAATGATTACAAAACAGCTCTGAACAACTCCTCAGGTTCCTGTTGAAGACAAGTGTGTAAGAAGTCCCAGTGGTGGCTGGAGATGCAATTCTCTATGTGATTCCAAATGCATGTATCTCAGTGGAGCAGAGTTCTCACTCTGAGTATGTAGGAAATAGGCTTAACCAACACAATCCCCTATCCCATCAGAGAAGGTTTGCATATGGGACAAGGATGGTTTGATGCTATTGTCATCATTGAAAGGCCTTGGGGAACGGGGAGGCGCCTGGGTGGCTCAGTCAGTTAAGTGTCCGACTTTGGCTCAGGTCATGCTCTTGTGGTTCATGAATTCAAGCCGCACATAGGGCCATCTGGCTCTGCTGACAGCTCAGAGCCTGGAGCCTGCTTCAGATTCTGTGTCTCCTTCTCTCTCTGCCCCTTCCCAGCTCATGTTCCGTCTTTCTCTCTCTCAAAAATAAATGAACACTAAATAAAAATGAAAGGCCTTGGAAGTCATGATTCATCTAAGTCATGAGAAATTTCCACATGTCCATTGGATCTCACTTTTATAGTCCTATAGACAGAAAGTGAAACAATAAGGGATTTAAAAAGTCCATTTAAATGTAAGAATTAAATAAACAACCTTCCCTGAGTTTATCATGGATGAAGACAACAAAGGTACAAGAACAACTTGAGTCACATTATGAAGTCCCTGCCATAAACCCATGGTGTAGCATTTCTGGTCATTCTACAACCTCAACTGGGTAAGAAGGGACGCCTCAAAATTTACTTGGTAAAACCTCATTGTTTTCTTAGTAGGTTGGAATCATTTAAGTTAAAGATGATTTGTAATCAAGTATAAAAATGTTTAAAAGAATCAAATACACAGTATTAGCCTTTTTATGTTTAAAAGATGTGCATATTTAATAATTTATATACTTGAAATATGTAAGAGAATGTTACCTACCAGAGTAAACAGGTCGGTTTTAAAAATTTTCAATTTACAATGAATAATTGAGTAACTGCTTTGGACCTGTGATTTTAAGTGGAAATCTTACTAAGTTTGTATAGTATATTATTTAAGAGAAAGTAATTCTCATCAGTTCTATAAATTTAATCATTAATTATGTGAGTTATGTCAGTACTTGGGAAAGTTTTGCATGCTAGGTCAGATAATTGAACTCTCCCTCAAAAAAGAAATCAAATATATTAAATGTATGAAATGCATTTAATATATTTAAAGAAATCTTATTACCAACTTTATAAATAACTTAAAGTATCTTAAAAGTGACTGCTGAACATTTACTGGACTTGTAAATAAAATAATAAGATTGCAAACTAAACTTAAAAACTTAAGGAAAAACTAGATTTTGGATTTGTAACTTCAATAAACCAGATAATAATTTTAAAGCTAAAGAAAGGCTCATAAAAGTTTTTTTGAAGTGCACAAAACACATCCTGAAGCAAACTTCAGATTTAGCTGCTAATATAGCTTAAACTGACTTGAAATGTCTTTCTTAGTTGTTCATATACTCTAAATTAAACAAATAATTGCAATGTTATCTCTTTGTCTGATGTACAGTAAGTCCAGGCTTAATCACAGAATAGAGAAAGTAAAGATTTTCCCGAAAGGCCAGTATATGTTTTGGAACTATTTTTCTAAAAGTCATTTAGGATTGATCCAACTATTTCACTCCAATAGAAACTCTTCCTTTGGAAACAAACAAAACATAAAAGAGGAAACATTTCACTACATATACAAAATTATGCATTTATTATTTCTTTCAATGATAGTATCTATATCATGCATGATTTATTCATTGGTTATTTTAAGCCAAAGAAAATTTTACTTGACTTTTCCCTATTTTTAATAATAAGCATGTATTAAATACTTACCATGTGCCATATTATTAGCACATATTGTGGATCATGCATTTTCATTATTCCTGAACCTAATTAATGAACCCAATTCTACTTTTTGTTTGACTTACACCTAAACCCTTTTTATATATAATTATATCTTATCACTCATTGTAAAGCATCTTCTGTGTGATTACTGGGTATTAAATCCAGTGAAATGCAATGTGAGAAAACAAGAAAAGTAGTTCTTATTCTTGAGAGGCTCCATTTCAGAAAACCTCAGAACTAAGTGCTCAGAACTAAAATGCTCCAGTTAGAGTCCCAAATTACCTGTTATTCTAGAATGTAGGTTGGCACAATAGAGCAAAAATACTTGATTCCTAGTCCCAACTTAGGATAATTTAGGCACATTAACTTGGGAACTTGGTCTTAAACAATTTAATTCACTAAATTATGCCTAGGGACATTCAAAATAAGCAGCAGAACAAAACTTAAAAATCTCCAACAGGAAAAGAATTTCTACATTTGTCATAAGAATTTCCACATCGCCAGAATCTATTTACAATAAAAAGCTCCTGCAACTATCAAGAATGTGTTCACTCAGGCTATTTCACTCATGTAAAAGCTATTTATGGTTTATACTACAAAATGTATTCTTTCCAGTATCATTAAAAAAAATTTTTAATATTTTATTTTTGAGAGAGAAACAGAGCATAAGCAGGGAGGGGCAGAGAGAGAGGGAGACACAGAATCTGAAACAGGCTCCAGGATCTGAGCTGTCAGCACAGAGACTGACGCATGGCTCAAATTCATCAACCGTGAGATCCTGACCTGAGCCAAAGTCAGATGCTTAACCAACTGAGCCACCCGGGCACTCCTCCAGTATCAATTTAAAAATGAGAATCGTCCTGCATTTATGGCTATATCCTGGTAAACACAAAAATGCTATAGAATAAGAGGACAGTGTCCTCTGAAAATACAGTTATAAAAATTATGCACTGGTTTTTATTCACCCCAGTTTGCAAATTAGTACATTTTTGCCCTGGTTAATGATTTTATGACAAACCTGATGACATCAGGTTGGTGATGTCAAGTTAAGATACCACAGTAAATTCAAGTGTTGATTAATCTTTTTGCTCCAAACACATAGCAATGATAGGTGAACTTTGAAAAAGACAATAAAAAAATGCATAGTCAAGCTCTACAGTATCACTGTAGACCACACATGGAACAATGTCCAAACATAGAGTGGATAAGCGATATGTCTGCTGGGTTCCAAGCCTGGAAACAAGGAATAACAGCCACTATTTCAACCAGTGTTGACTAAAAGGGACACAAACTGCTCCAAGTAATAGGAAAACAGAGCTAGATTTGCATCTTTGAAATCTTTGATGATGCAATGATTTCTCAAAGTTCTTGGGGAATGTTATACTAATTTGATTCAGTATTTTTTATCTTTTTGTTAGGGAGAAGCAGCTTTCGAGGCTTCTAGCTAATCCTTCCTCCCAGAGTAGCCATTTCTTTGCTTGTATAGGAACCAATATGAGCATTCCACGCATAGCTGGGTATGTCTCCTCCAGTTGGGAATTCAGGCACTGAGAAAATATCCTTGGGGTGGGTTCAGGACCCTCTGGACAGACCTAGGTCAAAACTCCATTTGTTACTTCACTTTTATGACTGCTAGACCATTGTGTTATCTTGGACCCCTAAGAATTAGCAGCAGTTCAGACCCGGTATCCAATATTTACTGAAAGCCTGAAAATGTCTGTTACTCCAATGACAGGTCACCTGGGTAAATAGTTACAACTCGTTTTGAGAAAGGAGAGGAGAAGATTCATGATATCAACTTATGGGAATGTAGCTGAGTCCTTCTTTAAGCAGACTCTGCCTTCCCTTCATTCAAAAGTTTCTGGGTCTGTGAATTGGCTCAGGTCTGAGGATTGAATGAGATCATGGCTTTCTATTGTGGTGATACAGACTATTCACCAGACTTAGAATCTTTACTACTTATTTATATTAAGTAATATTTGCATAGGCTGTCCACCTATCTCAGTCGTAGAGATATCATAACCAATTAACCGTTACCAATGCTCTGTCTGAATCAAACTATTCTGATTGTTACTTCAGCCCTACTACCCATTACAGTTACCATGCACACCATGTTTCTTGTGGTTAATTACTGCTGACCTCATTGAAGAAAGGATCCAATTATCCCCAAATAAGTCAGGGGGAACTTTTCCAATGTCAGTATCTGACACAGTCATCCACAGCTAGCCAAGAAGGGTCCCTATAGAGTCTATCAAAGATGCCAGGTCTCCTTTTTCTAGTGTTACTTTTTCAAAGTCTTGGTGAAAGGAATGTCTGCTGAACCTACTAAGGAACATAATTAGGGATGGGTGACCAGGTTACACTTAATAAATCTCCAGCATTCTTGCCTACCTATGCTTATTGTTTTATTTTTCTATACCTTATCATGGAAGCTGTGGGATTTCACCTTTTATTTATTTAACATAGGCCTTCATGGATTCTAGGTTTCAACTAACCAACCAAGAAATCTGTTACAGACTAGGTCTGAAAGCAGTGAAAGGTGGTGGGAGGTCTTTAGAACAGTCAGCTTTCACCTGCAAGAAAATGACTCCAGTGAGTGTCTTTAATATTCTTCAGACAAGAAGAGGCTAGTGACTTCAGACAGTAGAGGAAAAGCTCTCCTAGTGAGAAGGAATGTTGGTGGTATTTGGTGATTCAAGTTACACAGTTTCACCAATATCTATCCAAATGTCCTAAAACCAATCCTCAGAGTTCCATTATGTGTGGATCAATACCCCAACTTTAACATGAGAGGCATAGCAATGTCGTAAATTCATCAGTATTGTATTGGTCCCTGGAGTATGTAAGGCCTTAGTTATTAGAAAGCTCACTCATACAGCTATAAGAAAAAAGGATTCTTTCACAGCAATTATAGAAGCTGACTAGTTTTCCAACCTGTGCTTTAAGTTATAAATTCAAATAATTAAACTTTTAAATATTTTATGTTCTATGGTACAGTCATAAATAGGCAGTTCACTGTCCTACATTTCATTTCATCTATAATATTCTATTAAAAATGCTAAATGGTTTCCCAAATTCTTAACTTTAATAACTTGACTCTGACATCTTCTGATGAAAGGTTTTTAATGTAAGAGTTTTATAACGCACACACAAAAAGTACACAAATCATGAAGACATCTTGACAAATTTTTACAAAACGACACACCTTTGTTATCAACACCCAGGTCAAGAAACAGGACGTTATCAAAACAACACCAGAAGCCCTACATACACTGTTTTTATCAGTACAAATATAAAAATTATCCTCATTTTTAAATGTATAGATTAGTTTTATCTATTTTTTAAATGTTTATTTATTTATTTTGAGAGAAAGAGCAAGCAGGGGAGGGGCAGAGAGAGAGAGAGAGAGGGAGAGAGAGAATCCCAAGTAGGCTCCACACTGTCAGTGCAGAGCCTGATGCAGGGCTTGAACTCATGAACCATGAGATCATGACCTGAGCTTAAATCAAGAGTCAGATGCTCAACTGACTGAGCCACCACCCCTAGTTTTAACTATTGTTATACTCTGTATATAAATTAAATATGCACATTTTAAAATTAGCTTATATCCCTAGAATAAACCCTAGTTTGATTTATTAAGTTTAATTTATGATTTTGTATCTATGTTCATCAGAAAGCCTGGTTTCTATTTTTCCTATATATTATTGTCCTCCTGAAGTTTTAGTATCAAGGTTATGCTGGTCCTATAAGATGAATTTGGAAATACTCATTTTCTCTTTATAGTATCTGTAAGAATTTGTATTATTTCTTCCTGAAATATCTGGAAGAATTCATTAGTGAGGCAATTTGATCCTGGCATTTTCTTTGTGAGGTTTTTGTCAATAGATTCAATTAATTTAAAAGACATGGAGTGTATTAGTTTCCTGTGACTGCATCACAAATTACTGTGCACTTTATGGCTTAAGACAACAGAAATTTGTTGTTTCACAATCTTGATCAATATATCTTCAATATGATGAACAGAAAAAATATGCAGCCGAGAATCCTTTATGCAGCAAGTCTGTCATTTAGAATAGAAGGAGAGATAAAGGTCTTCCCAAACAAACAAAAACTGAACGAATTCGTCACCACTAAGCCAGCCCTACAAGAGATCCTAAGGGGGATCCTGTGAGACAAAGTACCAGAGACATCGCTACAAGCATGAAACCTACAGACATCACAATGACTCTAAACCCATATCTTTCTATAATAACACTGAATGTAAATGGACTAAATGCAACAACCAAAAGACATAGGGTATTAGAATGGATAAAAAAACATGATCCATCTATTTGCTGTCTACAAGAGACTCATTTTAGACCTGAGGACACCTTCAAATTGAGAGTGAGGGGATGAACTATTTATCATGCCACTGGAAGTCAAAAGAAATCCGGAGTAGCCATACTTATATCAGACAAACTAGACTTTAAATTAAAGGCTATAACAAGAGATGAAGAAGGGCATTATATAATAATTACAGGGTCTATCCATCAGGAAGAGCTAACAATTATAAATGTCTATGTGCCAAATACCGGAGCCCCCAAATATATAAAACAATTACTCACAAACACAAGCAACCTTATTGATAAGAATGTGGTAATTGCAGGGGACTTTAACACCCCACTTACAGAAATGGATAGATCATCTAGAAACATGGTCAATAAAGAAACAAGGGCCCTGAATGATACATTGGATCAGATGGACTTGACAGATATATTTAGAACTCTGCATCCCAAAGCAACAGAATATACTTTCTTCTAAAGTGAGTACTGAAAGATATGAATTTATTGCCATTATGATGTTTGTAGAGTTGGAGTTTCTGGTGGTGTTCTCTGGTCCTTTCTAATCTTTGTTGCTTTTGATATATATATGTATATATATATATATATATATACATATATATATCAAAAGCAACAAAGATATACACATACATATATGTGTATATATGTATGACTTGAGCCAAAGTCTGACTCTTAACTGACTGAGCCACCCAGGCGCCCCACAAACTCCTTTAATTTTTGTTTGTCAGGGAAACTTTTTGTGTCTTCTATTTTGAATGACAGATTTGCTGGATAAAGAATTCATGGCTGCATATTTTTCTGATTCAGCACATTGAATATATCCTGCCACTCCTTTCTGGCCTGCCACGGTTCTGTGGATAGGTCTGCTGCAAACCTGTTGTCCCTCTGTCTTCCCTTGTAGGTTGGGGACTTTTTTTCCCTTGCTGATTTCATGATTCTCTCCTTGCCTGAGTATTTTGTGAATTTGACTATGATATGCCTTGTTGATGGTCGGGTTTTGTTGAATCTAATGGGGGTCTTCTGTGCTTCCTGGATTTTGATGTCTGTGTCTTTCCCCAGGTTAGGAATGTTTTCTGCTGTGATTTTCTCACATAACCCTTCTACCCCTATTTCTGTCTCTTCCTCTTATGGGACCCCTATGATTCTGATGTTGTTTCTTTTTAATGAGTCACTGATTTCTCTAATTCTTAAATAGTGCTCTTTTGCCTTAATCTCCCCCTTTTTTTCTGCTTCATTATTTTCTATCAGTTTGTCCTCTATATCACTAATTCTCTGTTCTGCCTCATCCATCCTTGTCAACGCTGCATCCATCCGTGATTGCAGCTCAGTTATAGCATTTTTAATTTCATTCTATTTTTTACTTCTTTTATCTCTGCAGAAAATAATTCTAATCTGTTTTTGACTCCAGCTAGTATTCTTATTATCATGATTCTAAATTCTGGTTCAGACATCTTGCTTGTGTCTGTGTTGGTTAAATCCCTGGCTGTCATTTCTCCATGCTCTTCCTTTTGGGGTGAATTCCTTCATTTTGTCGTTTTGAAGAGAGAAAAGGAATTAATGAGGTAGAAAAATTAAAATTAAAAAAATTAAAATTAAAAAAATATTAAAATTAAAAAATTAAACACACACACACACACAAATAAAATAAATGATGCTAGATCCTAGGTGTGTTTTGGTCTGGGTGTTGAAAGTGGTTTGACAGATTAAAGGAAAAAAAACTGAAATCGTTTGAGAATTTGAAAAAAAGGAATACACTGAAGTAGACTAAAATGAGATGATAGGAGTAAAATAGAATTTGAAAAAATTTACACAAAAGTAAAGAATATACTAGAAAAAATTAAAGAAAAATAGTTTTTTATAAAAATTAAAAATAAAAATGAATTTTTTCTTTTTCTGTATTCAAGAAAAAGAAAGGAAAAAGAAGAGAAAAAAGAAATCATTTGAAAATTAATACACTGTAGTAGACTAAAATAAAATGATGGAAGTAAAATAGAATTTGAAAAAAATTACACAGAAGTAAAAAATATAGAAAAATAATTAAAGAAAATTATTTTTAATAGAAATTGAAAGTAAAAATGAAGTTTTTCTCTTTTTGCATTCAAGAAAAAACAAATGAAAAAGAGAAAAAAGAAAAAGAAGAAAAAAAGGAAATTGAAAATTTGAAAAGGTTAACACAATGAAGAAGACTAAAGTAAAATGATGAAAGTAATATAGAATTTGAAAAAAATTACACAAAAGTAAAAATATATAGTAAAAATTTTTTTTTTTAATTTTTTTTTTTTCAACGTTTATTTTTATTTTTGGGACAGAGAGAGACAGAGCATGAGCGGGGGAGGGGCAGAGAGAGAGGGAGACACAGAATCAGAAACAGGCTCCAGGCTCTGAGCCATCAGCCCAGAGCCTGACGCGGGGCTCGAACTCACGGATCGCGAGATCGTGACCTGGCTGAAGTCGGACGCTTAACCAACTGCGCCACCCAGGCGCCCCAATAAAAATATATAGTAAAAATTTAAAGAAAAACATTTGTAATAAAAATTGAAAATAAAAATGAATTTTTTCTCTTTCTGTATTGGAGAAAAAGAAAAGTTGTGTTAAAGAGAGAAGAAAAAGAAAGAAAATTGAATAGATGGACCTGCTACCCGATTGAGATAGGACTGAAATTACTTTGTTTTCTCCTAGAAGTCAGACAATGTAGCGCTTTATAGTGCATAAACTAAGTAGGCAGTGATAGTTGTGTTCTTGAAGACTGAATTTGGCCCAGTGTGGCAGGGCTCAGTGTAACGGCTCCATTCTCCACTAGATGGTGCTGCTAGCCTACTGGGGTGGAGTGTTGTGGCGCTGGTAGGTGCGTATGCGCATGCGCGGGAGCAGTGAAAATGGTGCCACCCAGCTACCCAGTCTCTAGTATCTGAACTCTGTTCTCCCCGATCAGCACTTGGACCTGTCCTTTGTCTTGAGCTTTCGTCCACTCCCCACTTCTTCACTGTCTGTGACCAAGCTCCAGGCAGTACCTCTCTCCTGAGGTTTGTCTCAGATGCAGCTGTTTTCCCAGGCCCCTTACTTCTGAAGGACTGCGGCTTTGACCCATTCTGCCCCTCTGCAGGAGGGTCTCACCAAGCAATGGCCAAATGAGCAATAGCCGAATGTCGGCTGCACCCAGGAACTCTTGCTGGACATTGCTGCTGCTGGTGCCCCGAGACTGCAGCCAAGTGCCAGCGTGCCCCAGAAAAAGTTCATGAGATAGTGTAGCAGCAGCTTCTCAGGGATTATGGAAAATCACAACACACATATGGCACCAGGCTTCACCCTTAACCACCTTGCTCCAGTATGTCACCATTTTCTGGGGTCTTCTGGGACCACGTGGCTTCAACAGTCTCTACCAAATGTCCTTCCAGCTGTGGAACCGCTTTTCCTCCTGTGGCCTGAGAACCTCCTGGACCCCACTCTGTTCCTAGGGACTCGCCCTTCCCACCAGAGCACCACCAGGTATTGAGCTGTGGAGCTGCAGACTTTGCACTCCCCTTGCTTACAGTCTTGATGGAATTTAAACCCTCTCCTTTCTCCTTTCTCCTTACTCCCTTTTTAGTTTAGTCCCTGTGGCTGTTTCCAATTTTCCACTTTCTCTCCAGCTGCTTTTGGGGAGGGGTGCTTTTCCGTATACTCCCTGCCCCCAGTCTCCATCCTCTCTCTGCCTGCAAAAGCGGCTCCCTGCCCACCGTTGTCTTCTCTCTCCCCAAGTTCACCTCTCCCTGCCGCATACCTGCTGAATTCTGTGGTTCAGGCTGTGCAGATTGTTGTGTTAATCCTCCAATCATTTTTCTAGGTGTGTAGGATGGTTTAGTGTTGGTCTGGCTGTATTTCATGGATGCAAGACACACAAAAAAACTTCCATGCTGTTCTGCCATATTGGCCCCTCCCCTTAATTTACTTTCATTGTTGAAGATACTTGTTCTGGATATAGAATTCTAGATTGGAGGGTTGTTTTCAGTATTTTAAAGGTGTCATTTCATTGCCTTCTATCTTCCTATATTTTTTGGAGGTCAGTTCTCATTTATTGTTTCTCCTTTGAAGGTAGTGTGGGGTTTTTTTCTGGTTGCTTTTAAGAATCCTCTCATGGTCTTTGGTTTTTAGCAATCTTATTATGATGTATGTAATGTTATTCCATTTATATAATAATAATAATTATTATTATCATATATAATATGTATGTATATAAATTATATTATTATAATTATCATGTTATATTCTACTTCTTAAACCTATGAGTTGAGAAATTACATATGTTTGGGAAAACTCCTATTATATATATACATATACATATGTGTATGTATACATACATATTTTTTTCATCTTTTTCACATACATCTCTACTATTCTTTCTGTGTTTTTCATTATTTTTTCTCTGGGTGTTTTAGTTTGGGTATTTGTTTTATTAAGCTTTCTTCCAGTTTATTAATCCTTTTTTCTGCTGTGTCTAGTCCACTGCTAAGCCCATCTAATGATGTGTTAATTTAGGCATTATATTTTCAGACCTAGAATGTCTATTTGATGCTTTTGAAAATAATATGTCCATTTCTCTGGTTACTTTTATCTACCTATTCATTCTATCTATGTTTTCTTCTATTTTCTGGAATATATTTATTATAGTTATTTTGAAGTCCTTATCAGATAACTTCAATATTTGAATCATCTTTGCTTTGATTTTGTTATTATTGTTTGTTTGTTTCTATTGTTTTTTGGTTATGAGGCCTCCTCCTCCCCTCCTTCTCCTTATTCCCCTCCTCTTCCACCTCTTTGGCAAGTCTCTTAATTTTATTTGAATTCCAGCAGAATATATGCAAAAGTGTAGATATCTCAGATAACTGGGTCACTCTTCTCTCTGGCAGGTCTATATGATTCTCATTATAAAACAGGGATGTGTAAGTCAGGGTTGGATTGCAGCTATAGTAGTAGTCAGTCTACCTTTGGTGTGCTCCTGGCCATTCCAAATTATCAACTAAGAGACTGAGATCCTAAATTCTAATCCTTAGCCTATAATAGTGTTGAAAGCTCTGTCTGCTTTAGAGATGGTTTACACTTTGACAAATGTCCCTAGGGGACCAATTGCTGTTAAGTTTGAGGTCCCCCAATTTATTCTGGTTTCTCTGTGCATGTATTAAGGTAGTATTGCTCAGCTTTAAACCCATTGTTATATATTCTCCCTGTAACACTGGAGATTCTCCACATTTCTCTTTGCCAAATGGCAACCTGTTAAATGCTTCTAACAGAGCTAATAGAGGGTGCTATGAATCTAGGGAGGCAAGTGCTATGAATGAATCTAGAGGATAATACTGGAGAAGAGACTTGTTTATTCCTGTTTGCTTTATGTGAACTTCCTGTTTGCTTCTGTTTCCTGTCCATGGCTCCACAAACTCACTTCTTGACACCCAATGTCGCAGTTCATTCAAGTCCAGTTTGTAGTTTTTCCAACACTTGAAAGAACTAGCCTCCTTGTGCTCTCTCAGAGACATCAGAGCTGGGGGTGGGGGGGTGGGGGGGGGTGTTGCAGACCAGTGGAAGCCCTACTTTGAACTCAGAGACATTTGCACCAACTGAGCAGCACTTCTTTTCCAGAGGTTTGAACTTCAACATCTTGGGGTCCCTACTCTAAACTTTTCCAGTTTATGAATTCTAACCTCTTTTGTTCATTCACTCAAGTCTTGAGTGTGATATCTATCTCCTGCTACTGTTATCTCTATCATATATTAGTGTTCTTTTTTTTAAACCTTTTTAGATCTGCAATACATAGAGTAAATTAATAAAATAAATGGTATGGTTTCTGTTTCCTGATTCTACTATGAATGATACAGAACATTTACTTATTTGCAGACCAATATAATTGTGTACTTAGAGAATATTAAGGAATCAAAGAGAAGCTACTATAATCATAAAATGCATTTAACACAGTCATAGGATATGAGCTCAAAATATAAAGATAATTTTATTTTTATATACTACCAATAAAAAAACAGGGGGGAGGAAGTAAAACAAAAAGCATTTACCCAAGTCTCAAAAAAATTGAAAGTTTATACACTGGAAGTTAAAAAACATTGCTGAGAGAAATTACAGACCTAGTAAATGAAGGGACACACTATGGCAGTTTTAAAAAAGTGTCTACAAATTTTGTGATACCCCTCTCTTCACAAGGCGGGTTCTAATTCTTCTCCCCTTGATTGTGGGCTATCCTTATAAAAATAAAGCCATGAGGGCATGTAATCCTTGGGAGAGTAGAAAGGGGGCTCATGAAGGGTTGGTAATGTTCTGTTTTTTAATATAGCAGCTAGGTATGAATTGTTATGTTTTGAAAAATCAGTACAATGTCAACTCATGTGCACTTTTCAGTATGTATACTATACTTTCTTAAAGCGTAGAAATAAATATATAAAATAAAAACCTGTGGCAGATATAGGTGAAATATAATATCTTGAAATAAGGATGCTCATTATCACTGCTTCTATTCAACATTGTACTAGAAGTTCTTTTTTTAATGTTTTTTTAATGTTTATTTACTTTTGAGAGAGAGAAAGAGAGACAGATTGTGAGCAGGGGAGGGGCAGAGAGAGAGGAAGACACAGAATCTGAAGCAGATTCCAGACTCTGAGCTGTAAGCCCAGAGCCTGACGTGGGGCTTGAACTCGTGAATGGTGAGATCATGATCTGAGCTGAAGTCAGACACTTAACCGACCAAACTAACCAGGCACCCCTGTACTAGAAGTTCTTAGATGACACAGTTAAGCAAAGAAATAAAGAGTAGTTATTAGCACTAAAAGGAAAAAATTAAAGCTGTCATTACATGTCCCCAATATGATTTCATATGTGGAGAATGCAAAATAATATCAGATAATGCATTAGCATGAAAAAATGTATTTAGAATTTTTATATACAACAAGTTATATAAAAAAATATTATATACCATTTATAATACACACATTTATTTATAAATGTTATGTAACAATGGCATTTAACAAAAATAAACCACATTGTTTATAATATCAAAACACCAAACATGTGAGAACAAATCTAATAAAAATGTGTAAAACCTCTATAAAGAAACTATAAATATAATTAAGAGATACTTTTAAAAGACCTTGATTTATGGAGGAATACACCATATATATGGATTTGAATACTAAATATTATAAAGATACTAATTTACCTAATGTTGATTTTTAGATGCAAAACAATCCTAATCAAAATCTCAACAGGTCAGTGATGACTTAGATTTCTTCCTTTGAAAGTTAGCTATATGATTATGGTGTCCACTGGCATTAGCAAAAGTGATCTATACAGGTTTTGAGTGGTTATACAGATATTGAGGAATTGGGCTTTCCTATTGTGCAAGTACCCATGGCCTCTGAGCTTAGGTCTACATAACGTTTCTCAGGTGGATGACTGGTCAGTGAATTTAGCAATTTAGTGTAATTTATGATCAGTGACTAATAATTGCAAAATAATTTTATAAGAACCCATGCTAATTACTAAAATAGATAAATTAAATTCTAGCATGGCTAGAATTAATTAATTCAAAAAGTCTGAAATATAGATGCTCCCACTAGCTTGGCTTTTACTTACTAGTGTATTATTTTTAGAATATGCAATATAAAAATTATATTTTGAGTTTGTGATAAAGGAGAAAGGATGAAAAATTTTGGATTTTCACTGTATTGTATTCAAAGAAACTTTTTGAAAAAGACACCCTTGATGAGAATGAAAATGGCTCTGGGTCACTTTGAACACTATGATAATTATGAAAATACTAGTATGGTTTTTTTGTTTATTTTTGATTTACATTATCATCAAATGGAAATGCATTCAAATGCACCCCATCACTCTGAGGCTCAGAAGAGAAAAAACTCATCCCCTTCAAAGCAGTTAAAAAATCAATGCTCTCCTTCTCCTCCCCATCTCTAGAATATTGCTTTATTATTTCCTCTCTTCTGCTTTCACTCTACAAACAGGTTTGTTTCTCTTTCATTGAAAAACAAACAAAAAGTTTTCTATGAAACATTAACCCCCTCTTGCTAAAGCCCTATTCCTCTGTTTTCCTCTTCAGTCAAGCTTCTTCAAAAATAATATACTATGCAAGTTAATGTGTCTTTATATTCGAAGTGACCATTAATCTTGTCTCTTGTATAATCCTATTGCTCCATAATTGTTGAATACGATAAACTACATTCAGTTCTTACTTGGTTTTTCTATCCTCTTCAGCCTTCATTTCACCACTTCTTTCTCCTTGAAATTCTTCCTTCCCTAGGCATCTGCCACTCCATATTGCACCCCCTTCCAGCCTTTGTTCCATCTTGGTCTTCTTCACTAATTATTCTTTCTTCACTTAAATATAAGTTTTCACCAAGATTTATCTTTACTGTTTTTTCTTTTCTCAGTCTGTATCTATTGCTGGATGATTACATCCATCCTGCTGAAAATTGTGTTTCTAACATAGACCTTGCCTTAAAATCTAATTGCCTATTAAAATTTTTCACCTAAATGTCCCATGAATGAGTAGTCAAAATCAACATCTCCTGGAACAACTTTCTATTTTCCCATTTCCCCCACCTGCGCAACTATTTTACCTGATTTTCTGTAACCCCGTTGGTAATTTAGCATCTACGTAGTTTCACAAGCCTAAAACGCAAAGATGTTTATAATCTTTACGTTCTTCATCCCTGGACATATCCAACTAGACATCAGGTCTTAGCTATCACATCTCTCAAATGTCTCTTAAAGGTAGCTCTTCCTGGTCACTTTCATTATCATTGTCTTAGTTCTGTATCTTTCCATCTGTTATATTGACTTCTGTGTTCATTCCTGACTTTCCTGTTTCCAATCTCCTCCCTCTGCAGCCTTTTCTTTATCTACTAGGTGAACTGTCTTATTAAAATGCAAATCTGACACTTCTCTGTTTTCAACTTTCCTAGGGTTCTCCACTCCCCAGGCCCAGGCTCAGCCTCCTTACACTGGTATTCACAGCCCTGGCTGATCCGGCCCATGAACCGCTCTCCAGTTTTCTGTAGCAATAATGAACCAATGACCTCTTCTCTGAGCTATGTGGCTTATTTCTCTCTGCCTTCACAGATGCTATTTCTTTTTCCTCCTGTGCTTTCCCCATTTTGCCCAATCTGATAGATTCCTATCTATACTTTATAACTGCTTCTGGGAAGTTCTGCCCTGACAGAAATTAGTAATTTCTTTGTTCTACTTGTGTACCATCTTCATATTTCTATTACTACACCTACGACAGTGGCTAGTGTCTGCCTCAGACACTACACTGTAAATTCCTTGAGAATAGGAGCCACGGCTTATATTTTTCTAGCATCTAGCACAGTGCCTGACACATAGTAGATGCTGTATTTGTTCAACTGAATTCACTCTATGTTGATCTCTAGCAAGAGCATGGATTCACAAATGAACAGCAGATCACATTGACTGATTAATTTAATAAAACCTCATTATCATGTGGTGTCTGCCCACTGCACTGGCCTCTGGGGATACAGAATAAATGAGAAATCATAGTCCTTACCTGCATGGGGCATAAAATCCCGGAATTATCAGTGTCTTCCTCTTTACCTTGCTGCGACAGTGGTTTCCTGATCTCCAGGTTGCTCTGCTTTCTCTCTTCCCTGTTTCTTGTGGTTTGTTTGAATTTCACGCTAATCTAAATTCCTCACGAACACCTTCCATCACCTGCTCATTGATCCATGACCTGTTCTTTTGACTGAATTGCATTTTAAAGGTCCCTGGCTTAACTTTGCTGGGCCTAATGCTGACTGCCGTGAAATGACCCCTGTCCCAAGTGACTATCATTCATGTTTTTCCAAAAAAAATACAATGTACCTACAGTGTTAACACAAATAAGCCCATGTCATATTAGCAAATATGGTAAATCCAAGACCAGTAGACCAGAAATAACCTGCCTCTTGTTATCTTATGCGGTCATGTGCACCAAATTGGAATATTTCTTTCCTCAAAGGTGGGAACCAAGTCAGAGGCCATCTGTGTGGCCCTTGCTCACCAGTCCTGAGTGACCAATAATTAATTTAGGCCAAATGTAATTACTCCCTAGTTAACAGTAGTTTTTCTGCACTTTCCTCAGTTGGCTCTGGAGACACACAATTGAGTGTGATGTATGAGTCCTGGCACAGAATGAAATCTGAGCCCTGTGGAAGGACACAGACAGGGGAGGCTGCTCTGTGCCTTGCTGATGAAAGTATGGGTTCAGCCCTCTTATCTGAAGTGCAGCATAGGGGTGTTTTCAAAAAGCCTGAGTCCAGCCTGCAAAGAAAGAACTGGGGGACACTTCACTTTCTTTGACTTTTTGAATCTTATCACCTCCCTTTGTGCTGTAGAACAATTTACACTGCTCTGAGGGAAAGGGACCAGTGTGTTTGTTGAAGAAAGGGAGGAATCTAGGGGAGGGAGGTTACTTATAGTGAACTGGACTTATTTTTTTGTCAGAAAGTTATAAGATCAAGCCAATTGGAAATATTCCAATATATATAAATTTTCCTTTAAGGGATGAAAGATCATTCAGCTATTCTATAACCAAATCACTACATTCATTTATTATTTTATGAAATGAACAATGTCTTGGGTTTTTTTTTTTCTTGAAAACAAAACTTGAGAGTGTTTCACTAGCATTCATTCCCTGAACTGTAAGGGAAAGGAAAAGAGAAAGGAAGTGGGAAAATGAGAGAAGAAAGAAGAGGGGAAAGGAACAAAAAAATTGATAAAGGAAATAAGGAAGGATGCAGAGAGGGAAAAAGGGAGGGAGGGAAGGAGAAAAAAAAGTAATTTTTACTTCGTACTTACTATGTACCAAAGTTAGGCCAAATGGCATGCGTCTGCCTACCCCCCGCCCTCACCACACAGTTGTGCATTAGGATCATGGTCAGCCAAGCTGATCCTTTCTCTCCTAGAGAATACTGGAGGCAGACTCTCAGACTTCTAAATAGTCCACGTGGGCTCACCCTTACCCTCATCCTTGCCCACATTTGTGTTGGGAATGTCCCACAGAAATCTCAACAAAGGTAAAAATGACTGACTAGTATGAGGGCCTGGTTCGTTCTCTCTCTCTCTCTCTCTCTCTCTCTCTTTAGTAAAGGATTATAAGAAACGCAAATTTTCATTAAACCACCATAAATTGGTTAGAATTCTTACATGGGACTTGGAATTTCTGCACACAATATAACTATTGAAAATTACCTTCTACCTGAAGTGAAAGTGTTTTAAAACAACGTTTTGGAACTTACATCTTACTTGTGTTAATGCCCTTTAGTCCAACACCAGTACATTTGGAGTTGAATAAGCTGTGTTTATAGACTTGTTTCAGTGAGGGCAAATGCACACTGTGGAAATGGCAGGCATCTCAGTAAGAGGGTGTGAGAAATTACTAGAGGATTTGGGGGAGAGTTCATGGAGGCAGGGCTTTGCTCTGGATTGGATAATGCCAGGAAGTGGAGGGTAATCCTACAGTTGAGTGTCTGAGTAAAACCTACTTAGTAGGAGGGAAGACTAGAGAGAACAAAGCTATTGGTGAGAAAGCAGCAATTACTCATTTAGTCCAGATAGGGGAACATATTCATATTTATGTCTGTGCTCAGGTATGACCAAGGAGTGCTCTTATTTTTGTCCTGATAGACAGTGGATGCCTGGGCTGATGTTGGTGTTTTATGAAATTGCTTATGTTCAAAAGGAGAAAGGCACAGCCTAGCTGGCAGTGCCAGGCCAACTCCCGAGGTCAGGGACCTCTTTGCTCTTCCTCACGTGGAAGCTAGAATTCACTGAAGTGAAGGCAAAATGATGGAATTTGGTTTATAAATTTAGAAATTCAAATAAAAAGACACATTTATTTCCATTTCCCAAAAGACTCTAAAAGGAATCTACTTTTTTTTTAAGTTTATTTATTTATTTTGGGAGAGACAGAGACAGTGCCAGCAGGGTAGGGGCAGAGAGAGAGGGAGAGAGAGAGAGAGAGAGAGAGAGAGAGGGAGAGAGAATACCAAGCAGGCTCTTCACTATCAGTGCAAAGCCTGATATGGGGCCTGAACTGAAGATATGTGAGATCATGACCTGAGCCTAAAACTGAGTCAGACACTTAACAGACTGAGCCACCTAGCTCCACCCCCCCCAAAGGAATCTACTTTTTAAGGTTAAGTGAATGTGAAATAAAGTGAAGATGCTGGTTATTTTGAGATGTATCTAATAAAACAGACAAAAAGATATAATTATTATCTAGTTGTTTAGGACATTCTGTATATTCACTTTTTTATATTAATATTACATTTTTAACCTGTGGTGATATGTTGATAAGTTGGCATGTTTTATTATTTTTAAATTAAGTTATCAAAAAAGGCAGGATTCTACATAAGTTTTTTTTTTAAGTAGGCTTCACACCCAGTGTGGAGCCCAACGTGGGGCTTGAACTCATGACCCAGAGATCAAGACCTGAGCCGTGATCAAAAGTCAAAGGCTTAGCTGACAGAGCCAGCCAGGCACCCCTTTACATAAATATTTTTTATGTAAATATTGCATTCAGAATAATACATGAAGAAAAAAAAGAATAAGACATGAAGTATATACTGGAAATACAAGAAAATATTATTAATATAAGAAATTTTAAATGAGATAAGGTATGTTATTGTATCCCAGGATTTATGACAGGTCTACCTAGTGAAGTCTGGGTCAAAACATGAAGAAAAAGTTGAGAACTTAGACAATCAGAGAATACTTGTCAATGATTCAAAAAAGCTAGTAACTAGAAAAATAGTTTTCCTTTGAACTTATCCTCAAAGTGCCTTACTTTTCAACTTCAATTTGCGAGTATAGATTTGGCCTTCATTTTGTAAATATAAAAAAAATGTTTGAAAGGTAGTTAGAGACTAGAATAGAGATAAGACACAAACCATGAAAGCAAAGCAAACTGAAAAACCCAAGTGAATACTGTGGACACTCCTAGACTAAACTGATCGAGTGAATGAGTTTGGAACATATTTGATATTACATTTAAAACTGACATGTTACTTCTTAAATGTTTAAATTTGGGTTTGAAGGAGTTCCTCAAAGATCTCTAAAATTACTTAAGCCTTCATAGATAGAACAAATTGTTATTCCTGAGATTTTGCTAATGGACAGTTAGAAAATATTTCCAAATGCTTTCTAAATAATTCAATTTTTGAACTTGGCAGAGTAACCCATCATTGTGGAGCAAGAAATTACTGTTTCTTATATATTGAAATCTTCCTTCATATGCCAATCATACAGTTTCTGTGCAGTAAATGTATTCATCTTTGGGGTCATTTTACTTCAAAAATGACATCAAACATGAACAATTTACCATGTAATACTATTTCCGCCAGAAGGCCATGGTCCTGTAAGAAAAGGCAATTTGCCCAAGTAGGTTTAGGAGAAACACTGACATTTAGTCTTTGAAAAAAAAATCATGAAAGGGAGGCTGACTGAAGTCAAGTTCAGCCACTTTTGGCACAAATCTCTAACATGTTTCTTTCCCAGACTTGAGTTGAAAATAAATGGGACATTGTGGTAACCATGGCAGAAAAGCTGTTTTCAAAATTTCTGCACACTTTACTGCTGGCAGGGAAGGTTGCATGTGCATTTATGTAATGGTGGCATCTAAATAAAGAAAGTTATATGGGTATGACACTGTATACCATCAGAACAATTTGGCCTTCATTTAAAGGAAACTTTAAAGCCATAAACTGTTGCTCTTCTAGAAAATGGGAACACACAGACATCTCTCTTATCCCATATTTGAGAAAACACTGAAGTTACTGGCTTTAAGTGCCAACCTGGACTCAGATTGGCCAAATTTCCTCTGGAACCTTTCCTGGAGTCCAGGGATGGGTGCTTTCTAATCTTACCGAGACTAGAGAAACTTTCTGTCTTTATAACCTACAGCTATAGCTTTATGAGCATGATGATGGTAAGGAAGACCCTCAGGTGATGGAAAAGAAGTTTTACTTCAAGAATCATTAATGATGCCTTTTGAAAATCTGTGGTTATTTGAACAGATAAAAATTAAAGACTTACATTGTCCCATTACTCTTCTAACACTTTATGAATATTAAGTCACTTATTGTTCACAATGACTCTATAGTTCCTCATTTTGCATATGGGGAAACTGAGACACAGAGAAGGTATGTGTTTTGCCCAGAGTTACACAGTTCGTAAGTGTTGGAGTCAGAATTCAAACCCAGGTATTCTGGCTCCAGAGCATGAGCCCATAACTATGGTGCCATCCAGACAGGTTTTACTATTTGTGTTATCAGTTCTGTATCAGCTGGCTGGCCTGCTCAGGAGCTGGAGGGGACCAGGCATAGCAGGGGCTTCCTTACATTCTAGTTAAATCAATAATAAATAACCTGTTGAGAATGAAAAGTTATAATTTATTAGGGATTGCCTCCAATCCTCAGCAAATATTCCAGAAGGCCTTTGTGGTGTTCCCTTTCTTGCATGTTTCTTTGTATTTTTGGTAAAATCTAATACCAGTTTGGATAAGTGAGTCAGTGTGCCTGTAAAGATCTGTGCTCTGGATTCAAACAGCCAGATCTCTTTCTCCCTTCCTTTCTTCCTTCCTTCCTTTCTTTCTTTCTTTCTTTCTTTCTTTCTTTCTTTCTTTCTTTTTCTTTCTTTCTTTTATGTTTACTTATCTTTGAGAGAGAAAAAGAGACAAAGCATGAGCAGGGGAAGGGCAGAGAGAGAGGGAGACAGAATCTGAAGCAGGCTTCAGGCTCTGAGCTGTCAGCACAGAGCCTGATGCAGGGCTTGAACTCATGAACTGTGAGATCATGACTTGAGCTAAAGTCAGACGCTTAACTGACTGAGCCACCCAGGGGCCCCCAAACAGCCAGATTTCATTTCCAGGTGAGAAAAACCAGACGTGATAGAACTGAGAAGCATAGATAGAAGTAGATAATTTGGGGGGCGCCTGGGTGGCTCAGTCGGTTAAGCGTCCGACTTCAGCTCAGGTCACGATCTCGCGGTCCGTGAGTTCGAGCCCCGCGTCGGGCTCTGGGCTGATGGCTCAGAGCCTGGAGCCTGCTTCTGATTCTGTGTCTCCCTCTCTCTCTGCCCCTCCCCCGTTCATGCTCTGTCTCTCTCTGTCTCAAAAATAAACGTTAAAAAAATTAAAAAAAAAAAAAAGAAGTAGATAATTTGGAAGAGTGTATTTCCAACAATTTTGGTTGCTGGAAAAGATGGGATGATGCCCATACGCGGGAGGTAGAAATTAGACTGTTACAGTTCATTTATGTTCTAGATCCATACATGATAGATTAAATTATTATTTATGATTGACATTTGACTGAGGAGTTTTTCCAATTAAACTTGGAACAAGGTACTGTTTGAGTTCATGACTGATACACATTTTTGTTATTATTTTTTAAATCCCCAGATACTTAGGCTTAATAGAACTAATTTTTTAGAGTAAATGTTAAAAATTAGATTTTCATAACAAAAAAATTGAAGTCTATTTTATCCATTTAATTAATTTCAAGGAAATTAATTGAACAAGAGCTGATTATATTTTATTTTTAAAATATGCCTTTAAATATTGACTCTGAAAGTTAAGTCTCAAGCATCATAGGTAAACTAGATAATATTTTCAAAGTGTTGTCATGTGAAAGCAAAGTTTCCTTTCACCTCATAGAATTTCTGTGTGAATCGTAGTGCAGAGGTAGTGCTATTTTGTGATCTAAAAATGGAGGGCAACATTGGTGGGAAACATTTCCCCTCTCTTCAGTGCACATAATGTCGTAGGCAGTGCAGTGGAAATGGATAAGTGGAGAGGTCATGGCTCAGAAGCCAACAGAAGAACATTCTAGAGCATCATGTGCCTGAGTGCATAGCTTCTTCCTCCAGAAAACAACAAATGGTCCCTTTAGTCCTTTCTTTAGTCAACAAACAGCCTTGATAATCCTTTGAAAGTAAATCTGATTGTATGATCCTTCCATATCAATGTTCTCATCAATATTTGGCTAATCTCTGAAATCCTTAAGAAGATCTCTGGGGCCCAACATGATCTGACTCTTCTCTACCTTTGTGTTTCATTGCTCATCAAGTCATCCCTGCACTTTACTTCAAACCTGTATGAGATCTCTCAGTTCCTTGATTCAAGGATGTTCTCTCTTGTCTCTGGGAACTTCACATCATTGCCTCTAACTTAAACATTCACCTCCTACTTCTTTCTTGCCTGACTTTCACCTCTATGCATGACTCAAATTTATAATTCCAGCTCAGATTTCTCCTCAGAACTTATGCCTCATATATCCAACTGTTGCATCAAATTCTGCACTTGAATGCTTTAAAATTATCTCAGACTCAGCAAGCCCCATATTCAGCTCATGACCATTCCCTCTAAAGCTCTCAGATCTCAGAGAAAGTTCTCCTTTTCATTCAGTTGTGCAAGTCAGAAATTTAGGAGTCATCTCATGCCTTCTTTTCTCTTACTGCTTCTTCATAGCCAATCTGTTACCAATATATATGCCTTTACCCTCTAAATATTTCTTGAACCCATTTCCTTGTATCCATCTATCCATCTTCAGTGTAGTCCAAGCCAGAACATTACTATGCATGTGAATGAACCACCTGGGAGCTTATAATAATGCAGATTTTGATTCAGCAGGTCTGCATTTCTAACTGCCTC
Source organism: Prionailurus bengalensis (assembly GCF_016509475.1). NCBI lineage: Eukaryota > Metazoa > Chordata > Mammalia > Carnivora > Felidae > Prionailurus > Prionailurus bengalensis. The sequence goes on along the minus strand of NC_057349.1, from coordinate 75,845,880 downwards.
CTTGCTGATACCCAAGCTGTTTGTCTGCAGGCATCTCTTTGGAATAGAAAGGCTCTAGGCCACCAGCAGTTCTTTCCTATTAGGTGTAAATAACCCCTGCTGTTCACACTACAGCCAGAGTCATCTTCACCAAGTGTGGATCTTCAGAGTCTTCCTGTTGCTATTGGGACCCAGACCAAGAGCCATAACATGGCTTACAAAGCCTTCTGTCAGCGGCCCCTCTCTACCAACCCAGCATCATCCTAGGCTAAGCCTACTCTTGCTTTCTGTCCTGTATCCGCTTTAGCATACTTTTGTCAAGTTTAACTATACGAAATGCCACTTTTGTAAGTCAAAAACTGTTGAACATCAATGATTTCTTACTGTTCAATCTAGCAGTTTTTGAATGAGCTGAGCTCTCTCCCTTCATACGACCTTTTCAAAAAGAAGACATTCTCTGTTCTACCTCTCCACCCTGTCATTTCCCACTCATTCTTCAGAGCTCAGCAGAATGGTCCCTTCTTCAGGGAAGCCTTCCAGACCTACCTGACTAGGGCAAATCTCCCTCTAAGTGCATATTATACCATATCCTTCTCCTTCTTTGCAGACACAGTTTCAATTTTAGATGATTATGTGATTATTGTCTCTTTCCTTCACTCAAATGCAAGTTCCAAAAGGTCAGGGATCACTTCTGTTTTGCTCATTGTTATATCCCTAACCTCCAATTCAGTGTCAGCACAGAGCTAGCACTTAAATGTTGGCTTAGTTACTGAAATAAGGCAGAGGCAATGCAAGTATAGTCTACAGATCTTTTCCTTTGAACTCTAGGGTAGGCTTGTTGGGAAGAAACTAATGTTCCAGGGAGAGCTATCAGCAGATCCAAGGAATGTGTTTCTTTCTTTAACTGTGACTCTTTCATACAGGCTTCTTGTATCCAAGTTGGTTTATCCCTGCAAAAGTAAATGAATTCAAACTAAATATAATGATCATCTACAGAAAGCATGGCCATTTTTGCATAATGCTTTATAGCTGATAAAGCCCTTTCATACAACCTCATCTCTCATCTTCTACTGCCAGATCTGGGTTCTTTCCATGACCAGTGCCCCCTGAAGTCAGGATAAAATTCACGTTATTCCTGAGCCCTGCTTCCTAAGCAGGAGTAGAGCAATGTTGCACTGATGCTGGCAGCAGGCTGAAATTAGGTCATAAGAATTAAAAATCTGTTTGGGATTCTGTGGTTGATGGCTCATATATCTCATAACCATTTTATTTTTAGATCATCCTAGATTTTCCCACATTCCAAACTGTTAAGGACAAAGATTTCTTAAACATGATAATGTCTGGACCAATTCATGCATGTTTTGTATGGCTTATATGATCCTTTTTCTTTTGTAATTATATTTTGCATTGTTCACATTGGAAATGACTATTTCATAGGGGACTAATGACAGCCATGTTCCCAGACATTTTCCAAATGTTTTGCAGTCACAAATGGGTGGATCTGCCAATTCTGTGAGTCAGCTCACAGTCACTAATGATGGGCTTTGAGACCACAAGGAGATTCAGTGGGAAGACATCATTCACTACCCCACATCAGAGCAGCATTGTGGACTTTCAGTACTTAGATAAAATGGAAGCTTTTGAACTTTCTCTACTAAAGACACAAAGAGGCACTCAGATTTTCTGATCCTATAAAAATGTAAATAATATGATCGTTAAAATCCACCTATATTCATACTTACTCAAAATACATTTCCAAATGAGAGCCTCTTTCTAATATGGGAGAATAATCCACCAAACTGTCTCAGCTGGTTCACCCACTGTTCAAAGCCAATGTCAGGAAAGAGAGTCACTTCCACATTGGAGAAACTCTGGATCTTCAAGAAGCTGAATTAAGAAGGCATCTCCTATAATGTCTGGAGATGGAATGGATAAATCTCAGATTCTTGGGGTAAAGTTTAAGCAGTGAGAACCTTATAAGGATAAATATGTCACTTTAGTCAAAAGTGGAACACTCAGTGGAAACACTGAGGGAAGGTCGGGAAATCTTTGAAGTCTATTTCCCTATCATTACTTTTTTGCTCAAGGATTGTGTGACCCCAGGAGCCATAGCTCTCTGAACTGTCTTCAGTAGAGCTGACAGTCTGATGAAACCTTTCCTAGGTAGGTTCTCATTACTGTTTATTTATTCCACTCCTCTTCTCCTGAGAGCCACATCTTTTGTTCCAGAAACCTCTGGCTGCTCAACTGAGCACAGATGAGGAATGCCATCCAACTGAACCCAAGGCAAATGTACAAAAAGAAATTAGAAAATAGACTTTCTAATTTCTAGAAATATAGCTATTTTGAGCTTTGGGGAGGCAATCACTCTGGATAGTTAAATGAGAATTTTTTACATCTCACTCTGGACATCTGTGGCCAAGTGAATGCTGCTCAACCTAAGTCTAGTCCTTAGCATAATTTCAATGACCTAGAAATTCTTACTCCTGCTACAAAAAATATGGTTCTTTGAAATGATAAGTACATTTCAATTTATAGTTAGTTTCATCAAAGGGCTGCTTTTATACCTTGGTTATGGGGTCTAATGACAGGATTACTGGAAACATCTCCAGTGAACTTTAAAATCCATCCTATAGGGTATCGCCAGATTGCTTATGCCCAGATTTTGTATTCATCATGTAGATCGCTGCTCAAAAGGTTTTAATGGAACTTTCCTTATATAGAATACAATCAATACTCTTTTTCTTATAGAATAAAATCCATACTCTTCCCTCTGATATTATAAGTTCCCCACCATCCAAGTCTGTGCTGACTTTCCAATATGATGACCCAGCACTTCTCAGTGCAAATTCTTTATCTACCTAAAAATCAGTCTATTCACTGTTATCATTTATTTATTCATTCATTCAACAATAATTAAGCACCTACTATAGTCTAGCCATTATATTCCAGGCACTGAGGATTATTTCTCTGAACAACATAGATGAAGTTCATGATCTTAAGGAGTTTATACTGTAGTGGAGACAGACAGACAAGAGCCACTGTAATAAATTTTTAGTGGGACAGGTGGTGATAAGAGCTATGAAGATAAATAAAGCACTGAGGGAGATGCATGCCTGGGAGGTATTTTACACAGAGTGGGATGAGGGGTCATGGAAGTCACTGATGAGGTGACACTTGAGCAGAGACCAGAGGGAAGCTAGGTTGCCGGCCATAGGTGAAGAGGGAATAGCATGTGTTAAGGCCTTGCAGTGGGGATGTGCTTGGTATATTTAAGAAGAGCAAGAAGGCCAATGTGGCTGGGGTAAAGTAAATAAGGAGGAAGTGATAGGAGTTGAGTGAGGAAATAATTGGAGGTTGAGCTCAGGTAGAACCAAGTAAGCTGTGGTAAGGATTTTGGCTTTTCTGATGAGAGAAATAAAAAGCTATGAGAGGGTTTGAACAAAAAAGGAGCATGACCTAATGTCCTTAGAAGAACACTCTGGTTTAGTGTGAGAGTAGCCTATAAGAAGGTCAAGAGTAGGGGCGCCTGGGTGGCTCAGTTGGTTAAGCATCTGACTGGTTTCGGCTCAGGTCACCATCTCACTGATTCATGAGTTTGAGCCCCTTATTGGGCTCCAGGCTGACAGTGTGGAGCCTGCTTTGTGATCCTCTGTCTCCCTCTCTCTGTCCCTCCCCCACTCATGCTGTCTCTCTCTCAAAATAAATAAACTTAAAAAAAAAAAAAAGATCAAGTGTAAAGTTAAAGAGACCAGTTAGGAGGTTATTACAATCATCCCAGTGAGAGGTAACGACAGTTTGGCCTGGGATAGTGGCAATAGGGATAATGAGAAGGGGTCAGATCCTGGATATATTTTGAAAGAGAAGTGAGAAGGATTGCTGTGATGGGTTAGATGCAGGCTAAGAGAGAAAAAGAAAAGTCAGGTGTAGCTGTAAGATTTTTTACTGGAACAACTAAAAGAATAGAATTTTCATTAAATAATTTAGGGAGCAGATTTTAGAGGCAAGAGCTGGGAAATCAGAAGTTCAATTTGGGGCATATCTTGTATTGCTTAACATGCTCTTTGACACACAAATGAAGATGTTGAATAAGCAATTGACTATCTAAGCCAGGAGAGTGCACTGGGTGAGAGATAAAAATTGGGAAACTATCACTATCCAAATGATATTTAAATCAGTGCAGCTGAATGGCACCCCAGAGAGTCTGAGGGTGTGCAAAGTAGAGAAGAGAAGTAGTCTGAAGATTAAGACCTAGGAAGTCAGGAAGAGAAATAGGGAGCAGCCAAGGAGGTAGAGAAGGAGAAAACAGTGAGGCTAGAGGACACCTGCCTCCATCACTCCTTCCTTGCCTTAGCTCGTGTCAGTCTCTGACCGGAAATGTTTAGAAATATCCTCCTTAGTCCCCTCCTTTTAGTCACATCTTATCCTTCATCACAATCTGTCACTTAATTCTCTGTTGTGTGTGCTTCTCTTGTCTTGTGTTTTATTTGACAATTTAACTCCTGTGTTCATGTTTCAGTTCTTTCTAGATGAATTATTGTTTTCTTAATCAACCAGTACACCTTTCCATCCTCAGTGCTGTCCTTTGCTTTAATTTTATTAGGTGGTTCCTCTCAGAGTGTGTCTTAGGCAGCTCAGTCCTTCTATCACTTCCTAGCTAGTCCACATCCCATGAAAATCATTGGTAGCACCAGCCTAACAACAAATGACAAAAGAAACTAGGGGGTGTTTGGGATCTGGGATCCAGTGCTGAGATGTGGAGTTTGTGGTCATTATTCTATGACACAAACTCGGTAGAACTAAGGGTAACCAATCAAAACAAATCAATAGATACATGCATTAAGTGAATTATAGCACAAGGAAATAGAATTGTATGGAAAGTAATGTCTGCCCTCAAAGAGTTCACTCTCAAAAACAAGCAAATAGGTCAGGAAAAAAGTGACAGTTTAAATAACAAAAACCAAAAAAGAAAGAAAAATTTAGAAGGGCAGTAGATAAGACTTTAAATTTTAAAATTAGAATGATGAGTTTCAAGATATTGTTTGTAAATGGCATAAAGCTACAGATATTGTTCATTAGTATCATACTAACATTAAAGCGTCTGGTAACAAGAAGAACAGAGCATGACATCTTGTCTAGCAAAATAAAAGATAACCCCCGAGCCAGGTCTGGCCTAGCACAAGGCCAACTCAGAGTCAGCAAGAGGCAAGCACATGTGGGATGCATTGAAAACAGACTCTGAAGGCCACTCTATGAAAATAAGGAGAGTGAGGATGCCCCTCAGCTGACCAGGCACAGCTTTCTGAAGGCAAAGGGCAGTCTGCAGACTGCTTCCTTTCTCTCCCTAGAGTCATGCCATTGTTAGGGAGTTTAATTTGGATTTGAACTAATAACCAAGAGAAAACTATTTTAGACACGATCTCTGGTACATGAAGCTGGTATACAACATTAAAATGACATTTTCCCCACGATTGGCACTTCAGAGGGAAGAATGATTTTGAATCTGTGCTCAGGATCACTACAAGTCATAGCACATGTGCTCCCAGAAGATGGGATGAATGATGTCTTTTTGTTAACCAATGGCTCTGGCATTGCTACATGAAGAGGGGCTGATAGGGAAGCAAGATGTCATTCAGACCAGCCAGAGTGCACAGGTTCACAGGCTCTCTGTTATGGAATGAGTAAGTCACGGGAATAAAAAACAGAGCATAAAGAATACAGTCAATGATACTGTGATAGCAGTGTAATGGGACAGGTGGTATAGCTACACTTGTGGTGAACTTAACAGAATGTATTAACTTGTCAAATCACCAAGTTGTACACATGACACTAATGTAACATTGTATGCCAACTATACTCAAACAAACAAATAAATGAATACTCTAAGAAGAAAATAAATTCAGCAGTGATGGACCATTGGATTGAGCCTTTAAGTAACAAAAGACAGGACTTGTTCGTTGGGCTTAAAGCTAGTGACTTAAATGCCCTCTTTTGGGGGCGCCTGGGTGGCGCAGTCGGTTAAGCGTCCGACTTCAGCCAGGTCACGATCTCGCGGTCCGTGAGTTCGAGCCCCGCGTCAGGCTCTGGCTGATGGCTCAGAGCCTGGAGCCTGTTTCCGATTCTGTGTCTCCCTCTCTCTCTGCCCCTCCCCCGTTCATGCTCTGTCTCTCTCTGTCCCAAAAATAAATAAACGTAGAAAAAAAAAATTTAAAAAAAAAAAATAAAAAAAAATAATAAAAAAAAAAAATAAATGCCCTCTTTTATCAGCATTCAACTTAAAGTTATTGAACTTTTTTTTTCTTTTTAATAAAGAGCTTTTAAAAATCAAATAATGTTGCTCTGAGGAGCTAATATTGTCTCATGGTTAATCCAGCTTTACTAAGTCACAAAGCAGGTAGAGATAAATAGAGAAATTAAGGCAAAATTTCCACTCAACGATGGTTGTGCTGGTTGAAATATTAGTAAAAAATCCTTCGTGTGGGAAAATTACAAAAGATAGTAGACTATAATTACCAACCAATATTCCAGCAAAACCAGATTGTAGACAATACTATCAAAACTTTAAGGTTTATAGCTATCTTCTGGAGTAAAAACTATTTATTTACATTTGTTGCTGTGACCTCTATTACATAGAATTATAACCTGATTCTGAAAACCATAGAGGTTACTTTTTATTTTATTTAAATGTATTAAATTGTTTATATCTTTCCTTTGTTCATGTGGTTCATTGTATTCTGGAACTATCTGTTGTTTATTTTCAGGGAAGCAAAGTCTCTTTTGGAATGGAAATTAAATGTAAATACAGTCATCAACTTCAAGATGCTTTTCAGTTAATGAAAAATAAAAACCCAGCCTTAAAAGTGTTATCATTCTAATTTTTTAAATCTTCCTTTCTCTTGTTTGTGAGAGCTAGATACCAGATAAATCACTTTCCTTGCTAGTAATGAATGCCTTATTTCAGTTTCTTTTCTTGAAATTTTTTTATTTAAATAAGTCTTTGTCTTACAAGAGCATGTCATCAGTCAAATAATGCTATCACTTCTGAAAATATTTTCATTTTCTGACATGTACCAAGGTGCCATAAAGTAGTGTTGACAACTCCTTCTTTAGCATTCCACAAATCTTACGGAGATATATCATCGGAAAACCACACGGTCTATATCCGGGGTTTGACAAAACTGAAACATGGCCTGCCAACCATAGATAAGGTTTTGAAATGTTAGTCACTGAAAAGGTGATAACAGAAACAAGGATCAAATGCATGTACACCTTCACCTTTGGACGCCTGCGGTTTTGAGCCGTGCCACTTTGGTAAAAGATATTGCCGTTTGGCCTCTTGGCAAAGCCAGTGGATGTGCCGAATGTGATCAGACGCACCATGGACCTGGTGCTGGATGTGCTGCCGGGAAGGTGCTGGAATTAAGAGATGCTGTGAAGCAATAACACAGCATCTCTAGCAAATTGGAGGACTAGAGACTCGGGGTTGGAGCAGCTTGCCATGGAGCTCAAAAGATCAAAGCAACATGCCATCTTGTGGCTGACAATAGTGCCTCAAATGGAAACTAGGGAACATTTCAGGCAAGTGGAATCTTTCCTCCTCCTCCTCCTCCTCCTTCACTTTCTCCTCCTCTTTCTTTCTTCTTCTTTTTCTTTTAATCCTCAAGTGTTCTGGGATTTCAGGCTGTTCTCAATTTTATATGGAACATTTCAATAGATAGGAGGAGACAAAAACTCATTACACTGGACCTAGACATGAAATATTAAACCAAAGCATTTTTTTTAAGGACGCTTTTTAAAAATATAATCAGAGTGACCACAAATACTACCTTTAAGACAGAATTTATAATCATTTACTTCTTAATGGTTCCTCCCCCATGCCATCCATTTTCAAACAAAGCTGAGTTTATGGCCATCATGCAAGATTACATTCCCGTGCAGTTGCAATATTTCTTCTATAATGATTTATTTAAAAGGGCTTCACCATGATAGCTCTCCAACTTTGTTCCTTCCTGTATATCACTGTTCAGGGTCAAAAGCTGGGAAAAGGGCTGGTCCCTAAGGCCTAACATATTTCACCAGTGGAGACTCTGGCTTTTCACTTCTCTTTCTCTCCTCATCACTTTATGCTTAAAGAAGAACAGATGTGGAAACGTTTAGAAAAAGACTAATTGAATTTCACATAACACAATTTAGCATTGTTTGAGGAAGTACCTAAATCAACAGCACATTTTCCAAAGGCCCAGCCTTGCCTAATTAGAACACCAAACGTGTGACTAATTGGCCACACTTCCACCAAAGGCTCTGCTGCAGATGAGCGGTCGCCCACTCCCCTCGGCCCAGCTGAGGCTGGAGGTTTGGCTGCGAGGGAAGGCTGTTGCTCCAAAATGAGTTGGGCCGCGCATAATAGGAAAACTCCGTGATGGCCGGAGAACAAATCCAGGCGAAGCAGGAGAGAAACTGGAATGTTTACACGGTGGCAGCACCCAGGGAATTACCAGGAGATTATCAGTACATAAATTAAGACATACTTGGGGCTCCATAATTGGGACAGTTAATAGCCTGCCCTTTATCATTTTGGCTTTGTGGTCTTAGAACTTGACATCTAATTAAAATATAATCTGATATCATCGGTGAAGGCTCCATTTAAACCAATGCTTTACCACTGGCAGATCTGGTTTTTGCATGCAACAGGAGATTTTCCTTCTTCCTCCCTTTATTTCCTAATGGTGTGCAGGGGAGTGTGTGGGAAAGAAAGGATATAATTAGAGCAAAGGGAGAGGATGATTCTGGGCTCAGTTATATTGTAAAACCTGGAGAATTCTGCTTTAGGGAATCTCTTCCCTGCTTTCTCCTCCTAGGCATAAAACCCACAGAACTAGAAGTGACTTTAAGAGTCATTTAGTGCAACTTTTGCATTTTTATAGATGAGGATTCTGAGGCCAAGAGAGGTGAAGTAATTTGCCCAGGGCCACACATCTCTTTGGTGGCAAACTGAGGACGAGGAGTCCAGCCTTCTGACATCCACTGCTAGTACCATGTATACTTCCTCTTTCATGTTCTAGCTGATGTTGAAAGACTAATGTTAATGCAGGGTGTCACAGTTACCTGTTGATGGGGGTATTTGTTCAGTGCCAATCATTTAAACTACAGAATAACCTATGAGGTGTTAATTCCCTAGAGAAACGTCTACAATATTCTAGTCTGTTAGTGTAGATCCTGGCTTCTGTGTCGTTGGCCATATAAAAGTCTGAATATTTACTTTAATTAAATTGTCATTTTCTGTCCGATGAGAAATGATATTGAATTTCTTCTTGTTTAACAGGAATGCTTTTGGAAAGAACAGTCTGTTTCTCTAGACTCAGGCGAAATGAAATGCCACTAATACTGATTTGGGGTCTGTCCAACTTATGTTTTACATTCATTAAAAAGAGAAAACAATTTGGCTTTAAGGTACAAAGCATATTTAGAGAAATCAGTGTTCCACTGAGGTTCGCTCTTTAGCAACGTGTGTTACGTTGGAGGAATGTTTAAGTTTTCTCATTGCCACCCAGATTGTGAATTTTATACTTCTTCATGATTGGCTGATGAAAGGTCAAGAGATAGAAAGGTCAGAGGATAAGATTTTTCACAAAAAACTTATGATTATTAAAAAAGACACAAATATTTCTTTGATCGTCTACTACTTAGAATGATCCTTGCTCCTGTGTTTCTCCATGAATAAAGACAGAGTTGAATATGCTTATTCAGAAGTGATCTTCAACTTCCACATGCCAATGAAAACAAAGCCATAGAACTTCTGTTTCTTAAGTTCTAGAAAACTGGACATGAAGTTAATAGAAGAAATCAAGATCAGATGTTAACAAAACATTTCATGCATTAACATGTTGGAAGTTCCTTATTGATAAATAGCTTAGTTTAGATTTAAAAAATACTGTCCTGGAATTTTTTTTTTTTTCTTGATGAGCGTGTGTAAAGAGTGACTGATCGTGACACCGATGGGTTACCAACAGACTGACAAGATAATAAAATCAAGTGAAGGTATACTGGCTTTCTAATAAAATGGGATTGTCTGTGGAATAGTTTAATCAGCGGTGTGATGTAGCCAAGGAGGTTAACAAGTGAATTTATCTTCTGAGGAATCAGTCTTGGGAAAGTTCCTGCGACTCCATTTGCTTCAGACTCAAGCACAAATGAACAAATGGACTGTGGCATGATTGTGTGTCAGCATGGTGGCTTTTGGCCATTTCTCTTCTTCCCCTGCATTCACCACAGCCAAATGGACTGTTGGGTGGTCAGAATTTGTCACGAAGATAGACAGCCACTGGGAAAGAGTGCTGATGGGTCTTCTGGGCTGTGATCCAACGCTTTGCTTCATGTAGAGGAGCACTCCGTGTCACCATAGGTAACATGGTGCTATAAATTTTCTTTTTCTTTTTTTTAATTGTCTCATTGAGATAACCAGAGGACATCTGAAAGTTGGGAAAGTAGTTTGACCTTTTAAAATAAACCATTTAAATGCAGGCATTTTAAAAATATATTTCCCCAACAGACAGAAGTGATCAGTGACTATCTTTCATGTCGATGAAGTGGGTTGACTTTAAAATAATTTGGAGGCAATAAAGAGGCTATCTTTTATATTTAGTAAATAGTCCAAAATTACATTTTAAAGAAATAGTGTAAGGCCTCCAAATTAATCATTGAGAAGTATATTCCTCAAATATCATCGTATAAACCCTTCACATTTTGAATGAATTATCTTGTTTGTATAATGAGTTGAAGTAGCAATAATGGACCAAATGTATAGATATAGTAAAACACTTTTCTATACAGAGTAAGCCCAAAGAGCACCAAATGGTCAGATAAAAATCTAGATGTTCTATCTGTAAGGTGCATAACACCTGGACTCCTTTTTCTTCAGTCCATTTTCTGCCCTCACTTTTCTTACCCTTACCTATTGCATCTTGTACCTTTTCTTATAATTCTCTATTTCTTTTAAGGAGTGCAGCCCTTAAATGAGACAAAGGCATCTCCTGTGTGTAGAAACACATTTCTCCATGTTTCCTTGTCTTCAGGCACATCAAAAATATATGTCTTCTGAAAGTTTTATATCAAAGCAAAGTATTTTTAATTAAAGCTTGGGTCTCCTTTGGACTATGAAGACTAGACCAGACCAAGACTGCCACATCATTTTTCTCCTCATTATCACCTCGTTAAGATCCCAGAACATGCCTCAGAGGCAGGGGGTTGCTTAACAAGGTGATAATGAGGAGAAAATGTCTCCAGCCCATTTAGGGCACAGCCCATGCCCAGTCAGATGATGGCAGACCAGGTTGGACTGAAGCAGAACACACTTTAGTGGCTAAAATGTTGTTCTCTGTATGGGTTGGGCTATTTTAAGGTATATTGTGTTTTCTTTCCATTGCCACTGGCTTAGGTCAAGATGGAAAAAAAAAAATGGAGCCTTGGGCCCGAGACTTTGAGGTAGAGACTACAAGCTGCTTCCTAATATTAGGAACTCATCTGTTTATCTTTGGACACATGAGCCTTAGAACTATGAACCTTGATACATAACCAGGCATTGCCATCCAGCTAAAAGACTGTCTTCCTGAGTCTTCCATGAATCTAGAAGTGTCATGTGACTATGTTTTGGCCAATGATATTTAAATGGAAATATTTCTACCTCCTCCTAGAAGTGTATTTTTTTTAAGTTTATTTATTTATTTTGAGAGTGAGAGTGCTAGAGCATGCAAGTGGGGGAGGGGCAGAGAGAGAGGGAGAGAATCCCAAGCAGGCTTGGAGCTGTCAGTGCAGAGCTGGACATGGAGTTCAATCTCACCAACCGAGCAGTCATGACCTAAGCCACAATCAAGAGTCAAATGCTTAACTGATTGAGCCACCTAGGCTCCTCAATCTCCTCCTACAAGTGTCTTAATTAGAGGGACTTGTCTGTCCTTCACCTCTTTCCACCTTTATTTTGGCTAGAAAGTAGATGTGATAACTGGAGCTCAGGCATCCATCTTGGACAATGAGGTAGTAAAGCATAAAGACAGAAGGAACCTGAGCTTTGATAACAGGGTAGGCACTGTACCAGCCTAGACAGCCTCTGTGTGGATTCTTTTACCTTAGAGAGAAACATTTTTATCTCGTTTAAGGCAGTAATTTTTATTGTTGGCAATACTAATATATGAGCTGAATCTACTATTTCTATGGATATTAAAAAAAGATTAACTGTGTTTTTGTGGTGCTATATTTATATCAAATCCAAAGTGCATGGCCTTTTAGCCTCAATTTTTAACTGTCACTCAAGTGAGAACAGCTGGCAGCAATGGTTTGCTGAAACCAGCTTATATACTAGCTCACGTGAGCCAATTTTTACATATTAAGAACTTTGAAAGTCAGTAGTTGTTAAAACACAGCCATCATTAAAATTTTAACTATATAAAATTATAATTTAATTAATTATGTTAAAATCAAAGATAATAAATACTTGAAAATCACTATTTCCTAATGGCTTTTACTATTTCTTATGCTCTTGAGTTTATATTGGACCTGTATGTTAGAAATACTGCATAATGTGGTGTTACTGTTCTTCCAGCTTCCTGTTTAGCCACATGACATAGGTAGCTTCAAATCAGCCATATTGGGAACATTTTCACCATGGAAATTGGAAAATGCTAAAAATCAGGTCTTGATGTCTGTGTTGTTGGTTGTCTAGGCTTAAGAAAGTGATGAAGAAAATGTTAATAATGCAAGTTAAACTTGAAAGTGCGTTGTGTCTAGTGTTGAAGTTGAAAGGTTTTAATTTAATGAGTATTTCTTATGTGGTGGTGAGAAATAGTTTCTGTCAGATTTGGTGAAGATAATTTTATTGGGTAAAGAGCAGATTAGGATGCAATTCCATCTGTCAAACCACAGTTGGATTGCAACTATTGATTGGCCACACATAAGAATTTGGCAAAAATTAATGAAAGCATTCTGTAAGAATTAATTGGCTATATGGAACTTACAGGAAGGATCATTGCATATTTTATTATTTTTTAAATTATGTACTATGCATACTTTATATCAGCAAAATTTATAATAAACACATATATACCCTTATATGCATACATTTTTTTCAAAGAGCCAACTTGTAAAAATTAGCCGTCCAAGAACCACCAACTATTTATTTTTTCACTTCCCGTACCCTACACATTCAACTAATTACCAAATCCCCTAAATTGTAATTCAGAGATGTCACTTGAATCTATATACAGTAAAACCTGGGATTGCAAGTAACTTGTTCTTCGAGTGTTCTGCAAGAGGAGTAAACATTTCTTTTTTTTTTTTTAATTTTTTTTTAACGTTTATTTATTTTTGGGACAGAGAGAGACAGAGCATGAATGGGGGAGGGGCAGAGAGAGAGGGAGACACAGAATCGGAAGCAGGCTCCAGGCTCTGAGCCATCAGCCCAGAGCCCGACGCGGGGCTCGAACTCACGGACTGCAAGATCGTGACCTGAGCCGAAGTCGGACGATTAACCGACTGAGCCACCCAGGCGCCCCGAGGAGCAAACATTTCTAATAAATTTTAACTTGGTAAATAAGAGATGTCTTGCAGTATGAGTAATAGGTGATGCCAAATGTCACATGATCACAACAGAGCCAATGGTCCTTGAAATTCACTTTGATATAAAAGTGCTTCGGATTACAAGCCTGTTTCCAGAACGAATTATACTCACAAACCAAGGTTTTACTCTATTTTTATCCACTCCATGTATAATGCTGTAAGTTGGGTCTTCATTGTTTTTCTGGATGCTTCCACTTTTGTCTCCCTTCAGTTCACGTTTGCCATGAGTGTCCTTTGACAGAGCAGATGTACTAATGCTGTTTCCCTGCTTCAAGTCATTCAGTGGCTCTCAGCAGTTTAGAGGATAACACCTCATCTTCTCTGCATGGTTCAAACTCCTGGCACATCCCTTCCTTCTGAACTCCTTGCTATTCTCTTTCTTTATTCCACCAACAAGCCTCATACATAAACTTAGCACACTGTTTGGCAATCTTTTGTTTGTAGGTCTCTCTTCATGTAATAATAATGATAGTTTAGCTTATCTTGTATCTCAAAAACTTAGTACAAATGTCTGGCATATGTTAGGCACTGAAAAAAATATTTGTTAGTTAAATGAAACAAAAATCCATCCTAACTGTCAAACAGTTCTTCAAAACACCTTTCCCATTTACACTCCTTCCAGCAGTGTATGAGGGTTCTAATATCTCCACGTGCTTGTCAACACTTGTTATTGCTTCTCCCTTTAGTTATAGCCATTTTAGTGGTGTAAAGTGATACCTCATTGTGGTTTTGAATTGCATTTTCCTAGTGTCTAATGAAATTGACCATCTCTTCATGTGCTTGTTAGCCATTTGTGTATCTTCTCTAAAGAAAAGGAAGAAGCCCAATTTCACTCTTTTGTATGTGGATATCCAATGGACAGCACCGTTATTGAGGATATTCCCCAATGAATTGTGTTGACACTTTTTTACAAAATCAATTGACCATAAAATGTAAGGGTTGTTTTTAGACTCTAAAATCTCTGTTATTGATCTATATGTCTATTCTTATGCCAGCACCAACTCATCTTTATTTATTACTGTGGCTTTTGAAACTGGGAAGGAAGTCTCCCAACTTAGTCTTCTTTTTCAAGATTGTTTTGACTATTCTGGGTCCCTTGCATTTCCGTAAGAATTTTAGAATCATGTTGTCAACTTATGCAAGAAAGTTATCTGAGATTTTGATAAGGATTGTGTGAACCTGTAGATCAATTGGAAAGTGTTGTTATCTTAACAATATTAAATCTTCTGATCCATGAAGATCAAATGTATTTCTATTTATTTAAATCATCTTTAATTTTTCAACAATGTTTTATAGTTTTCGGCATAAAAATATAATGCTTCTTTTGTTAAATTTATTTCTAAACATTTTATTTTTTTTGACACTATGGTAAATGGAACTGTTTTCTTCATAATTTCATTTTTGGATTATTCATTGGTAGTGTATAGAAATACAACTGATTTTTCCATATTGATCTTACATCCTACAACCTTGCTAAATTTGCTTATTAAGGGTTGTTCAGCAGATTTCTTAGGATGTTCTGTATACAACATCATATCATCATGTAATCTGAGAACAGATATAGTTTTATATCGACCTTTTCAATCTAGATGCCTTTTGTTTCTTTTTCTTGCCAAATTTTCCTGGCTAAACCCTCAATATAAACCTTAAAAGAAGTAGTGAGAGAAGATAGCTTTGTTTTGTTCCCCATCTGATGGGAAAGCATTCGATCTTTCACCAGTAAGGATGTTGTAAATGTGGGCATTTCTTAGATGCCTTTTTGAGTTTGAGGATATTCCTTTTTGCACCTTATCTGTTTAGTGTTTTTTAATCATGAAACGGTGTTGGATTTTGTCAAATGCTGTTTTCTGTATCTGTTGGGATTTATTGTTTTTGTCCTTTGTTCTATCATTATGGTATATTACATTAATTGATTTTAATATGTTGAACTAATCTTGCATTCATGGGACATGTGGCTGGAATCAGTTTGTGAATATTTTGTTGAAGATTTTTGGATCTATATTCATAAGGGATATTGTCTTTTCTTATGATATCTTTGTCTGGTTTGGGGGATGAGAGTAGTACTAGCCTCAGAGAATGTATGGGGAATTGTTTCCTCCTTTTCTATTTTTTGAGAGAGTTTGTGAAGGATTGTATTAATTTTTCCTTGTATGTTTTTTAGAATTCATCATTGTTTTTTAGCTTCATCATTGAAGCCATCTGCACCTGGGCTTTCCTTTGTTGAGAAGTTTAAATTATTTATTCAATCTCTCCACTGTTATAGACATACTCAGATTTCTATTTCTTCTTCAGCAATTTGCATTTTTCTAAAAAGTTGTCAATTTCATCTAGGCTACCTAATTTGTTGGTATCCCAGAGTAACTCCTTTTATTTCTGTGTTTAAGCCCCTTATGTTCTTGTTGATATTCTTTCTGCCTGGTGGTTCTATCCATTATTGGAACTGAGAAACTGAGATGTTGACTTTTTTTAATGTTTATTTTATTTTTGAGAGAGAGAGAGAGAGAGAGAAAAGCACGAGTGGGGGAGGGGCAGAGAGTAAGAGAGGGAGACACAGACTCTGAAGCAGGTTCCAGACTCTGAGCTGTCAGCACAGAGCCTGACGCAAGGCTCAAACTCATGGACCGTGAGATGATGACCTGAGCTGAAATTGGACGTTTAACCAACTGAGCCACCCAGGCACCCCGAAGTGTTGATGTTTCTAACAATTATTCAGGAATTATGCTTCTCCCTTAAACTCTGACAGTTTTTGCCTCATGTAGTTTGTTGTTGTTGTTGTTGTTGTTAGTGTATATAATTTATCATTTTTGCATCTACCTAATGGAGTGACCCCTTTGTTATTATTAAATGTCCCTCTGTATATCTAGTAATATTTTTTTCTTTTAAAGACTATTTTTTTCAGAAATCAATATAGACACTCCAGCCTTTTTATCATTGTTTGCATATTACATCTATTTTCATTTAACATTCAACCTATTTATGTCTTTGAATCTAAAGTATAGAAAAAATATGGTAGAATCTTTTTCTTTTCAGCTTTACTAAGGTATAATTGGCAAAACAGATGAAAATAAGGGAAGTGAAGCAAAAATAATATAAAAACAGAGATGGGGACAAACCATTAGAGACTCTAAAATACAGAGACCAAACCGAGATTTGTTGGGTGTTGGCAGGATGTTGGATGGGGGAGGGGCTAAAGGGGTGAGGGGCAATAAGGAGGACACTTGTTGGGTTGAGCACTGGGTGTTAAATGTAAGTAATGAATCACTAAATTCTATTCCTGAAATTATTGTTACACTATATGTTAACTAACTTGGATTTAAATTTTAAAAAATTAAAAAAAAATACTATGCTTTAAATACTATTTCAATTATGTCATCTAGTATAATCAGGCCTATTGGCATTCTTATTTTAGGAAAATAAGTTTAATATACTTTATGATTATTTGATAATTATTTAATGTCTAAGTGGTATACATAGTTGTGTGATATATATATATATGTATGTATATGATGATTTGTTATACATATACGTTGTGAAAAGATTCCCCTATCAAGTTAATTAACACACCCATCACCTCACATATTTACCTATTTACTTTTTTTTGGTGAAATATTTAATTTTCATCCTCTGAGCAAATTTAAATTATACAATACAGTGTTATCAACTGTAGTCACTATAATTAGATCTTCAGAACTTATTCATCTTAAAACCGAAAGTTTGTACCATTTTATTAATCTCTACCTACTTTCTCCATTCCTCATCCCCTGCAAACCACTTTTCTAATCTGTTTCTATGAGTTTGACTTAAAAAAAAAAAAGATTCTAAGTAAATGTGATACTATGTAGTATTTGTCTTTCTCTGTCTGGTTTATTTCACTTAGAATAATACCCTCCAGATTCATTCATGTTGTCACAGCTGACAGGATTTTCCCTTTTTTTTTTTTAAGTCTGAATAACATTCTGTTGTGTGTGTATATATATACATATATGTATACATATATGTATATATATATATATACACACACACCACATTTCTTCCTCTTTTTCTTTTTTCTTCCTTCCTTCCTTCCTTCCTTCCTTCCTTCCTTCCTTCCTTCCTTCTTCTTTTTCTCATTAGATTACTGGTTTATTACAAAGGATACTGAAAGGAATAAAATACTAGATGAGTGAATACACAGGGTAAGGTCCCAAACAAAAGAGAGGTAAACAAATAGGCCTCTTTCACAGAAAGCCTGGGTGCTTCTCTGCTGTGCTGTGGGGTGGTAGCCTTCTCCATCTGTTAGAGTCTTTAGGACTTGCAAGTATAAACCCGACTGGCCACTACAGCCAGGCTATCTAGGGGTGTCCCCTAGGTGGCAGCTTCAGAAATCAGGGTGCTAGATAAGTGTACAAGCTCCTTTCTGGGAGACACCAGTGACTTCGTGTGAGGCAGAGGGAGAGTGCAAAGATGATGTCCGCTGGCCTCTGTCTTTGGGGAGTATTTAAGTAAGCCTTTAGCTATGTGTTAAATTAGATGCTTGCCCCTCAGGCTGATGCCTTAAGATAACCAAATAAGCTTATCTCAGGAAAGGTCTGGGTTCTTTTCTGTTGGCTGCCTCTACACTGGGCCCTGGTATGGGTAAGTCTAGGTGAGCGCAACATTTAAGAACTGTTTCTCAGTTTGCTGTAGCCTAACGTGTCTCATGGACTTGAGCCCCATTGGCTTTCGTTGTTTTGGGGGTTAGTCTCTTGAGTGCAGGTCTTAAAAGTTAGGATGCCAGGAGTACAATTCAAACCCTTCATTCCTCAAGGAAAAGCTGTGGGTTGTGAATTCCTTCCTGAATCTGGGTTGTCCTGTAGGGAGTGTGGTTTTAGATGAGTTGTGTCTCAGCCTCCCCTAACCACTTTGATGTTTTCTTTTTTTTTTTTTCTCTTATTTGCTCAATGTGCAGGATTCACTCAGCTAGTTTTCAGAGTTTTGTTTTGTTTTCAGAAGAAATTGTTCTATTGTAGCTGTAGATTTGGTGTGTCCACAAGAGGAAATGAGTTTAGGATCTTCCTACCTTGCTATCTTGAACCAGAACCCTAATGTTATTTTTTTATAGGACTGGATTTACTTATGCCATGCTGCCTTTGATTTTCGATATGTTTCAATCTCCCCCTCCCCCTCCATTTCCCCCTACATTCTTTTGTATTATTGGGTATTTTCAAGTATAACATTTATTTCCTTTAGTGAACTTTCAATTTTATTCTTGAGTTATTTTATTAATTCTTGTTCTGTGGCTTACAACATATAATTTATCAGAATGTGTTTCAGATGTAAATTGCCTTAGTTCCAGTGTAATATAAAAACTTTACTCCCATATAACTACATTCCCTCCTTCCTCCACTTTTTGTGCTATTATTGTTTTATCGATTATATTTACATATATTATAGATTCAGCAGTACATTTATATAATTTTTATTTTATATAATCTTATGTCTCTTAAAGCACCTGAGAGAAAAAAAAGAACACATACACATTCACTGTTTGCTGTATTATCTTTCTTATTTACTTGTCCTGGTTCTCTTTGTTTCTTCCTGTGGATTAGAGTTACCATCCGATACCATTCCTTTATTCCGATATAACTTTTGCCCATTTTCCTCCTTTCTGTTGTAATTGCCAAATATATTGTATGTGTTATAGGACCAGGGATAAAATTATATACATATTGTTTTATATAATTACGTTTTATTTATTTATTTATTTATTTATTTTTTTTAATGTTTATTTTTGACAGAGAGAGAGACAGAGCATGAGCGGGCGAGGGGCAGAGAGAGAGAGGGAGACACAGAATCTGAAACAGGCTCCAGGCTCTGTCAGCACAGAGCCCAACGTGGGGCTCGAACTCACAGACCGAGATCAAGACCTGAGCCGAAGTCGGATGCTCAACCGACTGAGCCACCCAGGCACCCCTATATAATTATGTTTTAAATCAGTTAAGAGAAGAAGAAAAGAAATATACAATTATTCTTTCACAATTATCTACATAATTATTTCTACTGTTACTTCTGTTTTTTTTTTTTCATGTGAACTCAAAGTTCTGTCTGTTATCACTTGCTTTCAGCTTGAAGAACTTCACTTAGTCTTTCTTGTAAAGAAGGTCTGCTAGCAATAAATTCTCTCAGTTTTGTTTATCTTGGGAAATTTTTATTTCACCTTATTCCTTTTTTCAAAAAGTTTATTTTTTTTTTGTTTTGAGTGGGGGGGAATCAGAGAATCCCCAGAAGCTCAATGCTGTTAGCACACAGCCTGCAACCTGTAGCAGGTCTCAATCTCCTGAACCGAACCGTGAGCTCATGACCTGAGCCAAAATCACGAGTCAGGCGCTTAACTGACTAGCCACCTAGGTGCCCCTCACCTTATTCTTTTAAAAAGTAGTTTGCTTTATATAAGATTCTTATTTGGCATTCTTT
Source organism: Prionailurus bengalensis (assembly GCF_016509475.1). Lineage (NCBI taxonomy): Eukaryota > Metazoa > Chordata > Mammalia > Carnivora > Felidae > Prionailurus > Prionailurus bengalensis. The sequence goes on along the minus strand of NC_057349.1, from coordinate 75,825,861 downwards.
TTCTTTCAGCACTTTGAATATGTCATTCCACTTCATTCTGGTTTGCATTGTTTTTGTTGAAAAATCAACTTATTCTTACTGATTTCTCCCACTTGTGATGCATCCTTTTTTCTCTTTTTCTCTTTGACTTTAAACGTTTTGTATTATGATGTGTTTAGATGTACAACTTGCTTTTATCCTGTTTGGAGTTCATTGATCTTTTTTGTTGTGTAGATTAATGGGAGCTTTTCAGCCATCATTTTTTAAAACAATTTTTGTGTCCCTTTCTCTCTCTCCTTTATTCGGTGTTCCTATCGCCTAATGGTGTTGCATGTTTTTCTGAGGGTCTCTTCATTTTCATTCATTCTTTTTTTCTATTTTACTTTCATCTCTATTGACTTATCTTCAAGTTTGCTAATTTATTTTTTCTTGCCTGCTCAAATATGCAGTTGAGTCCCACCAGTAAATTACTCATTTTGATTATTACTTTTCATCTCCAAATTTTCATTTCATTATTTTTATAATTTCTATTTTTATTGTTATTCTCTATTTTATAAGACATTAAAATCATACCTTACTTTTATTCTTTAATCATGATTTTATTTATTTCTTTAAATATTGATAATAGCTGTTTTGAAGTTTTTTATTTGCTAAATCTATCACCTGGACCTCTTCAAAGATAGTTTCTATTGCCTACTTTTTTTAAATGTTTATTTATTTTTGAGAGAGAGAGAGAGAGAGAGACAGAGTGTGAGCGGGGTAAGGAAGAGAGAGAGGGAAACAAAGAATCTGAAGCAGGCTCCAAGCTCTGAGCTGTCAGCACAGAGCCCGATGCAGGGCTCGAACCCACGGACTGTGAGATCATGAACAGAGCTGAAGTTGGACTCTCAACCAGTTGAGGCACCCAGGCACCCTTCTATTGCCTGTTTGTTATGTTTCCTGTTTATGTGTCATGGTTTTCTGTTTTGCATATCTAGTAATTGTTATTAAAAGCTGGGCATTTTAGATAATTTATGACAGCAACTCTGGATACTAACCGTCTCCCTCCCCCTGTAGGGTCATTGTTGTTTGCTTGGTCATTGCTGTAGACTAAATATTTGTGTCCCTCAAAAATTCATATGTTGAAACCTAATACCCAATATAATAGTATTTGGAGGTGGTGCCTTTGGGAGGTGATCAGATCATGAGGGGGCCCTGTCATGAATGAGATTAATGCCTTTATAAAAGAGTCACTTGTAAAAGCTCCTTCACCCCTTCTCCATTTGAGGACACAGCAAGAAGGTGACCATCTATGAACCAGAAGGTGGGTTCTCAACAGATAATTAATCTTCCAGGACTTTGTTCTTGGACTTCTCAGCCTCCAGAGATGTGATACATAAATTTCTGTTGAGTATAAATCACCTGCTTATTAGCAGTGCAGATAGACTAAGTCATTTTGGTCATTTGTTTAGTGACTTGGTGAAACTAATCTGTGAAGTCTATTTCTCCTGCAGTATGCAACCTATTATTTCTCTGCTCATATTGACTAATGTTGGTTGCCCTGGAATAAGCCACTTATTGGTCAAATGTCATACTTAAGCCCCTCAGCCAGTTAGATTTTTTACCATTTATTGTTATATATGTGTGTGTGGCTTGGAGATTTCTATTACAGTTTAAGGAGTTTACATTTTTGTTCTCTGTATAGCCAGAAGTTAGTAGTTTAAGTTTTTTCAGTCTTTATCATTTCTAAAAGTATGGAATTTTGGTCATACACATAGTGTTCCAGATTTCCAGGGATAACTATGATTTTTATTTTAATCCTGTCTTTGTAGTAGTTGTCACTGGGTCAGAGTAGCTTATTGTTCAGTCAGTTGTTGGTCAGAAGTTGTGTTTAAGCTCCTGTCCCAGTGAAGCTTTGGCCCTGTGTGCATGGGCCTGTGTAAGGCTTGGAGAATGCTTTCAAATATCTATCTGCTATTGTTGCTCCTGTAAGGGCATAGCCCAGCATATGCACTCAGTTTTCCTGATCCTCAGAGCTGGTTGTGAACTCAGGAGAGTTCTTTTGTACCTTTTCCTGGTCCTCTCTCTTAAGTTTCTAGCTGTGCTGCCATTTTGCCTATATCAAGGAGCAACCAGCCTCTTCTTAATTGCTCACACAAAAATATCTGTTGCTTTTAACAACATCCTTAAGCATGGAGTTCTCCATGTTCTATTCCAAATGAATCTCATTCCCTCAGGCAGAACTGTAAAGCTCTTTGTCCTTATGGCCTTCGTTTCTTCTTGGGCAGCACTCCCATATTACTTCACTGCACTTGCTTGCTGTGTATAAAATAGAGCTTCCATCCCAAGAGTGAATCTTGAGGGTGTCTGATTCCTGATTTCAGCTCAAGTGATGATTTCACAGTTTGTGAGATTCAGCCCTGCATAGGGCTCTGTGCTAACAGTGCAGAGCCTACTTGGTATTCTCTCTCTCTCTCTCTCTCTCTCCTCTCTGTCCCTCCCTGGCTCCCTTTCTCTCAAAGTAAATAAATAAACAATAAAAAAGTTTTTTTTTAAATAGTGAACATTGGCTGAGGGAGAAGAGACTCCATCCTTTTAGCTGCACTTACCTGATATAAGTAAAGCTTCTGCAACATGGGTTTGGGGTGGGGAGTGAGGAGCACCAGCAGCCTATCCTGTCCAAAGAGAAACCTAACCCAAACTGGAAGTGAGAAGGAGGAGTGTTTTTGGCAATAGCTGTCTGGAGTAGAGTGCCTGGGATAGAGCTTTAGTAACAAGGAAGGGGAAGGGGAAGAAGTGGATCAAGGACCAAAATTGAGAAATTTAGTAGGACTTTTGATATATGCCCTTAGGACAATTTCCAGAGACTTTAAATGATTTAAAAAAAATAATTATCACCAGCTAAGCTATGTTTTGCCAGGAAAAGTATCTTCTGAATTCTGTATTCTGCCATTTTAAAAGCCCCATCCAAATCATTGTTTTTTTAAGCCATTAAGTTTTCCTGTAGGTTGTTATGCAGCATGAGATAACTGAACCAGGCTCCAAAGCGAGATAGAACTAGGTAGAAATCCCAGCTCTACTATTAAAAGTGATTTTGAACAAGTTTTCTGAACCTCTGTCTCCTGTTTCCCTGTCTATAAAATGAGATAATTCTTACTGCCTATGGTTGTAAGAAATAATTGAGATAGTGTCTGTAAAGCAGTTGAACAACACCTAGCCCAAAGTAATTTACTTAGTGAATGATAGATAACAAGTATTAGAGGTCACAAGGGGTATATAAACTTATAAGGAAGACAAATGCAGACAACTGACAGTAAGTTAGTTGCTAGGCTTGCAGAATTGTTCTGTGTGCTGTGATTCACAGACTTAAACAGAGAGCTAGAGAACTAGAACTGGGAGACCCTTGCTTCTGAGAACAGAAAGGCTGTGATTGAATAAGGTTAACAAAGGAAAGTTTTCAGAGAGAGAAGAGTGGATGCAGAAACTTTGGAAACAGCTTCAACCAGAGGGCAGGAATAAGTAGAGGAATCCTAAAATGAGAAAAAAAAGGAGTATTAGGAGAATGTAGAGAGTCTGGAGAATATAGACACACTGAAGCCCAAGGAATAAAAATTATTGAGAGAGTGCTCATGTGGGGGAAAAGGAGTGATGAGTAAAGATCACTAGGACCTTTTGAAGGAGTATTTTTTATGGAGGGGTGGTGGTGGGAGCCAAATTGGTAGGAGTCAGTTGGAGATATGGAAGCAGGGCTGGTGGAAAGGAATAGCCACTTAAAATGGGGATTGAGGATATATTCTCTTGTTTCATAAGGATTTTATTTGTATGTTTTTTTAAGATGAGGATGTGCCATTAGACGGAGGAAAATAAGGATAATTAGGGATGGGAGAGATAAAATAACGTGCTAAGTGATGGAGAAAGACCACAAAGCTGGCACAAGGGATAGGATTATTGGCACAGGTGGAAGGGTTAGTCTACATAGAGTTTTAAAGAGAAGGTGAATGATGTAAGTGAAAACACTCTATTAATACATAGTTGTTTGGGGTAGAAAGAAGTTGGAACGTATCACATAATCTCAGGCCTCCCTGAAAGTGTGAGACAAATCCATCTGCAAAGACAGTCAGGAAAGTGAGTGTCCAATTTAATGAGGCAGTGAGAGCTTAGAAGAATGTGTAAAGCAAATGTGAGAAATGTGATAAGGAGCCAAACAGACAGTATGGAGAGTGCTGAGTTGAGGTTTCCTGCTCTTTTCTCCTTTTCTCCTTTTCTCCTTTAGTTTTCCTGGAAATACTTAATATTCAGGAGAAGAGAAGAAAGCAAAGAAAGAAGGTAAGGCAAAGGAAGGTATTTGCACAGGAAGTGGATAATTCAGGCCTAGGCCAATCGATAGGAATAGGAAGCAAAGGGTACAGGGAATCAAGAATGAAGGTGGCAGCATCATTGAAATGACAACCTGCAGGGTTCTGTCTGGATTTGGAGGCTGGCAGGGAAAAATACCATCTAGCCATTTTAAATAATGGCTCAGTAGAGTTGTTTTCAACAGAGGTTGGCAAATTATGGTCCTAGGCCAAATCCTGTCTACCAACTGTTTTTATAAATAAAGTTTTATTGGGACATTACAATGCCCATGCATTTATGTACCGTGTATGGGTGCATTTGCACTATAAAGAACAGCTGAGTAATCCAGACAAAGACCATTGGGTCTGCAAAGCTTAAAATATTTACTACCTAGTTCTTTATAAAAAATGTATGCTGGCCCTTGGTTTATAACACATAAAAGTATACATAACATATTGGTAGATGAAAAAAGCAGGGTATAAAGCAATATTTATCACATGATCCAATTTTCTGAAAAGAAAAAAAATTTATAACTATGCCTAGAAAAATGACATAAAAGATACAATGTAAATAGTTGTTTCTCTGGGTGGTAGGATTACCAGAGCCTCTTTTTTTTTCTTCTCTTCCTCCTCCTTATTCTTTTTTGTAAACTCCATCATTCCTACGATATGGGAGGATAATGGCCTGAGGAAGGATAATTTTATTAAATGTTAACTTTAGTTGATTATATCAGGGTGCTAAATAACATAAGTCTGTAATTTCCTCTAGAAGGATCCAAATAAGCTTGCCCAAAAGATAAAATCTGTCTCATTGACTGCACCTTTACCCCAATCATGCATCCTTCAAAACTGTGATTTTGATTGATAATAACTTGATAACAACAGGTAGTGGATACACTGTGCGCACCTTTGAAATGACAAATCAAGGTCATCAAATTATCTTCATTAATGTTATGATTACTAAGAAGGAATTAGTATTCAGATAGGAAGTTTCAGGCATGTACATTTAGGGAGAGTAATCTTAGAAGAGAAATATGTGTATAAAGTAAGGTGAATCAAGTTATTTCAGATAAAAAGTAGAATTTGAAATCTAGATCAACTGTCTTCAACAAATGGTATTCTATCAAGGACTTTCAAAAGATGTGGCTGATTTTGATGGCTATTTCTTTCCCCGGGACCTGCCAAGCACTCTGTCAACACCCCCGCAACACCCCCACAACACCCCACAGAGTCAAAAGTCCATTAGGTACCATCAGTTTTAGTTAGATGATATTTGCCCAGTTTTGCGTGTTTAATTTGTTTGTTTTCATGTTTATAGAGTGCCATTGTCCTAGATACTCTACAGAATTTGGAGACAAATTAGGATGCCTAAACTGTATTGGTGAATATTTATTGCATCACTAAATCTATAGTTGGGAATCAAGTTGGCCTAAGCTAGGATGAAGAAATTGAAGTCAGTCATCAATGAGAAGAGAAGAGATCAAAGACAAAGGAAGGGGAGGGAAGGGACGAGTCAGAAAAGTCCAGAAGCTGAGGGTGATGTGTGGTGTGGGACTGAGTGAAGAAGAGGCAGAAGAAGTAAAGATCAAGATAAGGTTTGAACAAACATAGGCTTACAGAGACTCTTATCTCTTATCCCAAAGTTGTTTCATGTCACAAATGGGACATCTGGTAGTGGAGGCTTCCAATAGCTGGACCTATTCCATTCCTTTTCCACTTCCCAGAAGCTATTGATTTAGCAGTTTCAGCATGTCAGACTGTAATCTCACTCAAGAATATTTTTTACTATCTTTACAGTGTTTATTAAATCTACATAACTACTTCTAAAAGTTGTTATGGTGAGAGAAACCTATATGGTTTAAGATCTTGGCCCTAGTGCCTTCGTTTGCAATGAAGTAATTAAAGAATCTGAAGGAATTAAGAATGTTCATTTGGGAAAAAGGATAAATAACAAACAAATAAGCATTTGGATCAGGGAAAAGGGGATAGAAGAGGAATTTAAGGTTAGTTACTCTGATAGCACCAGCCTGGCCACCAATGGATATCTGGGGGAAAAATATAACTTATGTAGTTACCAAACCAACTTCCTTAAGGACTTCTCTCTTCTGTTCACAATGGCCAGGGCCTATGGGACGGATGAAAAATGACCAACTATCCTATATTTTGCAATGAAGTAGGGCTTGAAAAGAGACCCAAACCAGATTTGTTTCCTGTTTGAGATAAGGTGGAGTTCAAAGATATTCCTAGTGAACAGACCTAGATTCCTGCCTAATAAAAAATAGATTTTTGCTCCAAAGTGATCTAATCTTGACTAAGGTTTAGTCATGAGTTTATTGATTTACTCAACACATAGTTTATTGGTTTACTTTCTGTGAGCCAGCACTGATCTAGCTGCTAGGATGCAGGAGTCAACGAAACAGGCAAGGTTTCCTCTCCCTTGTGGCTTGTGGGTCAACCAGAGGGGGTTAAATAGGGAACATGTAACACAGAGTTTCCACTCTGATGCTGATCATTCCCTGGCATGCTGTTGAAGGGCTAGCTACTAGACAGTTTCCCTCAGGAAGAGAAAACCATGTGGTTTACCTAGCTAAGTGCATCTTAGAATAAGTATTTAACTGCATGTTAGGACAAGTCTAATTCAACTAATGATGTCGATCAAAAAGTGGACTGAGAACAAGTCCTGTCTCTCTCTGGCCCCAGTTATTGTCACTATACTTCCCTATGTGAAGGAATCAATTTTAACTCCTCTGTCTGGCTTCCAGGATTCTTCATGATTCTGCCCACTGCCTACCTCACTAATCTCATTTCCTACCACCGATTACTTGCCTCCTATGCCTGATAACTGAACAGTGTTACTGCATATATTCTTCACTCTGCCTGTAATATATCCCCAGTATTGTTCATATGAAGAATTAATACGCATAAATTAGGACTCTTTCCCTGTGCTACCTTCTCTATGATTTTTCCTGACCTTTTTACTCATTTACTTCGCCCCTTTATACCACAGTGGTCCTTTAATTCCTTATCATTTTATATTGTAATTATTCACCTCCCCAGGCAAGATTGAGAGCTCTTGAGGGAAGGAGGTTAGATAGTATTTGTGTATTTCCCAAAGGCCTAGACCAATGCTTAGAGTTTAATAAGCATTTAATAATTATTTATTGAATGAACAAATGAGTGGGTAAATGAATAAAAAAAGGAAATTCTGGGCAGGAGTGTATTTTAAATGACAAAAAAAGTTGGCAAGTAATTCAATGAGGATTAGGCAGTGAGTTAATCTTACTGTAAATGTATATTGTGTTGAATAGCAAGCAAATTTACAAAGACAGCAAAGAAATGACCCCTGACCTCATGGAATATTCAATCTACAGTATTTAAGGAGACAAAACTAATAAAAAGAGTAAATGCCACAAATAAGTAAAGCATAAACTCACAAACCCAACCCAATCCCTATAGACAGACCTGCAGTCTGGAAGAGTGGTTTTAAAGATAGTCAGCACTTTTCATGAAGTAAATGAATCTTATGAAGAATTTTAAAAAGTTGTTTCTGTTGAGTCAAGATGAGAGAGTATTTGAGTCTTTTCAAATGGTGTTGGGAAAACCAAACAGCAACATGCAAAATAATGAAACTGGGCCACTTTCTTACACCATACACAGAGTAAGCTCAAAATGGATTAAACAAAAACCTAAATGTGAGAACTGAAACCATAAAATTCTTAGAAGAAAACATAGGCAGTGATTTTTTGACATTATCCATAGAAATATTTTCTTAGGTATTTTTCCTTTGGCAAGGGAACAATAGCAAAATTGAACTTAGGGCTGTACCAAAATAAAAAGCTTTTTCACAGTGAAGGAAACCATCAACAAAACAGAAAGACCATCCACCAAATGAGAGATGATATTTACAAAGGATATATCCAATAAGGCGTTAATATCCAAACTATATACAGAACTTATACAACTCAACTCCAAAAAACAAAAACAAAAATAGCCCAGTTAAAAAATAGGCAGAAGACATGAATAGACATTTTTCCAAATAATACACACTGATGGCCAACAGACATATGAAAAGATGCTCAATATCACTTAGCATCAGGGAAATGCAGATCAAAATCACAGTGAGATATCACCTCACACCTGTCAGAGTAGCAAAAATCAAAAAGAAAGAAACAACAAGTGCTGGTGAGGATGTGTAGAAAATGAACCCTCATACATTTTTTGTAGGAATGCAAGGTGGTGCAGCCACTGTGGAAAACAGTATGGAAGTTTCTCAAAAAATTAAAAATGGATTCACCATATGATCCAGGAATTCCACTACTGGGTCTTTATCCAAAGAAAATGAAAACATTAATTTGAAAAGATATATGCATCTCTAAGTCTATCGCTACCTTATTTATAATAGCCAAGATGTAGAAGCAATGCAAGTGTCCACCAATAGATGAATGCATAAAAAAATATCACACACACACATACACACACACACTGCAATATTACCAAGCCATAAGAAAATAATGCAATCTTGCCTTTTGCGACAACATGGATGGATCTAGAAGGTATAATGCTAAGTGAAATAAGTCAGAGAAAGACAAATAGCATGTGATTTCATTCATATGTGGAATTTAAAAAGCAAAACAGGGGCGCCTGGGTGGCTCAGTCGGTTAAGCCGCCGACTTCAGCTCAGGTCATGATCTCGCAGTCCGTGAGTTCGAGCCCCACGTCGGGCTCTATGCTGACAGCTCAGAGCCTGGAGCCCGTTTCAGATTCTGTGTCTCCCTCTCTCTCTGCCCCTGCCCTGTTCATGCTCTGTCTCTCTCTGTCTCAAAAATAAATAAACGTTAAAAAAATTAAAAAAAATAAAAAGCAAAACAAATGAAGAAAGAAAAATGGGACAAACAAAAATAACAGAAACAGGGAGAGCAAACTGGTGGTTGTCAAAGTGGAGGCAGTTTAGGGTTCCTGGTGAAGTAAGTGAAGGGGATTAAGAGTATATTTATTGTGATGAGCACTAAGTAATGTATAGAATTGTTGGATCATTATATTGTACACTTGGAACTAATACACTATATTAATTATACTTGAATTTTAAAAATAAATTATTTTTTAAAAGATGGTAGAATATTTTATTTAATTTTGAAGTTTTTTTATTTACTTTGAGAGAGACAGAGAGTGCACAGGAAGGGCAGAGAGAGAGGGAGAGAGAAAGAATCCTAACCAGGCTCCACACTATCAGCACAGAGTCTGATGAGGGGCTTGAACCCACGGAATCTGAGATCATGACCTGAGCCAAAACCAGGAATTGGGCACTTAACCAACTGAGCCACCCAGGTGCCCCAAATATGGTAGAATATTTTAGAGGTAAAATAAATAGCATAAGTAAAAGGTGGCAGTGAATGAAATAAGTCTGCACTGGAGCTGGCCTGATATTTTGCAATCCCCCTTTTGGAATACTGATCTCTTGGTAAAGAATGATTCTAGGAGCTGTTGCAGTGACTTTAGTGGCTTTCAGGGTCACTTGGTTTAGCTGTGGAATGAACTCAGCTGGCTGCAAAGTGTCTCAAGGGCAATGTTGGAATGAATCTCCTTTGTTTCTAGAAGTCAATCAGATTCTCAAGTCAAAGTTAACTTATACTTGTGGGTTGAGCCAGAACAGTGTGGTGACGAAGTGTATGGTGGGAGCCTGGCCACCTTCATACTTGTTAATAGCACAAGTGCCTAACCATCCCAATGTGGGACGGCCTTTAATAGAAAGCCCTTCTCAGATCTGCAAAGATCTGGCAAAATATGAATTCAGTCTTTTTGTTGTAGCTTAATAGATTTGTTAATAACACCCATTTATTTTTAAAGGAAATTAGTGATTTTTAAATGTGATTTTTAAAAACTTTTTTAATGTTTATTTTTTAGAGAGAGAGAGAGAGAGAGAGAGCATGAGAAGGGGAGGGGCCGAGCGAAAGGGAGACGCAGAATCTGAAATAGGCTCCAGGCTCTGAGCTGTCAGGCTCTGAGCTGTCAGCACACAACCCGACACGGAGCCCAAACTCATAACCATGAGATCATGACCTGAGCTGGAAGTCAGATGCTTAACCAACTGAGCCACCCAGATGCCCCGGAAATTAGTGATTTTTAAAGAGAGGTTCCCCACAAGAATTTTTAGTGAATAGGGAAAGGAAATATTGACTCAGTGCCTTCTATGTACAAAGAATATTTGAGCTCAAAACCATCCTGGAATGTAGTATCATTACACCCACTTTACAGATGGGGAGACTGCTACTCAGATAAGTGATTTCTCAAAGGCACATGTGCTAAGATTTGAATCTTGGATGACCTGACTCTAAAGCTCAGCCTCTTTCCACTTCATCTCCATTACACCTGCTGCTTACAGGAAACACATGTGGGCACAGGTGCATGCATGCACTTAACACACATACACACACTTTTAGATGTAGCAATTGCACAATTCTCAAAACTAAGAAAAATTATTTTCTCTTTATAGCCCTAAAATTTAATAAGAGGAAAGGACTTTTAAACATATCTATCTAGATACTTGTATATGTTCAAAGATAAGTGCCTGAGAATTTGGAACTAGGCAAGGGAGCAAAATGCTTTAGTCTTCCACCTAGTGGAAGGTCAGCACAAAACAAGATGAAGAGAACCAATTCCATACACATGCACAACAGAGTTGCCTACATGGTGAGATTTAAGGAGTAAAGAGGGTTCCATCTGCCTTTAAGTCTTTTTCACTCTTGCCTGTTAAATTATATAAGTTCATATCTTTTAAAATGCCCCAGGGTAAGACATTCTTCCCTGGAGATCTATGTTAAAGTACACAGACTTTTTTATCAGAGTTATTTCAAATAGGACGCCAGACAAGTGTATTTGATTGGAGATTGGAGAAGGTGAGAGATTGAAGTTCTAATGCAGAACCACAATGATGGGAGAGGCCAATTATGCCACATGATTGGGCCCCAGGCCCCTAGCAATAGAAAGCTGATGACAAGCTTGAGTATAATAAAACTTAACGCAAAATTGTTATCTGGGACTTCCATTTTAATGAGACAAAGATCGTAGGAGTTACAGAGAGCAGGTATATATTAGCATCAGAGTTCATCCTAAGCAGAGAAGGCCATCCTGTAAGGTAGTGAGCTCCCTGACACTGGAGATGTTTAGGGAGGTTGGAAATACCCATAGACAGAATGTTGTAGAGGCTAGACTGCACAGTCTTTGAAGTCCTTTCCAATTATAAAAATCTGTGACGGTTCTATGAATAATTTTGCTAGGTTTCAGAGATTCTTTGGCACCATTAATTTATTCATTCAACAAACACTGATTTCATTATTAAGTATATTTCATGGCTAGGCACTGTTGAAGCTGAGTACATAACCCCAAAGTTCCTAATGACCCGGGTAAGAGGATAAAACTGACAAGATGCTAGGATCTGTAGGGAAAATAATAATCTAAGAATGTAAAAATAATCTATGCCACTAATGTTCCTCTGTACTCGATATCCCAGTGTCAGACCACAGGGTTTCACATTCTGAGATATTTTACCCTAGCTTTGGTAGACTGGCGTGGTAGAGTTTTAAATCACACTTCCTTTTTCAAAAGCTGTAAACCACTGTATCAAAATAAACACTAGTCCAAAAGCTGTGGGGGGAAAATGTGTTTACCTGAGCCTGGTTGCAGCCAAATGCAGAGGTATCCTTCCATCTTTTGGAGAAGGAGCCACTGACGTCCATGCCCACCTGCTGGCATTCTGGCCTTAAGCAAGCAGGACTCCCTGGCCTTGGCCATCCCTTTCTGTCTTGTTTCTCTAGGCCTAACATCTGCCAAATTGAACTCTTCATTTGCTCCTGCCTAGAAGAATGTTTTGAAGTTTTGTAAAAATGATACTTGCTCATATATGTATGTCTACCGTATAGAATTATAGTCAACAGTTTGTAGCCAAGAGTTTTGTTTTATATATAAAAGTGACCACTTTTTAAATAAGTTCATATATTCAATACCTGAAAGAGTGGTAAACAAACTGAATCTCTCATTTATAAAATACAGACTGGGAAAACCGACCCAATCTGATTCAAGGTCAGAAAACCTTGAATAGGGATAAAAAAGCACATATGATGCTAATCCTGTGGATATATCTTGGTGAATAAAACTCTGAAGGCTGTAGGTCCTGATTTACAGTGAACATCATATAAATGTTAGCACAGGCTAGGATATGGACTGCAGTAACAAATTCACCCTGAAACCTCAGTGACTTAACACAACCCAAGTTTGTTTTGGCTTTTTTCTCCTCACTCACACTCCGGGTTCATTGTAAGTCGGTGGGGAGCTCTGTTCCCTCTAGCCATTCCGAAACATGGAAAACATGATACAAGAAGTAGTTTAGAAAGATTGAGCAGGACCAAGGGGAAAAAAGAAAAAAAGAGATAGATATCAAAATTAGAACAGTTAATCCAAAAACATAAATGTTAATTATATCATTTAAAAAAGTTTAGCTCAAATGAGTTCAGAATATTATCAGAGAATAATTGAAAGTAAGGGTGATAGAGGCACCTGGGTGGCTCAGTAGGTTAAGCATCTGACTTCAGCTCAGGTCATGAATTCGAGCCCCACGTCAGACTCTGTGCTGACCGCTCAGAGCCTAGAGCCTGCTTCAGATTCTGTGTCTCCCTCTCTGCTCCTCCTCTGCTCGAGCTCTCTGTCTCTCTGTCTCTCTCTCTAAAAAATAAATAAACATTGGGGCGCTTGGATGGCTCAGTTGGTTGGGCATCCGACTTCAGCTCAGGTCATGATCTCATGGTCTGTGAGTTTGAGCCCTATGTCAGGCTGTGTGCTGACAGCTCAGAGCCTGGAGCCTATGTCTCCCTCTCTCTCTGCCTCTCCCCCACTCATGCTCTGTCTCTGTCTCTCTCAAAAATAAATAAACATTTTACAAAATAAATAAACATTAAACAATTTAAAATTTAAACAATTTAAAAATTTAAAAATTAAAAAAAATGAAACATTAAAAAATTAAAATTTTTTAAAAAATAAAGTAGGGGTGATAATCAAAGCATATAGCCATGGTGTATGGGTATAAACACTTCCCTTGTAGGTGTAACATAGGCACTATAAACACCTGGTCAGTCTGGCCATAGGTACCTGCTGGATATCAGCTCTCCCTAAAGGGAGAAGAAGCCTGGGAATGGAAATGATTGCAAAGCAGGTAGAGCCCAGTACTAGCCCAACAGAGTCAGCATTTCCTTGGATTGAATAAACACCGGAGCCGGAAGATTAGTTTGTGTTCACTACAATTCAGAGAGAGTGGATTAATCCAGTGTATTATAGTGCTGCCCTTACATCACTGGATTTCCTCACCTCACACTGCCCACAGCCCCTCTCCTTTCCCTTTCCCTGTCCCAATGATTTGTTTTCCCTAATTGTGTATCCCCCTATCCTTTGTCGAGTGCTTTGATAAATGTAGACACTTCCTCTTTATTTTCTTCACATTCTGTGGCTCGTGAGTCATTTCTGACGGCACTGAATCATTTTCATCACTGCTCAGCCTCCTCCTGTTTGAAGTCCTTGTCTGGATATATGCTTATTCATCACCACTCTCTCTGCGACCCACATGTGTCCGGCACACTGTTTACATTGGGCTTTAATCTGTTGTTAGTGGCCAACTCCAGTGTCCCCCTCCTTCCTCAAGGGGCCCATCCCTGTTCCTCCCGCCTGTACAGCTCCCAGTGGGAGAGCATAGAGAGCAAGAGCTCTGGCCCTTAACCTTGGCGTATGGACTCTTGCCCAAATCTTCATTCCAGACCTTCCCCTTTTGCTTGTCCTTTATAGCAGCTTCTTCTCGGTATTGTCTATACAGCCAAAGAGGCAGAAATGGGGTCCCCTCCAAGGCTGGCTCACAGGCCATCCTGGGACAGTGCACTGCAATGAGGGCTCATGAGTTCCTGCTCTCCACCTACCCTCTAACATACGTTTCCCTCCTGCTACAAATGCCAGTGTTTTTTGTTTTGTTTTATTATGTTTTGCTTAAATACACTTCAAAGTGCAAATTCTCTAGTTCCCACTGGTCAATGGAATGCACTGATTTGTGACCCCAAACACTAGGATTTTGCACGAACGCATTGATATTTAGTAATTGGTAATAGATCCTGACATTTCAACAGGCTACAGTGGGTTATCCTCTGTTCTTCTTTTTCCTCCCCTAGCCTGGTTGCTCTGGAATTGATTTATGAAACTAGTTTGCTTTTTACTTATTTTATTCCTCATTATTCATATTTAATGTTACCCACACTTGACCTTGTGACTCTAATTCCTTAAACTGAATAACGTACACACATTGACTTTGTTCTTCTTGACAAGTCTTATCATTTTTTATCTTTGCCATCCCTCTTTCAGCCTTTTAAAGATCTAGGGCTCTCTGAATCTCTTATCTGTTTACATTCTTCTTCATTATTTAGTATTAATGTCCTTCTTTCAGCCATTATTCCCTAGGTTGTTATTTTCCCTCATTTCCTGATTTGGTTCTTTCTGTCACAGAGCCAGAACTCTCACTACCACACTGTAGAGGTTGACGATAGCTTCACCAGTCAAATCAATTCAGATGTTACAAAGAAAAACCATGTACTCAGGAATTCAGCAACAGCTCAATCAGTTCTTGCATGAGACTTCTAGTGTCTTTTGGAAGCATCAGTTGTGAGGTATTGCTAAAAGCATATGTTTAATCGGAGCAGGAAGATCACTTGTTAGTTAAAACATAACATATACATTTTGTCCCTGAGTAATTCTTAGATCATGGTACACCATAGAACACTGAGATGGCCATTATTTGTTCAGCAGTGTCCCATAGGAAGAGTATGCCATAATTTGAGAATATTTTTCACAAAGATATGAACTGGCAATTAACCATTAATGCCCACCCTATGATCTATGTACATGTGATATTCCTTTTCTTCACTTCTTATGAAGCGCTAGAATGATGGTAACAGCAAATCAAGTAAGACATTGGGGGTACTGCATATGTTTCTATTCTAACATAGCTGGTGTGATTAGCTCAGTTACTTAGACTTTATTTTTCTGTTAAAGCCAAATGTGAGTCAATTAGTTTCACATGATTCCCCCTGGCTGGGAAGAGAGTTACAAGTGTCTCCCAGCTGCACATTATAAAGGAAAGTAAGGTGAACCCACTACATTGTCCTAAACCAAACCATTACCTGACTAGAAAAATTATGAGATATGGGCAGTGAATTAGGCCCATGCTTTTAAGGTGAAAACATACTTCTTTATTCCTATAATATCATGACTTTTTATCGTAGTAAGTCACATATTAGGTTCAGTACAGACTGCTCAAAGACATTTAGTTCTCATTCTAGCTTAAGGTTTTGTTAATACTAGTACATGGACTAATACTGTGTTTCTATTGGCTGGTAAACCACCACTGTGATGCAAAAAAAAAAAATAATAATCACAGAGGCATCTGAGAATTAGTGGTATGTGCGGAAAAAGGAGTTAGGAACCCTTCGGTGCTTTTTTGGTATCGAACAGCTGTCGTGCATGTTACACTTGACAGTATTGCTTTCTGTCCCAGAGTGCCTAAAAGCTATTCTTGTCACAAAAGCCAGGACAGTGTCAGCAAGCAATCTTTGTTTGTATGGTCCTCAGTTTTTCTCCCTTCATCTCTTTGTTCCTTTAACAATAAAGGATAAGGAAGAAACAAATGGCCACAAAATTTAACCATTTTATTTTTTGAACTATTACCTACATTCTGCTGTAAATCATAATGATTGACCAGAGCCATTTGCATTGTGAAGCAGGTCAACTCTTTCAAGTTACAAATACACATTAATCATCCACAGCAAGAGCCCTACTGCCTGGGAAGGATGTGGCCCACTGTTTAGTTAGGGTTAAGGTAACGTACTGCAAAAAATTAACTCCAAGTGGAATGAATCTAAGACTACAGAAGTTTATTTCTTTTCTACATTACAGTCCATAGAATAGATAGCTAGGTGCCTCTTTTCCTCAAGGTCATCCAGTGATTCAGGTCCCTTCTATTTGGTTAATTTGCAAATTCCTGGGATTTTACCCTGTCCTCATGGTTGAAGTAGGTCATTACCCCAATCCCAGCCTGTGGCAAGGGGAGAAGACAAGGAGTACAAGCAGCTTTCTCTCTAAGGATGTGACTCAGAAGTTGCATACACCACTTGCGCTCTCATTTAAATGGCAATAACCGTCTCCTGGTCACACCTGGTTATAAGGGGGACCTACAGAGGAGTTCTCTGGTTGAGTGGCTATAAGTGCCCCTAGAACTGGGGCAGGGGGTGAGGGTGGTGGGTGGCAAGGATAATGGATCCTGCGGGACAATGAGTGGTCTCTGACGCACTTATTCTCGGCAGAATGCTGTTATCATAGGTGTACATGTTCAGAGTGATGCAAGTATGTGTGAAAGATGCATTTGCTCATGTGCTCTGAGGTTTTCCACACACTCACTAGTAACAAGTACAGTACATTCTTATTGCATTGTATCCTCAACACATTTAATAAAGGAGAAATCGAACATGAAAGGGAATTTCATGTGATCTATTTAGGGTCATCAAGTAATTATAGAAAAGTGTCTTGATATCCCAAAACCTGTTCTACTTAGTAAGTTAAATCTTCTGCTTTTCTATTATTTGTTAGAACTGCTAGTCTTGGAACTTTACTTACATCTTTTTTCACCTTACTCCCTCCAAGCCCCCGCTTGAAGTTGTTGAAATACTCTTTGAATCAACTTTTTCTGTTTTTGTTTTATTTCCTGTTGAAAATTAGGGTTATTCATTCCACTGATTTTAGTAAAGAAAACAGACAAAAGCAATGAGTTTCAGGGTTTACTGCCATTGACTGGAACCTGCTTTAACTGGTGTGTTTTATTTAATCCTTTCACCACCCTGTGAAAAAGGTATCCTCATACAGATGAGGGAGTTGAGACTTAGCACAGTAAGTCACTTGCCAAAGTCGCCTTGCCAGCGTGCCTTACCTTTCAGCCTGGGCTCTAAATCACAACGTTGTACTACAGGAGCATTAGGTCCATTACTCAAGTAATGGAGACATAAAGCTAAAATCCGCTCACATGGATCTATCAGTGCCACATGGGCAACACACAATCTACAATATTCAGGCTGGCCTGAATTCAAACTTTTAAAATTACCGTATTTTGAAAAAGATGTCAAAATAGACATTTACATTTCTCAGCTTTTGTTTACTCATCAAAAATCACAGTATCCTTCGGGACAAGAGTAAAATTAGTGAGTTAGAACATTCCTTTTTAACAGTTTCATAAAAATGAAAGTACTTTTGGTCCTTTCTCTATGGCCAAGTGCAGAGGCACAATCCCAGCCTGTTTTGTTTTTTTTTTTTTTACTGGAACTGACTATAAAAATACAGCCCTCCATCTCTCAGCAGTGATAGATAAGAAGTACTGAAACAGCATTAATAATTAATGGGCAGACAAGATGAAACTCCAGTTGCTCAGACTGCTGTCTCCACATAATCTGTATTTTATACAAAAGGAGAAAGAACTCAATGGAATTTTAGCTGTGACCGGATAAAAACTGCCAGCAAAATGTGATAAGGAAAGTCTAATGTGTATATTAATCATGTTTATAGCTCCTCATTTGTTGATATATTAGCCTAAACTCCCTTTAAAAATACATTTTTGATCACCAGTAGATTCATTTAATGCAATCAAACCTCAAATAGGGTCCAATTAAAGTTTCCAATTTTTATTAATCAAAAATAATCAATCTATCCCATAAATCATGAAACAAATGGGTTAAGAATTTTAGTGCAAGATGAGAAGCATTAAGAAAGAAAATCTAGAAAAGTTTGATGCATGATGTAAATATGCCACTATATGTTTATAGCTTAAGTTAACATTTGGCACTTTTATTATCCAAATTGTTTTTCTAGATACAATGAACGTATAATGTGACTCAAAGTGAGACACAGTTTACCCTTGAATGGTGTAGACTTCAAACACGATGCATTTTTATTTTCTCTGGATCAGTTATAACAAAACAGATTACAGAGTTGGGGTGGAACACGGAGTGTTTCTAGAAATGTCTGCATGTTTAATAGTTTAAAAACCTAAGAAAATAAGGCTCAGTTAAATTTAGAAGAAAAGGAGTTGCTATGTACAAGTAGGTAAACTTTTTGATATTGAAAAAAAATATTTAGAAACTAAAACTTGGGGGAAATTTGTTTAGTTCTACATGTTCAATAATTATTGAAATGTACACCTGTCTATAGTCTTATCCCAAATTTGTCACAAACATCAAGATTTAATGGGAGATGATGGATGAGAGAGGGCGGGGGAAGATATATTAAATCCAGGAATGTGTTATTTAGCCACATTATCAAGGATGTTGGAGAGGCAGAAAACTTTCCCAAGTACACCCAGATGTATGCTCACTATTAGAGTGGTTTGTTGCAAATGTATTTAAACATGGAGTCTTAAAATTTAGCCATCAGTCTAAATATTGTTTTGGTAGTCATGCTAGTGAATGAAAGTTCATAAGTCTTGATACTAGAAGAAGTTAGAATACACCCTAGAGAAGTTAAGCTATGGAAACACAGGGGGGAAAAGTCCTAAAAATAAAAGAACAAAGGTAGTAGGGTAATAACTCATGAAAGCCATAGGTTTTATTTGCTATGAGAAATATAGTTTTATCAATGGAATATGTTAACTCATGCAGTCAGGGCATGGCTTAGAAATAATTTTGTCCATGTCTTATGAGGGCCAAGCAAAATTGCATGGATGAAAATAACTTCCCAATTACAAATTCACCTCCAGCCATGGCTCACTCTATGTCATAACCTGGGCCACTGGACTCTACAGGATGCAGGAGAGAAGAAGTAGGGGAGTCTGAGTTCAAGTCAATTCATCCCCACTATTGGAAAAATAAGTCACAGCTCTTTCTACCAGTGACCAGTCAGTATCATCACTATTCCCATAAAAAAGATAAAACATTATTAGTGAATTTAGCAAAATGCTACAGGCTGATATATTCTTAGAACCTTAGCTGCCAGGTCATCAAAAGCTTTCATGTTTTGAGGAAAGCACAAGATACGGAGATGGACGACCTAGGTAAACAAACTCTTCACCCCCCGTGAATGTATGTATTCACTTGTGATATGGAGACAATAATACCTGATCTGCTCGGCTCACAGGAATCATATGAAGATTTTTTCCTTAGTGAGAAAAGGTGTGAGAAGGGGCCTATGGAACTATAAAAACCACACAGATGTGAACTGTAATTAATAAGCTGTGAGGTTTCTCACCTTTCTGTAAGGATTCCTTAAAAGGGGGGATTAAAGCAGGGACCCTGCATCTCCAGACTTAGTTCATCTTCTCTAGAAATTCTGCCATAAGCCTTTCACCAGCATTTCCCCAAAGCAGCCTGAAAAATCCTAGTTCTATGGAAAATTAGCGTTATTCCAAAGAAGAGTCCCGTGGTGAAATCTATTTGGGAAATCCTTGTGTTGTTAAACAGGTTTTTTCCCTGCAGGACTTCTCAGAACCTTTAACATGCATATTAGAAGCCTTTAAGAGGAGGTGTATTGGAAGAAATGTCCTGAAACTTATTTGACCATGGAAATTGCTTATTATAAACCATCTCTTGGGATTGTTATTCTATGGAAATTGCTTTGAAAACCACTGATGAATGTTTTGTAATTTCTCAAAATGTTTCTTGAAAACACACTGGCACGTCACAGCGCTCACAGCGCTACTGTTGAGACTAGCATTTCTCAAATGTGGTCACTTGAGAAGCTTGTTTAAAATGTGGATTCCAGTGCCTCACCTAGGATGTCAGGCAGCCTCCCAGGAATCTGCATTTTTGTGAGCTCTGTAAGTGTCTCTGAACCAAGAGATCCCAGACTAAGGTCTGAGAAATGGCTGCTGCTCCATGAGTAATAGTAGTCTTGTGGTTTTAACAGCTTAGCATGAAATATGTCTCATCTATGACAGACTTATGCTTTGTAGGCCTCAAAGAGGCAAGTTCATCCTTGAGAATCTCTAGGTAGATCAGTTCCTTCAGCACTCACCTGTGCCCATATTGCCTGATTGACCAGCAGCCTGGAAAGACCATCATATTATGCACATAACTCTCTCCTGATAGAATATTCTGCCTTTCTCTTCTTTTCTTTTCTCTTCCTTTCTTTTCTTTTCTTTCTTTCTTTCTTTCTTTCTTTCTTTCTTTCTTTCTTCTTTCTTTCTTCCTTTCTTTTCTTTCTTTCTTTCTTTTCTTTTCTTTCCTTCCTTCCTTCCTTCCTTCTTTTTCTTTCTACCTTTATTTCCACCTTTCTTTCCACCTTTCTTTTTTTCTTTGCATACTTCAGTGAGTAAGAGCAAGATATTTCCTTGCATGAATTTCTTGGAAATCCAAATTTACATGTCTGGGAAAGCAGAAATGTTAACATCCACTTAGTTAATAGAGCTATTCTAAATAGAAATGTAGAGAAAAGGTGGACACCTCTCTTGGACCTTGAACATAATAGAGTGAAGTAATGCTATCTGAAAGTGGCCAGGGTGCCTACATGACATTATCAACATAGTCAACTCTGGATAAGGACACATTTTGCAATCAATCTAGAATGTAAGCCATACCCTTTTTTCTCTGAAAAACCTTCCAATCCTGTGGCTCATACTAAAGAGCAGAAAAACTCCATGTTAGTATGCATGCAAGGAGGAAAGGACATACTTATCAATCTGTGTAACACTAAATCTCTTTTACGTAGGACCTTTTTTTGTATTTCCTCAAAATACTCTGGGCTGTTGTGTATCTAGGAGTACCCAAATAAGCAAAAAAAAAAAAAAAAAATCCCCTTATTCAGCTGTCTCTGGGCAGTGATTGGCACCGGCTCTTTCGTCCATCAGACTGCAACCTTTAGTTGAGTTTTTCATCCCCTGTATGCATCATGGGAAAGAGTGTGGGCTCTGGGGTCAGCCTGCTTGAGTTTGAATCCTTACTTTTCCATGACAGACTTAGATTCTAAACTTCAGGGTTTTCATCTGGAACATGAGGTAATAATAGTATGTACGTCTCAGAATAGGAGTCATATGAGGAAATGCTCAATGCCTGGCACATAGTAAGTGCTTGCAAATGCTAGTTGTAATTTTCCCAATCCCCGTCAGGGCAGGGGTCACGTTCTATAGCTCTTCTCTATCCCTCGCCGAGCCTAGAAAAGGCCTTCACATATAGAAGGAACACGGTAAATAACTTCGGGAAGTTGAAAGAAGGAACATGTTGAATTGAACAGAAGACATTTTAAAAACCTCGGGGTGTTTTCTTTGGACGTGAGGGATAAATATGAGACAATTCTGAGAACAGTAGGCTACATAGTGACATAGTTTTGCCTCAAAACCCTGCTTCTCTGTTCTGGACCCAGGGATCTCGGGTGAACCCCGCAGGCCTCTTGTTCTTCCCTTGGCATCATGCCCTGTCTGCACTTGAAGATGTTTCTCAAAATTATCCTTTGGGTAAGGATGTAGCCGATCTTCGTAGAAGACTTAGAAGTGAAGCATATTGTCACATCATCATGATTTATTTGTGGAATCACCATACTGTTGTCTGCACTTTGGTCTTTACCATAGTATCTTTTCGATGTTACCCAAATAGCAAGATGGTGATGTACGTCATCAGCTGAAAGCAAAATTGCCAGTATGAAAAATGTGGTGTGTGCTGACGAGGACCACTTACGAGCTGGTGTGGGGTGGTGGTGCCTCTAGACAGCACGCCAGGAAAAGCCACACTCTCTGATTGCACTTTTAACCCGGTGATAAGTGAGACACTGAAAACCCAGTAGAATGAGAACTACAAATATTTAAGTGATCACTTCACTCCTACAGCTGATGATGGAAAGTTTTATCTTAGAGTCTGGGTAAAAGTGAAATGAGTTGCTTATATCTACGCATTACGAGTTGGCTAAAGCATAACTAGTGTTTTTCTTAGTGGCGGGTGTGGCAGGGATAGGGATGTGGGCGGGGGGAGGGGGAGGGGGGACTGAAACTGACATCAGAGCCGGTGGAAGTAGCTTTTCCTCTCTCCCTGGACACTTAGTACCTGTGATCTTGTTTCAATCTTGTTGGACCAGAATATGCATCTTTTTACTCAAAGCTAAATGTGACCTATTGGGTTGAGAGCCATTATTACGTCATACAATCAATTTAGTGGCTAGGAACCAGTATTGGAAAATAGGATAGGATAATAGGATAAGATAGGATTGATCCAAGTGCAAAACACATAGGAAGGGTTACATTTGTTTTATGAAATTTTGTTTTTATATGTTTATATGCATATGTGTATAGCAGATCCGGATATAAATTATATTTCTGACTTTGGGTCTCAGGTTAATAGATTCTGAAAGTTACTGGCTAAGAAACTATGTTCCTCTGTTCATTTATATTATAGGTTACCAAGTAGGATGGAGAAACGTTTCCAATGATGCTGTCATTACTTACGTCTTTTCTGTGCACATTACTGAGCTGCCCACCCAGTAGTTAATGGGGCTAAGAGTTAACATTTACTGAGAAATTATTGGTTGTTGGGTAATGTGCTGTTTTGTATGTATTTTAACCCTTAAAACTGCTTAAATCATTTGCTCAAGTGTACACAGCTAGAAAGGAGGAGAGCTAGCATTTGAACTCAGAGGGCTTGGCTTTAGAAGATTCATACTTGACAGCTATTAGGAAGCTCAAGGGGCCAGGCTGGCCCTTGTTAGGGCTGGAAAGACTTCATTACCTCTTCAAATGGAGTCCCTTTTTTATATATGAGAAAACTGAGACCTAATGAGATTAAGTGACTGATATCAGCAGCAATTACTGGGAGAGCTAGGACCTGAATTCAGGCTGTGTGTGTGTGTGTGTGTGTGTGTGTGTGTGTGTTCCAGTCTTGAGGTGTTTTGTTTTTTTTTAATTGTTTTCTATTTTAATCCCAGTATACTTAATGGAGATTTTTGACTATATCAAAATAATCACCTATAGATTAAAATGTCATAGGGTTTGTGAATCTTACAAATACTGCTCTCCTCTTCTATTGCTAAGAAGCTCAGAGCCAAATTTAAAACTCACTGGGAATAGTTACAATTCCACCTTTATTTTTGCCTTTGGCTTTATTTATTGGAAATAAGTCCCCCCAATGTCTTTATTTTTTAAAAATCTTGCTATGTTGTGTGATTTGGGGAGCTGCCTCAATTTTGTTCAATGAGGAAAGATTCAATATAAAAAATATTCCATTATATAAAAAGATTCAATTGTATCCATTTGAATGATCAAATGAAATGGGCTGTGACAGGGGAAGGAGGTGCTAGTCGAGGCCAGCAAGGAGAGGCAATGGCCAGGAGAAGGAGCTGGGGGGTGGGTAGGGGAGAAGTTAAGAAGCAGTGAAAAGTCTGCCATGAAGAAGCATGCCGCACAAATGACAGGGACACCTCTGCAATGGTACTACTGCTGCTCAAGGCTCCGGAAGTACGAAGAACTCAGCCAGTTTATAAGTACAGCATGGCCTCAGCTTAGGCTCCCTCCCACGGCTCCCCTGTGTGAACCCCTTATTACAGCAAGGCTGGGCCTCTATATGCATCAGCCTCCAGTTTTGGTTTGTGCTATGGCCATTTACCTCTAAATGTGTTAATCTTTCAAGGAATACCTTGAAGAATTTTCTTTTTTTTTCTTTTTTTAAAAATTTATTTGTTTATTTTAAGAGAGAGAGAGAGAGAGTAAGCATGGACAGGGGAGGGGCAGAGAGAGAGAATCCCAAGTAGGCTTTGCACTGCCAGCATGGAGCCCAATGTGGGGCTCAAACCCACAAACTGTGAGATCATGACCTGAGCCGAAATCAAGAGTCAGGTGCTTAACCGACTGAGCCACCCAGGCACCCCTTGAAGAATTTCCTTGAAGGAATAATCTTTCAAGTGAAATCCTGACTACTGCATCCCCAAATAATTTTTTTTCATCTTAATTTCTATACTGAATTTAGTTATCAAATGTTCATATTTTACAACCATATTTTAGGTTGTAAGTTTCATAAGGAATGGGTTTAGTGTGTATGTATGTGTGTGTGTATGTGTCCCCAAAACATACATCAATACTTTACACGTTGGAAATCATCATGGTATATCTGAAATAAAAAAAGAGAATGGAATTTTACAGATCCTTTATTCCTACATAACATTTAGAAATAAAAAGGATGCAAAAAGGATGGAAGGATTATCCCACCCTCTTTTGCTCTGATTTCCTATGGCTATTAGGAAAGTCCTTATATGACAGAGACAAACAAATGTCAAAATCATCCTGAATGTATTTTGGCCCATTAATGAGCAATAGACACTGTTTGCTTATATCATCTACAAGAAGTTTAATCTTATGTTATTTGAAAGGAGTTAGTTAATTCTTATAAAATCCATTTAAAAGTCAGAAACATTTCAAACTATTAGAATGTTTTTGTCTGTTTCTTCATGATCTTTTTATTTTGGCACTGATATGGAAAGGGCAGTGAACTTCAGGGAACACGCTACCATATCATACTGCTTATTCTGTCATCAGAAGATAGTGAAATGAAAGCAAGATGGCTCCCAGAAGTTTCCTTTGATAGCTGTTACTTCACTGACCCAGAGCTATGTAACTTTTCAAGTGATAACTCCCTAATTAGTTGGAGCTTTAGTATCCTCTGCCTACATCTTGTCCTCAGCTCAAATGTTCACTTATCTAAACCAAAGTGCTACATGACATCTCTGTTGTTTTAGGAACACAGTTACCATTCCCAGGCTGCCCCCACACTATCTCAGATATGTGTTATATGACACATCTTCAAATTCAGAAAAGGATGTAGAAAAAAAAAAAAGGTCTTACTAGTTTGAATTTTTTGCTAACAATTTTAAATAACCAGTTCTTGAAATATTTACTCTACATATTGGTGGGGTTTAGCTTGTATATCTAGACCTAAGACATACAATTGTTATGCACATTAGTGAAGAAACAAAAAGAGAAATCAAAAAGTGAGTGACTTTTTGAGTGAGAACCAAAAAGATTCAAAAGGGAATCTTTCTTTTTTTTTTTTTTTAACGTTTATTTATTTTTGAGACAGAGACAGAGCATGAATGGGGGAGGGTCAGAGAGAGGGAGACACAGAATTTGAAACAGGCTCTAGGCTCTGAGCTGTCAGCACAGAGCCCGACGCGGGGCTCAAACTCACGGACCATGAGATCATGACCTGAGCTGAAGTCGGCCGCTCAACCGACTGAGCCACCCAGGCGCCCCAAAAGGGAATCTTTCAGCAGCACCAATATGAATATGAATAATAGCTCTTACGTGGAAAATACAAGCATTGTGTCTCTTATCTTACAATTGTGAAAGAAAAAAAAACATTTTGGAAAGGGAAATAAGAAAATACAGGATGGGGCCCGTGATTGAGAAAGTATGACTGTTCTTTCTGATAAAAATTATCGAGGGAGCTTAATAGCTCCTTCCAGTAAATTTAGGAGGAATGAAAGTGAGAAATGAATAAATGGGTAGAGTGTGGGCTATATTAAACATGAGCCAAGATGCTCAATAGGAGTTGTAGCTCAGGATAGTCTATGGAGTGAGCAAGACCAGAAAGAAGTGACCATTAACATCATTAATGTGACAATCTGCAGTTCTCAGGTGGACGCCTTAGAAGGCTACGAGGGCTGAATCCAATCCTTAAGGGCAAGGACCAAAGTGAGAGACAAGTAAAAAAGTGGAAACAGAAGGGAACATGGCCTCGCTTATGAGGTTGCATGTGGCAACTGAACTTGGGTTAAATTAAAGGTAGCAATAGCATATATAGGATATATGCTGCTTCTGTTTCTATGGAGAACTCTGACCAATACAGCCTTTTTTTTTTCTAGGAAAAAAAGCAGTCAATATAAATGAAACAGTTTTGAGGAACCCAGATGTGAGATTTATTAGACAAAATTTTAAATGAGGTATTTTAAGTATGTTCAAAGAACCAGAGGAAACCATGTCCAAAGGCTAAAATGAAAAATTGAAAACAATGTCACATCAAATAGAGAATATCAATAAAGAAATATAAATGATAAACAAATAGAAACTATGAAGTTGAAAAGTATAAACACTCAAATGAAAAATTTAATAGGAGAACACATTGAGGTGGTGGATTTAAAAATCAGTGAACTTGAAGATAGGTCAAGTAAGATTGTATAGTCTTAGGAACAGAAATAAGAAGAATGAAAAAAATTTCAGAACTGCAGAGACTTGTGGGGCATTATCTATCAAGCATACTAACACACATACTGGGAGTCCCAAAAGGAGAGTTAAGAAAGGGGAAAAAAAGAACATTTGAAGAATAACTATCAAAACCAACCCCAAATAGGATGAAAACCATTAATCTACATATCCAAGAAGCTCAACAAGGTCCAAGTAAAATAATCTCAAAGATGTACAAACCTAGACACATCATAATAAATCTGAAGAAAGAAAAAGAGAGAATCTTGAAAGTTGGAAGAGAACAACTCATCATATATAAGTGTTCATCAATAAAATTAATAGCTGACTTTTTATCAGAAACCATGAAGACCAGAAAGCAGTAGCATAAAATATTCAAAGAGCTGTCAAATAAGAATTCTATATCCAGAAAAATCATCCTACAAAAATAAGGAAACTAACACATACCCAAATAAGCAGAAACTGAGCAAGTTTGTTACTAGAAAACATGCCTTACAAGAAATGCTCAAGAGAGTCCCTTAATCTGAAATGAAAAGACTCTAGATAGTAAATGGAATCTGTGTAAAGAAATAAGAATTGGAAACGATAACTACATAAATAAAGGACATTATAAATCTGTTTTCTGGTTTTACCTCTTTTTTTGTAATCTTTTCTGATTTAAGGTATTTTTAAAAATTTTTATTTATTTTTTGAGACAGAGAGAGAGTGAGTGGGGGAGAGGAGCAGAGGGAGAGAGAGAGAGAGATAGCAAGAATCTTAAGCAGGCTCCATGCTCAGCATGGGGCTTCATGGGGTCTGGATCCCATGACCTTGGGATCATGACCTGATCACAAATCAAGAGTCGGGCACTCAATAGACTGAGCCACATAGGTGGCCCATAATCCTACCTTGTTTAAAAGACAACTTTAGGGGCGCCTGGGTGGCGCAGTCGGTTAAGCGTCCGACTTCAGCCAGGTCACGATCTCGCTGTCTGTGAGTTCGAGCCCCGCGTCAGGCTCTGGGCTGATGGCTCAGAGCCTGGAGCCTGATTCCGATTCTGTGTCTCCCTCTCTCTCTGCCCCTCCCCCGTTCATGCTCTGTCTCTCTCTGTCCCAAAAATAAATAAACATTGAAAAAAAAAAGACAACTTTAAAGAGCAATGATTATAAATTTGTATTGATGGGCATGCAATGTATAAAGATATAATTTGTATACAGCAGTGGTACAAAGGAATAAGGAAAGAGGGCTCCCCTGCTCACACGCTGTCTCTCTAAAACAAAACAAAACTGAAAAACAGCGCAACAACAACAAGTCCCCAAAGGAGTAAGGAAGGAATAGAACTATATAAAAGTTAGATTTTTGTATACTGTTGAAATTGACTCAGTATGAATTAGAACTAGCATGTTTAAGATATAAATTATAATTCCTAGGGCAACCAATAAGATAATAACTCAAAAAAATAGTAAAAGAAACAAGAGAATTAATTTAGTACATTAGGAAATATATGGTTAACAAAATAGAAAACAGTATGGAAAAATATGGGAACAAAAAAGAAAGCAAATAAGAAAATGGCAGATGTAAATCCTACCTTGGACATGAAACAACCCAGAACTCTCATACATTACTGGTGGGGTACAGCCTTTTTGGCAAAAGTTCTGGCAACTTCTTATAAAATTCAACATATACCTGCCTGTGATTGAGCAGTTCCAAGTCTCGGTTTTTACCAACAGAAATGAAAGCGTATGTATATACACAGACTTATAAAAAGAATGTTCATTGCAGCTTTATTCATAATAGTAAAAAACTGGAAACAACCCGTTTACAACCCATTCCTCTGTTCATCAAGAGGAAAATGGATAAACACATTGGGCTATGTTCATTTGATAATACAATGAAAATAATTAAACTACTGATTCGTGCAAAACCATGTATAAATCTCAAAAAATTTATGCTGGGTGAAAGAGGTCTTACATAAACTAGTTTTTACTGTATGGTTCCAGTTAGATGAAGTTCTAGAGCAGATGAAAGTAATATATGGTGAGCAAAATCAGAGCATCTGTTGCCTGTGGAGGTGGAGTAGGCAGCAAGGATTGGCTACAGAGGTGTGTTAAAGAACCTTCTGGGGTAATGGAAATATTCCATATCTTGACTAGAGTTTGTTACACAAGTGTATACACTGTTACACAAGTGTATGCATCTGTCAGAAGTCATCAAATCATACATTTCATTATAAGGTGTTTCACAATATGTAAATTTTACCTTTTAAAAAAGTCTATAAATTAATATTGAACTTTTGCCTATGATATCCATGCTGAAATGTTTAGGGGTGAAGGGTACTGATGTCTGCAACTCACTTTGAAATACATCCAGGGGCACCTGGGTGGCTCAGTTGGTTTAGCGTCCGACTTCAGCTCAGGTCACGATCTCGCGGTCCGTGAGTTCGAGCCCCGTGTCGGGCTCTGGGCTGATGACTCAGAGCCTGGAACCTGCTTCCGATTCTGTGTCTCCCTCTCTCTCTGCCCCTCCCCCGTTCATGCTCTGTCTCTCTCTGTCTCAAAAAAAAAAAAAAAAGGTTAAGAAATACATCCAAAAACTAAGATGGTTTGATGGTTAGACAGATGCTCATATAGACAGATATGTGATTAAGCGAATGTGCTGAATTATTAACAGTTATAGAATTCAGACCATGGAAATAAGGATCTTCACTATACAGTTTTTTTCCAGTTTTTATATGTGTGAAAATTTTCATGACAAAATGTTGAGACACAACTATATTTGATTAAATGCATGGAGATCAAGGTCATTCTTGAAGCTAGCACCTTTTGAGAAGAAAATTGGCCCAGTGAAGGGAAGCATAAAATAAGGATATGCTGTTCAAAGAAAGTTGTGTAGTCTTGAGTACATTGTGTAATTTCTCTTCATCTCATTTTCTTTCTTTTTTTAAAACTTTTTTAAAAACATATTTTTCTTTAGAGAGAGAGAGAGAGAGAGAGAAAATGCAAGTGGCGAGGGGTAGGGGGGGTGAGAGAGAGAAAGAGAAAGAAAGAAAATCCCAAGCAGGCTCCACGTTAAGCATGGAGCCAAATGTGGAGTTTAATCCCATGACTATGAGATCGTGACCTGAGCCAAAATCAAGAGTCCAACACTGAACTGACTGAACCACCCAGGAGACCCTCATCTCATTTTCTAATCTATCAAATAAGCACAATAAATCCCTACCTTGCAAATTTGTGATAAGTATTAGAGATACTTAGTCTTCAGTGGGTAATAAAAATATAGAATTTAATTTAGTGTTATTTGCTATGTGTCATGCTGAAGTTAACCTCTTTGTTGTTACCAGATGGTGTAACAACACTTAATTTCCAAAGGCTGTTAGGATAATTAAATAAATTAATACATGTAAAGTACTCAACACACAGCCTAGAAAAACAGATATAAATAAAAATAGGTTGAACTGTATGAAAAGCTGGGTTTGGGAGGAAGAGTGATCAAAAATTGTTGAATATTTGAGAATTTCATATGGCTCAATCAAATAGCAATGTGTGGATATAGATATAAAATATATGAAGATGAGACATAGACGTATAAATATGCCAAAGAAAATCTACATGGAGTCAACACACAGAGTTCAAACAAATAGTCTGGTACAATTTTGTGCCTGTGCAAGAGTTTCTCTTAGGTAACTTTGTCAAGCCATCAGCTATTATTAGGGTGACAAGCTCTTCCCAGTTTTCCTCAGACTTTCCTAATTCTAGCACCAGATATCCCACAACCTGGGAAACCCTTCAGTCCCAGGCAAACCAGAACAGCTGGTCACCTTAGGTTATATGAAAAGCTATTTCCAGAGCCAGCAACCAAGCAGGCACTTGCTCTGCTTTGGGTGCTACCCAGTAACTCAGCCTTACAAACCTATCTTTAAAAATTACAGCAAAATATATTTAGACCCAAACAGCTCTTCATACCCAGACATATCTTAATTTTCACAGGGTGACAAAAAGACCTGCTGAAGTTTGGTATTGGTCAAATGTTACTACTCTTTAACTAGTGGCCCACTATTGCTGTTCTGAGCCACAGAATCTGTTCAGTTCCATGTATTTTAACCAAGAGTATGTAACAGGGAAGTACAGGGAACAGTATAACCTGGTGCCTGGGCAGGGATGTCACTACTTATCCAGGACTAAAGTCGAGTAAGAAATCTACAGACCACTTTTATGGTTATATTCAGAAGTGTCTGCAATAACTCTCAGTAGGAGGCAAGAAATGGGATGGGGGTATAGAAGGATCCTTGTAGTTACACCTTTTCCAGGGCAGACCCTCTCCTAGCAGCATGTAGAGCCATACTGTAACCTAATCTAGAGGTGTGTTATGCATTAAGGCAGCAAGGCTTAATCTGCAGGGGGGATGCCCCCACACTGAAGCCTGAACTCCAGGGAAATTGCTTATGAGCTCCAGCTGGAAAACACATATGGGAGATGAACCGGTTTATCTTTGCAAACTCTGTTTACAAACAAGGTACATTTGTTCTCTACAGTTTGTCTTTGCCACTGGCACTTGAGGAATCCAGTTTCAACTTTAGAACTATAACTTTGAATCACCTCCAAAATCATGTGTAGTTTCTTGCCAAGCTTTTTCCTTTTAAGGCAATCCCTGTGTCCCAGAGTTAGGAAATTGGGTGCATTCATTCAGTGAGAAATGTATTCCAAGATTTATTGGATGAGCTCTATGGCTCAGGAAAATGCACGAAGGACACACACAATTTAATTAGATACTAACCCTAAAAGTCATCTGATAATACCTAGAAACCAATAATGTTGGCACAAGACACATAATGCCATGATTATGCCAAGAAGAGTAGGCTAGGATCAAATCAACACAGATCCTGAAATGACAAGCTATGGAGATTATAAAAAGCAACAGACTGGGGATATAAGAGTCAAGAAACCAGGCACAACCCTCCCTTGTGGTGCTTACATTCTAGTGGGAGGAGGGGGTGTCTCAGGCAAGCCAGCTGAGATGAAGGGTGCAGAAAATAACAGGGGCTGGTGCCTCCGGTGTGGCAGGCTTGGTGTTAGCATTTTCTGTGTGGCATGCCAGCTCCTTGCAAGAATGTTTTAACCACGCAATTCAAATAAGGAAACAGAGACTCAGAGAGGCTGATGACTTACCCAACCAAGAGTATCCTGGTGCCTGGACCCAAATCCAAATCCATGATGTTCTTGGCACCAAAGTTCACATCACTGTGGCTCCAGGATGGATGAGAGAGTGTGGGGGGAGAGAGAATGAGAATATGAGGAGGAGAGATCAGGAGGCTGAGAGAGCCTTGGTAAGACTTGCCAAGAATCCAGGAGAAATTGGTGAAGACTTGAAGCAAGTTGAACCCAGCTGGAATGGACGAGGAAGGGTGGCTGTGACTCGTGTCGTGGAGGCAGGTTGGTAAGATTCAGCAATTATTTGAGTTTGGGGGAGAAGAAGGAGCAGCAAAAAAAAAATAAAGGAAGAGCCAAAAATGAACCTGTGGACGTGAACCTAGGGAGAGCAGGATGCATTAATAGAATCATGGGGAAAAAATGAAAAATTGTTGAAGATTTGGAGATTGAGGGAAGCTCACAAGTTCATTCAACCAATATTTATTATTCATTTACTTACTTGACAAATATGGAGCAGGCCACGTGCCAGGCACTGGTCGAGGCACTAGGGAACAATCCTGAAGTAAAAGCTGCTCCCGTGAGTTTACAGTCTGGTGAGAGGTCACTAAAGCTGCAGTCACACTCAGGAATGCATGATGACAAATGGAGACGAGGCTGGATGGCAGTGATTTGCAGCCTTTCTTGCTCATTAGATTCACCCACTACTTAGTTAAGGCTCCCCTCCCAAATAATCTAGGGTGCTGCCTGAGCTTTGGAAGGTTCAGAAGCTCCCCGCAGGTGATTCTAAAATGCAGACAATTGGGAACTATTGCTGGAAAGCAGAGGTTGTCAAACTATGGCCCTCAGGCCAAATTCGGCCCCTGCCTGCTTT
This sequence comes from Prionailurus bengalensis, assembly GCF_016509475.1. NCBI lineage: Eukaryota > Metazoa > Chordata > Mammalia > Carnivora > Felidae > Prionailurus > Prionailurus bengalensis. Next base: position 75,793,344 of record NC_057349.1, on the reverse strand, counting down.
TGTAAGTAAATGTATGTTAAGACACAGCATGTATTGTCACTCACATTCACACTACACTGCATAACTGAGTGGTTGCAAACCCAGACCACATGGCCTGCAAAGCTGGACATATTTATTATCTAACACTTTACAGAAAAAGTTTGTGGTTCCTGCTCTAAAGGAAAGGAGGAAGGTTCCAAGAGCAGATGAGAAAGCAACATGACCCAGCATCTTGGTGGGGGCTTAGGGATGCAGTTGGAGGAGCTTCTATGATATCTAAGATTGTGTAGGAAAGTTGTGTAGGAAAAGAGGATGCTAAGACCAGTGTGGACAGAAAACACAGCAAGAGCAACAACCCTGTTCCAATATCCACCGCCATGTAATGATGACACTAAAAATTCAGTGGCTTGAAAGACAATCATTTTGTGATTACCTTTCATGATCCCAGGGACTGGCTGGGCCCAGGGAGCCAGTTCTTGCTCAGAGTCTCTCCTGTGGTTGTGGCCAGGCCATGGTAGGGCCTGCAGTCATCTTGAAGCCTTCTTCACTCATCTGCAATGGGATGCTAGCTGTCAGCAAGGTCCTCAGCTTGGCTGTAGACGGAAATACCTACCTCCAAGATCCCTGTGTGAGCTCTCCGTTTCTTTACCACATGAGAACTGGATTTAGCATCCCAGGAGGACCAGGTAGAAGCAGTATTGTTCTTTATGGCCTCCACTTGGATGTCAGACAGCATCACTCCTGCTATAACCATAGGCCCACCCATATTCAAGGGGGAGGGGGACACAGACCTCACGTCTTCACTGAAGATCTTCACTGTCATACTCTAAGAAGTGAATGTGGATTGGAACATATCATGGTGGTCATCCTTGGAAAATACAATGCCTACCTATGCATGCAGGAGGAAGCATAGGTAGCTTCAACATCTCAAATAAAGGGCAAGTGGGAGAGATGAGGCTGGAGAGGTGGCGAGTCCAGTCCAGGAAGGTTAGTTCATGTTAAGAAGTTTTCTCTTTATTGTAAGTCATAGGAATGTAATGGATTTTAGAAAGAATAATGCTAGTATTCAGTATACTGGAGTGGCTGAAGCAGAAACTCTGGAGACAGAGTACTTGGGTTCAAATCCTTACTGTATCATTTTCTGGCTGTGTGATACTGAGAAAGTTATTTAACCTCTCTATACCTTGATAGCTTCATATTTAAAATGAGGAAAATTGTTTTTTTCTATAATACCTACCACATAAGGTGGCTGGGAAAATTGACTGGTTTGGAACAAGTAAGCCCTTAGAACAGTGCTTTGGGACATTTAGTCTGTAGTAAACACTATAAAGTTGTTAACTTATTATGACTCAGTACGTGCTAAGTAGTGAATGGAATCCTAGCTTTCTGGGTAAACTCAGTACCTTTCCTGCATGTTCTATTCATGGGCTACAGGCAACTAGACTCTTTTCCCTCATTCTAGACTTTTGATACTGGTGTCCAAGAACCTGACCAGCAAGGCTGTGTTGCTATCCCAGTTTCTGCCTTGGAACATCATGTGGCTCTTTCAGGGGTGTCCTGTGGGCCCACTTGACATTCGACATTACCAAATGGGCCGTGCAGATGACACTCCTCACCTGCCCTGGCCCCCAGAGCACATCATTTGCATTTCTGTCAAAATGATGACCTGCTACATAATTTGTGGGGCCAGGAGAAGATGAAAATATATATATTTTTCATATACATTTATATATATATGCATATATATAATAAATCTTGAAAAAAGTACACTAGTAGACTAACTGATAACTGATACTAAAAATTCACTAATAACAAAGAAGATTAAAAAAGAGGATAAAACACACACCTCTCCTGAATCTCCTATAAATTCTGATAGTGAATATGTAAGAGCAGGGACTTTGGAATCTAATATCATAGTACTAACCTGCTTAGACCTCTTGAGACCTTGAGCAAATTCTCAACACTTACCAATCCTCAATCACTTCCTCTGTAAAATGGACAGTCTGCCTCTTGGAGCTGCTGCTGGGATTTACCCAAGAGATACAGGAGTGCTGATGCATAGGGGCACTTGTACCCCAATGTTTATAGCAGCACTTTCAACAATAGCCAAATTATGGAAAAAGCCTAAATGTCCATCAACTGATGAATGGATAAAGAAGTTGTGGTTTATATATACAATGGAATACTACTTGGCAATGAGAAAGAATGAAATATGGCCTTTTGTAGCAATGTGGAGGGAACTGGACAGTGTTCTGCTAAGTGAAATAAGTCATACAGAGAAAGACAGACACCATATGTTTTCACTCTTATGTGGATCCTGAGAAACTTAATAGAAGACCATGGGGGAGGGGAAGGAAAAAAAAAGAGAGGGAGGGAGGCAAACCATAAGAGACTCTTAAAAACAGAACAAACTGAGGGTTGATGGGGGGTGGGAGGGAGGGGAGGGTGGGTGATGGATATTGAGGAGGGCACCTTGTGGGATGAGCACTGGGTGTTGTATGGAAACCATTTTGACAATAAATTTCATATTAAAAAAAAGAAAAGAAAAGAAATCTACAAAAAAATAAAATAAAAGAGATATTACATATTCAGATGTCTTGTGCATACAAATTAGCTCAACAATAATTGTCATTAATGAACAGAAGCTGTTAACCTTAGAATTCTGCTTTCTACTTTTGAAAGTACTTTCAAGTTCATTATCTCATTTGATTTATCAACCACTATTGTTATTTTAAAGGTGGGGAAGAGAAAACTGACTTTCAATAATTTGTACAGAAGACAGGGCTAACATAAGCCAGGCTTGGATCTCTTTACCCTAATCCAAATTCTTTGAATTGCACCAGGAGTGTTACTGCTTTCAGTGAAATGCATCTATAAAAAAATTTTCTGTACTGAGGGTCCTTTTCATTATGTAACAAAAATTTTATTCTTCTTACTACAGTGCATCATAAATAGCTTTCATATGATTTCATACACTTGGAATTAAGGAACTGTGGAGATGATTTTGATCTTACAAATTTCTGCTGGCTCTTTAAGTACAGCAAGGCAATCACTGAGACATTCATTCTTTAATTGGGTGCCACTTGAAGATTCACTTCTTTGCTGGTGATGGGTATGAAATACAGATCCACAAATAGTTGTCATGGAGAGGGAGTAGCTTCAACCTAAAGATAAAAGCTTCAGTGGATCTGCCCCCCTATATCAGCAGGATGTTCCCTAAGTCTTACCACCCTGACTTCTTGCTGACTGATAAGGCACTCGTAATTTTCTAGGGAAGTTGAAATATTTAAAAAGGATATATGCGCTCTCCTGTGTGAGTGACAGTGACTAGGCTGGGAGAAAGAGAACCTTTTTTATAACCTTTTTTATAACAATGAACATCATGCACAAGTACCAGAGTCTAAAGTATATTCCTAAATGTCTTCATTTGAAAAACATATTCCTTATTTATATTTACATTACAGGCCTGTAATTCATGTGTTTTGGTAAATTTTCATATGGCTTCTATATTACATTTTTCTAAAAATTTCTAAAGGCGACTGCTGAATTGGTTAAGAGAATTTCTCAGTGGATTGTAATCCTGAAGAAAACGTGTTCTGTGGTCCATAAAACATCATCATACCGTCCTTTTCCCGTTTCTGTTAGTACCTCCTTAAGACATCCACAATCTTCTTCACTTGAGCACCTGATTTGTGCCCAGACTCTCTCTCCACTCTGTTACTTTACAGCATTATTCATGGCTCTAACATCTTGTTGAAGATCCTCATAACTGCCTTCAATAGCCTTTAATTTTACTGTATTTCAGCCACTCAAAACTTTAAAGACATTGCTTCTAGCATTCACTGCTGATTGTAGCATATGGTTTACATGGATGTGGTTATCTGCTACTAGCTTGATTCTTCTTTTCAGCCACTCAACAGTATAGCTATGCCTGAGGTCTAGAATTGACCTATCTTGCCAACATCTCAAGCTCTGAATTGTACCTCTCCAATCAAAATCTCTTATCCTCTTACATATTTCTTTCCTTTTGTCTCATCAGTTATGCTAGTCACATGACTTCCAGTCCCTTTTCCCAAATTCTTTCTGACTTTCTGTGTCTCCAACCACCTTGGACCTCACTATTAACCTTTCTACAACTCTTAGCAAGCCCCTAGATTCACACACCCCCTTGCCATTCACAATATCCTGTTTGCTGGCCTGGTTAAAGCCCACTTTTTTTCTACATCACTTTTGCTGGTAGGGGGAAAAAGTCACGTTTTCTAATATTGAGTTGATTCCAAAGCCATGTATCCTCCTTTGAGAGTGTGGAGGGGGAGGGGAGGGTGGGGAACAGTGCACTAGGTGGGGATCCCATTGTTGCTGACCAAGCCTTTTATTCTTCTCTGCTAGGATCCCTTTAGATTTCCCCACTGCAGCTACTATAATTTTTTTTCTTCTTTTCAGGCCTCCAGACTTTTCTATTTGACCCTTAGCAGGTAGCCTCACCTCTGACTGGCATAAGCTGTATCACCTAATCCTGTAGTTCTAGAACTTGGCTGCTGTTGTGATCACTTTGGAAGTTTTTAAAATGCTGATGCCTGGGTTCCACTTTTAAAGATACTGATTTAATTGGCCTAGGATGTGGCCTAGCCATTGGGAAATTTTAAATCTCTCCAGGTGATTCTAACTTCAGCCAAAGGTGAGAACCATTGATCTGATCCTGTTTCTCCTTATCTCTTCCAAATTCATTGTAGTCTTAATCAATCATGAATCCTCTATTTTTCTTCCTCCTTCTTTTCAAGGCTATATCCTCATTGTGATCTTGAGCCTATCTCTTCCCTTCATGAAAAGGGATTAACCTTCGTTAATCAATCATTGTCCCTCTCCCTCACTCTCCCCACCCCCAATTCCTGTGATTCTCTCTCCTTGATCTACTAGTTCAATAAGAGATGGTTCCTGTCCTCAAGATGGTTAGCCATCAAACTTAATGGTACCATAAGTCTTCCTCATCTAGGGGCAGAACTTTGGAGCCATATTCTATTCTAACCTATCTCTACACCCCTCACATCTATTCATTTAGCTCTTAAATACTGTTAATTATAGGCTCAAAAATGGATCTTTCATGTTCTCTTCCCATTCTTTAGATGCCATTTTCAACATCTAATTATGTACCTTGCACAGAATCTCTAGGCATCCTATTTGTATGAAGAGGATGTTAGTACCTCTACACTTGCATCTGCTTCTTCAGCCTTTCTTTCGTAAGTTCTCAGCTTCTGGCTGGTATTTTTACTGTTGCACTCTCAAGGTAAATAACCTTTATATTGCACTCTATACTCATAGTTAAGTGCTCAATATTTGTATATGAGTTGATTTTAAAAGTAAAAAATAAATCAATGGCTTTTGTATTTTATGATTATGCAAGTCTCATTAATGGCCATATTGAGTAACATATTATGAGTATATTTTCTTTCTAATAACTTATTGTTCTTTTTCCTAGATTTCTAGTGTCCTTTTCTCACTATCCCTTGCATTATATACCTTTATCATATCCTTAAATTTTTCTGATGTCTCAAGTATGTGCTATAAATTTGGACTTTACCTTGTTTTTCCTCCATAGACTTGTATTGTCCTCTTGCTAACTAACTGCCTTCTAGTTCTTGCTAAGACTAATTCTTGCTAAGGACTAACTGCCTTCTAATTCTTCTGTGCAATGGTCAGTCATTTTTAGACTCTCTTCACTGCCTTCTTGGTAGAATCTGCTATTTACTGGAGTTCATACTTTCCTCTTTCCTGTTTACTAACAGACTCAATAAAGGGTTCTTGGGAGGTACACTTTCTGAGTTCTGTAAGTTATTATTCTGGCTTCACAATTAACTGATAGTTTGGCTGGCTAGCCATCAGATTGAAAATAGCTTTTACTCAAAACTTTAAAGACACTGCTTCTAGCATTCACTGCTGATTGTAGCATATGGTTTACATGGATATGGTTATCTGCTACTAGCTTGATTCTCATCCTTTATAAAGTAGCTTGGTTAGATTTCTCCTTTAAGCTACAAGAAGCTTCTTTTATTATTTCTTCATTCTATCAATTCTCTACTAAAATCCAATTCTTCAAATGTTGGGTCTCATAAATTACATTAGCATTTTCTTTCATAGTTTTGACCTGGTTTCAGTGACTTCTTCTCTAATCACCCAAACTTTCCTTCCCCCATAGAATTAATCTCTCTTTCCTGGTTTATTTTTCTCTTAATCACTCATCTCTTTCTAATTTACTGTATGAGCAAAGTTTAAAAATATGTATTCATTCTATTTTTTCTCCCATTCCTAGAGCACACTGTGAGTCCTCTCTGTTAGATCTGGTGTGGCTCCTTGTGTCTACCAAACTTTGAACAAAAAGACATGGTATTGGGGCACCTGGGTGGCTCAGTCAGTTAAGCATCCAACTTCAGCTCAGGTCATCTCACAGCTCGTGAGTTCGAGCCCCATGTTGGACTCTGTGCTGACAGCTCAGAGCCTGGAGCCCACTTTGGATTCTGTGTCTCCCTCTTCTCTCTCTCCCTCCCCAGCTCATGCTTTGTCTGTCTCTCTCTCTCCTTCAAAAATAAATAAACATTAAAGAAAAAGACATGGTATCGTCATCCCTATGCCACCAAGCCACAAACACATCTCCAGTATGCAATGTTGAGGCAAAGACCTTGGGCCTGAAATAAAATTCCCACTTGGAAAAGGGAAGAAAACCCTGGGATATACACAGCAATCACTGGTCCATAACAGTGACAAGTCTTGCTGGGGAGATGTTATGAAAGTGTTGCAGTTAGAGTAATGTCAAGGTTGGTAATGACCCAGGTAGTAAGGTAGGGGAAAGACAGATCGCCAGAAGAGAGGAGTTTAGGTTACTGAGAAACCCTAGTACTGCAGGGATCGTTCACCTGGGTACTGCTATAAAATACTCCAGCCAGAAAATCTTTTAAAAGAAGCTGCTTTCATTATCCAGGTTAACCAATAGCCCAAGTATATGTGAGGCACAACATTCAGAGTGCATGTGGGCATGTGTTCCCCAGCTGCTATGAAAAAGAGAATCCTCAAGGAGAAAAGCTCATGGATGCATTTTCTATTTTTCTGCTATAGTTTCTGTTGCCTTACAAATTGTCTAGCATTCCCTGTCCTTAGACCTGAAGCTCTTTGTGGCAAGCACACCATATCCATGCCTTCTTCATTTTGGTATTCCCAAACCTACTATATTAGGTGTTTGATAAACATGGGTGGGAACTGAGGTAAAAATCCATGTCAACGGGTAACTGCAGGAACCCTCACAACATCAATTTCAGAAACTTACACCAAAATAATTTACCACAAGATCATGAGGATTTTATATATTTAGAGGGGATATTCCTCTAGTAATGGATATGTAAAATGGCAAAATCTCCCCATTTACAGTACTTTCTTTTAACATGCTTTCTCTGTAGTTAGACAGCTCCGAGTCTGTCAAATATGTGAACCCATTTGTCACTATAACTAGTGGCCATGTTTTGAAATGTTGTGTGATTCCAACACATCTTCCAAATGAGAAGCATTCAAAATTGCTTTAATGCCACATTGACCCAGTTATATTTTTATTTGCTGTTTCTATGAGGGGCAAGTTCTTACCATCAGAATTTTGCTAATGTGAATGCTGCTGAGTTCAGCAGTGTCCTGTTCAACTTGTATGCATGCTGCAGAAGTTAGGGCACCATTCAGTTATGTTTATCTGGAATCCCAGTTGCCACACACTGGGCTCTTTTTTCTTCCAGAACATTCTCACTCTGCCCACCCAGATTATCCTGGTCTTTCTGACTGCCCCATTCATTTAATGATGGATTCCTGACTTCTATTCTACACTGGTCTCTACTAAGCAGAAAAGAAGAATTTACAATGCTTGATTTAAAACAATCACTCTAAATAATCTAGATCTTACTAGTATTCTCTTTCTTTCGTTTTGAAAGTTTTCATGTAGGTGAAGTGATAACTATAACAGAGAGTACAAATTTATTTGAGATTCTTTTACATGGGAAGATTAAAAGTAAAGTTCATAGTTTGGTTGCCTTTTGAACATACTATGAAAAACAATTTATCTTCTCTCTTCTCACTTTATTGCATTTAATACCTGGTCTGAATTATATCACTTGACTTGTTATATAACTGAATTATGTAACTTGTCCACATCACTCTCAAAAGTATTACTGTAGCCTAAAAGTCCAATGCTCTTGTCATAATATTCTTCAAGTCTTCAAGACATTTTCAGGAGGAAGTTTTCATCTTGCCTAGTCTGGAGCCAAACATGAGCCATCTGTTTAGGATTCAATAATACTCACCAAGCTCAGCCTGTCCAAGATGGGTGGGCATTAGTGGTCATCTACTTTACTCCCTTCATTTAGCAGATGAGGAAGCCAAGACCCAGAAAAGATAATGGACTTGTCCTCCCTCACACAACTGATGAGTATTGGAGCTGAGACCTGATCATGCTACTTCTTCAAGCAGACTGAAAATATTAATGCTTAGGTTTCTGGGTGAGGCCCCTTGAAACATGATGACCGTCCCTAATTTAATTATTTGAACAGTCTTACCATACTTCATTACTAACAACTACAGCCCAAGTCTTAAAACTCATCTATAACTCTAACCTGCAACATGCTTTCCAGGCCCTTCTCTAGGGGGAAAGCTGGGGGAGGGCACTGCACAAATAAACAGAACAACACTGGCAGCCTTTGGAGCTCTGCCTCAAGCTAAGCACTGCCAGGAGTGAAAGTCATTAAAGGCCCTTTGCAAAGGTTGTTAAGAAATGTGTAAACAGCCGTATAAACAACACCAGGTCAGGTCATGGAAGGAGACTGGCAACTGGGGAGGCCCAAGGAGAGCCTGCCAAAGTGTGAAATTCCCAGCAGGGAGAAGACATTTGGAAAAACAACTCCATCAAGTTTTATCAACACAAATCATTTCCTAAGTGGTATATTTTATTTAGAGTATGTGTGGCCTAAATTTAACAAGGGAAGCTTTTATCAATCGTAGTTTTTATCGCTTCCAGATATCTTGGTTTCTGAATTACTGGCAACGTTTACGGTGTGCTCATTTTTCTGGGTTTTCCTGTCTAAACACACCACGGGTGATGCTCTCGGTGTGGAGAGCAGTGATGCCCTACACACGCGCTTCCTGTTGGTCGTGCTGTGTGGTTCAGGCCCTGCACATGCTGAACTGTAAACAAACTTGGGCCTGGTGTTCTAATTTTAAGCCTTAGAGGAAACAGACATATTAATAATCACAGTGGTAGAGAAACACCCACAAATAGACTATGTTATGAAATACCACTTTCTCTGCCATACTAAAGGTTTCGGCATTTCCTTTTTGAGTGGGTTGATTTGGGAAGAAAGTGATTTCACCCATAACTTCCTTGACTTTCTCAGGAATAGCACTAATGCCCACAAACATTCAAGGGAATTGCGTTGGATGCAGAAAAGTGATTTCTCCATGTCTGTGACTTTATCCACATGTGGAGAGCAATTACATGAAGATGAGAGGAGAAGTCTTATCAGGCAGATGAGGCCAGCCTAAATTCTCCTGCTTTCTCATCTAGGCTCTTTCTTCCCTGGCCGTTCAAGAAATTCTTTCTGTTTGGCCTATCTTCTGTTCTTCTGCCAATGTTTTCTCCTTCTGCTGCCTTTGTTCACCAGCAAAGCTTGTCTGCTCAGCTTGGTTGTTCAGGTTCTGCTAATTCAGGAGGGCTGACTCTCTGAGTCCACTCGTGTGGACTCTCAGAACCCCAGACATACATGGAAGCTTCTTCCATAGCAATTTTTCTATTGCCTATTGGAGTGAATACAAAGTGAACACATAGTGGCACTATGTGTCTAAAAAGACAAAGAAGTCTTTTTAAATATCCACAAACTGTATGAAATGTCGATGTCTCCTGAAAATAGTTGGAGAAATTTGCACCAAATTTCAAGGATATGTTTCAGCTGCTCTGATTTAAAATATAGACTGTGTACACTATGAAGAATTGCCCTGTGGATATACCTCAAAGAGACATGCCGTCACCCTTCAGGACAGCTGAAAACAGAGTTCATTGAGGGGCCAGGCTATTATGGATGCCCTAGAAAGAGAAATAAATTACAGTCAGGTCTTCACCATGAACCCCTGACTGGAAGTCACAATGGCAGATTTTCAGAAAAGGCATTATTTTGTAATCAAGCTGCTTCTCACAAGTGCAAGTCTGTATGGCATTTACCTGGGCTATAGCATTAGAAGTTTGTTTGTTTAGTGATGGCTTTTTATCCACCTAGGTAATACAAGGAGGGGCCGGCACTTTACAAGTATTGCCCTTATGGCACATCGTGTTTTCTTTCTCTTCTCACTTGGCACAGCGACTGCTTACTCTTCCAGCAACCCATATTAAGTGTCAATAAAATACTCTAGGAATTATTTCCTCCACAGAAAATGTAGTTATTTTTTCCTTTGTGTTCCTTTACTTAATGATACACTGACAGACTAAATCAATTCCAGTTAATGATAACAACATGTAACATTTGCTGAGCACTTAATATTTGTTAGGCAGAGGGTCAAGCCTCCGGCACCAGGCAACTACCAATCATTTTTGTGTCTCCATAGATTTACTATTCGGGACATGACATACAAATAGAATCACACGATGCGTGGCCTTTTGTGCCTGTCACGTAGTATAGTATTTTTATAGCATTTCACGTAGTATATATAGTATTTTTAAAGTTTATTCATGTTGTAGCATGTTATCAATTCTTTCTTATGGCTGGATAATATTCCGTTGTATGAATACGTACACCCATTAATCAATGACTGACATTTAGTTTGTTTCCACCATCTTGGCCACTTGGGACAGTGCTACTGTGGAGATTCGTGTATAAGTTTTTATGTGGACATATGTTTTGTTTTGTTTTTTCTCCTCTTGGGTTATAGCTAGGAGTGGAACTACTGAGTTGTATAATACTTTTTAACTTTTTGAGAAACTGCCAAACTTTTTTTCCAAAGACGCTGCACCATTTTACAATCCACCAGCATATATATGAGGATTCTGGTTTCTCCACACCCTCTCTAATACTTGTTATTGTCGTTTTGATTATAGCCATCCTAATTTGTGTGAAGTGATATCACATCGTGATTTTGGTCTGTATTACCCTAATTACTAAAGATGTTGAGCATATTTTTATGTGTTTATTGGCCATTTGTGTATATTTTTAGAGAAACACCCATTCAATATTTTTGGAGAAATGTCTATTCAAATCATTGACCTATATTTTAACTGGGTAATTTGTCTTTTTTTTTATTGTTGAGTCATACAAATTCTTTATATACTTTGGATACAAGTTCTTTATTAGATATATGATTTTCAAATATTTTTTCTCATTTCATGGGATGTCATTTCACAATCTGGATGGTATCATTAGCAGCACAAGTGTTTTTAAATTTTGATAAACTACAGGTTATCTACTTTTTCTTTTATTGCCTGTGCTTTTGATGCCTAAAAATCTATACAGTATCAGAAATATTTCACTTCTATATTCTCTTCTAAGAATTCTATAATTTTAGCTCTTACATATGAAGTGTATTTTAGGTTTAAGTAGTTCATCTTAGATTCATTTTTGTGTGTGATATGAGGTGGGCATTCAATTTCTTTCTTTTACAGGTCGGAAGGCACCATTTTTCTCAGCACTATTTGTTAAAAAGATCATTCTTTCACCATTGGCTTGACTTGTCATCCATATTGAAAAGCAAATTGCCATGGATGTGTTTATTTTTAGATTCTCAACTCTATTCTCAATTCTGTTGATGTATATTCTACTCTTATCCCAGTACTATTCTGCATTGACTATGATTCTCTAGAAAGGTGTCTCTTCCAACTTTGTTCTTTGCTTTCAAGATTGCTTTGGCTATCCTGCCTAATTGCCCTCGCTAAAATCTCCAGTATAATATTGAATGGAAGTTGCAAAAGTGAACATCCTAGCCTTGTTGCAGATAGTAAAAGAACAGCTGGTATTTCACCATTAAGTATGATGTTATGGTGAGTTTTTGATGGAAACCCATTATCAGGATGAAGTTCTCTTCTAGGGGTGCCTGGCTAGCTCAGTTGGTTAAACATCTGACTCTTGGTTTTAGCTCAGGTCACTGTCTCATGATTCTTGAGATCTGTGCTAACAGCACAGAGCCTGCTTGGGATTCTCTTTTTCCCTCTCTCTCTGCCCCTACCTCACTTGTGGTCTCTCTCTGTCTCAAAATAAATAAACTTAAAAAAAGGAATGAAATTTTCTTCTATGTCTCATTTGTTGAGAGTATTTATCTTGAAAGGGTGTTGGAATTTTTAATTGCTTATTTTGCAATTATTGAGATGACTATGTGGGTTTTGTGTTTTATTTTATTAAGATGATGTATTGTATCAATTGATTTTCAAATGTTAAACAACCTTCTATCCTGAGGTAAATACCACATGGTCAAAGGTGTATAATCCCTTACATATGATGTTGGATTTGTTTGGTAGTACTTATGCTGAAGAATTTTGCATTTTATCCCCTGCTTTTTGAAAGTTCGTGTTACACCACTTTGCTTTTATGAAAGACCTACATTGGTACCTATTTACAAAAAAAAAAAAAAAAAAAAAAAAAAAACAAGAAAAGCAAAAATAGTGTTCAGCATTTGTTTTGTGGTGACCTCCTAGAGAGGCAGGGCACACCCCAAGCAGAGAGAATGGCGCCACCAGGCTCCTTCCTCAAGAACTACACTTAGCATCTCAGCATCAAACTGCTTTTGCTCTGAAGTGGTCTGTGAACATCTGTGCTTTATCCTGATTTATTTTGTGCATCGGTTAGCAAGATATGTCCTAAGGTATTAGAAAAACCTAGGGATGTTATTTTGAGGATCTTCTATATAAATTAATGGCATTTGCTTATTCATTTTATGCCATTTCAGCTTACAGAAGGTTTCGTAGGAATGTTCTACTTTCTGATAGCAGGGGAAACCTGAATTCATAAGGAGTATTGGCCTTTAGCTTTGAAATTTTTTGTGTATGATATCTTTGTATTATTGTGTGCTCAAGGTAATAGTGGCTTCTTACAATGTGTTGGGAGGTGTTCCCTCCTCTTCTGCTTTTTTTGGAAGGTTTGTGAAGGATTCATGTCAATTTTTCCAGAAATATTTGGTAGAATTCATTAGTGCAGCCATTCTCTTTGTGGGAAGTTTTATGACTACTAATTTCATCTCTTGACGTGTTATGTGTCTTCAGATTTTCTATTTCTTTTTGATTCAGGTTCAGCAATATATGTTTTTTCTAGAAATGTGACCATTTTATCTATATTATCTAATTTTTTGATGTGATTATTTATTGTATTCCCTTGTAAGTTTTTTTGTAAGGTGGGTATTAATGTTCTTTATTTCATTTCTGATTTTAATAATCTGAATCTCAACTTTTTTTTTCCTTGGTCAATATAGCTAGCTAAAGCTTAATTTTATTGATATTTTCAAAGGACCACCTTTGGGTTTTACTAATTTTTTGTTGTTTCTCTATTCTTTGTTTTGTTTATTTTTGTCTAATATTTATCATTATTATTTTCTTTTTGCTTGGTTCGGATATAGTGTTATATTTTAGTTTCTTAAGGTATAAGAATAGGTTATAAATTGAAATCTTTATTATTTTTAATATACGAATTTATAGATACACATTTCTCTCTATGCACTGTTTTAGCTGCATCTCTTAAGTTTTTGTATGCTGTATTTATATTTTCCTTCTTAAAATATTTCCTATATTCTCATATGATTTCTTCTTTGATTCATCGGTTAGTTAGGAGTCTTTTGTTTAATTTCCACTATTTGTGGTTTTCTAAATTTTCTCCTGTTACTGACTCTGATTTCATTCCATGTGTACAGAGAACATACTTTGTGTGATTTCAGTCCTTTCAGATTTTTTTAGACTTGTTTTATGCCTAACATGTGGTCTTCCATAGGCATTTGAGAATAATGTGTATTCTACTGTTGGGTAGAGTATGTTATAGATGCCTGTTACGTCTAGTTAATGCATAGTATTGTTCAAATCTTTTATTTATTTTTTTTTTTTTGGTCAATCTTTTGTCTAGTGGTGTTTTTAATTTTTTAATTTTTCAAGAAACAGAGAGCATGCACAAATGGGGGAGAGGGGCAGAGGGTAGAGAGAGAAAGAATCTTAAGCAGGCTCCACCCTGAGCATGACCAATGGATGACCCTGGGACTATGTCCTGAGCCCAAATCAAGAGTCGGACACTCAACTGACTGAGCCACACAGGCGCACCCTATTTAATTGTTTTATCTATTTTTTTTTGTTTGTTTTTTAAATGTTTCTTTGAGAGAGAGAGAGAGAGAGATCACGAGCGGGGGAGGGCAGAGAGAGAGGGAAACACAGAATCCCAAGCAAGCTCCAGGTTCTGAGCTATCAGCACAGAGCCAGACGTGGAACTCAAACCCACAAACTGTGAGATCATGACCTGAGGCAAAGTCGCAGCCTTAACCGACTGAACCACCCAGATGCCCCAGTTGTCTTATCTATTTTTGAAAGTGGGGTTTGAAGTCTCCAACTTTTATTGCTGCAATGTCCATTTCTTCCTTAAACTGTCAGATTTTGCTTTATGAATTTTGGAATTCTGTCGTTTCATGCATATATGCTTACAATTATTATATCTTCTTGATGGACTGTCCTTTTTATCATTATAAAATGTCCTTCTCTCTAACAATAGTTTTTGTCTTAAAGTCTATTATATGTCTATCAGTATAGCCACTTGCAGCTGTCTTTTAGTAACTATTTGTATGGCATGTCTTTTATTTATCCTTTCATTTTTAACCTATTTGTGCTTTTGAATTTAAGGCATATCTCTTATGGACAGCATACAGTTAGTCATATTTTTTATTTATTCTGCCAATCTCCGCCTTTTGATTGAATTTGCACTTAATGTAATTAATGATAAAGTAAGACTTACATTTGCCATTTGCACTTTGTTTTCCACATATGTCTTATGTATTTTTTGTTCCTCTATTGCTCTTTACTACCTTTCTTTTTGCCATAAATAGATATTTTTTAGTTTACCATTTTATTCCCTTGTCATTATTTTATTTTTGAGTTATTTTCTTATATATCATTTTATTTTTATATTTTGCATTATTTTCTTTGTAGTTTCCTGGCGATTAACATCTTAATAATGATCTAGTTCAGATTAATAACAACTTTATTTCAATAACATTCAAAACTGCTTTCAAATAACTCTATTGCCTTCCCCCTCTCTAGTGCTATTATATTTATACAAATTTCATCTTTATACATTCTGTTCTCATCAACATAGATTTTTTTTAATTATTACTTTTTGCAGTTGTCTTTTTAAAGTCAGGTTGAAGAAAAATAAGTTACATAGAAAAAATACATGTATGCTATTATTATCCTTGTCTTTTGACTACTTGATTATGATGTCTCTAGAGGTGGATGTCTTTGAGTTTATCACACTTGGAATTTGCTGAGCTTCTTGGATATGTAGCTTAATATTTGTCATCAAGTTTGGGGAGTTTTTAGCCCTTATTTCTTCAAATATTCTTTCTGTACCTTCATTTCTCCCCTCTCTTTCTGGAACTCCAATTCTATGTTTGGTATGCTCCAAATATAATATAATAGTTTGGTATTCTACAGGTCACCCAGGCTCTGTTTATTTCTCTTCATCTTTCTTCTTTTTTGTTCCACAGACTTGATAATCTCAATTGATCTATCTTGAAATTCATTGATTCATTCTTCTTCCAGCTCAAATCTGCTTTTAGGCCCCTGGATTGTATTTTCATTTGAATTATTTTTTTTAACTCCACAATTTCTATTTGATTTGTTTTTATTTATTTCTCTTTATTGGTATTCTCTAATGGTGAGATATTCTCATACTTTCTGTTTATTCTTTGGACATAATTTTCTTCTGTTCTTAAACATGTTTAAGATACTTAATTTAAAATCTTTGTGTACCAAGTACAGCTTTTGGGTTTCTGTAGGGATAGCTTTGATAGACTGCTTCTTTTCCATTATTAGCCAATCTTTCTTGTTTTCTTGCATTTGTTTTGTTGTTGTAGAGAATGGACATTGTATTTTATTTATTTATCTTTTAAATGTTTATTTCATTGGGGCGCCTGGGTCGCTCAGTCAGTTAAGCATCTGACTTCAGCTTAGGTCATGATCTCACAGCTTGTGGGTTTGAGCCCCACATCGGACTCTATGCTGACAGCTCAGAGCATGAAGCCTGCTTCAGATTCTGTGCCTCCCTCCCTCTCTCTGCCCCTCCCTGCTCATGTTCTGCCTCTCTCTTTCTCTCTCAAGAATAAATACACATTAAAAAAAATTAAAAAAATAAATGTTTATTTTATTTTTGAAAGAGAGAGAGATTGTGAGTGGAGGAGGGGCAGAGAGAGAGGGGGGGACAGAAGATCTGAAGTGGACTCTGTGCTAATAGCAGACAGTCTAATGTAGGGCTTGAACTCATGAACCACGAGATCCTGACCTGAGCTGAAGTCATATGCTTATCCATCTGAGCCACTCAGGTGTCCTCAAAACTGGACATTTTAAGTAATAGAGTGGGGCAACTCTTGAAAGTAGATCCTGCACTCTCAGGAATTGTTGCTACTGTTGCTGTTTTTGTTGCTACTATTTGTTTATCTAGTGAATTTTCTGAACTAATTCTGGAAGTCTGTATTGTTTTTCATGTATGGCCATTGGAGTCTCTGTTCAAGTTGCATTAGTGTCAGCCAATGATTGAACAGAGATTTCCTTAAGTACTTGGAATTCATAAGTCTTCTAGCCTTTGCCAAGGATTTTGTCATTTTGGGGGGGCACACATTCAACACTCAGAATGGCAGTTTGCAATTTTGCCTTGACTTTCACTTCCTGTTTATGTGGCACCTAAAAGTCGCCAGAGTGAGAGTTTAGGATTTTCTCAGATCTTTCTTGAGCATGTGCATAGCCCTACTCATGCATATGCCCTTCTAGACTTTCAGGAATGGTCAGATCTGTTCAAAGCCTTTTATGGACATCTCATTCTTCAATTTTTCCTTCTAAGTTGTTTGGTCAGATTCTTGTTTGTTCCGACTCTTATCATTGTCTCAGGCAGTGGCAATGTTAAACAATTATTGCTGATTGTTTTTGACAAATGTTCCCAGGGAAAAGACTGTTCACACTGAGTAGGCAAGCCCTTTGAATGAGAGTTTCCAGGGAACTATCAGACAGGTCAAATAGTGACAGTTCTCTGAAATTGATACTTTTGGGGAGATCCAAACATGTTCTGTTTCCTCCAGTGGCTACTAGGCTACTATCTTTCACAGCAGCCATGATTGTGAGGCTGTTGCTGGCTTTCAAGGCTATCACAGAGTTGAGAAGATGGTGATGGGAACAGGGCAAATTCAAACATCACAAAGCCTGTTGTCTTCATCCAGATTTAGACTTTTTTAAGTACACTCTCTTTGGATTATTGTAAATCTTTGGTTAATTTCCAGAGTTCTGAAGAAGTTGCTATGCACAATTTTTTCCAGTATTTTGCTTGCTCTTATGATGGAGCAGCCCTCTGGAGGTCTTTACCCCATCATTCTCACTGATGTCATTCTCTTATTACCTTGTAATAAAATATTTTTGACCTAAAATTATTGTTTAGAAAAATCCTGGCCATGAAGCTTTTAAATTATTTGCAAAAAATTAAATTTTTTGAATAATCATTGCATGCAACTGTATTATTTTTTCTTGCCAAGTTGTACTTTGACTGTTTTCCCTACAGAATGTAGTTTTGCTTTTTCTCTCCAGCATTCTATGTCCATTTAAGGATGATTAAAAACAACAAGAGGAAGTTATAACATTTGCTTTGTACCAAGCACTAAGACACTTCACAAATACTAACTCATAAGATCCTATGATATAGGTATTATTATTACCCCTGTTGTAGACATTAAAAAAACCCAATGCACAGGAAGCTTAAATAATGTGTTCAAAGTCACACAACTAGTAATAGGGAGAGCTGGGACTTGAGCTGAAGCAACCTTACCTTTTAGCTTTTAACCAGGACATTATACTGAAGACAAATTAACTAATCTAAAGTTGACATTTAGATTTTTTTTAATACAGTGCTATTAACTTTTGTTGTTTTTAGGGCTGCAACAGCTTTGGCTGGACAGAAGGAAACATATACTTATTTGCTTCTTCCATATCACAGACCTATAAAAATGTCCACTGTGGAAAATGTAATGAAGGAGAAACATCAGCCTACTGATGTTATCTAAGATGTGATTGTGTTATGTGATATAGTGTGAGCATACGCCATATACATTTTTTGAAAAACAATAAGAAGTCAAAGTTACAGATACAAACTTTGGCATTTGAATCTTGACTCTATTCCAGTCTTTTCACTTTATAAAGATATGTAGTGCCAGACCCATTCTGAAGCTGTGTGTAAAATTCTACATGCTGCAGTGAGATTAATATTTTTTAAAGAGTGATTTTATAGAAAGTTGGCACCAGAAAATAAGGTTCTGTTTCATTATTTTGACATATAAAAGTTTATTGAGGTCACAACGTATTCTCTTTTGGAAAAAAATCATTAGCACATGGTGAAATACACAATTTATTGGCAAAGTCACAGTAGCACTTTTTCTGTGTAAATTTCTCACAGCCCATCCAAAATGTATTTGAGACGACTTCTAAATACAGCTAACTGATGAATAGATTAACATGAATAAAGTTCTTCATGCCAATCTTTAAGTTTCTAGTTCTCAAATAACATCACTAATCATTTAGCCACATAGGACCTGCTTTATTTTTTAAATTCCTCTATACATACTTTGCAATCAACACTTCCCTTTCAAAGGTCTTGTTCTACTCTCTTTATTAAAACGCCCTCTATATGATGGCTCACTGAGGGTTTTCCAACCTCCCAAGCCTTTTCTCTTTAGAAGAGGGTCCACTCTACTTTTTTTCCATCAATACTAACAACATAATGGAGGTGTTGATGTTTTTCAAACACTAAAATTGAGCAAGTCTTGAAATAACTGATCTACAGTTGATTTTGGCCAACTAGGTAATTTACAGCTTACCTCTCTAGCTTGGTGTTAACTCGCTGTAAACTTCAAAGATCTTTTGGGTAGACAGGCAAACCTGGAAAAATATTTGCACTTACAGGTTAAGTCAAAATTTTTACTCCCAGAGCCCCTCCCTTTGAGGAAACCCAGAAATTTTACCAATGCAAACTTTATTGTATGTAAGGATTATGGTAAGTTATACCTGAAAAGGACTTTTACATCTAGTTCAAGGCCTATTGAAAAATGAGGAAACTGAAGCCCAAGGAGGTGATTCACTTGCCCAAGTTTACACAATTCATTCACACTTGAAATATGGTTGTCCCGAACTAGCTGCCTAGGACACCTTTAGAAGCCTTGGAGGCAATATTCCCCTGCTTTAATCATGCCAGACAAGTAGAGATCACCCTTATAACCCAAAGCCTACTGAAATTATTCAAACCAGCCAATTCCAAAGTGTTCCCCCTGTCCTGTTTGCCTTTCTCAAGAAAAGTCCAATATGGTCCATGGCCTTAGCTCTCCCCTTGCTCTTATCTTCTGCCTCCTGATCACCCTGAGGTTTTTCCATGTGGCCCTGTGTAGCGTGCCATGCCTTCTATCTCTAGGACCTGAGAGCTACTCCTCTGTCTCTTCTTGTGGCCACATCCAAATGACCATCTCATAAAAGAATACAAAGTACAGTGTTTTTTAAAGATGGCATTTGCTGGAATCAGTGATTACAAGTCTTCCTTTCCTCAGTCATTTCTTCTATCCCCAAGGGTCGAAAAAATAACCTGTTTGTGCTTTCTGGCTGTGGTACCTGGTCATCATGATAGAATAGAAGTGAGAATGGAGTTTGTCTGTTAGTAGATGGTGAGACTGCTCAACAGCTGGACTGATGGCCTGATAACCTGAGTATGAACAAGGGAAGAGGCCCTAGTTACAAGAGAAATGGTGAAGTCCAGTAAGATAACTACAGGGGTATCATCCTTGGCAGTAAATTCCCTCACACCCCTGAAACTCCCTTACACACATGCAGTGTGATTTGTCACTTGGTGCCATTTGAAGGGAAGATGGTGTCTTACTCTTGCTTGTGGCAACTAGAAGAGAACACTGCCATTGAGACACCTCTCCACCAATTTCCATTTTCCCCAAGGCTGCTGATGGGTTTCCTATAATAGGGAATAGTTATTATATATAGCTCTTAGCAGGTCAGCAGAATTATTTTTCTGGGGATGGATGGATGGATGGATATCCTTTTGTAGTTTCTAGTAGGAAGAGCTTCTTGCCTGCAACATAATATGTATGTAGAAGAACGAGTTTGGACCCTGCAGATAGCAGATGTGTTCACATCCAGTTGTGTGAGCTTCATCAATTATTTGATGAATTTCCTCTGAGCCTCAATTCCCTCATCTGCAAAATAGAGAAAACAATAGTCTATTATGGAGAATTACTATGTGGACTAAATTAAATGTTATATGGTTACATGAAATGTTATGTAGAATGTTAATTACAAACATAACCTGGTACATAATAGGCCATTAATATTAGAATATTCTTTTCCCTCCCCACTGGTCATATAGAGCACAGAGTTCCCTCCCATCCATTGCGAGTGGGGGAGGAGTCAGGACAGAAGGGGAAGGAAGAGAGCAAGAGATTACTCCCTCTAAGGACAACTGGTTCCTGTATCTTAAGGACATTTGTCAGTCCCTTTTGTATGGCAACCTGTGTGTAAACCAAAACTACTGAATCTCCTCTATCTTAATATGGACCAATAAGATAAACTTTGGGAAATTAAAAAGTGCAATAGATTATCATATAGGCAACCGTAGTTGTAGGAATTATGGTAAATTTACCACATAAACACTGGGTATAATTAAATCTCTTTCCATAAGTACACTAAAAACTACTCATTTCATATATTTGTGCCCCAAATGCCTCTTTAGATAGGTGTTTATTTTTCAGCATATTTCCCAGTTAGAGAAAAGCAAAGAATTTTCCCACATAGCTAGAGAAGTTGCTTCTCGAAAATCTTGAACTATTTTATTTTAAAAGTACTTACACTTTCGTTAAGATTTTAAATTTATCATTATTTTTAATTTAAAAAAGGCAAAAATAATAAAACAGTAACCAAAAAAAAAATTATTTCATTGCATAACTGTTTTTTAGATTCTATTCTGTATACTGTATCCTTATGTGTAATCTAAATTACACGTCCCTAACTGCTATTTACATCCTATTTGTTCATATATGTCATATTAAAAAATTAATCCTTTTCATTGGTATATTTGGTTTTAAGAGTATTTTTCTCAATACTCTTGGAGGGTAAAAGTCTGAGATTTTTTTCATAAAAACCATTCATTCCCCATTTCAGAATTTCTCTGCTATTTTTTGCCTCTAAGTCCTTTCACGTCAGAATCTAAATTCATTTTTACCACAGGAAACCTGTCTAGCTCGTGGTCAGCCAGTGACAGTGGAAAGGACAGGATTACGGTCTCCAAAACCCTGCGGCCAGCACCGAGACCATGAGCAGCCAGAGACAGTGGCCAGGAAGGAGCCGGCAGCCTGCAGTCACACGGAGGCGCAGAGAGCTCAGTTCAGCCTTGTCCTGGCCTATGACCCGAGAGGTGTCAGTCTCCCCTGGAAATGACATCCCACGACCTGCCATTGGCCATAGCACACTGAGTCAGTTGGATGATCAGAGCTGATGACTAAACCCGGCAGGACCGGGCTTAGCCCAGGCAGGCTTGCTCAAGCTGACGCTGGGGCCGGAGCCGATAAACAATGTGGTACCATAGACGCTTGCTCTGTGCCTTCCTTCTCTGCTAACGTGCCTCTGTCAGAAAAGTGGACCAGACAGGGCGTTGCCCACACTCTGAATCACAAAGACCATATTATAGAGGGTTTAAGAAGATCCCGTGAAGGTAAACTAATTTTTCAAAGCTTCGCAAAATTTAATAGAAGTGAAAGTTTGCTAATTGGTTTTTTGTTGTGTTCTTGGTGGTGGTGGTTGTTTTTAATGCTGAAAATATGAGAATCCTGAAAAAAGAAGCATCTTTGTTTTGAACAAAACAGGTACAGGTTTTCTGAATCCCTTCATTGTCAGTGATTGGTTTTGTTTTCTGTATTCCAGCTGTGAATCGTACTAAAGTAGCAACAGGTCAGTAAAACTTGGTGGCAAACACTAAACATTATTTTGCTCTCATGGCAAAGAGAAAATAGACATGGAGCTACCACCAGACCCCATCACACAATTAATTTTGACCCAAAGCCATTTACCTGAACAATTTTTAAGTTCAATATATTTTATCCATTTTAATATGAGATTTAAAAAATTTGTGTGCTTTTACTCTTATAGTTCTTAAGTGTTCTTTAAAAAAGGTTTATTTTATTTTATTTTATTTTAATTTTATTATTTTTGAGAGAGAGGGAGACAGCAAGAGTGGAGGGTGGGCAGAGGGAGAGAGAGAGGATCTGAAGTAGGCTCCATGCACAGTGCATAGCCAGACATGGGGCTCAATCTCATGACCGTGAGGTCATGACCTGAGCTGAAATCAAGTCGGATGCTTAACCGATTGAGCCACCCAGACACCCCTTAAACAGTCTTTATTAGTAATCAATAAAATAGTCAAGAATAGTACAAGCTTTCACAGTTTTCCAGGTTCAATGAATGTACTTTGAAGCTGGGTCATAAAGGAGATAGATGTGTAAACTTCAGTTGGGCACTTAGTCTATGCAAAGTACCATCTGAACTTTCTGGGGAAATGAAGGTGTAAAATACTTGGTTCCTTCACTTCAGGGGGATACTATCAAGTGTTGAAAGAAAGCAATACATAAAAAATGCTAACTTAAAGTTGGTTATGGCAAAAGTCACAAGAGAGACACCTTGCTGTTATATATGCAAAATGGTATTGGTTTCAAGGGAGACCAGGGAGCTAAGAGATTCTCCCGTGACACTCTGCCTCCACTAGTCTTAGAGTCTCCCAAGATATCAGAAAATACTCAGAATTCATGAGGACGTCAGAGAGTACATTAATCTACTCCAAAGTGCTTGTCTAACTGGCAGATTCTTGTAAATCTCACTGAACACTAAATAATTGGACTATACATGTTTCCTGATCAATTTTATTGGCCTCTGATAGGCTGGCAAACATAATGGGGGAAAGCTGTTAAAGGGCAGAATGCTTGGAAAATACTGACATAATGACCTTTAAATACTAGAATCAAGCCTGGTATACATACACAATAAATAGAAAACCAAAGAAATTACCTATGTGATTCAGCCTAAAATGAAAATTGTGTCTAAATTCTTGGAATACATTAGAGATTTGTGACTTGAATTACTTGGATGATTGGTAAAGTTGTATTAAGCCAGAGGATAACCCATATGTCTTTAATAATAATAGACTTTTTATTCATTCAACACATAGTTATAGAGTGCCTATTATGTGATAGTGTGCTAACTTGCAGGGTGCAGGTGGAAAGGAGCCCTGATTTGTAGGCTTTGCTCATTTCTGCGTGTAAATACTGCTACAGTGATTAATTTCAAGGTATCAACATGAAGTCGTCAAACACAGTTGAGATGAGACACTCAGTAGCACACTGTTATATAGCATTTCCTCCTCAAATACAATAGACTTATATTACCTCAAGAATAGTGATAATAAAATGTAGCAAAATAATTAGGAAATAACTTTTCAGTATTTATTACCTTTGCTTTAAATATAATTTCCTTCAGTTTTAATACTGGCTATCTAACGATTGGCTAGGAAGATTCCTGGTAATTTAATAACCATTTTCATGAACTAGCACGCCACGTAGGCTCCACCATACCACTGCTGTTAGGTGCCAGACAGTGTGCTGCGTAATGGTGACATACTAGAGAGAGACATATTTCCTGTTCCCATATGGTGTTCACAGTCCAGTGAAGCAGACAGATGAAAGATGAATGGTAATTTACAATAGCAATGGATGTTATAGAAGGGAAATAGCAGGAAGCCTAGCCTTTCATTGAGGGATGAGAATGAGGAAAGGTTAGGGAAAACAATTTTGAGGGAATGACATTTGAACTGAGGCTTGAAAGATGAGTGAGAGGCAAAGGGCAAGACTGAAAAAAAAGGAAAAATGCATTGTAAAGGTAGGAAGAGCTTACCCAATGATTCCCATAGGGGCAGTCTTGACATGGCAACTAGTAGTGAGCAAAGGAGAGAGGGGCAAGATGGCTGAGGTGCTTCAGGGACAGATCATTCAGAACTTCATAGACCATCTTAAAGCTTTTGGTCTTTCTTAAGAAAATGGGCAAGTTTTGAAAGTTTAAATGGAGATAGGGGTTAACAAGTTTGTATTTGTGTTTAAGATTATTTGGTCTATTGCCAGGAGAATGGATTTCAGGGAGGAATAGTGGAAATAGAGACCTTTATTAGAAGGCTATTGCAGTATTTCAGCCAGGAGAGGATAGTGATTTAGGTTGTTGGCAATGGAGAAAGAGACATGGATGGAAGATCCGTTTTGAGTAAAGAATTGACAAGATCATGATCACCATGATCCATGTTTCTCCTCCTTTTCTTGGGCATATGACTAAATTACATTTTCTAGCTTTCTTTGAAGTTAGCTGGGGACATGTGACTGAGTTCTGGCCAATGGAGTATATGTTGTTATGCACAACACTTCCATACCAGTCCTATAAAAATCTCCCACAGGCAATCGTCCATTCTTTTACCCCTTCTGCAGTGACCTTGGAGACCACATGCTAAACATGGCAGGCCCACACTGTGGAAGGAACCTTCGATCCTGGAGCCATTGATTCATGGTGAATAGTCATATAAGCAATAAATCAATTTTTATTGTGGTAAGCCACAGAAATCTTCTAACAAGAGAAAATAGAGTGATAAAGAGTTCACGTGTAGAGCCTTAAAGCTCTCCAGTATTTAGAATTAGCATCTAGTATGACATGTCCCAAAATAGTCTGAGCAGATAGAGCCAGAAAGGTAGGAGAATGTGGTGTTATAACAGCTAACAGTTGAGAAGTCCAAGATCAAGCTCCCAGAAAAGTAAGTTTCATCCCAGTTCTCTTCTCTTGGCCACTATTTCATTGTGTGTTCACATGACCTCTTCTTTGTACATGCTAATGGGGAGAGGGAAAGCTCTCTGGTGTCTGTTCCCATAAGACATTAATCTCATCATAAAGACCCTATCCCCATGATTGCGTGTAACCCTAATTACCTCCCAAAGACCCCATCTCCAGGTACATCACATTAGGGTTAGGGATTCAACTTATGAATTTGGTAGGGAACACAGACATTTAGTCCATAACAACAGCCAAGTACAAAATGTTCTCCAAAAAAGAAGCCACTTATGCTGAAAGCTAAGAAGTAGACAAGAAAGATGAGGACTGAACTTATCCTTCAGATTGGACAACAGAGGGGTTACTAGAAACCTTAGCAAAAGTAACTTTAGTGAAGTTGTGGGAATGGAAGTCAGCTTGGAGTTGACTAGGAAACAAATGTATAAGGATGTGGAGAAGTTTGTGAGAAAAGAGAGAGAGTTAACTAGAGTGGTTGTGGAGGCCATGGAAAATTTTGGTTTTGATTGTTTTTACGTGGTGTAGAATGTTGGAATATTCCCACAGTGAGGAGGAAAATATGGAAATGGAAAATATGGGATTCACCCAGGAAATATGCCTAGAATCCAGTGACTATGAGCATTATCTCTGAGCTGAGTAGAATATCTAACCCTAGATAATGCCCAACACTGGAAAAATAAAGAAATTCTTCAAGCATTCTGACAGGGATTGGAAACCCTGGAAAATTGCTAGAGGACATTTTCAAAGAAAACATTTTAGTCATGTTGAACTTTACAAGAAAAGCTGTTGCTGGAAATCATAAGGTGCTGGGCAATGGTAAACTTTGCTCTGCTCCCAATTCGCGTGTAATTACAGTACAGGCCACCATCCTGATGAGTCTTAATTACCTCCCTCTTGGATTTTTGGTTTGATTTGGTTTTGGCTTTGGTTTCGTTGGATCAACCTAAAATCCAAATCTTTATCTCTTCTCATCAAGATTGCTCTCTCTCTCTCTCTCTCTCTCTATATATATATATGCCCAATAGTCCAATGAAAGCACTTAAAAAATCACTTCTACGAGTATCTGTGCTTGTAGGCCATAGGAGTTTATGGGGGAAATTAACTCACAAGAGTTTTTATACCAATAAAAGATAATTTGCTGAAAGCCCACTAGTCTCTCCTCAAAAACAAAGTAACATGTTGTACTATATTCATTTTATATTAGTGTATTAGAATCCCTTCTTGCTTATCTTTTTATTTTTTTATTTTTTTATTTAAAAAAATTTTTTGTTTCAACGTTTATTTATTTTTGGGACAGAGAGAGACAGAGCATGAATGGGGGAGGGGCAGAGAGAGAGGGAGACACAGAATCGGAAACAGGCTCCAGGCTCTGAGCCATCAGCCCAGAGCCTGACGTGGGGCTCGAACTCACGGACCGTGAGATCGTGACCTGGCTGAAGTCGGACGCTTAACCGACTGCGCCACCCAGGCGCCCCTCTTGCTTATCTTTTTAAATCTGTCAACTACCATGGTATTAAGAGTTGGTAAACCTTGTGTCATTATAACTTCCTTTTGTCCCTCACTATCATAACCTCAATTCAGACTGCCACTAACTCTCACCTGACTAGACACCATGTCCTGAAATTTTTTCTAATGTTTAAAATGTTCTGAAGAGTGTTCACATAACTACAGTGCATAGTAATCTTCACTGTGAGGACCCTACTTTTATGAATGACTGGAAATCTCTGCCAAACTCTTCCAACAAATCTGCCGGAGGGCATAATCTCTTCAGCCCAATTATTTGCACACTCGTGTTGGGATGTACAGTAGTGGTATATGTCTGCTGTCTATACATTTTAAAAACTGAGCTGAGGAAAGACAGACCTACTGGTGGAAGAGCTCCTGGCTGGAAGTCTCAGAGTCACAAGGAATTGCAGCAGCAAAGGCTGGGAATATGACCAACACTGCAAGTCATGTTGAGAAGACCAACATAATTCAATAAAATAATGCTTCCTCTGGAAAATAAGTCTGGATTACTGATGCTTGCTATTGCTAGGGTTGCCACATTTAAGATTGTAAATTACGAAGCTCTAATTTCAAGAATTGCTATCTTCCATTCTCTGATTCAGACAGTGAGATATATCCCAATGCTCTTTTGCTGTGTAACAAATCACACCAAGACTTAGTGTCTCAAAATGAACCAAAAAACAAACAAACATAGTTTCCTTTTCTGTGGATTGGCTGGGCTGAGCTAAGTGCTTTTTCAGCTCCATGTGTGTGGACTAGGCCACTCATGCAGCTACATGCATTTGGGAGCTCATCTGGGTTGGCATAGCCAATACCACTCAGTAATATGTCTGGGACTTTAGTGCTGGTTACCAAGGGGGGTGCTTCGTTTCTCCTCTATATGACCGCTCTCTCTCTCTCTCTCTCTCTCTTTCTCTCTCTCTCTCTGTGGTTTCTCACTAGTCACTAAGAAACCTAAACTTCTTACAAGGATAATATGCTTCCAAGTAAGAAAAAGTAAAGGCCACTAGGCCTCTTAAGATCTAGGCCCAGAAGTAGCACAGAGTCACTTTTGCTGCATCCATTTGATCAAGACCAGCCCAGAGGCAAGGGGAGAGAAAGGAGTGGCATGCTTGAACAAGGATAAGAAGAAGTTGGTGGCCATCTTTGTAGGTCATCTACCACACCTACTATTAGGCCTTATGCTGATAAAACCCCAGTTAATTTTTTTTTCCATGGGCATGAGTATTTTAGTGCTTGAATAAAAAAAGAGTATGAGACAGAATTCTACCTAAAAATGGATTAGCCATCGTGACTCAATGATTTAACGAGAGATGCTCACCTATCATGAAATTGTCACTGAAGTTCTCTCAGTGCTCATCCATCTGTTAAGTGTATGAAACCTCTTGCTGTGGTGGACCACTGTGTTTTGTAAGCACTTTGAATCAAGTGGATATTTTTTTACAGTAAGTCATCACACCAACAACCATAAATAAATGTTCCATTATCTTTAAAGAACAGTCAACTGAAAAATTTTGTGAATCTGTTATTCTAAAGCATTGTGTAAACATGTACTTAGGATTGCTTTTCAGATTTAAGCTCAGATATTTTAGATAATGTCTTTTTTTCTGCCTACTTTCTTTTTGACTTCAAACAATTGGAAATGTTTTAAAGACAGAGAGTTGTCTTATGTAAAGAAGAATGGACATTATGTCAATATTTCCTGTAGGGAAGAAAAACAGATTAGATTAGTTGTCTATGTCATTTTCCCATCATTGGATTTTAAGTTTTGTCCTTTTCCCCCAGTATATCACAAGACTTAGCTGAATCTCTAATAACTGAAGGGAAATGTTTGGGCGTGAGAGCCTCTATCAGTGCTTGGCATTTCAAAACCATCTGAGAATTCTTAGGATGAGTTTTTAGAGATGTAAATAGTAAATACTTCCACAATTAACTAACAAATATTTTGTGTGGGGAGGAAACTAGGGGTGTTGATGAGGCCCCACCTCTTCCCTTCACCATTCAAGAAACATGTAACATTTCAGCTCCTACACATAACAGTGGTTAGTGGTTACAAATTGTTGAAAATCTACTCTGAACTAACAACTGGTCTACCAATGCCTTATGTACATCATCTCATGGTAATTAATGAGCTATTCCTCCACCTTATAGATGAAGAAATTAGGGTTCAGAGAGGTTAACTGTCATGCCTAAGTACTGTCTTGCAGGAGTCAGAGCTCCCAGATTTGACTCACGTGTCCCTGATTATAAATCCAGAGCTGTTTAAATTGTGGTATACTTCCTTTCAAGCCATAAAGGAATTAAATTCATGCTAATAAAATTTCCCCCAAGTATCTCTTATTTCTATTCTCACTCCTCAGTTGTGAGGTAGGCACATGAGACTCTCAAACAGAGTCAGGTAGAGAAAACTGGATGATGTACACGGAAAAACCTACTTCTATCAAGCTTCTGATTTCTGAGATGAATCTTGTGATTATTCCTCAAAATTTTTGTCTTTAGCACTGTGGTTTTGGAGCTGGGGAATACCCAGGATTTCAGTATTCAATGTGTCATCTCAGCTCTTAACACATCTTTACACAAGAAACTCAGAATGACTGAAGGAATAACAGAAACGTGTAACCTTGAAGCCAAGCAAACAAATTCCTTGAACGTGGGGTTGGGGATTACTGATAAGGATTTTCAGACAATTTTCATATCAAAACACTAAGTCTGCAGAGTCTTCTACCCTCTGAGACAGTTGCAATTGGTACCAAGGCTTAGTTGAAAGCAGCAAGAGGTTATTTCACTGGTCACTAATCATACAGAGTTAGTTTCCTTCTTGTTGAGTTCTTGCAATGTGAAGTAAACTTCTAAGGACCCTGCCTGGGCCACAGATTTAGCTTTACTACAATCCCGCCTATTCAATATTTACAATAATTCCTCCTGCTTAGCCCTCACCATACATACCTAATAACTTTTTTCTCTTTGTGGGTGTTGTGTGTGCTTTGAGTTTTCAGAAAGTTACATAATAATATGGCAGAAGGCCTCTAACAATGTTGCTGACATTGGGACTTGATGATGGTCCTTCTGCCTCTGAGTGTAACTTTTGAAAGCCATTCTGAGGATGTTGCCTGGCAACTCAGTGTGGTAGTGATCATGGTGCTGTGATGACCAAGACTCAAGGCAGATTGGTACTGAGTCAGGTTCAAGGCCAGCCTTCTTTCTCTTTAGTGTCTATATCCCCCAATGGGAGGGAGGGACAGAATGAGAATAAAAGATAAAACATTGAGTACCATGATGACTTCAAGTACGGAGATTATTTACCAAAAAAAGAAAAAACCCATATCTGAAATGATACAAAATTGTTTCTTAAAAATCAAGTGAGACTTCTCTTTCAATCCTAGGATTTGCAAGCACAAATGGTTTGTATTTAATACACATCATATATTTCATATAACTATTGGTCTTGGTTTCATCTAATAACTCAAAGTGTATTTTCCCATGAAAATTTACTAGGTTTCTTTCTATATGCCCCACTGGGAGACTAGCTGACTACTGTAAAACAAGAAGGCGTTCCCAACCAAAAGTTTATATGATGTTGGCAAGAGTGCATTCCACCCTTCAAATTCAAGACCAGTGCTGCTATGAAATCAGGGCTGTCTCTTAAATCTAGATTTACATTACTGAGGGTGGAGGAAGAGACTGTATTTAGCATAACTGGACCAATGGAAATATTGGTTCTTGTCTTTAATCCACTTGGTCATGATGTGCTATTTGTATCCTTGATCCTGCCCTGGAACCAGAGTTCCCTGGTGCTATTACTCTTCCCAGAATTAAGTCTTCTTGCCTTATTATCCCCAAATCCTGGTAATTTCTTGATGAGTCCTTCCAGTTGCCTTTGCTCCTGGGCCCCAGTGATGCCAGAGTGAGCCCTTCCTGGACAATATATTCAATAAACAAGAGTGTCTGACTTGAGAAGCCAGGATCCTTATTGAATAAAAGCAAGCCACATTCATTGTTTAATATGTGATGTGCACTTTCCTCTAAGGATGATGATGAGAATGTATTATTTTTATGATATGCATTCTAGTTTTTATATAATGTACATTTTCTTTTGATTTCAATCTTAACAGAATGCTGTAATTAGTCTCATTTTACAGACAGGGAAGCTCAGAGACCTTACGTGGCATGTCCAGGGTCATACAACTAAATACAATAGCTGAACTGAACCTAGCTCTGATGGCAATCCTTGTGTTTTTCTCCCTGAAAAAAGGAATGTAAAAACTGTACTATTTTGTTTTTAGCAGACAGAGATAAACATTTTGAGGAGTATCTCCATATTAACCAAGTGTCAATTTAACTGAAACCTGTAGAATTGCTGAGTACTGAATAGGAGCCTCTTACAGTGGTCATCTATAATAATTCTCTTAACTGATAACAGAAATAAACTATGTAAGACTTCAGATGTATGGAGCAAGCTGTGTGAATAACTAATTTTAATGCTGGCATAAAAACACTTGCTTATGCTCTCATTCAATGTGTTGAATATCTATGTTTGATTCAATAGTGATCTTTGAAACATTTTTGTATTCTTAGGTAAAAGGTTTAGCTCCACATTATTATAATATATCAAGGTTGGTCACCAAGTGCATAAATACTGAGTGCAGCTGTAGATTTTAATAAAACCAAAAGTTTGAGCTAGCAAATGAAAAATTGTATATTATTGGAAACTTGTGCTCAAAGTTGAAACTTGAAGGAAATATTTTAGCACTATCACAATATTACATTGCAATCATTATTTAATTTATCTCCTCTGAAATGACTTGAGGGAAGTGCTCGGAAAGCCCTATTTACCTCAGCCAGGAAGTAAGGCAATGGTCAGCAAGTGAATGAAGTCATGGAAAGCCGACAATGCCACTATTGTAAAAGAGCCTCAGAGTATTGTTTGACGTTGACCGAGTGAGGAATAAGTGTTGGGAAGTTTTTATTTCATCTTAACAAAAGGGTAGGGCCGGAGCAATAATATAAAACTAGCCTTTCCTTGAATTCTGTTTTTTCCCCCTTTTAATTGAGCAGTACAACTTAAGTGCACCTGGAAGAAAGGAATGTCTTTTAGTGAATTATGAAGATTATGGAAAACAGTTTTGGATTTTAAAAATGTATCTTAAGTAAATAGCATATTTTAAACCTTTCTATAAGTACATACTATATAAATATTCATAAATTCTATGTATCATATATATGTGCATATATATATATATATATACACACATATGTATATATAAAATTTATATATTCACCATTAACTTTTTCCAGGAGAAACTTCAAGCACTCCTAAGCAACCTGTGCATTTCAATTGTCACTTTGAACTTTGGAACAAAGGAGAGACTGTAAAACCAGTTTATAAAAAGTATTATGAGATACCACAACTGGCATTTTTACGACCTTATTAAACTACATTCAAGTGGCATAAATTATATGTAATGAAAGTGAAAAGGATCTCTGACCCGATTTTAATATTGGGTGCATGCTTATTAGTTTGAGTTTTTTTCTGAATAGAAACCTCTTTTCAAACTTTAGCAGTTGATATTATGTGGAAGTCATAAATGTCAGATTACATTAAACTATTTTGGTTCATAGAATAGCACAGCCATTAAGTTACTAGAGAGTAATGAGTAGGTCTTCTCACAGAGTAAAGCCAAAGGTGTTAATTTAGATTTGAAACATTCCACCTCATTATAAAAGCCAAATTAATTTGCCATGTGTAGAAGCAACAAAAACCAATATTTGAAATGTGAAAGACCTCCTTTTTGTAGGAGAGTGATAGAAAAGAGCATTACAAAGTTTCTATTTCGGAAGAGTAAGCATACTGGTCCCTCAGAGGTTAATTATTAAGTGTTATGGAGTCTCTTATTAGGAATTTTTATTCAAGAAGTTGAATTGATAGAATTGGTTAAATGTTAAAGATGAAAGGAAGTCTGGGCATTGGATAGTTTGAAATGTATAACTTAAATGTAAATGTAAAGTTGATTTAGTTTATCTCCTCTACTTTTTGTATTTTGTTATAAACAGTGTATTTTCATCTGGTTTTAGAGATTTTGTCTAGCCGTTAGTTACAAATTCTGAAAAAGAAAAAAAGAATCCCTCCGCTAACTTCAAGGACTATAGAGACAAAGTGTAGAGCTCCCTGCATTTCAAGTTTCCATTTATTAAAACCCAGGCCAAGTGAAGAATACCTGAAAACATAAAGAAACGGGGATACTTTACTTAAGGATGTCAAAAACAATAGCCCTTACAAACCTAGACAACATTCTGAACAATGGCAAAGTAATAATAAGAATTAGCTTATCATTTTTAAAATGTGAGAAAAACGGAAATGCAAGAGCCAATTAATGAAGGAAAAAGGCTAGTTTGCTGTAGCCCATCCCAGGGACAGATGAAAGTACTGGTGTCTACAAGACCAAGCAGACAGAGTGGTCAACTGAAGGGCCATTAAATGAAGTTGTTCTCGTCAAGATAGCAGGTTACTGAGTAAAGACCCCACAAATATTCCTAGCAACTCCTCTGTGTTTATCAATAAAGGCAGCAGGCAATGATATTAGATCCTAAAAGACCTTGGGGAAATGAGGTCATACAGAATCATTTAAATTTAGAGTAAAAAGCAACTGTACTCCCTTTTGTTTCTATTTTGCTTTCTAGCTCAAGAAGTGCTCTATATCCTCAGAGCAACCACCCCAAATGACTGATAATTATATTTTATTTTCCAAATTAGGACACAGGTTCAGAGAGGGTTAATCAAACCTGCCCAAGATCGCTCAGCTAGTTAATTCCCGAGACATGTACAGATGATCTGGCCAATGGCCATCTCAACTCTAGGTGCCTCCAGCAAGAATATTTCATGATTTGTTAGAGAAACGTGCTTCACTAATGAAAAAGTTTTGTACAAAAAAGTTCTTGTGATTTTTTAAATATCTAGCTTTTGCAGTTTCTAATGGGGCATTCTGGATAAGTAATAGCCATAATTAACATTTATGTGTCATTTTACTGTTTGGCATCTATTTTAATACATATTACCTTAGTTATAACATGTGGGGTTGAGATTTCTCCTTCCACACAGCAACAGTTTTCCAAAAACATCCAGGCATCTCCCTTAACTTTCTCACATATCCTGACTCTTCACTCTCTCAAAATCAGCTCCAATTTGCCCATCTTTTAAAATATGGTTTCAGCTACATGGATGATAGAAACATTCTGAGGAAAGTAGAAACAAAGGAAGAAGAGCAACAGAGCTTATTGATCAAATACAGGAAAGGAGAAAAGGAGGTAGAGGAGTGTATCAGTTTCCTGTGGTTGCCATGACAGATTACCACAAACAAGGTGGCTTACAACAACAGAAATTTATTCTGGAGACCAGAAATCTAAAATCAGATTGTCATTTTCTTCTAGGGTTTGGTTTCTTCTAGAGGTTCTAAAGGAGAAACAGTCCCATGCCTCTCTCCTAGCTTCTGATGGTTGTAGGTAATCCTTGGTGACCCTTATAGACACCTCACTCCAATCTCTGCCTCCATCTTGACATCACTCTTTCTCTGTGTCTCTGTGGGTCTTTTTTTTTTTTTTTTTTTTTTTTTTTTTGTCTCTTATAAGGACATTCACTGGATTTAAGGACCACCCTAATCTGGTATAATCTCATCTTGATTCTTAACTAATGACATCTGCAATAACCCTATTTCCAAATAAGTCACATTCTGAGGTTCCAGGTATACATGAATTGGGCTGGGGGGTGGGGTGGGGTAGAGAGGGGACACTATTGAAGGTGTTCGGAGCGTTTCTGCTTGTGATAGTTCTCAGGCGTTGGGTGATTTTAAAACATGGATTGCTGTCTTTGGTGGAAATGAACAAATTGACTAAATTAGTGTGTTGGTATCTTGAAGGCAGAAAAAGAGAGATAGGAGATATGTTTCTATTCAGTAAAGTGATTTTTATTAGTAGGGATGGTACAGTCTCAAACAAAGAGGAACTTACTGCATCACATGGCAATTTTCAATGAGGTGCCCGACATTCCATTGGAAACTCACTAGATACTCAGTCACAGGGCATGGAGAAGGGCCAAAGTGAAATGGAGGAAGTGTAATAACTGAACATATGGAAACAATGTAGTGATTCTATTAAGAAGTGACAGATAAAGGCCATGGGGACTGCAAATCCATCACCCAGTTTTCAATGATATATAAAGAACAGAGACCCTAAAATAGTCTTCATTTATAAGTGATGTTTTTCCCCTTGTCTAAATTCCCTGAAGACCTTGGCTAACAGTACAGAATGTCAGTGGAAATTGAATGTGTGATCTCAGAAAATTCAGTGAATTTAGGGAACAGAGAAAGGGAAAATTGGTCCTCAGGACACTAATTGAGGAAAGTGTGGGTGTCAAAGAG
The DNA here is from genome assembly GCF_016509475.1 of Prionailurus bengalensis. Taxonomy (NCBI): domain Eukaryota; kingdom Metazoa; phylum Chordata; class Mammalia; order Carnivora; family Felidae; genus Prionailurus; species Prionailurus bengalensis. The sequence continues at coordinate 75,758,310 of NC_057349.1, read as the reverse complement.
CTGAACATTTTCTGGACAGATCTTTCCAGGGAGATTGGTTATGAGTTTGGGATGTAGACAGTGAATGAAGGTGCATATGTTTGGCTTTACTTGTGGATGAAAGAAGAGATGAATTCAGTATATGCCTCTGTCTCATAAGAAGTAGGTGGTGGGTGGAGAGAAGTGCCAGGAGATACAATAGAAGTGCTAAGAATCATAGTCTAATGGAGGAATGACTTTTATTGCCCTCTGCACTTCCTCATTGTGGAGCTGTCTAGTCTCAAGTGTGGCCTGAACTTCTCTAGACAGGTGGCACTGCTATGAAATGCACAGCATTCAAGTATGAGCTGATGGTGTGAGGTGGAACACAGGCATCAAACTCATCCATTTCCTCTTTAATTTTACTTCATGTTGGTGTTATACAACTAGAGTTCAGTAAAAAGGACATGAAAAATTAGAAAAAAATGTCAAGCTCCTTCTTCATCCTCAAATGGAAAGTTACATACTCTCCTTGGACTCTACCAGAGCTCCCCCATCCTCAGTAGCTGCTGCTTCAGTGACCATTGCTCAAGCAACGTGATGTGTACAAGAGCAGGCCAAGTATCATACAACAGTAATGGAGGCTTCAAAATGACTCAAGGCAAAAGCTTTATTTTTTCCAAAGAAGGAAGACAGGGTTGCAACCTTATTATTTCTAGAAATGTGTTCACTCTGTTCTTATGTGCACTAAACACAACAAAGGCTTTGTGATGCTTTTCTTGAAAATATGGAAGTTTGTTTTCTGTGTTTAATAATTTATGTTAAATTGCCCTCCCAAGTCTGGCCCTATGAGAAGCAAGACAAATAGTCTTCTGATTCAGAGTATCTGCCATAGCATAAAAATGTGTTTAGAAATATATTAAAGATACAATTTACTCCCCTGAATGTTTGCAAGAATAAGAGGGTGAAAAATTGTGAACTCAAAGCAAATTGAGTGACTGACTCACAATAGGGAATGAGTCAAGAGCAGGACAGACTTGTGTGTTCCGTTAACCCAGACAGTTGCCTGCAAATAGGAAAGTTGTTTCCTATTACATGCTATATTCTTGAAGTTGTCACTCATTGGTCTTAGAGTGGCTCTTCATCTCAAGTATATAAATAAGCACAGTGACTATACCTGGTCATTCATTCATTCATTCATGCTGTAATAAAGAACGAGCCTCTCATATTTGTAAGGATAATGTTAGTTGCCGTGATTGCAACAAGGAGTAAAAGAGAATTAGCACCTACCTTCACAGAGCTTATTCATTTATCCAGTCATTCAACACATTCACTGAGTACCCACAAAGCACCATTTTAGGTGCTTGCGATATGGCAATGAACAAAACAAAGATCCCTGCCATCCTGGACGCTATAGTCCATTGGAGAACAATAAACACTAGATATGTAATAAGTATGTAAATTTTATAGTATCTTTGAATGTGATTAGAGTTATGAAGAAAGAAAAGTAAATCAGGGGAAAGGGGGTTCTGGAAGAGCGAGGGCCAAGGGAGGAGGCCGGACAGTGTGAATTGCAATTTGGAGTCAGGATAGTTGGGGTAGACTTCATTGGAAAGGTAGATTTGGGCGAACTCTTGGAAGAAATAAGTGAGTTCATCTCATGGGTTCCTGGACCACAAGGATTCCAGGCACAGGAAGTAGTCAGTGCAAAGACCTGAAGGCAACATACCCAGCATGTTGGAGGAAGAGCAGAGTCCAGCTCGTTACCTTACATGTGACGGAAAAATATGTGCTCTACCTGGAGGCATTTTTGTAAACTTATACCTGTAAGTGTCACATCTTTTCTCCTCAATTATTTTAGAACTATGCAAGATTAATTTATTTGAAAAGGTTGAACTATTTCTTTGGATAATGTTGAATTAATATGCTACTATAATCTAAAACCGCTTTTTCCTGAGTTTTAACATGTGAATTTTCTAATGCATTAGAAGAAATATATTTGGCTATAATAGTAACATACTGTACTTTCTATAGTTCTCTTTAGTAATTTTCTGCATCATCTGTATCAGTAAATATTTCAGTCTCTTCCTTCACATGGCAATGTTCGTGGCATTGGATTCAGCTGTAAAACCAATTCTCCACCCCTAATGTTAATGTATACAGGAGTAGATATCAAAACCGCACCTACATAGACTTTATTAATTAACAGATGTACCTCTGGTCAGGCATTTTTATCACTCACACACAGCGAACATTTTAGAATTATAGTGATTTCACACAAAGCTGACTTGTGTTAGAATCCAGTCCTCCTTTGGCCACATGTAGAGTTTTAACAATATATCTGATTCTTCAGTGAAAAGAATTTCCTTGTTGGGCATGTTTCACTTCTATTTATAAAATACCCAATTAATGCTAAGGATAGACATCTAAACCTTGAAATTATAGCAAAACAAGCAAACCGTCCAGGAAAGATTAAGGTTTATACTTTCTTTCGAAGTAAAATTGCTTCCCTTTTACCACCAGGGCAACCCAGATCTTGGGCCACTTTTGCTCTGTGAAGAAATTTCACAAGAATATGATTTCAAGTATCCTCTAAACTCGAGGACAATTTAGTCATTGAGATTTTGCCGTTTTCCTTTAGAATTAAAGGCAGTAGGAACTGAGACATTTGCTTTAATATCACGGCTCAGCAGATGTCTAAATCTTCAGGGAAAAATGAATTCCAAGTGTCTGTCAGCCAGTTTGTCACTCCAGAATGGAAGGTAGTAGAGACATGTCTTTAAAGCAAGAGCTGATGGTTTCCTTTGCACACCTGTGTAGAAGGAGGCTCTTGCATGGCGGTGGCACACTCCCAACATCTGCTCCTTTCGTTGAACTGAGCTGTAAATTGAAATTCCATTGCAATGTTTTTAGAACCAGTTGAAGTAAGGAGACTGTCAGAAATCCTCTTTAAACTCACCCTTATCCAAACAGGAAACTGACCCTTGGCCCCTGGACGTAACAGTACACCAGTGGAAATTTCATTATCCCTGTTTCAGCTGAACTAAGTGAAAATTAATTGTGTAATTATCTGGATGAGCGCATGTGTAAAATTTTACAATGTGCCAGTTAGATTAAGTAACGTGTTAGTGGCATGGTTTAGTGCAGAGTCAAAGCTGTCCTATAAAAATGGAATAAAAAAATCCAACAAAGTTGGAAGGAAAAAAAACATATGTCAGAACAAATGCTTAACATGAGAAAGTAAGTTTAGGCTTAATTCCATAACCTGATGAAAATCTTACCCTACAGACCATAGGTAAATCTGGCAAGGTTGGAAGAAGTGTGTGTATGTATGCGTGTGTATGTGTGCACGTGTGTGTGTGTGCGCGTGCATAGGCACATACAAGGACATTTGTATAAATGACATCTCCATTTGTTGTCATTTGAAAACGAAGCTAGTATTAAAATGTTTAACCTGCCCACTGTTGTATTTTTTAATGTAGTTTTTCTTTACCAACCACATTGGAAAATGCAGGCTATATTCAGTAGATGGGATTATTTATCTCAGATGTACTCTGTTCACCTGTTCAATGAACTTCTCTGACGTTCCTTCTGGATTTAATTTTTCGAATGAATCAAGAGATAAATGCAGCATACTGACTTAAGATCATTTCATTAAGATATAAGCAAAGAATGATGGGCTTTAACGTTAAATACCTGGGAAATTTCAATTTGGAGTTTCATTCACTTTGATAAAGATTTTTTAAGGGACGTTTTTTTCCCTGAGATTTTGGCCACCCCCCTAAAAAAATATTGCTTTATGGATACAATTTCCATTTCAAAGTCTCGGTAATATTTAGATAGTAGAATTTCTGGATGAAAGCTACAACTTGGGTAGACACTCTTTGAAAGTGAGGACCATTTTAAACAACATTTGAGTGATGCATTGAGTTTTTAGCAATTCTGAATGTCAGATTTCACAATGTCAATGCCATCTTGGCACATCCAGATACTAATTTATGTATCTTTCCAATAAAATAGTTCTTCTGTTTTTCTCATTTCTTGTACTACACATTGTCTCCATAAAGCTATATTTATGGTAAAAGTCTGCTGAGAGCTTTCTTCCACCACTCCCCTTAAAAATGAAAGTTCCAGTAGACAAAAATAGTAACATTTTCAAAAAAAAGTACTCAGAATGTATTTCAACTTTTTTTTAACTTGGCTTAATATAATGCCATTAGATGTTTGTACTTTGGGTTACTAGTGCTTTAAGAGATTGTTAGTACTTTAAGAAAGCTGTAACGAATATGTATACATTTAGTGGAAAACATTATAATATATATAAACATGATTAAAAGAAGGAAAGCACCAATGTGATTTATAGAACAGGGCAGTCAAAGGGCATTAAAAAATAATCAAGACCATTCAAAGGGAAAGCTAAACTTCATATCAGGGAACATTAGCCTTAAAATGAAAATGAGACTCTGGCACTAAACCTACATCTTACTATAGATTAATTATCAGGAAGGCTTTGGAACAGATCTCTTTACTTTGAATAAGACATAGTGCCCTCTTCACCAGTTTTAAAGCATCAGGAGTTGGTGGGGAGGTGTGGTTGTCTATCGAACTTTGGAGAACAAAATGGCAACCAGAGTTGGCCTTGCAGATCCTGTGATCCCAGAACACAGAGTGGTACTTGTGTTTGGGAGTGTCCTGATCCTGTGACCTGTCAGGCATGCTGTGCCCCTTCACAGAAGTCACAGTGTTTGCAGCCTAACTTGGGATTACTTTGTGCCTTTCAGGAAACAGTAAAAATCAAGAACACCTAGTCAGACCGTATGGATATTATATTATATTATATTATATTATATATATAATATTATATATGTGTGTGTATATATATATATAACATATAATTTTGCAGTTGTAACTATCCTGACCTTTAGATGAATTAAATTAAAAAAAATATTTTAATCCAGATTTAAAGTTATAACTATATTTGATATGAACATTTGATAAAATTTAATGTTTTAATTATTTCCTTCTCTTTGAATAATGGAGGAGCTTAGAATATAGGTCCTAGCACTGAATGGTTTATATTTAAAAACTGTATTTTATTCTTATTGATTCCAGTTAAGACCATTGTATTACCATAGAATTTCAGGATTGGGAAAAACATGAAAACCTTCCTTGTAAATTCTACAGGTAAAAAAACCAAGCCCTAAAGAATACTTCCTCTCTTATTCCAGGGCTATTTTAACTAAACATGGGGAGTTGTCCCTGCCCCAAATAGGTTGATAAATAAATATGTGACCCTGTAGAAAGTCAGATGGTAGGTTTAACACAGAAGGAGAAGAACATAGGATTTAAAGTCAAGACAACCTAGGTTTTAATCCTGCTTCCCAGTTTTGCTTTCTGTGTGACTTTGAGCTGTAACTTGACCTCTCAGTGGCATCTACTTTATGAGTTAGTTGTGAGCATCAGATTAAACAATGGATTAACTCAATGGATTAACTCAATGGAGCCGCCCACCACATGGTGGAGAACCAACAAAATTCAAATCTTTGAGCAAATTTTCAAAGTCAAGAAAACAATTTATTGAATTTATGGTCAAAAGCATATGAAAAAATCTTTAAGAGCAATCAGGAAGGAAATCAGGTTAGCATAAATTTCCTTTCTAATAAGATTTATAATATATATCTCCTATAGAAAACATTTATTTAGTGTGCAACTAAATTTTCATTTGGGCATTTGGAGAAAAGAGTTGAAGAGGAGAGGGAGTACCTGATAACTCAGGAGGAAAAAAAAAAAATATATATATATATATGTTAATTTTATTATGATTTATTATTTATACCTCCATTGCTTCCCAAATGCATTCAGTTTGACAGTTATTATATTTTTATTTCCCATTTTGGAAATATTTATAACATTTTTAATTTCACAAGTGGTAGAAAGTCTTGGATTCTGGTTTTGCCAAGTTTTGACATACTTTGCAATACCAGATACCCCTGCAGAATTTCAGAGAAACAAAGCTAAGCACCTGGTGCCAGGATACTTTTTATATAGAACGAAGTCCATGCATGTGAGACACTGAACACTAGAGCTCCCTACTCTTGGGGGGTGAGGGGAGGGACTCTACTTTCTCTCACTTCAGTAATAAAAGCAAGGTGACAGATTTTTTTCTTTTTTCTCATTGCTTATGAAATTTATGAAATATTTTTTTGCAAAGTTGAGCCAGAATAACTCAAGGTAAGAGCTTAAGAAATGGAATAATAGAGTTTTTGAAACTGACTCAAGGTTTAAAGTCAGCGTTCAGTTTTCTTTAATCCATAAATAAGGTACTACTCCCTACGCTAGGTCATGCATTCATTCATCATCAGTTCTAGAACGTCAGAAGTACAGCAGAGATAAAACCCAACCCTTTCATTTATGGAGATTCCATTCTAGTGGAGAGACACAGACAATAAATAAACAAATACAATTCTGGGTGTCGTGTACTATGAAGAAAAATTAAACAGAGTGAAGGTGAGAGAGGCAGGGAGAGTACAATGTTATAAAGAGTGGTCAGGCAAGCACTTTCTTATCAGCTACCAAATGGATAACTTCAACCTTATTCTCACAGTCCACACCTCAAAAACTTCTAGTATGAACTCTTCAGGGTGTACTAGAAAGTGTACTTACTTTGTTAGTTTTTAATTGTGATTATAATTTCTGCTGAGGAAATACCTTTGTCGTTTCTTTCTACATCAGTCAGTAAGCCTAAGAAATGTGAAAGATACTACCTATATTTTACTCAAAAGTGGAATCCTGTGAAACGATCCAAAACAGGAAGGAGCAGAGGGGGCAGATATTTCTTTGAAAAAAATAGGGACTGGGGGATGTAAAATAATACAGTTACCAAAGCTAAAAATAAACGACAGAGTATCTGATCTTAGAAAACATAACATATTTTCCTGGAGAACAGAAATCTAAGACAGCAAAGGGAATTCTTTCCCTTACTGTCCCACTTTTATCCCAAAGATCTGAGGGAGCCAAATGAAAATTTCCTGGCATCCTGGGGCAATAAAATAATCTTGGTCTTCTTGTGAAACCACATTAGTATGGAGAAGGAACAGAGGCCCTTTGAGCACTCCTAAGTGCTGTGTAAGCTGCATTTTTCCCCAGGAACTCAAAGCTTTGTTTATTTGCAAAGAGTTGTGCTACTAATGCATGGAGGCCTGAATGGCCCAGGTGACATGCTCACATTTAAACACTTATCAAAAAGAAGCTCTCGATTAAATGTGTGTTCAAGAGCCCAGAGAGATGTATCAATGATTACTATTGGTGAGATCTTGGTGAGAAAGCAAATGGCATTTCTTTAGGGAAGGTAAACTCAAGATAAAGTGTCCTCTGGAAGATATAGCTTAATGGAACCCCAAGTGATCAAAGCCAATACTTCCTTTCACCTTTACCAGCTTCGAGCACTTAGGGCAAGTGACTTGCCCATTAAAAAGGATGTTAATTTTTTTTAAGTGACTGTACTTATGAATTTGTGTGTGTGTGTGTGTGTGTGTGTGTATGTGTGTATGAGAGAGAGAGAGAGAGAGAGAGAGAGAGAGGGAGGCAGAGAGGGAAGCAGGGAGGGAGATAGGGTTCTTTGACCAATAATAAAACTTTGTGGGAGGGAGAAGGGTTTCTTTTATTTTAAAGCTGCCGCAGAGAGAGACATTATTTATATTCCAAATGGTATAACATCAAGTCCTCAGCTGCAGGAAATATGTGGATTACTTACCTCCTCAGAAATATAGATATAAATACATACAGTCACTGGCGTTATTTAGAATCTGGTCTCTATTGCTTAGGCCCTGAGTTTCCCACCCCCATTCCTTCTTAGCCATAGTGTTTGAATTGAAGGTTTAACTAATGTTGTGCTGATAAATTTAGTGCCTGTAAAAAAAGCTAAATTGAATCCCTATTTATAAAAAGAAGCTTGTGTTCTCTCCTTGCATCCTGCTACTCAAAATCATCTATAAAGATATTAGGACACCACATTATCTCATTGGGCCACTGGAGGTACTGGCTGTTGGAAGGGGGTGTAGATACAGTTCCCAAGTCAACTCACTTGTTTATGATTAAACTCAATTTAAATACTATCTCTTCCTGCCTATCACCTTTTTCTCTGATCACCCTGCTCACGACTTCCCTGTAACATCTTACACGTGGTGGCTTTCCTTTTTTTCAGAATATCTGAAGGTGCTGCATATTCCAAGAAGGAGGGCCATGGGAATGCCTACCAGATACCTTAGATTTTCTACCATAGTTGTGGTTTCAAACATTTCCCCTGTCTTAGACCTGTGTCCCAACCTTGGTTTAGAAAATCTAGCACCACAGTACTATGCTGCTAACCTTAATTTCCCCCAATGACTTCAGACTCTCCTAACTTTGCTGTGTTCTGACCTCACCACACAGCCAATAGACATCTTCAAGGGTGACTTTAGTTCCACATGAGTTCTTGGATCTTCACTTTCCAGAGCCAGCTTTCTCATTTATTAGCTGGCTTATCAGTAACGCTTCTTGAGCTCTACCTATCACTTTTACATTTTCATTTCCTTTATCTGCTAATAACTCTTACTGAAATCCTTCCAGTAATAACATTCGAGTTTGGAAACAATTCACTGTTGAGATCCCCAACTCTTCTAGAAAGAAAAGAACATGTATAGTTAGAGGTTAGAAGCAGGCTTTCTTGCTCATTACGTATGGTGTCTGCCCACTTCCAACACATTCCCAAAGGATACTGAAAATTCTCAGAGGAATCTCTGTTCCATCCTTGGCCTATTCTCCTCATTCTCCAAGTGTTTCCTAGGGAATTTGTTTCCACCCTCCTGCTTGGTTTTCTGTTTAACTTTTCTTTTTAATGGCAGTTAAAAAAAAAACAAGACATAACATTAAATTTGCCATCTTAACCATTTGTAAGTGTATAATTCAGTACTATTATGTAAATTTACATTGTTGTGCAGTATATCTCTAGAACTGTTTCATCTTGCAACACTGAATCTCTATTTCCACTAAACACTAATTTCCCCTTCTCCTAGCCCTCAGTTACTATATTTCTACTTTCTGTTTGTTTGATTTTGACAACTTTAAGTACTTCATATGAATGGAATCATATAGTGTTTCTCCTTTTATGACTAGTTCATTGATGTTGTAGCATATAACAAAATATTCTTTTTTTTTACTTTCTTCTTTCTTAAGGCTTCACAATACTCTATTATGTGCATATACCACATTTTCTTTATCCAGCCATCTGCAAATGGACATTTGGTTTGCTTCCTCCTTTTGCCACTGTGAGTAGTACTACAATGAGTATAGTGTGCAAATATCTCTATGAGTTCTTGCTTTGTGTTCTTTTGGATACGCACCCAAAAGTAAAATTGCCGGATCATTTTTTTAATTAAAAAAAAATTAAAAATTTGAGGAATCTTAATACTGTTTTCCATAATGACTGCACCATTTTGTGTTCCTACCAACAGTGCACAAGTGTTCCAACTTCTCTGCATCTTCTCCAGTACTTGGTGTTTTCTGTTCTTTTGATGGTGGTCATTGTGATGGGTATGAGGTGATATCTGGTTCTGGTTTTGATTTGAATTTTCCTAATTATTAGTGATATTGAATACCTTTGAATGTAATTGTTGGTCATTTGTATATTTCCTTTGGAGACATGTTTATTTAAGTCTTTTTCCTATTTTTTACGTTGGGTTATTTGTTTTTTTCATTGCTGAGTTGTAGAAGTTCCTTATATATTATGGATATTAATTCCTTTACAAATATGGGATTTGCCAATATTTTCTCCCATTCCATAGACTGCCTTTTTAGTATGTTCATTGTTTCCTTTGGCATGAGGAAATTTTTATGTTTGGTACAGTCCCGTTTGTCTATTTCTCATTTTGTTGCCTGTGCTTTTGGTGTCATATGCAAGATGTCAGTGCCAACTCCAGTATTATGAAGATTTTTCTCTATGTTTTCTTCTGGGAGTTTAGTAGTTGTAGACATAAATTTAGATCTTTAATCCATTTGAGTTAATTCTTGTGTATGGTGTAAAACAAAAGTTCAGCTTCATTCTTTTAGTGCATGTGGATGTCCAGTTTTCCCAGCAACATTTATTGAAGAGACTGTCTATTCCCTTTTGTGTGGTCTTGGCACCCTTATACAAAATCATTTGACTATATATGCTAACATTTATTTCTGGGCTCTATTCTGTTCCATTGGTCTGTAAATCTATCTTTATGCCAGTACCATACCGTCTTCATTACTATTGTTTTGAACTATGTTTTGAAATCAGAGGGTGAGAGACTTCCAACACTGTTCTTTTTTGGTCAAGATTATTTTGGCTATTCAGGGACCTTTGAGATTCCATGTGAATTTAGGACTTTTTTTTCCCATTTATGCAAAAAAATGGTGTTAGGATTTTGCTAGGGTTTGCCCTGAATTGGTAGATCATTTTGGGTAGTATGGACATTTTAATAACATTGAGGCTTTCAACCCACAAACATGGTATGCTTTTCCATTTATATATTCTTTTATTTCCTTTACCTAGCAATGTTTTATCATTTTCAGTGTATAAGTCTTTTCTGCTTTTTTAAGTTTATTCCTAAGTGTTTTATCATTTTTGATGCTATAGTGAATGGGATCATTTTCTTAATTTCCTTTTCACAATGGTTGTTGTTAGTGTATAAAAACATACTTTATTGTTGATTTTGTATCTTGCAACTTTGCTGAATTTTCCAATTATTTCTAACAGCTTTTTGGTGGAATCTTTACGGTTTTCTGTATGTAAGATAATGTCATCTGTGAACAGAGATCATTTCATTTCTCCTTTTTCAATTTATATGCTGTGTATTTCCTTTTCCTGTCTAATTGCTCTGGCTAGAACTTCCAGTACTATGTTGAATAGTAATGGTAAAGTTGGGCATCCTTGCCTTATTTCTGGTCTTAGAGGAAAAGCTTTAAATATCTCCTCATTGAGTATGATTGTTGTGGACTTTTCATGTGTGGCTTTTATTATGTTGAGGTATAGTTTCCTTCTATTACTAGTTTGTTGACTGTTTATCACGAAAGGGTGTTGAATTTTGTCAAATGTCTTTTCTGCATCGATTGAGATGATTATGTGGTTTTTGTCCTTCATTTTTTTAATGTGGTGTATTACATTGATTGATTTTCACGTTGAATTATCCTTGTATCCGAGGTATAAATTCCATTTGGTCATGCTATATGATGCTTTTAATGTGCCATTGAGTTTTGTTTAATACTATTTTACTTAGGATTTTTTATCAGTATTCATTGGCGATATCGGTTTTTGTAGTTTTCTTGTTTTGTCTTCATCTGTTTTTGGCATCAGGGTAATGCTCGCCACATAGAAAGAGTTTAGGAGTGTTCCCTCCTTTTTGATTCTTTGGAAAAGACTGAGAAAGATTGGTGTTAATTCTTTAAATGTTTGGTAGAATTCCCCAGTGAAGCCATCTGGTCCTGGACTTTTATTTGTTGGGAGCTTTTCTTTTATTGCTTCAGTCTCCTCACTTGTTATAGGTCTGTTCAGATGTTTTATTTCTTCATGATTCAGTCTTAGTAGATTGTATGTTTCTAGGAATTTATTAACTCCAAGTTATCCAATTTGTTGGCATATAATTATTCTTAGCATTCTTTTATAATCCTCTTTATTCTGTGATATCAGTTGTAATATCTCCTCTTTTATTCCTAATTTTAGCTATCTGAGTCTTTCTTTTTTTCTCAGTATATGTAAGAATTTATCAGGTTTTGCTGATCTCTCCAAAAAGCCAACTCTTGGTTTTATTGATTTTTTCTATTGTTTTTCCATCCTCTCATTTGTCTCTGCCCTAATCTTCATTATTTCCTTCCTTCTGCTGGCTTCATCTTCATGTTTTTAATATTTATATGCCAATATTTTAAAATATTTATACCTCCAGATGAGCCCTTTCTCTGGAACTCCAGATGAACATATCAGCCAATTACTGGATGTCTTCATATGGATTTCCAATACCAAAATACCTAAACCTGAACTCCATCTCATCACCTTTAAAACTTGTTCCTTTCCTAAAACAAAAGTGGTAAGAACTTTTATTGTACTTTCTATGTACCAGCAGCAATTCTAAGTACTTTACATCCATCTACTTATTTGAACCTCAAAACAATTTAAGAGGTAATATTCTTAATAAACTTCCCATTTTATAGATGAAGAAACTGAGGCACAGATTAGGTCATCTGCTCAAGGGTTACATAGTTAGCAGTGGCAAAGCTGAGATTTAAACTCAGGCTACATGGCCCCAGAAGCAATGCTATTAACCACAGTGCTGTATCATTCTCACACCAGTTACCCAGCCACCAAGGTTGTGCACCCAGAGACCAGCCTCATCACCTCTTTTCTTCATCTCTACATCTAAGAAATTTTGTATACCACAAATCCATCCCTTCCTCTCAGATACAGTATTCCATTTTTTCAAATATACTCAGAATTCTTCAATAACTCCCCAACATGGAGAGAATAAAGTCACACAATTTCTTCATATGATCTGACCCTGCCCTACTCCTCCAGCTTCACCTCTTTCTATTCCTCACCTGGCAGGATGCTCTAGCAACACTCAACTGCTTTCCATTTTCTTTGGACACAACATTATACTTGTCTTGCAGATTTTCCCACAGTGTCCTCTTGGTTGAAATGCTCTCCCCATTTCCACCTGTCCACCTCCCAATTCCTGCTCATTCCACGTTTAGCTTAGTGTTCCCTTTCCAATAAGCCTTCCATAATATCTCTGCCACCATTGCTGTCCCCTCAAGTTGACTGGGTAGTTCAGCCATCCTTCATGCTTTCATAAAAACTGGAAAACATCATGTTTCCATCATTGACTTCTTCTATTTCACTATTCATTCTGTTCATTTCTCTGACTCTCCCACCAGAACCGTTTGCTCCTTGAGGGCTGTCACAGCACTCAATCAATCATAGATTCTCTAGTGTTTAGTTTGGTGACTGAAAAAAAAAACCAGTATAAATTTAATGAATTTTTCATATGTGAACAGACATGAAGAGAAACTGAAACTGAAGTGCCACATGGCATTTATGAATAGACCAAACATGCATATCCATAGGGAAAAGAATGGCTAAAGTCTTGCATGGATTATTTAGGCAGTATTTAATAAACACCTGCTTTGTACCCAGCCCTGGTCACATGACACACAATTGAAATATTTGAATGGAGAATAAGATCATTCCAAATTAAACCAAATATGTCAGTTCATCACAAGAGGGTTACTCTCCAGACATCAGCCATCCCCTTAGGATGTGCCATAATTTCTCTTGAGTCTCTAGAGTTTCAGGTAATATCAGAAAGAAGAGCCACTGTGTCCTTGCGTCCACCTTCAAGGCAAATGTGAAACTCAGAGGGCTGCTCACCCTGGTTTTCTTCTGGAGTCTCTCCTTGGCAGGCATGCTCCGGACTGGATTTTCTTGAAACTGAAGTGGGAGAATATCAGATACAAAGATGGCTTTGGGACAAAAATAAACAAAGGAGGCCAAAGCTGAATTAGATTCTTTACCATGCTAATTACATATTCTAGATCATAGGGTAGTAGCTTAGCTCACCAGAGAGCCATTTTGAGGTGTGACTAATAGCATAACTCTTAGTACTTAGTACTTCTTAGAGTTATTTGTATGTAATAAAATAAGTCATCCATTTAGCATCTCTTGAGAATCCACATATGTCAGGTACTATGCAACTTTCTGGAGATAAAAAGATAAATAAGAAATAGGTTTGGCACTTAAGACACTTATAATTTAGTGAGTGAGACAGAGAAGAAAATACATAATTACAGTAAGTCATGATGAGGGTGGATGAGTTACAAGAAACACAGGGTTTTGTGAGAGCACGTGTGGATTAGGGGAGTGGTGAGGAGAAGCAAATATTCTCCACCCCCCCCCCTTCTGCCTCATAAGACTTATTCTCTGTAAGACAAGACTGGGAGTGACTAGATTGAGAACTGACAATGCCCCTTTCCACAAATCGGTCAGTCACAGAAGCCGAGTTTGTGTGAAGCTGGAGTATGGAGGATGCAGCATGAATGATCTTGGTGTTAGAAAGTGCCAGAGGAGCACTATGAATTTCCACCATTTGTGAATAGCATAGGAAATTGCAGGGACTTAATTTGCTTTTTCAGAAGTCCCAAAAGGGCTACCTGCTGAGTAAAAGGGGACTCCAGAAGCCAGGTAGGTGGAATAGACCTCCCCCTGCTTCATGAAGGCTAATAAAATTAGAAGAAGCAGTCTCACGAAGGACATCCCAGAAGACAGAGGAGGCAAGACCCCCTTTCTGTTCTCCAAAGGACAACAGATGTGCCCTACAAGAGACCAGCACTGGGTGTGCAACCCAGAGAGACCAAGAGAGTGGAAAGGCTAATGTCTGAGGTAAAAAAAAAAAAAAATGTGGACAAGGCCTCAGAGTCTAGATTTGAAGTCAAATCAGAAACAGGCATGGCCAGAGCAGGCTTCTGAGTCAATAACTATAAAGACTATGCATATTGTGTATCTGTCATGTGCCAGGAAATGATGGTGCAAAGGAGATCTTTAGTCCACTCCAACCTCACCCCAAACATATAGGTAAAAATAGTGGCATTGCTCTGCTAACACAACTTCAAGGCAAATCCTTTAAAGCTATTGTCCCTCTTCCAATGAGATGGTGACTCAAGAGTCCCTCCTATATGTAGAGTAACCATATGTCCTTTAGCATGGGCAATCTTGGTTTACACCTATCTTCCAGAAAAATTATTAATAGCACCTCTTTAATTCTCAAAAGTTATTATTTGGACTATGTGAAGATTCTGGAACCCTAACTGTGTCAGAAGCTGGGTTCAACACATTGCTTTCATCACATAATTTAATCCTTACGATTATCATCTCATTTTTATAGACAAGGAATTGAGGCTTAGAAAGTTGAAGGAGGTTTCCCCAAGTCCCTCTATCATTAAATAGAAATAATGGCAATTGAACTCAGCCTATCTGAAGCCAAAATGTGGCTACAGTTTACCTGTGTTCCTACAGTGAAACACTGTGCCCTGGGCAAGAACATGAAAAGCTATGTCCAGGGTGAAACTAATTGAAGAAGTACATGAGGATTTATGTAAAATCACTATGTATTTACCATGTTCCAAGTAACCATGCTCTAACTTACTTTAGTTGGGTTTCAAAGGATGACTAGTTTGACAGTAAAAGGAAGCTAGTGTGGGGAGTTGTATTTCAAGAAGAGGAAACAGAGATGAGAAAGAACATGGCCTAATAAAGAACTTCTGGATGTTTAGTAAAATGAGAATAGAAGGTTCAGGTTTGCAGAATAAGCAGAGAACAACCATTAAACTGGAGGCACTAAACAGTTCATGACAGCCAAAACTAAAGCTGTAACAGTGGAGAATAAGAGGAGAGGTGTGGTTTGAGAGATGTTTAGTAGACACAATGGATAGACCCCAGTGCCTGAGTGGAGGGGTAGGAGTGAAGCAAATGGAGAGGGCAAGAATGAAACTCAGTCCTATCTGTGCTTTCCAAACAACCCAGAACAGCCAACTGAATCAGCATTTCTAGTGAGAAACCTTGTAATCTGATTAGCAACTGGTGCAAGTGATGTTTATCATCTGGAAAGTTGTGGGAACACTGGATAGTGGATAATGGTACCATTAATAATATATTTTGGAAATAATAAATTTGATCCCATGGAAATGTTTAACACATAACTGGGTATCTGGAACTAAGGAGAGGGGCATGCTGGAAATTTAAATTTTTAATTTAGGAAATTATCCAAGAGTAAATGAGAATGAGTAAAATCACCCATGGGACCCGATACTGTGATAAAAGACAGAAATCAAGAACAAAACCTCAAATAATGGTGACATTTAAAGAGCAGATGTAGGAAAAGGAAACAATTAGAGAAAGAGATGTTTTGAACGTCATAAAAGAACCAAGAAGGGGTGATATTGGAAGCCAATGAAATATGTTTTTTAATGAACAGTGAGTGGTCAGCAGTGTCAAATGCCACAAAGGAAAAGAATTTGAATTTTCCCTTGAAATTGGCAATTAAGAAACCTTTACCCAAGTATGTAGATTACAATGAGATGGAAGGTAAAGGGGAGTGAGAAGGTGCAGAAAACCTGCATTAGCTACACTTTCTAAAATATTGGTGGAGAAGGAAAGGACTGGAGAGAGAAAAAAAAAATACCTTCACAGGGATTTGGGATTGAGGGAGAGCTTTTCTTTTTAAAAAGGCTGGTCAGCAATTGTCAAGGAAGCAAGAGATGAAGACACAGGCAGAAGAGAAAGAACAGAAGAAGACCTTGGCTTGACACCCACACACCCAGTAGATGTTATTTTATACTAAAGGATACATCATCATGTCTTTAGCCCAAAGGAAAGGAATCATGAGGAATGAGGTTAACATGTAAGAAAGAGAAGATAATAGGCAAATGGCTATGAGGAGGTAGATGGGATAAGACCAAGCTATAGATAGATTTTTAAAAATTAGAATGCATTGTTCTCTAAGAAAGGAGTGAAGAAAGAAGAAAGAAATTAAGATGATCTTTTTGGTGGAGAAAGAATTCAAATGTAATATATGCCAGGCGGCCTGGTTTCCATTAAGAGAGAGGTAGGGATTGGATCATGAGCCTATGTCGGCAGCTCCAGTGAGGAACCTTGAGAAGACTATGGCAAATTGACACTTTTTTTTTTAACTTTTAGAGAGAGAGAAAGCAGGAACAGGGGAGGGGGCAGAGGCAGAAAGAGAGAGAATCTTAAGCAGACTCCGTGCTCAGCATGGAGCCCAGTGCAGGACTCAATCCCATAACCCTGGGATCATGTCCTGTGCTGAAATCAAGAGTCAGACACTCAACCTACTGAGCCACCAGGTGCCCCCAAATTGACACTTTGAACCCCTTGGCTCAAAATCCTTGCTTTGCTGTGTCCATCAACTTATATTATGATCCTTACCCAACCATAACCAAGTTCCACCTCCCATACTAAACCAGACTTCAAAATGTCTATAAAAATCTCAGCTTTGCCCTTGTACTTCTGAGATGCTAGTGAGACTGTTGAGGTAGTGCTATCAGTAAACTCAGCTTTCCTTTATCTACAGATTGTTCTGTCAATATTTTGGAAAGCCAACATTCAGGAGTTATTCCTTTCAAAAAAATGCAAACTGGTATAGCCACTCTGGAAAACAGTGTGGAGGTTCCTCAAAAAATTAAAAATAGAACTACCCAATGACCCCGCAATAGCACTACTAGGAATTTATCCAAGGGATACAGGAGTGCTGATTCATAGGGGCACATGTACCCTAATGTTTATAACAGTACTTTCAACAATAGCCAAATTATGGAAAGAGCCTAAATGTCCATCAACTGATGAATGGATAAAGAAGATGTGGTTTATATATACAATGGAATACTACTTGACAATGAGAAAGAATGAAATCATGCCATTTGCAGCAATGTGGATGGAACTGGAAGGTATTATGCTGACTGAAATAAGTCAGTCAGAGAAGGACAGATATCATATGTTTTCACCCGTATGTGGATCTTGAGAAACTTAACAAAAGACCATGGGGAAGGAAGAGGAAAAAACAGTTACAAACAAAGAGGGAGGAGGCAAACCATAAGAGACTCTTAAATACAGAGAACAAACTGAGGGTGGATGGGGGTTGTGGGGGAGAGGGGAAAATGGGTGATGGGCACTGAGGCGAGCACTTGTTGGGATGAGCACTGGGTGTTGTATGTAAGCGATGAACCATAGTAATCTACCCCCAAAATCAAGAGCACACTTTACACACTGTATGTTAGCCAATTTGATGATAACTTATATTTAACAAAAAAAAGAAGGTAATTAGAACTTTTCTTGGTAAATAGGAGCCAACCATTCACGTGATAACAGAGTTCTAAAAACGGATTTTTCAGAAATGTAAACACTCAATAGTTTAGAGATTTCCTGATCAAATATATACATTTTACAAATGAGGAAAATGAGACTCAATAAATACAAATGATATGGTACAAAAAAAGGTGAACAAATAGAAATCCGTGAAAGGGTCCCACAGGGCTTCACTTATTAAGGAATCTCTCTAATCAAGGAAGCTGTTTTTCTTCCTCTTCATCCCTGGTTCTCTGATCTCCCTATAATAGTTCCATTAACAACTCCACAGGCTACTACTACTTCTATTCTACTGGGCATGTCCCCTCCCCTAAAAGGCAGGCATAGGGGAAGCGGGGAGAGCCTTTGCCAGCAAGGGCAAGTGCTTACAGATGAGAGTGAACTTTGAAATATGTCAGAATTCTAAACTCAAGCCAAAGAAGTATGTCCAAACAGGCTCTCCACCTATAGAGCATTTCCTCCCCTCCCTGAATTCCTCTTTTGCATGTTGTTCTTCTATCTCTTGTTGCCTTTTCTCAAAATAGGTCACCTCTCATAGTACCAATTAGAGTGGTGCTTGTGTTCATATCATTAACTTGGATCAAATTTATTATTTCCAAAATATATTATTATTGGAACCATGATCAAACCATTACACAAAGAGAAAGAATATTTGATATATTCTCTTAATTGGGCAAGTTTAAAAGAAAGTAGAATTGCAAACATTATGACTAGTGGCAGAAACTTTTGGAGGTTAATATCTTTGCACTTGTAAGAAAAGAAGCGCTCAACACAAGAAAGTTTGTAGGCTCCATTTCTCCCCTAACACTGGGGTGTGTTTTCTCTGCCCACATTCTATTTCCACCTGGGGAAGTAGGAAAATGTGGGCAAGTGACTGTGAAATTCCATTTTATTTTTCTTGAAATAAAAATGTGTCTTCTTTGTTCTTTAAGGCACTGCCTCTGTGCTTGTAATTCTTAACAATCCTTCCTTTACAGAGACTCTAAGTGGCATAGAAAATGGTTGCCAAGAATTCAAAACCATCACAAGTCGTAAGGGATTATATTTGAGTGAGAAGCTGCTAAAATTGTTTCAAATCACCCAATTTCACGTAGTTGAAATGTGAACAGGGGAACAGAGGTGAAACGTAAGCTTTTAAAGGAATGTTAACTGCTATCATCAGGGAAAGATATCAAAAAAAAATCCTACTGTCAGTAAAAATATGGATATATTCACTGGGATATGGGGGGGGGGGATCCAGATGGAGAAAACGATGGAACAGAGAACAAAAGGGCAGACAATGTGAAATCTCTGTTTAATAAACACAGCTGGGATGCAGCTGAAGTTGAGGAGACACTGGAAGCTACCTTTTTACTCACAAAGAAAGTCTGCTAATGGTGGAAGTGAAATTGAATATTTGGTGAATGAATGGACATTTTCATGCCAAGAAATAGGCATGATTATTTATTCCCAACAGCTTGTAGGACTTAACATTAAAGAGAAATTGCAAGAAGCAATGACTGCCAGGAGAGGATATCTGCCTGGTTGCATGGGAAGCACATTGACTGTAAAAAGAAGAAATGTGCAAATCTTTGCAGCCATTAATGCACTCAGAAAGGCAGCTATCCTGTTGTCCTTGGGCATTATAATGCACACGTGCTATTCTTAATTAAAGAAGATAAGCATTTTTTAATTCCATAGGTAAGATTTATTTTAGGACCAGATGATTTTATCTATGAGACAAATCAGTTAGCCAAAAGTAATGCCTTATTGAAATATAGCTGTTAAAATATAGTCTCATAAATACAAAAGTTGTAGCTTTACTGGATTTATAGATCTTGACTTAGGCTAATTTTACTTATTAAAATGTTGATGAGAATGTATAAGAACTCATTCTAACCCTAGCTATTCTGAGACATGAATGTGATTTTTACCTATCTTGATAGTTTAATATAGTAGGTTTTGTTAGCAGCATGAATTCAAAGAGTTCATTCATCAACAATTACGACGTATTATTTTTTTTAGCAAGAGTACACATCCCCTTTGCCCAAATTACCAGGCTTTCCTCCCTTAGGCCAGGGGGGAAACAATGTGATTAAACAATGCACATTTTCTCATTATTCAAGATGATAGCTGGATTTTGCATTAGCTTCAAAACTGGTTTAGTTTTCCATGAACCTCTACTAAAAATTCCTTTATTCATATAAGATAGGTCATGAACTATCTGAGTAAAGAAATTGCCGTGCTAGCCCTTTAAACACTGCCTTATTATAAAGATGCCCACTCCAGATTTCTGTTCTCACAAACTGAAAGCAGAAAAATAATGAAATTGTGAATTTTTTCTTAGATAATAAGCTCATATTTGTTTTATATAACAAACATTTATTGAGTATCTACTATATGTGAAACACTATTGTAAGGCCCTGGTGGAATTCAAAGATGAATAAGGCACAGTCTCTGTGTTCAAGGGACTTATAATTAGTAATGACACAAGGATTCAACAAAGTATTGGGAAAAGGTAAGTGTAGAGACCAGAGGCTAGAAAACTTTACTGTTAAATATAGCAGTTACCAGCCCCCAAATCTCAAATAGGTATTTTCCTGTGGCAGTGGTTGGTTCTGTTTTGGTGTGGGTCATTGAAAATTCCTGTTCCATCCTCAGTATTAAAAGCCATTTCCAGGGGCATCTGGGTGGCTCAGTCAGTTGAGTGTTCAACTTCGGCTCAGATCGTGATCTCACGGTTCATAGGTTCGAGTGCCGCATTGGGATCTGTGCTGACAGCTCAGAGCCTGGAGCCTCTTGGGATTCTGTTTCTCTCTCTCTCTCTCTCTCTCTTTCTCTCTCTTTCAAAAATAAATAAACATTAAAAAAATTGTAATAGTATAGGTGGAAATAAATGCCGCAGCCTGGAAATCTAGAGATTGGGAAGTCAGCAGTCTGCTTCTGACTTTCTATTTAATCCTGAACTATCGATTTCATCTCCTTGGACCACAATTTCTCCGCCTTTGAGATGGTGTTAATAACATCTACTAATAGGGGTGCCAGGAAGACAATTCTTTGCTTATTTAATGAATTCTGCTTGCTAAGTTTAAATTGTCGAAAATGCGCTACATGCATCATGTGACGTATTCTATGTGAATGGCTTCTCCTGAGGTTATGTGAGTTAGCATCTTGCATGAAATGCCTTTCCCAACGTAGTGAACTAAACATTGAACCAGCAGTTTGGCTTTGGGATTACAGTCTCACCCACTAAGCAACACTGCTTCTGAGAGCTAACAAGATGATGTACTTAGAAATGTTAGAAGTGCTGAAGATACCAGAAGTGTTGAAATTAAAGCCCACTTACTTCCTAGTGTTTCACAGCAGAGAAAAGCCATCCCATGTGAAGATTTTCTTCAAGACTTCCAATATTTTTTTTCAAGGTTTAGTCCCCTAAAGCAGTCCTTAGAGAAACCTCCTCACAAATAAAAGCATTGACAAGTTTCCACTGAATATTACTGTGTGAAACCAGTGATACTAGGATATTATAGCTCAGGGGGTGGGGGATGAACATAATGGGTTTCTTGGGTAAGAAGACGTGGAAAGGAAAGACAGACTCTGGCCGGGCCATAAACCAAACTGTATGTAGACTCATCTTTTAACATACTCCTCTATTCTTTGATGTGATGTAATAAACATATAAAGTCACCCATTTTAATCATCTCAGAGTTAACTTCGTGGGGTGCTTAGGGAAAAAAATGGATATTCATCCATCCATCCACCATTTACTAAAAAAACAGTTGTATTTATTACATGCCAAGAGCATTCTAGGTTCTAGGGTTCAGAGGTGACTGAGAAATGTCCCTGCCCTCAGGTAGCTATAATCTGATGAGAGGGGGAAAGAAAGCAAAAATTAATTAACATTTTGTGGTGGGGGCCAATATTTAAAAAGGAATCATGTGAGATGAGAACACAGAGAGCCAAACAGCTGATGTAGTAGAGGCATAAAAGGCTTCCTCAAAATAGGGACCTCTGACCTGCTTCTTAAAGGATGTGTACAGTCTATTCAAATAGGCCAGTCTTTGTGCAGAATGAAGCTCCCTCCATCCCCACTCTGCCATCCAGCCACCCCAATATAGTAAATAAAGAAAAATGGCCTTATCTACCAGCTGTTTTTAAAGGATAGATGAAGCCTATTTATTTTCTAAAATTATAAATGAAGAACTTAGATTAGTTATCATCTTGTTAAGATGACAATCAGCCGAAGTCAGAGTAAACACAACACTCTGAGATAATGAAGACAGAATTGGATGCGCATGGGAGACCCCGTTTCAGATCTCGGTCCACACCAGCTTGTAGTGCAATCTTGTGTAATACTATATCTATGATATATGATATACAATATAATGAGAAGAAAAAGTGTTTTTTTTTTTTAATTGCAGTTTGAGCTGGAAGGTATATAAGAATGACCCTTCGGAAAGAATCAATCCTTCCTTTATTTTTTTAAAAATTTTTTAACGTTTATTTATTTTTGAGACAGAGAGAAACAGAGCATGAACGGGGGAGGGTCAGAGAGAGAGGGAGACACAGAATCTGAAACAGGCTTCAGGCTCTGAGCAGTCAGCACAGAGCCCGATGCAGGGCTGGAACTCACGGACCACGAGATCATGACCTGAGCCGAAGTCGGATGCTTAACCGACTGAGCCACCCAGGCACCCCTCAATCCTTCCTTTAAAAGGAAAGGGAGGGAACCATGGACCATATATGTTGTTGCTGTTTTGATTTTTGAAAGGAGGTTCCTTGGGTGGAGTCTGCCTGAAGGGAAAGCCATGAACAGAGAGAAAGGTAAATCATTCTTCAGTTGGAGGGTCGTCCCCTGGAGACTCAGGAGATGGGAGGTGCTGGATGCCACAGAGGACTCCGGGGGGAGAGGGGGCCACGTGGAGGGAGGATTGTAGAGGCAGAAGAGCACAGAAGGCCGGTGCAGGGCCAGAAATGAGATGTGTTCTATTCAACTTTAAATTGTTTACTGCGGTGTATACTCTGCTGTGTTGTGGTGCTTTGGGGGAATGGGGAGGGGTGGTGGTTATAGCGGTGTGGGGTGTGAGCCAGAGCTGTGGCCACACGAGAGCAGGAGAGCATGACTGCCCCCCAACCAGGCGCTGGGGTGGAGGGCTTCAGTAAGCAAGAAGGAGCTACAGAAGGGTTTGTGGGAAGGGGCGCCTGGTGGCTCAGTCGGTTAAGCGTCCGACTTCGGCTCAGGTCATGATCTCATGGTCTGTGAGTTCGAGCCCCACGTCGGGCTCTGTGCTGGCAGCTCAGAGCCTGGAGCCTGTTTCAGATTCTGTGTCTCCCTCTCTCTCTGACCCTCCCCCATTCATGTCTGTCTCTCCGTGTCTCAAAAATAAATAAACGTTAAAAAAAAAGGGTTTGTGGGAAAGCAGCGCATCTGCTAGTATTGGGTAGTATAGCACTGTGAAAATTAATTTGGTAGTATCTATTAAAGTAAAACCACATATACCCTAGGATATGTGCAAAGTCACTTTTGGAAAACTATCGGCCAGAAATAAAATTACCACTATGAAAGAATTTTGTACAGAGATGATAATAGCATTGTTGGGTGGTGGCCATTGAGGTAAGAAAAACCTGAGTATCTATCACAAGGAGAGCAATTATGTGATACTGTGCTGTTGAATATTATGTGGCTGATACAGGGATCAGGCACAGCTGATCCACAGCTTTCAAAGCAACCCTCTTAATAGAGGAAAGGAAGGAAGAGAAGAAGAGAAGGAGTAGCAGGAAGGAATGCTGGAGAAGCCAGAGAAAGGCAGAACTCCAGCTCTCAAACTAGCCTGCTTGTATTTGAACCCTAGTGCCCCCACTTACAATGTGATTTGTACAAATTATTTAGACTATCTGCGACTCAGTTTACTCATCTGTATATTGATAATGATAGTATCTACCTCATACATTTGATTTAAATAGCAAATGATATAAATTCGCGAAGAGCACTTAGAACAGTGCCTCGCGCTTGATGAACATTATCATTGTTATTATTATTTGCTCATAGGAACACAGATAAAAGTGCAAAAATATATTCACCAAACTGTAAGCCTTGTTTTTACAGGAGAGTGTGTCTAGAAGAGGGAGGGGGAAATGATTCACTTTATGTATACACCATGCTCTGCAGTTTTTGTTGTAAGGAGCATGTGTTAATGTAGTGATTTAAAAATCAATAAAATACTTTAAAAGGCTAAAAACAAAAAGAAAAAAGTTTGAAGTCAACCAGTACTACAATACATTAATAAGTACTACTGAAACAGAGTGGCTCTAGTGATTAAATATATCCCAATGGATAGAATAGAAAGGTCTGGAATGGATCCCAGCAGATACTAATTTTTATTATAGACTAAGATCAGTATTTCTAATTATTCTATAAAGGTGGGATTATTTTTAAATGGTACAGAAACAGTTGATTAGCTCTTTGGAAAAAATAATGTTGAATTTCTCCTGATACCATACCCTGAAATAAATACCAGAGATAGCAAAGAGTTAATTATGTAAACAAGCGAACAAACAAACAAAAACAATGAAAGACAATGTAGAGGAATATTTTGCTGATCTTGAGGTAAAGAGAGCCTTTGTAAGCATAACAACAAACTAATCATAAGTTATAAAGAAATGGCTATATAAACATTTAAAACTTGTATACATCTCTCCTTTGTCCAATTAAAAGAAAACTATAGAGCAAAAAGCAAATGAAAATCTGGAATCATATTTTTAAATGACATTGAAGATGAACACTGCAGTAGAAAAAGAGTGAGCAAAAGAAGTGACAATTTAAAAAAGAAATAGACATGAAAATATGAAAACTGTTCAGTTTTCATAGTAACCAAGGAAATCTAAACAAGAACGTAACACTTTTATTTATAAAATTGCTAACAAGTTTTACAGATTAACTCCTGAAAGACTGCTTTAAGTTAATTCATTCCTAGATGCAAGTGACACCATCCAAGTGGCAGTCACCGCCATCTGTTGGTGGCAAGCAGGGGTGACCCACTTTTGCTCTGAGGCATGGCTTTGTTCCTCTCCACCTTATAAATCAGAAGTTTGGAAGTACAGGAATGCTTGTACTTGTGGGGTTTGGTGTGTGGGGAAATGGCTTTCTCATTTTATGCTGTGAGAGGGATGGAGTGGGATAATCTAGGGAGGGGACTTAGCAATAGGTATGAAAATAGTTTAAAAATATATGTGCATGTACATTTATGTATATGCACAGACTTTGATTTAATGTTAGTCTGTATGAAATTATAATGAATTATCTCAAATGGGGAAAATATTAACCTGAAAGCATGTCCATTGAAGCATTGTATAGGATAGCAAAAAATGAAAAGAATCTCATCAATGGCAGATCTGTTAAATAAATTAACATGATGCATTCACTAAAATGTGACGTATAAAGACATGGAACGTATTTACTATACCAAGCTAAGCTATGGTGAGGGAGAAAAAATTGCAAGACCCTATGTACATTATCAGTCCATTTTCTAATTAAAGTTTGGCATTATACATGCTATATGCTGAAGGTGGTCATCTCCAGGAAGCAGAATTAGAAATATTTCCATTGTCTGTTTTCCTGTGTGTGTGCGTGTGTGTGTGTGCTTTACGTGTTTCATAT
This sequence comes from Prionailurus bengalensis, assembly GCF_016509475.1. Taxonomy (NCBI): domain Eukaryota; kingdom Metazoa; phylum Chordata; class Mammalia; order Carnivora; family Felidae; genus Prionailurus; species Prionailurus bengalensis. The sequence continues at coordinate 75,732,787 of NC_057349.1, read as the reverse complement.
TTCCTACAATAAATACATACCTACTTTTGTAATCAGAAAGGAAAAGTCTTGAGAAATGGCCAGTGCTGGGGTCAGGAAAAGAAAGCAGTCTACGGATTTGTTCTTTGAGCCAGTGTGATAGGTGAAAGTGACAAAATCAAGTTGCTGGACGCTAGAGGCTCCAGTGGGCTGCTCGTCACTGCTGACAGCTGCCCCTCCCAACCCCCAAGTCCCTGGCCGGCTCTGGGCTCTGTTTCTCCCATCTCTCCTCTGCTCCGGCCCAGGCCCCTGCTTCTCCCCAGTGCCGGTTTACAGAAGTCTCCAGCATCTGTGCTCCTTGTCCATCTGCCTCCGCGGCACAACCAGCCCTCCCTACTCTCCCGCTTGCCTTGTATTCCCATTTCAAAGCCCGTTTCCTCTAACGGGGTGTTCCCTCTTCTGTGCTAATGCACTAGAACAGTCTGTGATCCTGTGCAAATTAATTCGCCTCTCTGTGAATCAGCTTTCATACAAAATGGGAATAATGAGAGTACCTATGTCATGGAGTTGTTTTGGTGACTAAATGAGTTAACTCATGTAAAATGCTTCGAATAATGCCTGGGAAATGGGGAAGCCACAAGAAGTGCAGGTTATTCTGATTGTTTAGTAGTCGCTCTTATTTTACTATTTCCCCAGAGTTTGTCCCATAGCACCTTGGTTCTACAAAGTATTGACAGGTGTAAGACTACAAAAATAAATCCCAAAAAGTGAGGGAAGCACCTGCTAGACAAAATTTATAGGGTTCTTTCCTGCAAAATTAACAGGATCTGTACTAACTCTGAATGAGGGAGAGAATGTGGAGGGTTTTCCAAACTTCTATTTTAACCTATTCCCTGGGTCCCCTTTTCTTAAAGCATCTTAATAAATGGCTCTTGTCTTTCTCCTTCTATTGACTTCTGTTCGGTAAATTGAGGACAAAGTCCGGGTTGCCTTTATTTTCGAAATTTTATATGAATCCATTAGATCTTTTTAAAGCACTTTCTTATAAGAACTATCTAATTGTGAGGTGATGGCTCCTTTAAACGGTTTGCATTTCTGAGACATGAAACCGTGCTTGCCTGGCTCACATGAGTTTGAAATGGAAAAATCAGCAGATGATTGCAAAGAAAACAATTCCAGAGTCTGCAATAATGAATTAATTAATTGTTTTGGAGAGCTGACTAAAGCAGCGGTTCTGGGAAGGGAGGCTGTGTTCTATATGAAATGTGTGTACTACATATATAATTTACACTATATTCTTGCTTACTGTATGTTTTTGGAAGCTTAACTCAAGAAAGGCTTGTAAGAAAGCAGAAATACAGCAGCACATTTGTATCATAAAGAGTCCCCCCAAAGTCCGTGTAAGTGCAGACATAAGAGCTGATGTAGTCAGTCAGTGATCTTGGCTGTCTGCTCTGTTTAGATTCTTGGCATATTGTGATCGATGAAATGGACTCTTGCACCGATTTGCAGTGGTTCAAGTAAGATACATGCAGGTGGTCTGGGCTTGTAAGCTGGCAGCCTCACCCAGGCCTCAGTTCACAGTTCACACTCTTGTTCCCCCCATAGGTAGGCTTTTTGGTCCACTGACCCTTGGTCACCCAAACAATTGTGTTTACACCCAGGATAGCAGTTTTATCTAAATCAGGATGCTTGGGACTGCCCGCCCTTTGCAGATGATGGATGTAGATTAGCTGATCTAAACAATTAGTTAAGGAACTATCTGATCCCTAGTGACAGTTAGGATGTTTAAGGCATCTTGCTGACAGTTGTGGTGACAGCGGACGGACAGTAAAACTACCCCTCATTGAAATCAAGAAACTGGGTCTTTCTAATTTACAGGCAGGTTTGGGGGTTTGGGGGTTGGGGTTTTTTGTTGTTGCTTTTGTTTCCCTTTATATGGGCTTTTAAAGAACTTAAAAATGACTGAAGGGATTGCCACATAGTGAAAATGTAGAAATGGCAACCTGTAATTCTAGCTGAGTCATTTCTCAGATGCAGCACTTCAGAGGATTAAACTGACAGGAGAAAACTGACACCTTACACTGTCCCTGAAAGAAGCCAATTTGAAGACGTACGTCAAGGTATTTTCAGAGACGGCACATGTGAGGTACTCCTGTCTTTTACTTCCACTAAGTATGAAAGTGTTCTGCAGCTTACGGAGTGATATGCTTTTAACCTTTGCTAAAGGCTAGAACAGCAGAATTTACAGAAAATACTTCACTTAAGGAATCTGGAAATGCTAAGATGCCAACAGAGTACTGCTGTTTTGCTGCCACTCTCAAAAAGGAAATATTTTAATTATAAATGCTCTGAAGAAATTGATTTTTAAAATCTATAGACACTTTTGTATGTTTTATGTTTTGTATGTTTACATGATCTTTTCCCAACTCTTCCCTCAGTTGAATAAGCCTGTGAATGTGCCCCAACCTGGCTCCTTCCCTACAGAAAAGAACACATTTCTTCAGAAAGGATTTTAAGGAATGTGTCCAAATCCTAAATCCCTTTGTCCCCATGAGAAAAAATGGGGAGGGAATCGGGACATGGATTTCTATTTCAACTCTTCTTTCTTAGATCTTTGAATTACAGGATATTAAAAATAAACCTAGAAGACATTGCAATGAATTTTTGGAGCAGCTGGAAAAGAAGCCATAAAACGAGTGATTACAATCAGCAAAGTGTGATAACAGCTGAACGCATTAGACCCATCCTTAAGAGCTGGACCCCACCTCCTTCCCCTCTCCGGCCTTTTCGACAGAGAAGGGGATGTCACACAATACAATCCAAACACGTTCTCTGTCTGTATTGGGTTAAGAAAATAGAGTGCTGGTCATTGTCCCCAAATGACAGACATCCACAGATGGAGAGCAGGAGGATTCGACTTCCACTGGGCTGCTCATTCCGCCAGGCAAATTCTGTTAGGAAAACACCCACCTGCACCAGGCTCTGGCCTGAGTTCTGTAAAAACCAAATTCATCATCATCATGGTCATTGCCCTCTAGAAGCTTAGATAATTTCTGTGTGTCTTCCTTTGACTATGATAGTAAAAGGAAAGCCGTAAGAGTATGTAACATTTCTTGCCTTCATGAGAGTTCTCAATTTAAAGAGTCCCGTTCTCTTTCATTTGGAATGCTTAAAACTTGCCCTTTTGAAGAAATGCCTTTTTTGATATGTGAATATAATAGTTCAATTTCCAAGTTGTTATCTGACTGCAGTTAAAAGTTATCTAAGTAGCAGTGGGGGAAGAAAAGTTAAAGATGAAATGTGGTTCACTGAAAACAGTGGTAGGATTTTGAAATTATCTGCTTGAACTATATTAACTAGTTTTAACAGCCTAGGTGTAAAAATGTAGTTATGCATCATGGTAGTTCTCTTTCACTGTCTCATTGGCAAAGTTTAAAAAGAGGAAAAGTTTTCCTTCACTAAGAAATTACAACTATGATGTGTATAAACAGAAAGTCAAAGAAAAAGAGACTATGCTCAAATACCTCTGAAAAAGTTTATGCCCAAATATAGAAAGAAAATTTCAAAGCAGACACCATATGTTTAACTGTATATTCAAGTATAACCCTTCATATCTTCAGATTTTCAACCACTATTTTGACATCATAGACAAATGTCTTCTGTATTTAGCAACATTTATGTGGGAATTCATTTTCAGTGCACAAAATTAAATACACAATCCTCTCAAAAAGAAGGGCATTTTCTTAGGCTCAGGGGCATCAGAGTTTTTCCTAGCAGAGCTCTTGATCTCCTTTTCAAATCCATTTCTGTAGAAAATAAGATAAAACATCAACATTTAAATATTAAATTAAATTTAATATTTCAGATCTGTTGAGTAGCCTGACATTAACTTATATATTAACAAATAGTTCCAGAAGTAGCTTTTATATTTCTAGAAATAGAAATGTAGCATCTTAAAGTTGATCCAAGTTGATCTGGTGTCAGTTCACTCTTCTTAGGGACTTTAACATCCAGACTAAAAAAAAACCCATGTCTATATTCAATTAATTTTATATCATATAGGCTGATATTGAATTAATTCTGCAAAGAATGATTTCTTTTTAAAAATAAATTTTTTAACATCAAGATCAGAAATATTTTTTATATTAAGTGAAAACTTTAAAATCTAAAGACAGTTGTTTCATAAGAATTTATATATATAAATGTAAATTTTATTGATATGAAATTGAGAATTTATTAAATTTTATTAATAATTATTAAAGTGTTATTTAAAAAATAGAAAATAGTCCTGCACAATAATTAATAAGCAAATTTTTAAGACAATTATGATGCAGATATCAGCAGATTTTCTAAGAGGCTTTAATAATTTGGGAAAATGCCTGTGATATGATATTAAGTCAAATGAGCAAGATGAGAAATGGTAGATATGGCATGACTCAAGTTGTGCATATAGAAGACTATTTTCCTCTTGGCAGTGGAAGATGCTGATGGTTGAGCAGACCACTGTCTTTAAGACGGCTTCACTTTAAAATGAATCATATGTATTTTTGTAGCTGTGAACCTTATCCTCTATGCTTCTTTCCCTTTGAAAATGAAGTGCTTTCTTTTTTCCCTGTGCACAGAGCAATATATCTGCCTAGTTAAACAATAAAAATGATTGAGATTATGAGGGGAACAGAGTTTAATTTGTGGTTTATTCCAAGACTTTGCATATTTCATTAATGATTCTCATAAGGGTGGAGTCCAAGGTGCTAAACTAAAACAAGATGCTGGCTCGAAGTCTTCATTATTTAAAATGTAGTCACCTTTCTTCTTTTATCATGAAAAAATATATATACATACTATCCCCGACTTCAATAATAACTTCCAATCACTTTGAATCATTGGATTTAAAAACTGTATTTTATGGCACAATTTACTGAAAAGTTAAGAGTGGATTCCTGGGAGTTTAGATGCGAGGGTTGTTTTACTTTTGATCTACTAAAGTATTTTCAAGAAAATATTTAATTCAAAGTTTGAAATTATACTGATACTATTCCTTTTATCCCAAACCTTCATTTCCATCCCCTGTATAAACATAGTTGGGATAGCTAATAACAAATGTCCAACTGATTTCTAATTACTTTGTTATTTTCATCAGTTCTGGACGGTCAATGAGTTTTTACGGTATATATTTCACATATACAGTGAGAGGAGCTACCAGAGAGAGAGAACTTGATTCAGGTTTGTTCTCTGCTGCCTACAATGGCGCAAGGACGGCGAGGGCGGGCGAATCTGGGCCTTAGAGCGCCACCCCATGGTAAAGTGAACGAAGGGCACCGCCCGGGCGTGCTCTTTTCACTCAATGTTCTCTTCTTAGTCACAGTACTTAACACGAACGTTTGTTCACCCGATGTATTCAAAACGTTAGCAATTCTAAATAACTTACTTTATCTGCACTGGTGGCTGAGAAACTGCCGAATTTAGGATTTTGATTACTTTTAGGATCGCTGAATATTTTGTCGTCTGACTTAAAGAACAGCTTTTTTTTTGCCTTCCGGATCTGAGTAAATAAATACTGCCACAACAAAGAAAGCCTTGTGAGCCTGTGTTACCAAATTCACTCTTACAAAAACTCTAGTTTAATTATCAGTTTCAGTACCTTAATCATTATTCATAATGTTTCTGTACTGTTACCTCGCAAAGGAATCCTAAGGTTTGCTAAAATTGCCCAAACCGATACACAAGAATACGTGCAATTAAACCTTCTGGGAGTATTAAAACAGAATTTGAATATGTGAGTCGTTAGATTTATGGATAAGAAAATTAGGAACAAAAGCAAGCTATTTGCGAAATTACAAGTTTTTGCATGAATTAAAACCATTTTTTAATAGCTGCACATCCCCTCCATTTTCACCTTAGTGATTTCTTTTATATAAAGTTAAAGGAAAGTTACCTTTCCTATGTTCATTACAAAACTACTTTTTTTAGACTAAAAGGAAAGAATATAATTGAAATTCTACTTTACACTTTTGTATCCACATTAGCAGAAAAAAAATATTTTAATAACACTAGCTTGAAGGCTATTTGTGTTAACTGTTAAATTTTTTACTGTTGTTGCATTTTTCAAGATTAATACGTCCTCAAGACTCCCACACACAATGGAAAAAATCCATTTACAAATGTAACAAGCCCTGGCAGTGACATTTCTTCAGGCGATTCCCAAGGAACAGAATTGGGACAAGGGGCCAGATTTAGGAGTCTAATCCAGCATTTCTGGATCCACACAACCCCTTTTTTCCCAAAAATCTTCCAGTCGGCTTCACAGATGGCTTTTGCAGTCATAATTGGAGTGAAAACCAACAATAGTTGTGGGAGGGGGATATAAACTCTGTAAAGAAAAGAAAATGTTAAATAATGGGAAATGTCCCAGGAAAAGCACTTGGAAAACTGGATAGGAAGACAAGTTTCATGGCATTTTTCTGCCTGTGCCCCAACCCTCGCTCTTCCAATGACTTCTTTTGTGTCAACAGAACTGCCACTTTACTTACCTCTCAGGATTTCTCTTTTTCAGAAATGGTGATGATATGAAGTATTTTTAATGTGCAGAGTCATTGTTTGCCTTGCTCTGTCCTAATCCCTGAAGAGAACTTCCCTTGTGATTTAAAGCTGGAGTATGAAAAATTTTCAACTTAAAGACATTACATGTCAGTGGGACTGTTGTCTAATATTTGTGCAAATATTTGTGTCTAATATAACTGTGCAAATCAAGGGTACTGCTTGATATATTTTAAATAAAAATGAAATAAATGGGAGAAAAGTATTTTTTATACTTCATAGTCCAGGTTAATCCTGCTATCTTTTTTTTTTTTTTTTAGTCGTGGAAGATAACTTACATGGGGAAGAATATATAAAGCATTTATTATGTAAAGAGTAATAAATTACACACATATGTAACTGTTGATTAAGAAATAGAACATTGCTCTACTTTAGAAGCCCTCTACTGACTATTCTTGTTATATTAACTCCCTTCCCACAGGGGGAACTTTTATTCTGACTTCTGTGATACTCTCTTGTTTTTTGAAATATAATTTTACTATCTATGTAAGTATAAAGGGAATGATTTTGTATGTTTATATCAATCTCCCTTAAGGTAGAAATTTTAGAGAGTTCATATACTCACACCTCTTTCTCTTGGCCTAAAGATTCACATTCCCCAGGACTCATGTCCCCTTCCCAAGCCGACTTCAGTCTCCTGAATTCCAGTTTACTCTATCAGATGCTTAGGCTGTAAATAACAGGGTACAGTAGATAGCTAATAACCAGTGCATTCTATGAATGCTCCAAAGTTACCAGTCCTGGGTATAGGCTAACGAAGAGTAGGTGAACAGTTGTGTTGTGTGATTTCATGACATCAGACCTCTCATTGTGTTATCTCAAAATATGTCTCAAAATCCAGTTAATGCCTAAATGCTACAATGCAGGGCATTATTGCTTTGACCTTAAGCTGTGTTTTAAAAGTAGATAACCCTGGAATAGGTACCCTAGTCTGCTTTATCAACTGTGTATTCTTTCTAGTAAAAGAAGGTCTTAGACTGTTTTCTGGGATGATGTTTTTAGAGAGGAAAAAATGAAGACATCAGAACAAAAAGGATCACTAATGGGATCTCTTAAAAACGTGCCATTTGATGACTGAACAGGCAGGACAGGTAGAAAAAAAGCAACAACAACAGTGCATTGAGTAGAAACTGTGTGTCAGCAAGGGCCCATTGTGTTTAAGCTTTGGATATTGGCAGTCTTGGATTGTGATACAGGCTGGCTTCCTGAGTCAGGTGGAACTATACCAAATTTCCCTCCCAAGTTTCTTCTGGAGCTTTGCTGTGAAAGAAAATCTGTAATCCATGGAGAAGGGCAGCGTGTAAAATAGTGTTGAAAGAAGAGTTTACTAATACTTTGGACAGTCCAACCCAGCAAACGTCACCCACACTGATTAGCACCTCAAGAGTTCTTACAAAAAACAGTATGGTATCTTTATTAATGAGATGTGCTTAGAAAATTTAGAAAAGGATTCTTCCAGCAATACGGTGTCCCCAACACGACCCAAAGCTCTGGCTTAATTTAGATTTGGAAACAAAGGTTATGTCTAGCTCTAGCCCTTTTACAAAGAGTACTCTTGAATTAACAAAGGCACAAGGTTGGAGCTTGATTTTCTTGTAAGTTTCCATCAAATCTTGCTTTCAACCCTTCTATTAAACTCTACCCCCTACAGATAAGGGTTGGCACAAAGCACAGGCAGAAATGATATGTAGGAATCAAGTACCATGATTTCCATGGGTGAGCTGATGGGACAACAAATTCCTCTAATGTGTCTATATTCTAGAATACTAGATTTGTTAAACAGATAAATCCCAAAGATTCTGTTTTAATCTAGAAAATCCGAGGCTTCTATAACCAGACTCTAATTGCATCCTTGTTCAGCAGTTCCTAACTTTGTGCATCGGAATCACCTGGGGAGCTTTAAAAGGATAGATGCTCATGCTCCACCCCCTGAGATAAAAGATGTCCCAGGTGATTCTAATGGGCTGTCAGGACTGGAAACCACTAGGTTATTCACTCTAGAATTGACCACATTTTATAATCCAAATAGAGGATAATAGAAATAAGTGGTACAGGGGTTTGTTCCCAGGCACCATGTGTAGTGGATTGAATAGTGACCACCCAAAAAGATACAACTATGTCTTAATCTCCAGAACCTGTGATTGTGACCTTATTTTGAAAAGGGTCTATGCAGATGTAATTAGACTACAGAACTCAAGATAACATCATCTGTGTGGGCTCTGAATTCAATGACAAGTGCCCTTATAAGTGAAAGGCAGAGGTACATTTGAGATGGGGACAGAGGAGAAAGCCATTTAAACAAAAAGGTAGAGATTATAGTTATGTAGTCACAAGCCAAGGAACACTTGGGGCCACCAGAAGCTGGGAGAAGCAAAGCCCTTAGAGTCTTGTGAAGGAGTACTGATGATACTTCAATTTCAGACTACCAGCCTCCAGAACTGTAGGAGAGTAAATGCTGTTTTAAGTCATTCACATTGAGATATCGTGGTATGGCAGCCTTGAGGAAGTTAATACACCATCCAACTGCTTAATTCACATGATCCTCATGGAAATTCCTACAAGGGAGGTATTATTATCCCATTTTAGAGATGAGGAAACCATGGCTGAGCAGCTTGCCCAGATACAGAGCTAGCAGTGGTACAATTAGCATTTAAACTTGGCCAGAGCATGGGGCACCTGGGTGGCTCAGTCAGTTAAGTGTCTGACTCTGGCTCAGGTGATGATCTCATGGTTCATGAGTTTGAGCACTGTGTCAGGCTCTGTGCTGATGGCTCAGAGCCTAGAGCCTGCTTCGGATTCTGTGTCTCCCTCTCTCTCTCTGCGCCAACCCCACTTGTACTCTGTCTTTCGCAAAAATAAATAAATATTTTTAAAAAATTAAACTTGACCAGAGCCATGCTGGGTGGAATCAAACTCCGAATATGGGACTTCCAGAAACTTGATGGCAACTTTGACTTGGATCCAGTAAGTCCAAAGACATCCTGGTTCCAGCCCCACATCTTACCCCCAAGGTCAATATGCTCCATCATTAAAAGTTTTTAGACACAGTTGTGTAAATGATACTTCTCTATTCATACGCATTAAAAAATATGCAGTTGAGAGCAGGTACTGGGGAAGAAGAATGTTGAAATTAACTTACGCTGTTGCTTGCTAGGAAGGTTTTCCAGGCCTTGGGCTGCTGGCACATCTATGAATGTTTTGTGGTCTTCAAAATCACTAAATATAGGTTAGGTGTGTTAAAACTTGAATTGCATTTCCAATTCACTTACTAAGATCTAGAATCTAGTGGAGACCTCTCAACTCTTCTGTGTCTCAGTGTATTCATCTGTACAGCGACATGGGAACAGCCTACCTTTCAAGGTTTTATGTGTGAAAAAGCTTTGAAAATGATAAAGCTCTTTACAGATTTATGTTGTGCCTGTGTTTGCCACAAGTTATTACTGAAAGCCATAGAGGCTCCATGATTTAAGTAACTATGGAAGTTGGAGAAATCGAATGTCTTTTTTTAAATTAAGAACTGTGCGTTAAAATGGTAAAAAATACTTGGCAATCTGCAAAGTCAGTGAGTCTTTATAAGACTTCAATCCCTAGGGGCGCCTGGGTGGCGCAGTCACTTAAGCGTCCGACTTCAGCCAGGTCACGATCTCGCGGTCCGAGTTCGAGCTCAGAGCCTGGAGCCTGTTTCCGATTCTGTGTCTCCCTCTCTCTCTGCCCCTCCCCTGTTCATGCTCTGTCTCTCTCTCTCCCAAAAAAAATAAATAAATGTTGAAAAGACTTCAATCCCTAGACAGTCTCATACAATTAATTTCCTTTATAAGATTAACAATAAAACCAAACGTATTTGAAAAGGAATTGTCACGATTCTGGAGGTGTGTGTAAGAAATTTATTTTTTATTAGTGATTTTTCTTCTGATACCCCCAAGTCATTCTTCACTCTCATATATTTTCAGTTGAAAACAAATAGATATGTTGAATTTTAGATAAATTAAATGGAACGGAATGGTTTTTCCTTATATACCAAGAGCAGTGTGATTTTTCTACACACACACAAACACACACACACAAACACACACAAGGGTTTTTTTTTTTTTTTTTAATTTTTTTTTCAACGTTTATTTATTTTTGGGACAGAGCATGAACGGGGGAGGGGCAGAGAGAGAGGGAGACACAGAATCGGAAACAGGCTCCAGGCTCTGAGCCGTCAGCCCAGAGCCCGACGCGGGGCTCGAACTCACAGACCGCGAGATCGTGACCTGGCTGAAGTCGGACGCTTAACCGACTGCGCCACCCAGGTGCCCCAAGGGTTTTTTAAATAATCTTCAAATTAGAAGACAATGATGAAAGAACAGATTTTCTTTGATGAATGGTACCTATTGTAATTGTAACTAGCACCATAAATAGATGGCCCATAATTTTATAGGAAACTAAATATTTGATTACAATGTGGGCAAAATTTTCCCAGAATTTGGTTGACAAGAGATGGTAGTACCAAATTTTATTTATAAAGTTACTCATTTCAAATGAGATTTGTTTAATGTACTATCTCTTTAAATTAAGATAGTTTTAAGTAGAGATAATGTTCCTGTATATCTAAATAACAGAGATCTAACTTCCCACTACAGTCATGTAACATCCTCCTAAATGGCATGAGAGAAGAAGGGATGGGAATAAAATCAATGAACATATGTAATAGTTCACATTTGTTTATGACACTTTGGCAGCATTTCTTTTTCAGATACAGCCCACATGATATGATTTGACTACATTTTATCATAATAATATCATAAGAAAAAAATTATTTTTCTTGTCATGTGAGAACAAATGCAACTTTTTTTGCTTCATTTGATGTCACAAAATAGAAAACTCTAGTCACTTTCTCAAGAAACATAGTCTTTTTTCCTCTATGCATTCACTTTGCCTTTACTCGTGCAACAGCAGACCCCGATTCTTTCTCTAGAGTCATCCTTCTTTGGAAAATATCCAAATATTTGGCATCCTGAAATCCTTGGAGTACAGTATCTTTAACCATCATTACATATAGGGACTTTTTTCAGAAAGTTATCACAATGCAGTAGAGAATAAATAAAAAAGAGTAAGTTCAAAAATAAACACTGATCACATTATGAAATAAATATGCTCTGATTTTTGTATCTAGTTTTAGCCAATAAAAACATGGCAGAACAGGATAATGAATGTGGATCGGAACCTATTCTTTTCTTAGATAACACTAGGATTGCTCAACAGAAATCTCTCAGGTCCCTAAAATGATCCAGGTTTTATTACTCCCTGATTTCCATCCAGAGAGTTACAAAACTATTCCTTATTGTTTTATGAAATGCACTACTTGGAAGTCTGCAAAGGTTATGTTATTTAGCAATCAGTGTTTTAGTTAGCTGTGAAATTGCCTGTTTGCCTTTTCAGGGTCTGGGCTTGATGGTGGATGAATTGCAGTGTGAAAAATTTCATGGTCACATTTAAGCCTCCTTTATGTTGCACTGCATTAATTTATAAAACCACATTTTACTTAAAATCGAGGGGGAGAAATCTACTTTTTATGACAAAATAAATTTGCTTTTGGATAACACTCTCTTTCCTGTGATCTGCGTAGGATGTGCTCTCCAGCGCCTTCTCTTTTAGCTGGTTTAAAATTTCAAAGCCCTGCAGCCGGTTCTGAGGAATCCCTGGGTTCCCCACAGCAGAGCCCGCACACCTCCACCACCTCTAAGGCCTTCTCTGCTGCTGAACACAAGTCCACGTGCCCCCAGGCATCTTTCAACAATAGTATCAGATTTGCTTGTAGTTCTGAAGTCAATGTTTTCATGGTCTGTCACCTTGATTTTATTAAAGGTGTTGGAACTAAAGCATTAACCAAGGTTGAGAAAACTCATATAAAGGTTCTGAAATGTTTGGAATTTATAATCACCCATCTTTTTCAGCCTTCTATCAATTGTTTTCACATGGGCCATATCTACAATTAATCAGAAGTTAAATAAGACACCACAGATGTTTTCAAGCATGGAGCATTTCATTTCTGTGCCTATAATGCTTAGATTTTAGGCAAGGCAGCCAGATTTGGGGGTTCCTTGGTCATTTGAGGTGGAGCTTTGCCTCACTTGCTCTGGTTAGGATCAAGAGTTTTCAGGTTATATGATTTGAATATAAAAAGTCTCCCCCAGCCCCATTGATTCCAACCCCAGTGATTTCACAATCTCTTTAAAAGATTCCCTTTCCAGAAAGCAGCCGACTAGAAACTTATTTTATTAAATTTGTATTGATTTTCCAGGCTTTTGCAATACAGGAGTCTTACTTTAGTCTTATTTTAGTGCTTTGTTATCTTAAATGATATTCACACAATTTTTTTAAAAAACGGCTCTAAAATAAAAAATTTGAGAGATGTACATGAAATTTATCCATAGGTGATATATACACCAGTGTGCAAACTCAGAACATAAACTTAGCTCTTTTTGCACACTGCCCCTACTCCCCTCTCCCCATTTCTTCTCAAAGGAAACATCCCTTGGAAACTGAGCTACTTGGAAGAAACATATACTTTTTAACAACACAGATTCTGAGTCGCTGAGCTAAGTGCAAAATTTAATTAAGTGGCGGGAGCCATCTAGTCCCCACGTGAAGTGCTCCCGGGCTGCTGATAGGTGGTGAAGCAAAACAAGTGTATTGTGGAGTCCTGGTGCAACGCAGCTGAATTGTGTGTGGTCTTGGGTGGACGTTTTCTGTCATCCTGTTTGGGAACCAATTCAGGATCTGTTTCTGTTGGCACTTTCCTCCTGTTGTGAATATATTAGTACATTTCTCAAAGTCTCTGCAGACCTGAAAAGCTGGTAATTTAAGCCCCGTGGCTATGACAGACAGTTCCCCTCCATCAGTTCAAGCTTGGGTGATGGGATTTCTCAGAAAGGAAGAGACAATGCCTCAAAGCAGAAGAAATAGCACTGGCCCAGAGTTAGCCATGGGTTCTTATCTGCCTTTTAGTTTTTACCATAAATGTTCAAGAATGCTTTATCTTTGGTTTGGAAAGTTATGAGAAAACCATGCCTGTGCTCCAGTCCTTCAGCTGATTTCTGAGCCACGCTTGAAAACTGAGATGAGAAACGTGGAGTTTTCCATAGGCCATAAAACTTCACATCATTGTAAAAGTCATATTTATGCCTACTTTCATGAACTGGGTTTTGCTCTCTCTCTTCTACATTCTTTGGTAGAGCCATTTGAAGATGTCATTTCCATCCTATCGTACTGAGCTCACTAATAATGCAGTTATGTGAAAGATTCCCTTTTATGAAATGAGCTCATATTTGTACTTAAGATAGCTGTTGTCCTCAGCAGTAAGGAAAAGGAAAAGAAAAATTATACAGATATTCAGCTGTTTACAAATATATTTCTAACACGTTTAATATAAAATCAAATTTTATTTTAAATTCCTTAAAGTTTCCTTTTACATTCTATAGTTAATGATCTCATTAGCCCCCAAAATCCTGGAATCAAATGAATGCCAATTACTCCCCGTGATATTCTTGTAGTATTTATGTTATTTTGTGCACAATGATCTCTATATGTGACATTATTGTGACATTATTCTTTGTGTTTTCAAGAGTTAATGGCAGCAGTGAAAGGTATCATATAGGCAAATCTTTTATTTTTCCAAAATACCTAAACGAAAGCAGCACAGAACTTTCAGGTATCAGTCCTGATAGTTTTCTGTATGTTCATTTATGTGACATTTCACACTCATTGAAATTAACTATCCACCTGATACCATAAGACGGTACAACCACGACATAAGCCATTCACACTGGCCACATCTGCAAATATTTTTTCCTCTAAATTTTAGTTCCATTAATGAAGACGTGGTTGTTTCTCTGTGACCTTTTAGCACACTCCAAATCCTAGGAGAAGAACTGCTTCTCCTCTTAACCCTACTGCACCACAGATGTTCCTATTCACACTGAGTATCTCTTATCTCACAATGCTCCCGCCTCACCATTTAAGGGAAGGCTGCCCCCTCCCCCAGATTCAGGACTGAAAATGAAGCGTAAATCTTACGGGCTAATAAGCGCGGCAGTTACTTCAATAAAATGTTACTTAAAAGTCAATAGGCTGCACATGTTAAAGACATTAGAGCTGTTAACAGACCGTTGTAAAGTAAGCAGAATCTTTAATAACCTGCATGCAACATTGAACCATTCCATTTTCGGTTCAGGGAAGGCTTAGCTCTGGCACTGAGGCACCGTATTTGTGGTATGAGCCACTCTTGCATTCTCAGAGTTAACAGTCTAACAAGAACTGGATCAAGGACTAACATCCCAAGCCTCTGGGAAAGCTTAAAACCCAGAGAGATTTTGCCTTCCTCCACCTTGAGCATCAGGACAAACAGCATGATGCTCAGCATCAGACCTGGCACGTCTCTCATTCCTGAGTTCCTAAGCCTTCAGCCTGAGAGGCAGGAGACACAGCACTGGAGGAAGTGAGACCTGAGAATTAGGTTCAGCTGTGGTCTTCTGGGGCCACTGGACCAAACCCAAGGGGCACCTCTGCAGCGCACGTCCAGACACCAAACTGCAGAGTCAGAGACAGCGAATGGTGGGAAATAGAGGACAACAGCCAAAGAGCAATTAGACAAAATTAATTTGAAAGCATTTCATGCCACTTTTCTCCAGAAGGAAGAAAGGCAGCAGTTCTTTTGTCCAAGAAAATTTCTTTCATGCTGCCCTGAATGGCAGTATTTGTTTTTTAAACGGCTACTTTGAAAGACACAGATATTGAACAAATATGACATAAGGGCAGAACATCTCATTCCTTAGCGTTACTGCTTGTCTTTCTGCTGTTTCTGGGCTCTATGTCATTTTCTAGATGGAGAAAAAAGGAAAGGAAAAGAAATGGCTTTGTTTTTCTAATTAGGTTACTCTTAAATTCAACGACTAAACTAAAAATTTTTAAGTCTGAATTATTAAAAGAGTGAAAACTGATTAGAGGTCCTATTTATAAATTTAATCTCACTGGTAACCTTTTCCTTGTGGCAATTCAGTATGTATCCTAATTACCTTTTTCATTCACAGATGGGATTTTACACAACTTCCAAATTGTGAACTGAAAGAAAGTGATCTCAATCTAAAGTTGAGAAAAACCATGTCAGTAAAGGTACTAATAATTTGGGTAGGGAAAAAAAAGGCTGGGTCAAAACTGAGGATTATTGTCAAAAAAAGTAGGACAAGGTTACAGAAATTTTTACATTTGAAATTTCAGTTAATCTCACTACCCAGATCATCTCTATTCATGTTTCACATATCCCATTTCTGTCTTTGTCCATAAGGATATGAATTAAATGAATCATAATAAACATAACATTTCACACTGAATTTTTTCAATTAATATTTTTATTTTTCATATCTCTCTATTATTTTTATTATGAGCACTTAAAATACTTCCCTGAGGGGCACCTAGGTGGCTCAGTCGGTTGGGCGGCCGACTACAACTCAGGTCACCATCTCGCAGTCTGTGGGTTCAAGCCCTGGGTCAGGCTCTGTCCTGAGAGCTCAGAGCCTGGAGCCTGCTTCGAATTCTGTGTCTCTCTCTCTCTTTGCCCCTTCCCTGCTTGCTCTCTGTCTCTGTCTCTCTCCCAAAAATAATAAACAATAAAAAAAAATTTTTAAATACTTCTGAGTTGAGGCATCCTAAATTTATTTTTTAATTGTACATTTAGATTTTCAACTTTTGTGATAATTTGAAGTACCTATTTTTTTTTAATGTTTATGTATTTTTGAGAGGTCTCAAGCCGGGGAGGGGCAGAAAGGCGGGGGTGGGGGGACAGAGGATCCAAAGCTGGTTCCACACTGTCAGCACAGGGCCCCATGTGGGGATTGAACTATGAACCTCGAGATGATGACCTGAGCCAAAGTCGGATGAACAACCAACTGAGCCACCCTGGTAGCCCAAAGTACTTATTTTAAGATCAGTTTTTCAGATGGTTGACGATAAGAGGCTGAGAAAAAATGGATGCACAAGACGATGTCTGCACTATCCTCCAGAGCGTTCCTCCAAAACCACTGGAGAGTTCCAGGGAGAGAGGTGAGGGAGCCAGAAGATTTTCGGATATGATAATTAAAAAGGGACATAGTAATAAGTGGTGAAGCAGTATGGCAAAAAGGGTACACAGAGGGTAAGACCTGAGGAGATTACCACAGTCACCCAAAGGGAGGGTCAGGGAGGGAAGGAACAGAAACCAGCAACAACAAGAAAAGTAGGATAAGCAGAGAATCTTGACATCCATTTGGGGAACAGAGCCAGATACAGCAGTAAGAGATGAAGTGTTCCCTGGCAATTTCACAGAGGGACCAAGTCTATGTAGTGACTGGGAGAGGCTCCAACCAAGCATTCAGGGAAGAAGCTGGAGGAGAGAAGAAACCGGGAGCTAGCTCTCTCTGCCAACATTTACATATGTATTCAGTTGTCTGAAGCCTTTGGTCTCAGTTCAGGAGTAAGTACGTGAGTAGGTAGTTCTGCTTCTACCTTTGACGTAGAGTGTGGCCAAGGGCAACCTGTTTCCTGTTTAGTTTCTCCTCAGCTATCACATGAGGGTAAGAGCTTGGAGTGTTCCCTTGGTCTACTGTGTGGGCTAATGAGCAGCTGTAAAGCATGATATATGTATAATGTGTAGTGTAAAATATTTAACACCTCTCTTGAGAAAGAAAATCCTAACTGTCCACCTGCAACTGTCACCCACACTAATTAATTCCAGTTTAGGATATAGACACAAAGGGTCCCACCAAATCAAGCACATGCCTATGAAGGGATCGAACAGGTGAAAGAGTGAGACTACCACCCACCGTCAACAAAATCACAATGCCTTTGGAGGAATTATGCTTACAACAGACCAGCCAACCCGCCCCTGTGCTTTGCAGGTAATATTTTCATAAAAGAGGTTTCTTTTTGCTCGGTTCGCCTGGTAAGAACATTTAGAAAGTAACGAGTAGCTACTGAAGCTAACCAGGGACATTTTTCCACCCAGGGAATTTTCATTATGTTCAACATTTGGAAATTTCAGCTGAAGATAATTGCGGGTAGGAATTCACCAACAGATGTATTCATTCTCCATTGTAGTTTCTTAAAGGGGTACTTGTACACAAAAGACCTCCTTCCTGTATACTTCAGCTCTCCAGGGTACAATTGCATGAAATTATTCAGCAGCCAAGTTTGCTTTGTATCACTTGACTGTGTAGGGACATGGAGAAAGCTGCTCCCTATGGCACTGAGAGCTGCAAATCTTTTTGCCTAAATGTTTAACAGCCACATTCATCACAGTCTAATAACAAGGCCTCCCACAGACAACACAGTTCACTTGTTTTCACCCTCCTGTTAAGAGTTTACCAGAAAGACCAACTCGGGTCTTTATGTTGATTTGATATTCCTACTAACTGTACATTGGTTGAAATGGTCCTGCATGTTCAACATATCGCACTGAGCTAACACAAATTGATTTTTGTTCCCATTTATATCTCCCCAATGCCATCTACAGTTTAGATGTTCTTGCATAATATTTACATTTTTAAGTAGCAAAGTCTTAAATAAATTACAACAAATTTAATAACTGTAATGTATCTTACACTTGAAAAACATTTCACATTATAAATCACACTGATATATTGTGCATTATTTGTTCCTTAGAATAATTCATTAGAGTAGGCATTATTCTTAAATGATAAGATCAAAAGTATTTTTTTTTGATTCTGTTCTCTTTGATGATAGTGTAGCAAAGCTGGGCAAAAGTTTATTTCTTTAACCTTCAAACCCTTGCTGGTGGTTCTTATTTACTTATTTATATTTTCTTTTTCAGTTTAACATTTACAAGACACTATGTGCCAGGAAATAGTAAATGTGGATTTCTTCCTGGGAGATACATGAGGGTGATAGTGATGCCCTACACCCATAAAGATCTTGGCTATAAAGGAAGGAGGTAGAGTTGCCTTCTGGGAGTTAAACTGTGAAAGCAAAAAATAATGGAAGAGGGCAGAGGTATTTAAAAAAAAAAAAAGACTTTAAGGAAGATAGTCTCCTAGACTAGATCCAGGGCAAAACCTCACTGCAGGGATTTATATGCATAATTTTTTAAAATGAGTGTCAACAAAGCATCAGTCAGTCATAGAGGCCCAGAAGAGGTGCATGTTCAACAGGGGAGAGCTGCTGGCTCCGGGCTGTGACTTGGCCAGTCTCAAGACTAGGTTTACTCCTTTGGGGTAATCATGGTTCTTTGCTACCAAACACATGAGCTACAAGACAAACCCTCTGCCTTCTGATTCCATGGACCCATGACCTATTCTGATGAAGACATGGCTTCTGTCCCAGTTTCCAGGAAAGAGCATATAACAAAGCTGCAATAGGTGCCTTTAGGTGCCTATAGATCTCATAAAATAACATTGATGCACTGTTTATACAACTATCTCTGTAAATTCTGTGCATTGGAGTTTGCCCCTAAAAGTATACCCACTATCAGTGTTCTAGGTCTGCAAACTTGATGGCTGCAATCTGAACTGTGACAGTCATTAATGGAAATGCCAACACCGTGCCTCTTTGGGATTTGTTTTTTTTTTTTTTAATTTCAACAAAATAAACATGTTTTCTGTCCGTAAGAACCTTGCCTGCTTCCATAAAAAAAACAAAACCTTATCTTATTTAAAGATGAGGAAAAGGAATCCCAGAGAGATTAAATGATTTACTCAATGCCATTCAATCAATTAGTATCAGGGTCAGAAGAAGATTTCAAATCTTCTCCCTGTACAAAGTATTCGTATTCTCCAAGGAAATACTAGTTGCTTTACGTATTTTTTAATATGAGGGATTTCATTTGGCTATTGGTATTTCTCTTGCATTTGCCTGTCACTTCAAACACAATCATTATCTACCCACTCTTCCACATCCCTTCTCACATCTCCATTTTTCTTAAATCCCCTTATCTTTCTTCTGGAATCTTAAGTTTAAGGGAAAAGACATCTATGCTCTAGAAATACACAGAGCCTTTATTTGGTTTACAGTTTCATTAAAAAATATTGAGATATTTTACAATATTTTTCTCATTCTAGGTCTTTGAAATCAGGTGCTTGTTTCAAACTTACAGCACAGCTCAATTCAGATTAGTTGCACTTCAAGTGCTCAGTAGTCACTTGAAGCTAGCTGCTACATTGGATGGCACAGGTGTGGACAATGGGCTGTGGGGACCAAGGTGAGGCAAGGAGACCAGTGGAAGGCCACTGTCCAGGGGAGAGTTGTGGCAGGCTCTGGGATCCCCACTCAGACACCAGCCCAGGTAGGCACACAGGAGAGACTCAGGATGACGAGTCCCAGCTTGCACAGAAGACAGTACCAGGTCTACACTGTCCGGTGGGTGGGTTTCAGAGCAGCAGAAACACTCACAGACTTTAATATGGTGATGTTCGTCATGCATCTCCAAGGAGGATATGGGATGCAGTGTCTCCAACTTTGAGAAACTTTTACGCAGAGCATCTCATTATACTGTGAATACACATTTCAGAAATGCTGCATCCGAATGTCATAGTGCATGTGCTTTTTTCTTTTGACATTAAATACTCTTAGCCTCAGGAAGCACGTGAGTTAGGGGCAATGGAGAGAGTTGAAAGATAACAAGAGTGGTGAGTGGAAAAAGTTAGCAGAGTCATTTAACACGCCTGCCTGTAAAACCAACCAACTAAAGTGCTATAGTATTTCTTCACACTGGTCCAGAGAGGATTCATTAATTAGTGTTTGAAAAACAGATCATTGGGGAAGGTACCATGTGAATGTGGTAATCATCAGCTCCATTTACAATCACGTCAATAACATGTGGTGATGGCATGTTGACTCTGATTGTGAACAGTTGTTGCTGTTGATAAAGCTGTGAACTTTGAATTGTTAAATGTGCTTGCTTTGTGGTTTTGAAACCCCATAGCAGATGTTATGTAGTAGAGTTAAGTTATATCTTGAATATGTTCCTGGAGTCCAGAGCTAAGAAAGAAAACCATCAAAGAGCCCAGAGCGCATGACAAACAGGTTTTGACAAAGCCTCTCCCATGAGAGCCGCCATCGAGAAGTGATATGATAGGTTAGTTCCATTGTCCCATTTCTCTTTCCTGTTAAAGAGTATTTTGCCAGCTCAGCTTACAGTACATTGAAGTTCATAGTGGACTGTCAACCTTAATAAATTTTCCATTAACTTTTATTCATTCTAAACACAAAGCACCAGAAAAAAATTTTGATGATCAAATACATTCCCAAATGACTCTTCACTCCTTAAAATGGATAGCGCAATTTGAGAATAATTTATGAAAATGGATAATCTTCTGAAAAGTCCCCATGAGATGTTGTCTGCCCACTCCCACTTGCCAACTATATCATCTCATAGAAGACTTACTTTTCACTCCAAAAAAAGGGGGAGGAAATGGGGGAAAGAACTGAAGCACAGAAATGTATATGTCAGCCATTGAAATGAGGTATTTGGCTGGTTGAAAGAGAAAGACCTGCTATATTGCTTTGACCTCTAACTTCTGTTTGTCCTTTAGCTATTAACCTAATTTTGATCTTACTCCTTGGTTTTTCCAACTAGTACCTGAATTGCCCTCAAATTACGTTCCTCATCTGTTTCCAGACCCCAAAAACTCACATGTTCAATTTCTGGACCACTTGCCTACCTTCTGATACTGGATTCCGTTGTAACTCCCTGCTACCAGATACTTACACAGGACAAGCATATTCCAGTAGGACATGCCTAAACTGAGGGCACCCACCTTTGCCTTGGCCTTCTTTGGGCTGGCTGCCTGCCGTGTTTTAGCAAACCACTGCTGATCACAGTCCAAACATCAAAAACCAATTTTGAGCTTTCCTCCATGCATTTGAAAAAACAGTGGCTAAACATATGGGTGAGAATATAGGAAGTAATGTTCTTACTATATTTGTATGGAAAAGGGAGTTATAATAACATTGTGACGGTAACTCAATTTGTTTTGCACTTTCACATGATCCTAGAAGGTGCATTCTAGTTGTAAGAGAGGTGAGCGCCTATGTCCTCAGCAATCTTTGCAGAACTGTCTCTTTTGGAGTCCCAGGATAAGGGGCACTTAACAAATGGCACTGCCTGTAAATTATGGGGCTGACCAGTTAGTAGATAATGGTGGCAAATTCCTGAGGACAGAATGGCTATTTCTGATTGCTATGCTCCTGTTTTAGCCCCCATTCCCTTATCACCCCTTCCAAAAATGGTCTGGTGGAAATGAAGTTGGGTGAGGTTAAGGTAGAAGTGGAGTATGAAATGGAAACATTGATAATTGACTTCAGTGGTTTCCAAACCAAAGAACTTCCCACAATATGCAAAATGTCTCCCTATTAAAACAGTTTTACTGAGGCTGTTATAAAAGATCTTTCCATTCTTCCACATTTTTCATTGTTGCCAGGCATACTTTGGCACATACATAGCAATGTCTGCAAAATCCCAACCAAATTATGGAAGGTATTTTCAATGTCTCTTTTGATATTGACATGAAAGCTTCATATATTCAGAACTCAATGTGGCATGATCTGTGTATAGATAGAAGAGTTTTCTCCTTACTGATTAATGCACTCATTTGCCTGTCTATTGAAGCAAAGAATTTTGACGACACTTTTTTTTTTTAAGGATATAGACTTAGTCATTTGGATATCAGTTAATGTGCTTTAGAATAAGACAGTATTCCATTCAAGGTATGTGGAAGTGTTTGCACAGTTGTGCTTTCGGAGTGCCTGTTTTGCTTTTTAGTGAGTTTTTTTGTTTGTTTTTTTGTTTTGTTTTTGGTCAACTTGTGCTGTTATTGGTGTTTTTTAATGCAATTTAGACTGTAATGCCCTCCACTCCAACCCCATTCTTTTTTTTTTTTTTTGAAGGTTTTATTTATTTATTTTGAGAGAGGGAGCGAGTGAGCTTGCATGAGAGCAGGCAAAGAGCAGAGAGAGAGAGAATCTCAAGCAGGCTCTGCACTGACACTGACAGCGCAGAGCCAGATGCACAGCTCAGTCTCTTGAACCAGGAGAACATGACCTGAGCCGAAATCAAGGGTTGAACGCTAACCGGCTGAGCCACTCAGGCAGCCCCCAACTTCATTCTTAAAGATTCTACCTACTATGTTGTGGGTTGAGAAACCTCTTTGTTTTGTTAGAGTTTTCTGGAAGATAAAGTCAATGGACTCTCATGAATAACCATGATATTCATACTTATTTAAATATATGGACTCCAGGGTTCCTATCACTGCTTTTCAACAGCTTTTGGGTAGGGAACCGAGTTACTACTTCTCAGCTGAATTCTGTAGAGGGGAGTTTATCATGTAGCTGTGTTCTAGTAAAGAGTTCATCCACTGCAATCCTAATATGTTGTGTAAAACTTCGTGACTCTACTATTTCTCTCTTCCATAGCCCTGTGGTATAAAATGTTCACTGGGGGAGAATTTAAACTGTTTATAGTTTAGTTTATGCCCCCTTCCTTCTTGTTGCTCTCAGTTTCCATTTTCTCTCCTTTCATGTTTTCCCACTGTATTTTTTTGTAGTAGCAGGAGACTTAATTAGGGAAATATAAAACTTATGGGGCTCAGTGGAAGTAGGTATGTTTTTAGAATCTTCTTCTTTGTTCTCTACCGATTTCAATTTATACCTCATCATGCTTTGTCTTCTTATCTGTTTAATTTTTTTTCCCTGGCACTTGCATCCTGATATGTTATATACGTGTGTATGTGTTTTGTTTACAGCTAGCTATAGGGTCAAAACCTAGAAAAACATATAGTAAATAGCTCACTTTTTCTCTCTCTTATAGTGAGACCCTCAGATTCCTGAAGCCACTTCTAAGATAAGTTGTCATACTTTGCTTTAGAGAAATCCAGATCCAGTATTTAATATCCATCTTTTTACTGCCATTTGAGTTACTTATAAGCTCTATAGGAATTAGATAGCCAACACATATATAGTGCTTCCTATATACAAGCTGTTTATAATTATTTACCCATTTAATCCTCATAACAGCTCTCTAAATAGAAAATGTATTATCCCCCAATGATAGGTGAATGAGGCAGAGAGAGGTTAGATATCTTGCCCAAGATCACACTGCTCTCACATGGCATGGGCAGAAATTGAATGAAAAATCTGGCCTTTGTGTCCTTGCACTTGATCCCTAAGCAACACTGTCTAAAAGGTCATGCTGGACCACATAATAATTGATTATATATTATCTTCCATTGAGCCAAGTTATTATGTTTCTGATGATCTCTCTTGTTTTGGTGGACCTATTAGAATTATCACCACTCAGAACATTTATAACAGAGGCAAAAGCTTTGCCAATTAATCTCAACATTCATAATTTATTGAATGGAAGCAAATGATTTCCTATTTTAGTCTCCTGATAAAAGTAATGAAACGAAAAGGTAAAAAGGTGACTTTATAATCTTAAAAATATTTTTCCTAATAAATTAGTGTCATATCTTCATTTTTACATACTGGGAATATTCTACCAACATTTTCCCAATAATCCCAGAACCAATACTGAACAGAATTCCACCACATTCTCAGCAAATTCTAGCAAGGGTTCAGCAGCAAGTATATACATAACCACATACATATGTATGTAGAAATTTACAAGCTACAATATCCAGACATCATGAGGCTCAGCTCATAATTTTCTCAACCTTGCCAGACTGTAGCAACATTTATGATCTGGAGATTTATTGATTTTAGTTTTTATCCTCTCATAATAGGAAACCACCCTTTAGACCATTGACCTTCTCTTGTTATAATGAGAGTAGAATAAAGAAATATATTTATAATACCATTCTTGGAAACAGGCAAGCTTTTTAAGGTGTTATAAAGAAGTGCTGGTTATATAATGA
The DNA here is from genome assembly GCF_016509475.1 of Prionailurus bengalensis. Classification (NCBI taxonomy): domain Eukaryota; kingdom Metazoa; phylum Chordata; class Mammalia; order Carnivora; family Felidae; genus Prionailurus; species Prionailurus bengalensis. Next base: position 75,708,329 of record NC_057349.1, on the reverse strand, counting down.
TGGTGGTTGTAACAAAGGTTATAAAATGGTCATTTAACACTTGAAAATAGGAGAGCGTATACTGATTGGATTTTTCCCTTGTCTTATTACTTGAGTAACTTGACCACATTTCATTTTGTAACAGGTTATTTAAATAATTGAGTGAGTATATTTCAAAATACTGTACTGTAGAAAAAAAATGCTCTCTAAAGAAAATCAGATGCCAAAGCAGGTCACTGTCTAGTCTTGAATATGGATTATTCTAGAAGGAATTTTATTAAATAAAGAGACAGAGATAAAGAAGAGGGAGAAAATATTCACCTCCAGATAATGAAGATATAAAAACTACAAAAGTAGTGACCTTGAGAAGAAGATGAGGAAAACAAATATACAATAACTTGAATTGTAATGTTCTTGAATGTAATGTTCTAGTTTATAGCTTTGGAGATCTGGGCATACGCAAGTCGCTGAATCTCCATGGCTAAATTCCTCTGTAAAACAAAGTAGTCAAAACAGTTCCCTATCTTGCAGAAACAACTCAATTCAAATTCATTATAAATATGAGCTACTCTCTTTGTTAAGAATGATATTAAGATATTAAATACTAGCTGTTGCTCATATTTGACTGAAAATTTGAAATACTTTGTCTACCTTCAGACCTCAAACCTAATCCAAAAACAACTTGTTTTTATCAAATCAATATGTGTAAAGTAAAAGGCAAATGAAAGGAGCAGTGAGGTGGGTCTGACAGAGGATGGAAACCTCATATATCCACAGGAAGGTGAGGGTGCTGAGTGTCTCAGTTCTCCTCAGCTGGTTTCTCCTAACTCATAAACCCATTCCAGCCGCAGACTCAGGGACCTCCCCTACCCTGGGGAGGCCGGTGCCTGACCTCCACATTAGCCTGCACCTGGTGGAAAAGGTGAAGGCCAGGCAGATCAAGCACACAAGTGTTCCACTAGCTGGGACTGCTACCCAGCATTCTCTCAGATCATAGTGACAACACAGAAGCGATTCAAATGTATTCAGAATAGCTAGCATTGAGTCAAAGTACTGCAGACTGCAAAAAAGATACTCAGAGAACTCTACTGGCTTTCTGTGAACCTTATAGTTCAGTAGAACCAAATGACCTTTTATTGTCATGATTATTGATTATTCCTTTTGGCAAACCCAAGTAACTTGCTAGAATTACATCGTGATAGCTAAGTTTGTGGTGCTAATATACAAACAGTGAAAGAGAGCTCCTATTTTATATCGTTTATAAATCAAATCATAAAGAAACATTTGAACATGTGATATCCTCTTAAGAAGATTTATACTACAGCCTCTGTCGAAGTCCTAGCGTAATTCAGAACTCATTGAGTAATGGTAATAGCTGTTGTCTATTGAGAGTTCGTTTTCTTCCAGGGACTGGACTAAGTATTTTACACGTATCATTTTCCTTAATCCCTACAACAATCCACTGCCATAGGTATCGATTTTATCTCCATTTTTTAATGGGAAGAACAGGTCAGAGACGTTAAGTAATTTACGCTCGGTGCTAAGAGAAGTGAGTGGTGGAGATGGAGTTCTGATCTGAAGAAAGTTGGCTGCAGAGCCAGTGCAACTACCAGTAATGCATCATTGCTGTAAGCTAATGATTGACGTATTTAATGAGACTTGGATTTCGAATATCATTGAATTATAACTGGAAGGCCATGTCTCAAATCTGCAAATTCAATGCTTGTAGAGGCCCGGCATTTAAACTGGGGAGGAAGCGGCATTTTGCCGTTTTCGATCTTGTTCCACTGTCAGGTCTGTCGTTCCTTTGCACTACACTTCCGAGTCCTCTCCGTGCTCTTGTAACTCTGCGACAACACGCTGTTACTTTCTACTTGATATTTGTTAGCCTAGTGGTGGGGAGCCTTTTCTGTTGATCTGATGAAACTCCAGTCTTAGGCACTGTGTCCGTGTATCTCAGGGGTGTGGCTGCTCAGCCCCTCTCCCAGTTGTAGTTCAGAGCCCAGCATTTTATTCCTGCCCTTCCCTAGGGCAATTGGTTGGTTTTTTTGTTTGTTTATGTTGTGCTCACTTTGAACTGCAAGGGATTTTCAGTAGCATCCTAAGGACAGCAGTGTTTGCTTCACTTACACTTTCACGCACATACACACATAGTTCAAGGATTTTTATTCTGTTGGAAGAAGGATCTGGGTGAGGTTTTATGCCTTTCCTGCAGTGTTTGCTATTCCCTGCCCCTGGCCTGTGCTATGAGGGACACTTTCTCAGGACCCTTACCAATCTTTTCTGAGAGAACCTGTGAGCTCTGTAGTCAACAGCCTGGGAGGGAATGAAAACTCCCTTTGTTCTGTTGTTTTAACGTTTATTTATTTATTGTGAGGGAGGGGAGGGGCAGAGAGAGAGGGAGAGAGAGGCTCCATGCTCAGTGCAGAGCCTGGCGCAGGGCCCAGTGCCATGACCGTGAGATCATGATGAGCCAAAATAAGAGTCTGACACTTAACCGACTGAGCCACCCAGGCGCCCTGAAAATTACCTTTGTGTCTACCTCTCCCGAGGTTTCTGTATTTAGCCCTTATTTTTACCCTTACTAATTTAATAACTTTGGATAATTTCTTCTTATCAGTGTCCAGCTGTGTCTGCCCCAGATAAATGTTTATATTTTTTCCTTCCTTGAGGTCTCTATGAACTCAGTTTTTAGATTGATTAATAAAAGTTGTGAATTTGTGGTTTGTCTGGCTTATTTATTGTTTGTTGTTGTTGTTGTTGCTGTTGTTGTAATGTGAGTGGGACCTATGTTCTCTCCAGCTTTCTACATCCCAAGCAGAAATTCAGGAAGTCCTAAACAAATATTTTAGGTTATAAAAGCAATACAAATTTGTTATAGGAACCTGGGCTAACACACAATAATATAAAGAGAAAATAGGGGCGCCTGGGTGGCTTATTTGATTAAGCACCTGACTTAGCTCAGGTCATGATCTCACGGTTCGTGGGTTTGAGCCCCACATTGGGCTCTGTGCTGATGGCTCAGAGCCTGGAGCCTGCTTCAGGTTCTGGGTTTCCCTCTCTCTCTGCCCCTCCCCTGCTCGCTCACACTCTCTCTCTCTCTCTTAAAAATAAATTACCCATAGCTTCCCTATGAGGAGATGAATATTTTGATGTGTTTCTCATATGGAATATGTAAAGTTTTGGTCAGACTGCATGATTGCTTTGAAACCTTTTCTGCTTGCATGTCCTTGACTCTATGAACAACAGTTGACATGAGCTCAGGATAGATCCCTACCTAGATCTATAATGCTTTGATAGCGGATACACTTTAATACTGTTATCAAAGCTTAAATTCTGGATTGCCACAATTCAGCATAAACCCTTAGGACAAGAGCTGGGATTAAGCTTTCCTTTTTTTTTTTTTTTTTTTTCTTCCTCTCAGGATTGCTACCTCCTCTTTATTTTGAGGCTGTGCCCATTCCTTTCTTTCATAACAGCCAAGTGATATATTTTCCAGGATGATTTCTAATACTTTAGCCAGAATTTTTTGTTTCTTTGAATATGATCCTTTGATATAGCTCTTTTGCAAGACTATTGGGAAAAGAAGTCAAAGTCATTTACTCTTCCTGTTCCTCTCCAATCCATCCCATTTGGCCTTACTAAATAAATAATACCTGATTATATTGTTAGCCTTCAGTTATGGATGGATTATTTTCCACCACTTGATTACAAGTTGTTTGGAAGAAGGAAGAGTTCATGTTTTAGATTTTTTGTAGTCTCTGAAATATCTAGCAGAAGATACTGCACGCAAAAGGTGATTAATAAATAGTTTTTAATGCATCACTGATGCAGGCATTGTATTCTCTCTAGGTTGGTATGGGGACCACCAATATGAACAATGTGAACATTCGAAACATGAGTAACTCATGACAATGAATTCGCTATTTAATTTGAGTAGAAAAATAGGTTACTTTCTTGTTGAATATGAAACTAATTTCTTTGTAATATAGCCCTTCAAAATGTATGTTAAGGTTATCAAATACAATATAATTTAATGAAAAATCCACAATGCTGAAGTTTGACCGACTAGGGTTTTGAATCCCAACATTTCATTTATATAAAAACATATAAATTAAATGTTTCATATAAATTAAAACAAAAATGAATTATATATATGTAAATATATATATAATTCATACATGTATTCATATATGTATATATATTCTCATATATATATAATTCATTTTTGTTTTCATTTATTTCATTCTCTTCTCTCTTTTTCAAATGAGATCCTTTCCATCAACATTGTAAAAAGTGTAAATGAATACCTTTTAATGCCTCCCACTGGTCAAACAGAGAAGATGTGTGAGCCTGGAAAGGTGGCTGGCGAGGATCAGTCCTCTGTAATTTCCAACCTAATCAGTCCCCATTCGGAACAAAGGATGAGGACTGGAGATGAGTAAAAAGTCCAGGAACTGGCACAGGTCCACTATTCTTGTAGTCACAATGTGTCATCAACTTTCCCTGACTAATTGCATCTACAGTTACATATCTGAAAATAATAGAGTGTTAGTTACAATTATTGGGTATTATTTCACCAGAAGAACTGAGAAGACAGTGAGTCTTTTCCTTTACTTCACAAGGCTTCACAAGGTCTTTCCGATTCACAGATTGGAACCCAGATTTGTCTGGCTTCAAAACATAGCATCTAATGTTCTTGATGACCTCTTAAAAAGCTTCCTAAGCAAGAGTTTTAAGAACAGTGATATTCTAAAACAATAAGAACAAGTATTATTCCATGTGTACTTTTTAGGTAATGACCACTTCACCAAATCCCACTTTTAAAGTCTGGTAGTATTATTTCTGTAGATCTAGGCTCTGGGGATTTATTGAAATGCTATTTAAAACATTTATTAGACTGGAAAAGAAGACACTTAACAATAATTTCATCATTGTTTGAGGTTTGCTTATATTGTTTGGGGGAGAAATCCTTTGTTCAAAACATTTTCAATGACTTGAGTATATTAATTTATGTGATTCAATGACTCAGACTTTTCAAAATAGTGATAGATTTCCATTCAGCAAACATTCTGTATATTAGTTTAACAACCCTAGTGGGATGTGTATTAATTTAACAGCCATTGGTTTCTATGATGAATTGTTAGAGTTCCATTTTCTTCCAAGCTTGAAATAGAACTTTTAAATAGAATGATGACTTTTTTCCAAACTAAAAATTTTATTTTGGAATCCATAAAGTATAGACTGCTGCCAACATCCAGGTGGATCATTAAAGGATCAGGTACTGTCACACAAACAAATTCAATCACAATGGACTTACTGTACAACTGGAAACTCTTCTTATCTTGTAAATCATGGAAAAAGAGGACTGGCCATTACCGTGAAGGAGTACACTAAGGAAACCCATGGACTTCCAAGGTCAGACATATTTGCCAAGCAGTTTCCCAACTCTAGGTCTGTTTGGGGAGTAAACTCTTTTGACTGAGCTTGAAAAAGAATGGTACTTGCTTCACGGTGAAGCCTGCAAAGCCACAGTAACTGATAGTGGTGAAGCTCATTCTGCCTTGTTTATCCTTTGATTCAGATCTCCCTCAGAAGTGTATACATGTACACAAAATCGTAGTATCTAGTCCAGTCTAAGAAAAGTGTACAACCCTTAGAATATAATGGAGATAACATTTATGCTAAATCTTACATGTACGCATGATATCATTTAACCATTCCAATTACCCTCTAAAGTGAATACTACAATTGTCTGCATTAATTCATAGATAAAGGTATCAAACTGCCAAAAAGGTAGGTTACTTGTCCAAAGTCTTATAGCTATAAATATGCAGAACCAGATTTGAATCCACTGTATAACTGAAGAGGATGAAGCTTAATTTGCTATGCTGTTGTGCCTTTCATATACCCACCATTTCAAGCCCTTACAAATATTTGTTGTATTGATCATTGTATCTATTACTAAATTCCAAACTTCAGTAAAAATGTGCATCATCTAGAGCACCACTATAACATCAGGGGCAATTTTGATATTACTTTATGCTATTTGACCAGAGGACCCAGGAATTCCCGCATCTTACCCAGAAAATCATCCCCCTTTTCCAAAAGGTTCTCAAAGAAGTTATACACCCAAGGAAAGAAGAATCAAAGCATCTCTTTCTTATTTCATGTGCCCATGTCCTAAATCCTATAGTGCTGAATTCTGATAAAGTTGGGTTGGAACATGAAACTTAACTTTAATTCTAAGCAAAGCCTCTGTCTTCTTTATGACAGAAGCTCAATCTTAGGTTCTGAGACCCTCTGGCCAGCCACATTATATAAAATCCAAAGCAAAAATCTATCCTGCATGGGAAGGGAGAAAGATGCATGGCCTGTCCCAAGCCAAAATCTACTTAATTATCATTCAAGGAGATAAAAGCAATCAAAAAATACTAAAACATGACAACACGTGACCACTTAATACACTATAACTCTCATCTGTGACAAATAAGGTCTAATCAGTTCTCTGTGATCTGAAAATTATAATTCCTGCTTGGGTAGAAGAAAGAGGAAGAAAGAAGGAGAGATGTCCCTTGTTAGAAGAAGATTGTTGAAAACTCTCCTCTTACTAAGAAGCCTGTGAATAATATTATCAAAAGGTGATGCCTTCTCAGTCATCACTGACAAGAAAAGAATCCTGGGGTAACAAAAACCCAATGAGAAGCAGTATGGCAAATGAAAACTAATAGCATGGAATCCAGTTTCCTATCCCTCGGGGACAAATTAGTTCTAGGAACTGAGTAAGTTATTTAACTTTTGGGCTTTAGAATTTCATTTGTGAAATTAAAGGATTTTGTAAACCATTAATTATGCTCTAAGAATGTATAATTTTCCAACCATAGCTAGAATAATATCTTGACAATCTATGAAATATAGAGACCCTGAGGTAACCCAATAAGCAGGAGCCTAGTCCCTCTTTTTAGGAAGTTGCTACTGGAGTCAAACTAAGAAGAATGGAAACAATCTCCTAAGATTTACAAACAGACTAAATTGATGCAACTAAATGTAAATAGACAGTCTCAAAGACATCACCATTCTTCATGTTAATAACAAACTTGATAACTACCAAAGTATATTGTTATTCTATGCTGCTAGAGAGATCCTTTGCACAAGGCTTTAGATTTCAATGAACACGTTCTCTAATCCCAGGGCATAGTTCAAAATTTCCTTTCCCATGAGTTCTATCCCCAAGAAGGAGAAGCACTGATACATGTCAAGAATATTCCTTTGTAAGGGCTAGTATCCAAAATCTATAAAGAACTCACCAAACTCCACACCCGAAAAACAAATAACACAGTGAAGAAATGGGCAGAAAACATGAATAGACCCTTCTCTAAAGAAGACATCCAGATGGCCAACAGGCACATGAAAAGATGATCAACGTCACTCCTCATCAGGGAAATACACATCAAAACCACACTGAGATATCACCTCATGCCAGTCACAGTGGCTAAAATGAACAAATCAGGAGACTACAGATGCTGGCGAGGATGTGGAGAAACAGGAACCCTCTTGCACTGTTGGTGGGAATGAAAACTGGTGCAACCACTCTGGAAAACAGTGTGGAGCTTCCTCAAAAAATTAAAAATAGATCTACCCTATAACCCAGTAAAAGCACTGCTAGGAATTTACCCAAGGGATACAGGAGTGCTGATGCATAGGGGCACTTGTACCCCAATGTTCATAGCAGCACTTTCAACAGTAGCAAAATTATGGGAAGAACCTAAATGTCCATCAACTGACAAATGGATAAAGATGTGGGGTTTTTTTATACAATAAATTTCATATTAAAAAAAGATGTGGTTTATATATACAATGGAATACTACTTGGCAATGAGAAAAAATGAAATATGGCCTTTTGTAGCAACGTGGATGGAACTGGACAGTGTTATGCTAAGTGAAATAAGTCATACAGAGAAAGACAGATACCATATGTTTTCACTCTTATGTGGATCCTGCGAAACTTAACAGAGGTCCATGGGGGAGGGGAAGAAAAAAAAAAAGAGGTTAGAGAGGGAGAGAGCCAAAGCATAAGAGACTCTTAAAAACTGAGAACAAACTGAGAGTTGATGGGGGGTGGGAGGGGAGGGTGGGTGATGGGTATTAAGGAGGGCACCTTTAGGGATGAGCACTGGGTGTTTTATGGAAACCAATTTGACAATAAATTTCATATTTAAAAAAAAGAATATTCCTTTGTAGAAAGTGGAGCTTCGAGTATTATAGTAACTTTGATATTTCTTGCCTCTCTCTCTTCCCACCTATTGTGGGTGCTCTTTGTTCTCTTGCCGAGATCACCTTGATGCTGGTGCACCCACACCCTAGGCTGCTTTTGAGTATTGACTGCAAAGGGTTCATAGCTGCCTCCTTCTTCAGAGAATTTCCCTTGGCCAGATAGGACTGGGAGATTACCATACACCTCATTAAAAATTGCCAGTGCCCAATGACTGACTGATGCGGGAGCACAAAAGACCAGACTGGCCTTCGTGCCTCACATTGAAAATAACTCTGTAGTGCACTCCTTCTCCCAGGGCTTCTTCATGGAACCAAGTGGAAGCTAGTTTTCAGGCTAAACAATTTCCTTGCTTACCTTTCTTTACTGATGTACCCTGTTTCCCCAACTCCTCTTCTGAGAGTATTCCATCAATACATCACTAGAAAAGAACTTTTATCTCAGGCTCTATGTGTAGGGAACCCAACCTAAGACACACCTATGAGTCTAGTCGATGTCAGATAGCCTTGGAACCATATCTAAGTTGAGAGTGGAGACCTCCTCAGAAATGTCACTGAACCAGTGATGTCAAAGAAAGGATGACTAAACCTCTGTCCCTCTGTGGGAAGGGATTTGTTTCTATTAATTTCTCAACCTTCTCATAATCATAGTAAAAAGATCCAGAAGGCTGAGATTAGAATATGAATCCAAAGAATGGAGCCAGAAAAACCCACTTGATCTATCTTTCAATCTTATAGGGAAAAGAGGGGCTTATAATTATGTGGTCCACCTTAGTTCAATATAATAGAGAGACTTGGAGTTTCAATTCTGGCTGATAGGAAGTAATGTGAGTTGACCCAGAAGAGCTCTGAGTACTAACTCCCTGTAATAACTGAATGGAAAGAAGGGCTGGTCAAAGCGTCTGTTATTCAGAGTTCTAGCCAGATCTCCCTCTTGCCATCGAGAGATCATCTAATACCAAATACTGCCCAGCATCCGGCAGTATATGGTATAGCATGACTTTACACACAGGATGGGTGGACTAAGTCAGAATAGTTTCTTCTGTTTCACATCGAAGCTAGTGATAGGAAATTGAGAGAGGAAAATCTCATGATGAGGATCCATAAAGAAGCCTAGACCAGGAACAGATAGAGTTAATCTGTATCCATCTGTTTTTATTTTTCTCCAACCCACTCTGTCAGCCACTACAAAATATTCCCATGTGTTCCTGGGTACTGTTGAACAAGACATCTGGAAACAAGCTTCCTTGTTTTTAAACCATGATAACAATAGAGGAATTAGAAAAATTATGTTAAATGCTTCATTATTCTGATGGGAAAAATCTCTAGCCAGGAAAACTCTGTTAAGACCCATATTGGAAAGTGTTGTTAGCCTACATGTCTTGTCCCAACTTACAGTCTGATTGGCAAGCTTATGAAAGAGGTGGGAGACCCAGCGCAAAGGGGCAGGACTGGTCAGGTGGCTGTTGGAATCAAAACAGCCAAGCAGTGTTCTGAGTTAGAAAAAAGAATCAAGTCAGGGGTTAAGGACCTCCAGGCTGCTTCCAATAAATAGAAAACACCAAAGGAATAAAAATACCAAAAAGAGAACATTTAAACAAATAAAAAGGCTCTATTAGAGCACACATGCATGTACTTAGTTCTGTTAGTTCAGAGATACAATTATTCCCTAATCTCAGTTTAAACATGGGAGTCAGAATCATGCGGTCACAGAATGGAAACCTGGGTAGGACTTTTGTGCTCATCAAGGATAACTTGTTCATTTTACACTGGACTCAGAACGGGTCAGGAAGAGCAGCTGGGATGAGACCCCATGGCTCTGCCACGCAAGTTAGTACACGTGCCCCGCACTGTGGCGTATGATCACTGCCCCCAAAATGTGACCATTCCCCAGAATTAGCTGCAGACACCAATGCTATCTTTAAAAATGTAATTAAGATACATTGTGTTAACAATATGCTTTCTCAGTAAAAAATAATGTATTTAGCCCAGAAAGTTTAGCTCTGCATATAACTATCGTTTCTTCCTTGCAAGTGGAACTATCATCTCTCTCCATTGCAACCAAAATTCACTGAAACAAAAAAAAAATGCAATGATATTTATTATCAAAAACTGTTTTTTATTACATCAGAACAAATACCACTATATTGTTAACACCTTGGCGTAAATTATCTTCAGATCAAAGCCAGGACATTATGAGACTTGCTATGGCCTGTGTAGCCAGGGCACAATTAAAGGGAACCATAAACAAAGTTACCAGCCTGACAATTCTGCCTTCCTTCTGGCCAACCTCAGAAGGGTAACCTAACACTGAAATCCCTAATCTTCACAAGCTTCAAGCTGGGAAGCAGAAATCAGCTGGCCCACTTCACTAACATTTTGTAAGAATTCAGAGTTAGAATAACTGCTCCAAATAAAAGCCCACTGTGGAGCCAACACAGTGTAATTATGTGCCGGTGGCGGTTAGGGTGGGGGGTGATTGCCAAGTATAGAGATGAGGGTGAAATTAAAATTAAACCAAATCCCAAAACTCTGTTAGAGCATCATCAGCCTTAATTCTGTCCCAACCAAGTAGAAGAGTAGGGCCGCCTTGCTGACATCAAATAAAAATGGATTAATTTGCACTTACTCAGGGTTGCCAGGTAACCATCCCCTTTTTCCCCATTCATTAAAAGCCCTCCAGATGTGTAAATTCCACCTTACATCTATATTCTTTCTGCGGCACATTATAAGTCCCCTTTGTGGATTTTAATGGGGATGAAAGACGAGGCTGCACCTGGGCACAGCTAATGTTCAAAGTACAGGCTTTGGGATTTTCTAGACGGCCAGACACTCATAAGAAGAAAAACGGCAGATTCCATTTTCTTCTGCTTCAGAGCCTTGTTTTTGACAACTCCCAGTGAAAAGGGTGCATTTCCCTCCAGCTTAAATCGGCTTGCCAACCTTTGTGAGCAGCATTGCCAAGGTCAAACAAAGGCCAGGAAGAACCTTTGGGAAACCAACGGTGATATCCCTACTTCTGCACCCTCACTCTCCACCTCTCAGCAAGCCACCTTAAGAAGGTGTTACATTTAAAGCCTTGTTGGGACTATTCCTTACCCATGCCAGGCAGTGTGTGCACAGCAAGGAACTCCCACCCTGCTGGCCCTGGAATGCACCTTTCATTCATTCCATAAACATTTACAGGGTGCTTATGATATGCCAGGCTGTGCTAGGTGCCAGGGATTAAGAGAAGAATCAGAAAGTCCGTGCCCACCCGGAGCTCAGCCTGCTGCACATATAATAGAGTTCATTTACCATTCTGGGTTTTATTTGTTCATTAATTTTAGTTTGGGGCCTTGGAATAAGAACTCGCCTTCTTTTTGTCAGTATATGCCTATATTTAGAAATTCGTGTCCCTTTTCTGAGGCTTCATTGGATCCAGATAACTCTATCTTTATGACTAAAAATCTTGTTAATGCTGAGCACTATCTACATTAGTAGACAAAGCAGGAGTTTATCTCTGAATGGTGGTCAGGCTGGGGGCAGCGATGAACAGTGGTGAGGCAGCAGGGCAGCTGGGCCCCCTGTAATGCCCAGGTGCTAGTCCTTCCTCTCAGGAATCTACTGGATGTCGGAAGCCACTTCATTGGATTAATAACATGGAAGATGGTAATAAAATGCAATCGCAAAAGGTTACATTTGAAGAGGGCCTAGATTTGATCTAACACACGTTTTGCTGCAGTCAGTGTGACCTCGTAAAACTCTCTTGGGTCTCCATGCATGTTCAGTTTTTTCATCTCTATAGAAAAAGAGATGAAAAAACTGAACATGCATGGAGACCCAAGAGAGTTTTACGAGGTCACACTGACTGCAGCAAAACCTTGGGATACTGGGTACTGTTTGTGATCTAATAACATGTTCGGGGCTCTAGCCCAAAGGAGAGATAACTGGAGGACTCCAGAAGCCTGTCAGGCTGGCAGAAGAGATTTTTTTTGTAAAGGAGGGTATTTGGAAGTTTCTCAGATTGCACCAAGTAAATGTTACTCATTCCAGAAAACCCTGCCTCAGTGGGTGCCCTCGCTGGAACAACTTCTGTGGCTGTATTAGTCAGGATTCACCAGGGAAATAGAACCAAGAGGATTGACTGATTGATTATTATTAGCTCACACAATTATGGAGGCTAAGGCAGCCCATGATCTGCAAACTAGAGACCCAGGAATGCTGCTGGTGCCATTTGCAGCCTGAATATTGGAAAGCTAATGGTGTCCATTTCAGTCTGGTTCTGAAGGCCTGGGAACCGGAGCACCGAAGCACTGAGGGCAGAGGGAGATGGATGTCACAGCTTAAGCAGTCCTCCCAGAGCCAGTGATTCCTTCCTTCTTCTACCGTCTGTTCTAGTTAGGCCTCAATGGCCTGGATGAGGCTCACCTACACTGGGGAGGATAATCTGCTTTACTCATTCTACCCATTCAAATGCTAATCCCTTCCAGAAATACCCTGACAGATATACCCAGAAATGATATTTAAGTACATATCTGGGCATCCGGTAATCCAGTCAAGTCGACATGTAAAATTAGCTATCACACGGGCATAACTCACACCCTCTTGCTACAGAAAAAAATGGAACAAATGGATGGATGGTGGTCTGTGCTCTGCTTTTGATGTGCTGTTTTCTTTTGAGTTTTCTGGAAGACTCTTAAAAAGAAGGCATTCCTTTATTCTAAGAGAGTTTAAAGAAATATACTTCTATAATGTATGGAAGTGCAGATTAGTGGAAATTTATTGGTATCTTTAACTGCTGCCATGTTTAAATTGATTTCCCTTTCTTCCAAGCCATATTTTTTAAATGCTTCCAGGGGAAAGAAGTATAGGTGAGGATAGGATGAGGCCATGAAAAAGTGAAGACTATAGAATCCTGAAAGAAATCCAGCTTAGGTTTAAAAAAAAAATCAGGCAGCTGTAATAACAGAAATATTGAAGTGCCTGGATGGCTCAGTCGGTTGAGTGGCCGACTCTTGGTTTTAGGTCAGGTCATAATCTCACAGCTTCATGGGTTCGAGCCCCACATCAGGCTCTGCACTGGCAGCAAGGAGTCTGCTTGTGATTCTCTCTCTCTTCTCTTTCTGACCCTCCCCCATTCATGCTGTTTCTGTCTCTTTCAAAATAAATAAATAAACAAAAAAATATATAGGGGCACTGGGTGGCTCTGTCATTTAAGTGTCCAACTTTGGTTCAGGTCATGATCTCGTAGTTTGTGAGTTCAAGACCCACGTTAGGCTCTGTGCTGACAGCTCAGAACCTGGAGCCTGCTTTGGATTCTGTGTCTCCCTCTCTCTCTGCCCCTCCCCCACTCTCTCTTTCTCTCTCTCTCAAAAATAAATCAATATTAAAAAAAATTTAAATATATAAAGCCTTCTCTTTTATTACATTTTAAAATCAACCCACAAATCTAGTTTGTTCAACTCAGATGGGGGATAAAAGATGCAATCACCATCCCTATCTTCAAAGAAGGAAGGTGGCAGTGAGGAAGAATAACACAGCAAGTTTACACTTCAGAGCAATATTCCATAAGTGCCAAATGAGTGCTAGTGATAATCAGTTACATCTGAAACATGCCATGTCTTTATCTCCATTGCCACCTTCCTATCACCAGCCGCTGTCATCTCTTGCCTTGACTGGTATAGACGCTTCCTACCTGGACTTCCTTCATCTTCCCTTGCCTCCTGCGATCTACTGTCCTCACAGGAGTCAAAGAGATCTTTTACAAAATCCAAAAATGACTCTGTCACACACAGTTGCTTGAAGTACATTGAAGGCCTCCCATTGCTTTCAAGATAAAATTTGGCCTGAATAATCTGGCCCTACCCTTTCTTTCAACGTTATCGCTCACATCTCTCTCCCTCTCTCACCCTGCTCCCAAGCTCCAATGCACTTTGCTCTATTCCTGGAATGTTCTAAATTCCTGCAAGTTTCAGGAGCTTGAATGGACCCCACTGCTCCTCCTACCCTCCCATGCCATCCTATCTATCAACCTGGACATAAATTCAGTATAACTGCCTGGAGCAGGTCTTCCATGATCTTCCATTCTCAAATGTCCCCTGTCATCCTTTCTTATCATGCCTTCTACTTTTCTGTCATCACTTACGTTAGTTGACTACATGCTCCAAAAAAGCAAGAATGATCTGTTTTCGTTACTGCTTTATAACAAACAAACATATTAGTAACTATTTGCTCTAGAAACATTTTTGAAAGAATGATTGAACTGGGAGATTAGCGGAGACACCAGAGCACGAGCATTTGAGGTAGTGAGGGAAGACTTAAAGAAACTGAGCTTAGAGTCAAGCCTTAATGATTAAGTAGGGCGGTAATGGCTGAAGAGAGAAGGGAGGAATTCTAAGATTCATGTTTATAGTGTGGCTTTGGTCATGGTTATAAGGCTTAACAAAATCCAGTGCCATTTTTCAGGTGGGTTCCATTTGGATCTGATGTTTGGCAGAAACAATTGCTGAGTAGCAAATCAAGTTTTGAAAAAACTCAATCCAGTTGCTTTCCTAACAATAATTCAAATAGACTCCATGACATTACTGTCATCACTTTACATGTCTACATTAACATTTAAACAGAAAAGCGATATAGATTTAAAGTGGTTTTAGCACAGACTCCTAAATAGTTGATTTGGTGTTGAGATCACCCTCACAGTGGCTGTGGTAAGTGGGAGGGAGAGAATACATAAAAGGGAAGTGAAGATGGTGTTGGCTTTGGTGGGCAGGGACTGTGCAGTGGGTGAGGTCAAAACCTGTGGAAAAACTTAAACATAATTTGAACTTATCTGCTAGGATTTGTCTGCTAATGCAACCGGAATTTTAAAAATACTTAGCTGATTTAGGTGAGTCGTTAAAAACTATTATATATGAGGCTACCTCATAAGTAGTTGAGAAAAAGTGCCTCTATCACAAAGAAAGGGATAAAAGCTGAGTCTTCTCAAAAGGTAATTCTAGTTTCAAGGCCTAGGGGTGGGAACAGAAGAAACGAATTTGGGGACAAGGTAATTCTTATCAATCTTTCTATTTTCTGCAGTAGAGCAGGATCCCCTGCTCTTTTTCTTGAATCCTTGGAATGTACCAAGCTCCCTTTGATTTCAGCCGACTCACAACTTCCTCCCTCTTTCTGAGAACTCTTTGCTGGCATCATCACCTGGCTGATTGCTGTGCATTCCTCAGGTTTTCTCTTACACCAGTTTACAGAGTCCTCACCACTCCTTTTATACCTTTCACAACTGTCCTTCTTTGTAGCACTGTCAGGATCCAAAAAGCTTTTGAATGTGAACCCCAAGACCAAACTAAGGGCTAACCTCAATGATGTCTGAGGTTCTTTTATTTGCAATTCTGGGAAGATTTGATAGAAGCTTGGTGGTATTGTGCTTATCTGATTTGGCTTCTTAACTGAGGCAAAGAAACACAGAAACTAGTTTTTTAGCTCTATAAGAATAATGATTGGCTCCATTTAAACCAAAGGAAATGCAGGAATTCTGTTCTGTCCCACTGGGTTCTAAATGATACAGATACGTACTTGGCATTTTCTACTTTTCCAGTTTCCTCTTACAGGCTTTAAGTCCTTGCCTATAGATAGCATATTCCTGGGCCCCACTTGGAGAGAACGGATTGGAAATGACTAGAGAGATGGTATATAAATAATTTAGATATGGAAATCTAGCTAGCTAGCTATTTTACCATACACACATATTTTTATTATAGACATGTAAGATAAATATCTATTTAAGCACAACTCCTGACCTAAATATGGCGTGTATAATTCTCAGGCCACAGACTCAGAAAAAATATTTTTCTTTGTTTTACCATAATTCAGTTTACTTTCTATTCTCAACGCACAGATGGAAGAAACTCAATCTCAGCTGATTCCATTTTACTTCAGTTCTGTGTTTCTCAGTTGATCAGAATCCCTAGGTCTTCATAGAAGTTCCAGGTGCCTAGAGAGAGCCAGGTGTCAGGAAAGTGGTGCAAAGAACCTCACATCTGATTGTCATCCCTTCAAGTGGGCACCTGCAGAGTCTTCTAGATGCTGATGAGTGTCCTCCGTCACCTTGCAGATCACTGTTGCATTGACCTCACACTGTTTGGGAGGCCCTGACCGGCCCAACACCTTCCTCTGCCTGTCTGCACCCCTCTCAAACACTCCACTCCTCTACTTCCTTCCTTACACCACCACCACCTGGCAGGGTGTTCTTTGAGGTTGTCTCTCAGGCTATTCTGCCTCCAGATGCAGCCTTTTCTCTCCATTTTCCCCATGCCAGCTGAGTTAGATGTAGGTTGGCTACTTCTATCACATGGCTTGGTCTAAGAGCTGAAGAACGGTGGGAATAGTCATGGAAATGTCCTCACATATTCTTAAAGGACAGGAAAGACATTTCCAGCATATGACATGGTTTGAGAGAAGGTTCTGAGGTTGACATGAGATAAACCAATAAAAGAGATACTGAACAAGGAAAGAGACTAAGGTGGGCCGTTGAAGAAATGAAAGGAGATAGGTTCTGCTGAAGGATTTTCAAAGAGATGCTAATGATCTTGAACATGATCCCTGACTGAAGATGCTGCCAGTGATCTTAAATAGAAAATATAGTACATGTTATTGTATCTAGAAATGTTGAAACATACACGGACTTGAATATCACTCAATTACCCGTGAGTCTCAAACACAAAAAAGTATCCTACAACTCTGGATGCTTGCCTCATTTGCTACACATAATATGGACTTGTCCTCAGTCCCTTGGTTTAGAGATGTGACACCATTCTAGCTCCCCAGTTTTTAGGTCTGTATTTGTTGGGGAATAATAGAAGGTAAGCACCACTTCTTCAGTGAAATATTTTTGCTCATTTTCTAAAATGCTATTTTTTTCTGGCTATTTAATAAAGAAACTTCATTACAGAATATTTGGAAAAATACAGAAAAAATACAGAAAATAAAATACAGAAGAAAATAAAATACCTATAAATCCGTCACTCAGAGATAACCACCATTACCATTTTGATGTATGTACTTACAGTCTTTTTCTCTACATAAAGATGTAAATTTTTTATTACAAAAACGTAATGATACTTCACATACTATTTTCTACCCCATTCTTTCCCTTGAATTTATTGTGACCATTTTCCAAATCATTAACTGCATTCCTAAAATAATTCTTACTGGTTGCTCAGGCTTCAATTATGTGTATACACCATAATCCATTAATTCTATTCCCTGTGGTTCAACATTTAAGTTGTTTTCAATCTTTCACTATTACCAAGAGCACAGCTTCACTTAAAAAATAGTAAAACAATTGCTATTGCCATTACCACTGCATTTTCTCTCTTCAGAACAGTACGCAAATTGAAATCACACATACAGTTCAGGGACTGAAAAGACCAGAAAGAGAAGATTACTTTGGTAGCAGTGTTTATAATTTTTAGAGGCTGTTTAAATTGAGGGTAGAAAGTTCCAGTGGGAGAGATAACTAGCATTTGGCAAAGACTTTACACGAAGGAAGTATCACAAACAGAAACGGTGTGAAGGACTGTAAGGAGGATTGAGGAACAACACCATGTAAGAAGCAAAGCAGAGAGGGTGCCTGGGTGGCCCAGTTGGTTAAGTTGGCTCTGGTCATGATCTCGTGGTTGGTGGGTTCAAGCCCCATGTCTGGCTCTGTGCTGACAGCTCGGAGCCTGGAACCTGCATCGGATTCTATGTCTCCCTCTCTTTCTCTGTTCCTCTCCCACTCGTACTCTATCTCTCTCAAAAATAAATAAAGATTTTTTAAAAATTAATAAGCAAAACAAAGAGCTTACAATGATATTTTAAGAGGCAATTTTTTTGACTTTAATGACAAACATGTCAAGTGCTGAAGTCCATTGGGAGGGTCACAAGACAGTGTGATGCAGACAGCTTCCAGACAAGCACTCTGGCCTCCATGCTCACGGCTGTGCACTGGGTCTTAGCATCAAGCCAGTTTAGTTAACATGCTGACCTGTGGTATTTATGGACATGAAACTGTACCTACAGATAAGGTAAGTAGGACAAAAAGAGTGTGAGTCTACAAAATTTTATCCACATCTGAAGTGTCTCTGAAAAGTCCAGTCCCTTGTGACTCACTCATTCGTCCTACTCCATAAGTAACATTATTTTGGAATAATTTATAGCTCAGAGAAGATACTCTCTCCATCTGGAAATGGGAACATGCAAGGAGGCAAAGTAAAACAAAAACAAACAAACAAACAAACAAACAAAACAATTGAGCCCAGGAAGTTCAAGACATTCAGAATTGCTTAGAGAGACTACGGATACCTTCAAAGAAAAGGAACTGGATTCAATTTCCTAGCACTCTTCCCCCTGTCTACATATAGCCTAAGTAACAGCCATTAAGAGAGTTCTGCCTCTGACTTTCAGTTTGTGTCATGATGTTGGGCAACGGCAGTGCCAAGAATTTTTCACTCTTTAGATCTTTGTGGAGAGATGCTTGCAGTTGGGCGAATGAAAATGTTTGTGACATTAAAAGGCAGCAACCTGTCCTGGCCTCAGTTTGTATCACAAGTGACGTGTGTGAATTGCCTTCTACTCAGGCAAGTAAAAGAGAAAGTTGAAAAAGAAGTTCAAGGATTAAGTTTCCATGTGGGTCTCCATTCACAACAGATGGCCTCCACACGGACAAGCTTTACGCATTCGGTGATCTCCAGATGGGCAAATAAAATGCCATTTTTGATCTTATTGTAAATTCGGGAGGGGGGTTGTTACAATCTTTCAATCAAACAAAAAGGAGAATGGATTTTCTCCAGGCAGGGACCCTAAGCTAAAAGAGTGAACATTAAGGCCATATAAGGATTCTGGACGTAAATTTATTTGTCTTCACAGAAGCTGAAGTTTTAATTTGTTGCAAGCCTTGGAGATAAAAATATACGAATAACTGTAGAATACTTTTGATAGGTTATACATATGGCACACTCAAAGAAAATTAGTGTACAACTTTTGGGCAATCTTATGCAATTCAATATGTATTGTGAAAAGAAACTGATTTTAATAGTTTCATTGAATATTTGATTTTATAACTATCTTCCCATTTAAAATAGGGAATTATCTTTCCTAAAATTATCTTTCTCTTCCTTATTCTACTAAGCAATCAACTTTCCCCATTATTCCTGAAAGGGCTCCTTTCCTCTTCATTTTCACAACGACAGCCTCAGCCATATCATCAGGCGACTCTTTGATTTATATAATACAGCACACGATTGGCATCTTGCCTTTGATCTGGTGTTTCATTCTGCTTCCCCACCTGAGCCAGTCTCTTCAATATTCTCCTCAATTATGTGACTCCCCCATCACTGACACACACACACACATACACACACACACACACACACCTAAAAGCATCTGATTTGAGTAGCCACCTCATGATTGAAGTACAAGATCCTTATTACAGCAAAGAAGGTTAAGTATCAATTTAAGCAAAATAAAGTTCTGTTTAAACTTCAATTCTTACTAAAAACCCATTGCTCTGCTTTAAAAATAGGACAATGATAGGGGCACCTGGGTGGCTCAGTCGGTTGAGCGTCTGACTTTGGTTCAGGTCATGATCTCACAGTTCGTGGGTTTGAGCCCCACGTCGGGCTCTGTGTTGACAGCTCAGAGCCTGGAGCCTACTTCGGATTCTGTGTCTCCCTCTCGCTGCCCCTCCCCCACCCATGCTCTCTCTCTCTCTCTCTCTCTCTGTGAAAAATAAACTTTAAAAAAAATTTTAAAAATAGGACAATGATAACGCACACATGTTCTTGATTCTATTAATATATTTAAATATCATAGACTTTGCATTTTACCCTAGGACACCAAACAGCCAAGACACTCATATACATGGAAACATTTGATTAGTGTCTACACCTTTAATTAAGCCAAACAACCTAGCCCAGTGCCAAACCTATGGTCAATTTTCAGTGAATAATTGATTTTAAAAATTTTAATTATCTATTCAAGTCTTAATTTTTAAAAAATGTAGTAGCTTCTGAGATTTACAGTATAGCATATTGAGGTGAGGCCCAAATACACCCACCCAGAGAAAAGCTAAGTGAGAAGCAGCACCATCTATTGGTGATAACCATAGTCTCTGGAGTCCAGTAGATCTGGGTTCCAATTCTGACTTAAATATTGGTTTGTACTCTAGGATGGTTTGTACTCTAGGATGTTACCTGCCTCTACAAGCCTGGGTTTTCACACATATCAAATAAAGAAAATAGTAGTACATACCACATATCAAATTGTGTAAGGATAAATAAGATTGTACACGTAAAGCTCTTTGTGCATTTTAGCAATACCCTGCCCTGCCCTTACATACACACAAATTCACACACAGCTATGATTATGTTCAGCATCAATGAACCTTTCTTTATAAGCTACTAGAAGAGAGGGGCTTTGTTTCTGTCGTGTGGAACAATGTTGAGCAGTACATCTGTTGGATGCTTCATTATGCCTTTCGTTTATTGTGGTGATAAAAATTCTGTTGCTGTATTCCCTAAGTAACCCTCTATTTCAGCTACATCAAAAGTCTTATCTTTCCAATAAATCCGATGTTCTTTTAAAACCCCCTGACTTCACCCCCGATCTCTCACCTATCCCCAAAGTTCTGGGAACTAGCAAGTGACACAATGGTTTTCTAGTTAGCACCCATGTCTGTAAAGGTCACCTGTATTTGACATCTGTTACCTTGTCCATAATCAAGACTGAGGTGACTGCTTTTGGTTGTCTGCACCTATGTCTCCTTACTTTATCACCTGGTGGTCTCCTTTCCAGAATTCACACCTTCAGCCAAAAAGACCAAGAGTTCCTGGGAGACAAGAAGCATCCTTCATTCGAGGGTGTGGGAAGGAGCACAGACATATGGTCTATGATCACAGGTAGGAAAATAACTTGGAATTTTCATAGGTGAGCACCTATCACTGCAGCCATGTTGCAGGTCGTGTCCTTGGAACATAATTGGATCTGTCAGCCCTGACAAACACAGGATTTCTGCTCCAATCCACTGAGAACCCACTGTTCTAACTGCTTGTGGGATTTGTATTACTACCTGCCTTGCTTCTCCCACATGATTCTTGTTCATTTGAGTCTTTTCACGTGCTCTTGCTCTATGATATGCTGGCCAGTCTATACAGCATTCCACTTGATCATCTGCTGGAAAAGGGGCTTTCTGTTGACTTTTAAAACCTGGATTAGTTGAACATTCAACTAATATAGTAAGTTTCAAGGTAAAGTTCTTTTTTTTTTTTTAATTTTTTTTTTTTAACGTTTATTTATTTTTGAGACCGAGAGAGACAGAGTATGAATGGGGCAGGGGCAGAGAGAGAGGGAGACACAGAATTGGAAGCAGGCCCCAGGCTCTGAGCCATCAGCCCAGAGCCCGACGCGGGGCTCGAACTCACAGACCGTGAGATCGTGACCTGAGCTGAAGTCGGACGCTTAACCGACTGAGCCACCCAGGCGCTCCAAGGTAAGGTTCTTTTGAATATTGGAAAAGAAAAATCCCATGGGAACTCATGACAGAATGGAATAGTGGAAAAAGCACAAACTTGGAGTCTCATAAGCCCTGTGAGATCTGCATCTGTTTCCTCACTGCATACTTACAGTGCAGAGCTGTGATGTGCATGGAGTGAGATAAACAAGTATATAAAGTACCTGGTGCAGTATGTGAGACATTAGTTAGAACCCAATTCATTTTCCGTACCTTCCTCCCTACGTGTTCTACATCTCTTCTCTGAGTTAGAGTCTAGCAAGTAAGAAGGCAGTTGCATGTGCCGGGCATCTCCCTGGAACCTACATTCTTGGCCCAGAGATGTTTACATGCAGTATGCAGGGGTGAGGAGGCTGTCAGCATTGAGAGTAAAATAATAATGAGTTTATTCTCCTGAAAACAAGGTCTAGCTAAGCTGATATTTTATGCCATGACTGTCTTATAGAGAAAGATGGTCTCTTCTGTGTACTTCTGAGCATTTTTGAAAGGTGCATTGAAAAAGACTGAGGAATTCCAAGAAATTTCAAGCACACCATTAGAGTATCAGAAGAGAATAACCGATGGGTACCCTTTATCCCAAGAGTCGTAGACATGGATTTTTCCGGAGGAGGCTGTGTCTCAGTGCAGGCTGCCATGACAAATACTATAGACAAAGTACTATTCACGTCAGAAATCTATTTCTCACAGTTCTGGAGGCTGGAAGTCCAAAATCAAGTGCCAGATTGCCAACTTCTTCTTGTACCTTCACATGGCAGAAAGGAAGCAAGCTAGTTCTCAGTCTTCTTCTTACAAGGACACTAATCCCACTCATAAGGTGCCCATTCTCATGACCTAATCACCTTCCCAAGTCCCCACCTCCCAATACCATCACATTGGGATTAGGGTTTCAACATATGAATTTGGGGGAGGCACAAACATTCAGTCTACTCAGGCTGGGTTTCCTTCTGTTTTCTCATTTGCTTTCATCTTTCTCCTTCCATGCTGCTTCCACATGGCCCTCGCTTCATGAAAGCACACGACTGGTTTGTCTTTTGATTTTATGTCATAGAGCCTCCCTCACACCTTAGTCTTCATCTAAAAGTGGCTTCTTATTATGTATTTAATATCCTTTCCCTCTGTTACTGTCTCAGTGCCCCCAGTTATGGATGTCCATGGTGACTGACAGTTCTTCAAATTCTTGCTTTGAGCAAAACTTCCTCCTGATTCTGTAGAAGTTTCAGATGGATAAGCAATGAACCTCTCATACATTATATGAACATTTTGCCCCGTGGCCTAGAATTTCTGTATTTAAATAGGAGTGGTTTTTTTTAATGAAAGAGGATTGGATTAAAAGCTCAAAATATTGTTCTCTAATTGTGTCCTGTACTACTTCCTGAGATCCACAGATAAGACTTAAGTAGGTTCCCTGTGAGTTAAATTTCTTGTGTTTAATATACCAGAATATATGGGGTAGACCGTTAGCTTTTGGAAGAAAAAAATTATGGTTCTTGGCATTGTGCTTTTTTTCTTTTTCTGCAAATACGACTGTGGAACCATCTCTGGATTCCCTAGTCTTAGAGACATACACCAGGTTGTTTATAATTTTGTGATTTCTCCATATATCACACACAGTATTCTAGAACCTTAGCTCTGACTAAATGCCTCTGTGAATTCAAATACCAATCTGTTAATCAGTTTTCATGATCAAGAGAAAACAAATAGATTATTTTGACATTTTTAGCAATATATTTAAAGTGAAAGATGATCTTGTGGACTCTGTGGTCTGGTCTCGGCTGATGCAATTATGCCAGGAGTCCCCTGTAAAAGTAATTAGGGAAGTTGAAAAAGTGAGCAGTCCCCAGATGTGATCTTACCAGTGGCCTTAATATATGACATCAATGAGTTAAATGAGGAAACTACCAGAGGCCAAACATCTAGGTTTTAAGTTTCAGATGAAGTTTTTGCTTGTGCTCACCTCAGGAAATGAATATTGCATTCATAAATTGTTGTTCTTATCCAGGAGATGAACCATAGCAGTTTCATTTAGCCCTAGAGTATTAAATTTCTTTAACACTTTGCCACATTAGAATATGTTTTCCATCCGAATGTGATGATGCAATATTTGAAGGGAAAAATCGTTAGCCAAGTGACATTCCATAACAAGCCATAAAAGTTTATGATGCACGTAGTAGGATAATTGGCACAACAGGAATTGAATACTTCCTTATGGATAATATTTGATAAGCTATGGCATGTATAACAATCATAACATTCCAATTGACCAATGATGGCTACTTTAGAATGCATTTATTTTATTGTTTCCATAATGGATTTTACAGTGCCAGAATTGGTTCTACTCTACTGGAAAGATGGAAAAAGGACCATATTATTTTTCCTCCTGCATTTATTTTCCATTGTAATCTTTTGCTTGTGCATTTTATTTTCCCCCCACCAGACTTTTTCACCACAAGCTGTTGACAAAGGATTTGTTGAAAGGCAAAACTAGTGGACAGCAATGTTTTAGTTTTCTCCTCAAGGTGGCATTCTTTTGCATAAAGTCCTTTTATAATATTAATTAACTCACTCCTGGACAGTGTCCTTTCTCCCAGGCTCTAGCTTTTCTAAACCTCACACCTGTTTTTCCTTGGGTGTTGTGCTCTATAAGCTTATACATTTCCCGATATTTCCCAGTGTAGCTTCTTATGAAATAACACATTTCCCCCAAACCCCTGCAAAACTTCTACCCAACTGTTTTCAATAGTGGCAGTCAAGCCTGAACTTGTCAGTCAAAGCACAGCTTATCAGTCTGAGCTTTTTCTTTTTAAGCTTTTACTCGGTGACTTTTGAGACCTGTCAACACCCAGTTGATTTTAGCCCTAACAATAAAGTCACACTCTATCTCCCACATAGAAGCTTTAAGATTAAATTCTGATGTCATATACGTCATATTTACATAGTTAAAACTCATAACAAGCAACCCACAGGCAATAGGATGTAATAACCATGCAACAGAGCCATTTCCTGTCCCCCTTTTTTCTCTCACACTGTGTTTCGTGCGGTTTATTGGATGTGAATGTTTATGAAAATGAAAATCGTCTGGGAGAAACCTGCTGGCCAGGTCTGAGGTTTAGAAGAATTCAACTGGAGGGGAATATAGAGCTGTAAATGCTTGGCCACCTCTTACATTATAAAGTAGAAGCACTTTCAACATTCCCTTCCTTTCCAGAAAAGAGAGAGATGGGAGGCCACCATTACATGCTCTAACAGCAGATTTTTAAGATCTTTAATTCTTCTGCTCTTAAAGGAAAATAACTAACTTAGGGTCAAAAAAACACAAAACACCAAAAGTTTTATAGTTTTCACTTTTAAACACAAAGCACCTACTTCAAATGCACTGCAAGGTGAAATTTAACCACGGATGCGATTTAAGAGTCAAATCTACCGTGGCACTTTAAACAGCCAATTTGAGAGGAGTTAAGCATTTTCTTGGCAACCACTTTAGAGCTAGAAATATGTGTGTCATGTTAAAGCAAGAAAATGAAAGCCACTGCCTCTGATTTAATATGAAACCTCTGTCGCATCAAAAGATTAGGGCTTAGGTAAAAATATTGACAAGAAAATAAGGCTTAATGGAAGCACATTAAATACCACAATGTGGACACTTTCTTGTAGTTTCATTATTTAAAGTGAGGCAGAACGAAATCATTCTCTTAAGAGTGTTACTTTGGAAAACCTTCCGTATACAGAAAGCCTAAGATACCATTTTTAAATAAGGTCTCATTCCTTCTGGGATAATCACACATATTATTCATGTTAAAAGATACACACGGCAATTTAACAACTAGATGCTAACATGCTAGCAAACATTTGCATTTCCTTTCTATAGTATGTAAAAGGTGCAGTCCTATTCCTCATGTGAAATAATATTAAGAAAAACTCAATGGAATTAATCATTTCTCACCGTTATGATTTTGAGAAGTAAAACAAAAAGAAAAAAAAGACAGTAATAACATTCTTCACAAAGGCTCATCTTCCATTGTTTCCATACAAAAATCAGGCTATCTCAACATTTTTTTTTTCTTATTCAACTATAAAGGATGCTGATTTTTGTACTCAATTTTGTTTCAACAAATAGAGTTCCTAGAAGTATATAGACCCCAGAAATACAAATGCTTTTTTTTTTGCCAGCAAAAGATATATTTACACACCTCTCTCTCTCTCTCCCTATCTCTGTCTTTGTCTCATGCGCATGCTCATGCTTACACACACTCCACGTGTTCATGGAATAACTGAGAGAATTCAGGAAAGGACTCCTCCAGCTAGACCTATATGCTTTCTCCTCACTGGCCTGAGGTTCTGCTAACTGAATCCATTCCTCCTTGTCAGGCTCTCTGTCTTGAACAATTGTCAGTTCAAATGAAAATGCTCCTAAAATAAGAGTTTGTGGAGTCCATGAACTACCCCACATCAAGCTAATGAGCTAATATTGTTCATTAGCATCATATTGACAAATAGTTTAAATTTACTTGGAGGAATAATTATTATCGTTTTGAGGGCACCTACAAGTTTTGAGGGCACTGTCTAGGCACCGTGAGGAGTATCAGGACCACTCAGTCTCCTACCCAGTGGGACGTGAAAGAGACAGGTCAAGGACAAGAAGACAGAGAAAATAAGGTTATAATAGAAGAGATAGAGGAAGAGATGACAACAGGTGGAAAAGGAAATTAAAACAGAAAACCAGAAAATGTCAAAGGCAAATTTCCTCTCTTACAGTTTTGCATGGCATGACCAAAGAGCCAAAATATAGCAACAATTTGTCAAATCTGCTTTCCTTCACCTGCCCTTTTGCAGACCAGAGAGCCTTGCAAGAATAAGAAAAATCAGTCATGCCCATGACTATGTTTTTAATTGCAGAAATATCTGACATACTTACCCAAACATTTGTCTCTATGAATAAAGGGATGCTATTAAGGATTGCATAGAATTGCAAGGCTTTTGCATAAGGTTTTATGAAATTTTAGTTATTAATATAATTGCTGTTGAAACATGAAACTGAGACACATCTCTGCACGACAAAAACATAACCACTTCATCTCTGCCTGATTCTTTCACTTGTGTGCTAAAATAAACTAGAGGCGGCTGAAGTTTAGAACAGTTTTTCAGAACTGTAAATCCTGTTGAGTGTAAGCCACTTAGAGAAGGGTGATTGGTCGAAGATTATTGGTCTCTTTCAGATGGTATCAAATTAAGGGCTGGATTCAGCTCCTGGAGTCTGTGATAGCAATTACAGATGGAGCGAACTTCAAACGCTTTGGAGCTTGTGTCTAATTCAGAGTAACACATGACATCTTGGACAGATCCCGACATGCTTATGAAAGTATAAATGGAGTTGGAAATCTCACGAAATAAGTTAAAGATATCATCCTTTATGAGGTATGACTATAAAGTAATAGAACTGCTTTTGAAACCAACATTGCAGAACTTACACGTGCAAGTTGAATGTTGTCCCTTTAAAAACAGTCATGTGAGAGGTTCTACATTCACCCAAATGTTGCTGCCAGAAACGGCCATGGTCTTTCCTTGCCAATGGAAATGCCTCTGCTTTGGAGTGTAAATTGGAAATTTAAAATGGATGAAGATGTGCAGCCCAAGGTCTGATGAATAAAGTTAGTAGTTCAACTGAGGGATGGAATTCAATGGAGCAACAAGTAAATGAACCTTGTTAAGAAATTTTGCATTGTAACGTGTAATAAAAATAGCTAACACTTGCATTCTTACCACGTGCCAGATGCTGTCCCAAGCATTTGACACACGTGATTTCATGCAATGTCCACACTAACTCTGTGATGCAAGCTGTATCAACACCATTCTAAAAGGAGGGAAACTGAGGCACAGAGGAAAACAAAGCACCAGACCAGGCGGCTAGTAAGTGGCAGAACCAAGGATTCAAGCCTGGGGAGTCAGTCTCCAAAGCCCTTGCCTTTAAGTACTGTGCAATATTACCTCCAAGAGTCGCCCTAAAGGAAGACCTAATCAAGTTCTGATTTAGTGGAACAGGCTGTTGGATGTAACATTTGCTCATTATCAACTCTGAACATTCATAATGTATTAATGTGCGAGTATTCAAAGGCTTGGATTTGAAGTTTACGGGCTAGCTTGCAGGAGCCTATCCTGTAACGAGTGATTGAGCCTGTTTCAGTCCGCTTTGTGGCAACTGTGGGGGAAAGTTTATGCCACTACTATTCCCTCTGAATTTGGGGTTTTGAAAATTCTCTAAATATAGTGTTTGTGAGTGTCAGACTCTCTTATAGGTTCACAAACTTTCAGGGACAGCATTTATTCGGATGCTGTGCTTTGAGAGTATTTGGAAATATTCAAAACAGCGAGGGATCCAGCTGAGGACAAGTGGGCTTGTGAGTTCCTCAGGACTCATGCCGGCCAAGGAGAGCCAACAGCAAGATATGCTGGCGAGAGTGCAGGCTTCATAATCAATCAGACCTGATAACGTTGAGTAACTTTGTTGACTTCTCTGAGCCTCAGTTTCCTCACCTGCAAAGCAGGGGTCCCAATGCTCACAGGCTGTGTAAGGATTAAGTAAAATATAATTTAATCTAATTTTGCATGGTACAATCTGTAACAACACACCTTTTATAAATAGGAGTTTTCTTCCTTTTTCAGAAATATCCTTGGATTCTCCAGCTGAAAATAAATTACCTTCCAAATCATTGACTCAGCTTTCTCAGTGTTAGGAGTGTAATTGTGATATGGTAATTTAGACGCACAGAGGAAGGTTATTTTTACTGGTCTTGTTCATGATTCACCCCTGCTATTTTATTTGCCTAAAGTTTAGTGCCTGCAGCAGGCACCAATTGGGTTCCAACTGATAGAGACAGCACATGGGAGGAGGTGTGGGGTCTGACAAAGGGCTTGCAGCTGTTGAGAGAGCAAATGGATTAGGCAGCCAAGACCAGAAGCATCTGGTAAAACCGACATTTTTTTTCCACAAAATTGACGTTTCTGTCATAAACAATAATTCCTAGCTTTCTTTTCACTACATTTGGAAACTTTTTTTTTTTTTTTTTAGTGTGGGGATGAGAAGATAGGGGTAGTTCTCTGTCTGATTACCATTTTCTTCAGAGGAAAAGAGGAAGACAACTGAAATACAAAATAAAGGCCAAGGAAAGTATGTATATTTGTGCGAATGCTTGTGTGTGTTGGGGGGGGGGGGTGTGCGGTGCATTTGTCTGCAGCACAGAATAGGCATAAGGGGAGGCGTGGGCCCAGAGAGGCTGGGAAAGTTCACTGAAGTAAATCTTGGGAAAAACAATGGAAATGTTAAGGTATGCATCAAGATTACCAACCAGATAGCATTGATCATCAAACTGATGTCCCAGGATATCTCTGAATTTGCACTGTCACATGTTGTCCAGTTCTCCTTTCCTCATACAGACCAAGTACCACCTGAGCCTTGAGGAGTGACTCCAGGTGGAGAGACAGGGAAGGAAGCAGTATCTAGAACAACGCTGAGTCATTCCCCCAAATATCCCTCAGGAGGCTGAGGTGCTCACAGCGACAATGTGGTAATTTTGTCCACTTTAAAGAATACTCAGGTCCAAAACCCAGTACAATCTGAAAGCAAAGCCAGACTCAGACTGGCCCAGGACTTCCCTGGCCTTATGATGCACCCCTCCCCAGGAACAGCCCAAGGTGGACCTACCATTCCTCAGAATAACTCATTCAATAAACACTTCAGAATGAATACCTACCCTCTGGCAGGCCCTGTTAGTATGGATAGAGATCAGGAAGTAATCACAAAACCAAGGCACGAAAGCCTCTGACCTCCCAGAACTTATATTCTTATGGTAAGACAAAAACAATAAACAAGCTAAATAAATAATAAATAGATATAGTGTAGTAGATGGTGATAAGTGCGGGAAAGGGGAATAGAGTGTGAAAGGAGCAGTGTCAGCCTCAAGTGAGGGAAGAAGCCTGATGTAGCTGCAGGTAGCAGTCGCCAGGTAGAGGCAGGCAGGGTGCAGAAGCTGGGGCCAGAGTATGTGAGAAGGGCTTGAGGGACAGCAGAGAGGCCAATGTCAAGTGAGCAAGGAGGAGAATATTAGATGAGGTCAGAATAATGGAAGCAGGATACAGGCTATTGTTAAAAACAAGACAACATGGGGGCACCTGGGTGGCTCAATCGGTTAAGTGTCTGACTTTAGCTCAGGTCATGATCTCACCGTTCGTGAGTTCAAGCCTCGCATCAGGCTCTGTGCTGACAGCTCAGAACCTGGAACCTGCTTCAGATTCTTGTCTCATTCTCTCTCTGCCCCTACCCCACTTGTGCTGTCTCTCAAAAATAGATAAATGTAAAAAAAAATTAACAAAAAAACCAAAAACAAAAACAAGACAACATGTCCCAAATGGAGTCACTTATGCTAAGCCTCACATCACCAAACCAAGACCTGACTTAATTACAGTTTTTGGCTCTTTCAGAATTGGAGTCTTAAACCAACCAATGAGAAATTCCCTGGTCAGCAGTTGATCTAATAGACTCCTGCCATTCCCTATAGGAAAGTAACTTTGTAATAACTAGTCTGTTTTGTTGCTGGTGGTGTTACTGTCATTGTTGCCTAGTGTGGCTTCCTTGTTCTTGATTCCTTGCACCTATAAAAGCCTTTCATTTTGCACAGCTTCTCAGAGCTCCTTTCTATCTACTAGATTGGAATGCTGCCTGATTTGTGAGTCACGGAATAAAGCCAAGAGTATCTTTAAAATTACTCAGTTGAATCTTTTTTAACACTGGGGAGGGCTTTTTGGCTTCTACTTTGAGTAAGATGGGACAGAGCACCTACTGTGTGCTAGGCATTAAATGGGGTTCTGTCTTATGAGTATTCTCTGGAGTGCTACCAAACAGATAAAACTAGCTCCTTTATCAGACAAGGCAAGTGGAGCTGAGAATTCACGATTAGCCCAAGATAACACTGCTGCAAGATGGAGGAACAAAGGGTGCACACCAGAGCCCATGCAGACCAGAGCCTGAATCCCCACAACCTGCAGGGCAGGTAAAAATCAGAAACCCTGGACAGGGTGTGACCTGCCAAACTGCAGGGTTGCCTAAAAGCAATCCTGTTGTGAAAAAGTTGTCATAAAGTGTTGCCATAAAGTATTTACATCTGTCTTAGTGCCATCCTCTCTGGAGGACTCTAAATGACTCATGGTTTCCAAGACTGGTTTGTACAGGAATCACTGAGGGGATTATTTGAAAACACTGGTTTCAGACCCAACTGGAGACGACTGAACCAGGAGATTGTGGTCCGTAAAACTTTCTGATGATGGACCTATATTTTACTGAAGCACTTCATAGATAAAAGTATTAGGAAGAAGGCATTTTGGAAATGAAACCACAAGTACAAATCTCGTGGTATACAGTCTTCGATCCCAATTAATTAAAGGACAAAACTCAAAGCCTTTACTGCCTTGTTAGTTGTTCACTTAATTGATTTGTTGCTTTATCTACTGAGTTGTTTTTACATTTTGGAATCATAGCTATTAAGTGTTCAGTAAATGTGCTTAGCTGACAAGTTTTGCAATAACCTTTTTTTATGGTCTACTTACTACTTTAAATTTTTTAAAATGTTTATTTACTTTTGAAAGAGGGAGAGAGAGACAGAGAGAGAGAGAGAGACACGGAGAGTGCGAGTAGGGAAGGGGCAGAGAGAGAGGGAGATACAGTATCTGAAACAGGCTCCAGGCTTTGAGGTGTCAGCACAGAGCCCAACGCGGGGCTTGAACCCAGGATCCATGAGATCATGACCTGAGCCAAAGTCAGATGATGCTTAACTGACTGAGCCACCCAGGTGCCCCTACTTACTACATTTAATAAACGCACCATTTTTTTTTTTCAACGTTTATTTATTTTTGGGACAGAGAGAGACAGAGCATGAACGGGGGAGGGGCAGAGAGAGAGGGAGACACAGAATCAGAAACAGGC
Organism: Prionailurus bengalensis; assembly: GCF_016509475.1. Lineage (NCBI taxonomy): Eukaryota > Metazoa > Chordata > Mammalia > Carnivora > Felidae > Prionailurus > Prionailurus bengalensis. Next base: position 75,676,584 of record NC_057349.1, on the reverse strand, counting down.
TCCAGGCTCTGAGCCATCAGCCCAGAGCCCGACGCGGGGCTCGAACTCACGGACCGCGAGATCGTGACCTGGCTGAAGTCGGACGCTCAACCGACTGCGCCACCCAGGCGCCCCATAAATGCACCATTTTAACCTGTTAAAAACAAAAACCCAAAAGCCATGCAAAACAAGTGGTTTAAACCACTAGTAAGTTTCACTACCTTCCTCTGTGCCTGTAATCTCACCACACCTATAACAAAGACGTAAATTCTGCTTTCTTAAGAACTAATAAAATAATCTCCTAAGGACCACCATAATCATTTTAAAAATCCAAATTGACGTACGTCGTTCTGTTTCTTTACCAAAAAATGTTTCACTTTTTATAGTGACCATGAGATAGCTTTGCCTTTTACATTACCGAAATGTGAATTGCTTCATGTGGTATTATTTGCTAATGCTGCCACACAAGCCATAGGTAATCTGCAATACTGTTCAGATAGGGGGGAGGTGGAGAGCTTTGATGGTTCACACCGTGGAAGAAACAAAGGAAGGACGTGTGCCCTGGAGCTGTCCTAAACTTCGAGTCTCTCTCACCACCCATTCTGCCACCAGTGGCCCGATCTCTAAAATCAACCGAGTCCCACCAGTTTACTGTGGCAGGTTGAAAACCAGTTCTTTTGCTTTTTGTTTTGTTTTCTTACAGATTTGTTCCTGTATGATCCCATTCCAGTGCTTGAAAAAGCAGAGCAAACATTACATAATCCCTGCTGATTGAAGGATAATGAATATTCAGTTTTCAAAATCACTTCCAGATAACATCGGCCACTTAAAATTAGTTTAAGTACTTTAATGTGTTTTAATCGGAAATGGATGAAATCGAAGTGGTACTTCTCTACTAAATGAAGGTGTTTAGTTTATAGGAATTATTTCAGTAAGATAGTCCTAAATGTTACCATCTGAGAATAAACAGCAACCTATCAACACTTCTTACGTATGTACACGACAGACCAGTGGCACTCAGAATGCAGGCCTCCTTCCCCTGCTGCCAGGCAGGCCCTGTACCCGCTTCTGGTTGATGGACTGGGAAGACTTGGCAGAATGTGATCATCCAGGAAAGGCCTCCTTTGTTCTCTTCCCCTGCTGAAGCAGTCATAGGACAGGTGAGATGACAGATCCCTGACATCAAAACAAATGGGCTCCTGGGTGACCACGTGGAGGACAATTGCACAATTGGTCTGACAAGGCAATCAGACTTCCAGTAGACTTTGCACAAAAGAAAAATAATGCTTCTTTTGTATTAAGTTGCTGTGATTTAGGTGCTATTTGTCACTGCACCATAACCTATCCTAGTCTGATGAATACCGTATGGACTGAAGAAACATGTTTAACAATGCCAGAATGCTAACAACATAGTAACCTCATTTAAAAAAATTTTTTTTAACATTTATCTTTGAGAGACAGTGAGAGACAGAGCGCAAGCAGAGAAGGGGAAGAGAGAGAGGGAGACACAGAATCTGAAGCAGGGTCCAGGCTCTGAGCTGTCAGTACAGAGTCCGACATGGGGTTCAAACTCATGGACCGTGAGATCGTGACCTGAGCCAAAGTTGGACGCTTAGCCAACTGAGCCACCCAGCACCCTTCACAGTAACCTCATTTTAGAGGATTCTCCAGCATTCTGTCCATTTGGACCTTACTTCCAGCATTCTGTCCATTTGGACCTCACTTACTCCTTTTTGGTTTGTTTGGGTTTTTTTTTTTTTCTTTTTTTGATAAGTTTTTCTTTTCTGTATCCATGTATTATAACTGAACATTTATAATATGCTTTTTTTCATTGTCATCTCCAAACAGAGTTCAATATACATGTAAGAGAATTATAAAAATGCAAAATCCTTCTGGTCCCTTACTCGGTCATCCCCTACGTCATTACTACCTCTTCTGTATGGTCATAGGTCAGTCTCTTTCCACAGCATACACAGTGGCTAAGAGTATAGGCTGTAGGGTCAAGCAGATCCAGATTAAAGCCACCTCAGTAGGTGTTTCCATGCTTCGCTTTCCTCAGTGCTGAAGTCCGATGATTGGAGAAATGATCTCATGAGTTCTTGTTCTGGGTTTTGTTTTGCTTTAAGATACACAAGACAAATAGGTATAAAGCATTTAGCACAGTGCCAGAACAGATGTTTCATCACGTGATTTAAAGAGGAGGGAAACAAATGTTTGCTGAACGGATCTTGCTGTTTTACGTGAATTATCTCACTTAAAACTCAAAACAGCCCTGCCATTAGGTATCATCCCCACTTTATAAGTAAGAAAACGATGGGGCGCCTGGGTGGCTCAGTCGATTAAGCATCCAACTTCGGCCCAGGTCATGATCTCACAGTTCGCGAGTTCAAGCCCTGCATCCAACTCTGTGCTGACAGCTCAGAGCCAGAGCCTGGAGCCTGCTTCAGATTCTGTGTCTCCCTCTCTCTCTGTCCCTCCCCAGCTCATGCTCACACTCTGTCAAAAATAAACTTAAAAAAGACAACGAAGATTCCGAAGGGGTTAAAGAACTCGCCCAATCTCACAAAAGCTGTCAGTGCTAGAGCTGTGAGTGGAGCCACATCTGTCAGGAGCCCAGCCGACTGCTCCTTTCACTGCACCAGCCTTGTCCTTACTCACCATTAGGGATAAAGATTTTCTGGGCACATGTTTTTATTTATTTATTTATTTTTATTTTGAGAGAAAGAGAGGGAGAGGGAGCATGTGAACATGGGAGGGGCAGAGGGAGGGAGAGAGAGAGACAGAGAGACAGAGACAGAGAGAGGGAGAGAGAATCTTAAGCAGGCTGCAAGCTCAGCACGGAGCCTGACACAGGGCTTGATCCCACGACCCTGGGATCATGACCTGAGCCAAAATCAAGAGTCAGATGCTCAGCTGACTGAACCACCCAGGAACCCCAGGCACATGTTTCTAGAAAACATTAAAAGGCAACAGCTCGAAATTGTAAAAATCCAACCACAATGACTAGATAGTAGTTTAAAACATAATTTATATTATATATTAAAAATATTTTTAAATCATGTTAAAAATAAATCAAGCTTATATAATCAAGTTCACTGATGTTTCTTCTTCAACTCCTTAGCTCCTTAGTCTAGTCTCCTGTCAACAAAGATTGTACCTTTTTGTTCATAAAAATGGTTGGTTAGGTTAGAGCCATTTGAAGAAATTATTTCAATCAGCGCAAGTAACATTTTTGTCTTTAGGTATTTCCTTTATTAAATACAGTGTTTACAAAAATTTTCTAGTCAAAGTCTGTCACAGGAAACATGAGGCAGTTACAAAGTAGTAACCACTTTACTTGTATCCCTTCCTTCTGTAGGCGTTTTATTTTTCTATGTTTCTTTTGGGGCCTTTCCCGTCATCTAAAGAACCCATTTAATCACGAATTAATAACTTTCAAAGACTTCACCCAGTAGATACCAGAAACCAAAGTACAAGAAAAATCAACCAACTAAAGGAAGGATGTTACTTTGAATTTCGAATGTGTTTGGATTTAAAGTACATCGACCTCTGCCCGTGCCCTCATTTTTAGAATGCACCTCATCCTGGCGAATTATTCCTGAAATAGCAACACAAATGGCACCTCCATGTATGTATTAAAACCTCAAATAAAGAGCTGCTAATTGTGATTTGAGGTGATTTTTTTAATGGCCGGTCCTGGCAATTTTTTATGACTCCCAAATGAATTTTAGTCTGAAAGGGTTTGGAAATCAAGGTGATAAACAATATGTCTAATTGCTGGGGTAATGTTCTACACACCGTGAAAATTTGGGTTTCGTGTAATTAAAATTTTATTTTTAAATAAACAAATAATTGATGCCGGGGCAATTGCCAATGCCAGTGGCATCCCTGCTGGAAGAAAGGCACAGTCCCTCGCAGCTGGGGCGGTGCCTGCAGGCGTCTCCACTTCTTGAGGAGACCTGCTTCAGTCCTTGACCCAGAGAAACATACAAGTACCTAAGGCAACAAAGCTTTACTTTGTTTCTTTCCATAAGTGGTACATATATTTTAGCTTTCAAAATAATCTCCTTTCTGGAACCAAAACAATCTTCCTTTTAAATTTATGACCTGCTTTAAAGGGTTTGATTGTCAAACTAAAGGTTAGTTAATGTCTTGGCTTCAATAAAACTTGATTAAAGCTGAAAGATATAATAGTTACAAAATCATAAGAAATAGAAAAAAATGCCTTTGGATTTTTAACCTAAAACTCAGCAAAGTATCTGGAAGGTAGACTTTTCTAGAAAGAAACAAATGGTAGTTATTCTTTATGCAGTACATTTAAATTGGTTTGTAATGCCCTGCCCCAGCAGAAATTTTATTTTTAAGTTAAAAAGAAAAAGCAAAAGGATATAGTATGTGTGCATTGTTGATAACAGAAAACGCAAGAGATCATGTTTTGTAAAAAATATCTGTTATGTAAACCATTTTGATCTTACCTTTAAAAATGTATTATAAATGCCTATATTTTACAAGTAAGTGCTATATTATCTTGGAAGTTAAAACTCAAAATTTAATTGGGAGGTAAATGAAGAGCTGGAACTTTTTTTTTTTTTTTTTTGGTTTAATGAACCTACTTAAAGTTTAGAAAAATGCATCAAATTAAAAACAATCCTCAATTTAGGCTGCAACACAAAACACCCACAGACCTCAGGAAATCACCAGGCTCATTCACCTTGACCTTTGGCCTCTCACACATTCTAACATTTAGTTTTCTTCCTTCTGTCCATCTGCTTGAACCATTAGTAAAGTTCTTTTGCAACAGCTCGCACAAGTAAGCCAGCTGTCATCGGAGCATATTTAAACTCTGCCTCTTAGTTTCCACTGAATCATGTGTTTGCCCACAGGTCTCATTAAATACAAGGAAGGGCAGTAGTGCAGTCTCAAAACGCTCTGGGGGAACAGACCGTGTACATAAAAGGGTGGTCCAAAGGCCCTTAAACTAATTTGCTTGCTTAGCTTTTTTTTTTCTTTTTTCTTTTTTCTTTTCAATCTTCAGAGGAGTTTTCTGTGGAGAAACAAGATAAACGAGAAATGTATGCAAGGTGATCTATAGAATAAAAAAAAGGATGATAGGTACATTACCAGAAAAAGAGAGAATGAGGGAGAGAGAGCGAGAGAGCCTTTTTTAACAATAAGCTTTAAAAAATACAACTCTTGCACCAACTCCCTTTGATTTGACTTAGGAAATAAATGAATCGTTCATGGTAAGTTCCTGATTTTACCAGAGAGTACAGTGGAGAAGGGGATTTAAGAAAATGGCCAGATGCCACATCAGAGTTGTCAAACTTACTGCTCAAAGGTTAATTGAACTGTCTTTAGTAAAACCCAAAAAGGAAAATGAAAACGTGTCCACTTCCGTACTGTGGAAAGGGTTAAAATGCTGGACTTCCAAGTGAACAGGATATGAAATTTCAAGGCCCATTCTAAGGAGGAAGGCCAGGAAGCAATTAACACCAGGTAAAGCAGGCAAATTAGAGTGGATATCAGGGCATTTGGGGTTCCATTTTTCATAGGGGCAGTATAGATATTTTGGCTGGTCTCCTACATACTTTTCATTTTCACTGCCATCAGTCTGCTGAGGCTGAGGTCAGACTGTAAAATCAATCACAATGAATATTAACCAGGGCACACTCTGCTAAAGCCAGCCCATCAACAGAATGATCAGAAACACAAATCAAAAGTAGCAAGGCTGAGATTTCACTTGTGCGTCGCAGGAATGGCCAACATATTTGCATCTCTACTAATAGAGTCTATTTCAGAAGTAAAATTAACAGTGGCATTTCCCAAGTCTCTCCAAACTATATGGAGCTCTGATGGATCAAGTCACATCTCTTGGACTCTGTTTTCAATCTCGCCCTCCCCGTCCTTGTCAGGCAGACTCATATGCATTCCATACCTTACCACCCAGTCCCCAGGTACTACAAAATAATGTGTCATTAGTGATTTTACAAGGAACATTATTTCATACAGAAACCCTCTCTGTGCTAGACACATATTTGAACTCAAATTCAGTTTGTGATTCTGTTTCTGTACACTGTTTTTCTTGATTACTTTGGGAACAAATCCTCAATGGGAATTTTCAAGACTGTTCAAGATTGGTGGGCACGTGGGACCTACTTATGCTCCTTTCCTCACATTTAAGTTTCTGCCCTTAAAACTGCATCTTCTCTGGGAGTGTAAGATAACAATAGAGAAGGGGCATATCCTTCCCTCTTTCTGGCCTTCCCCTACTTCTGAGAGACTGAATACCAACAGTCCCCAGATCACATATAACAATGGAAATACGATCCACAACCTGCAGCAACCTTTTCAGGAAAACAACCCCTTTATCTGTAATAAGCAGCCAGGAAGCCAACCTGCCAGAAGTCAGACTTGTAAGAAGTCCGAGTGTTACCTCTAGTAATAATCCAGGAAGCCAAACAATAACCCCTCTAACAATGGGTCCCAAATGACCAGTACTTGATTAATAACTGACAGCTCCCCTACTTTTTGTTTCCACTTCCGCCTCAGGACCAACCAGAGAAAGCCAAGTACACACTCTTAACCAATCAACTTAACACAACTCTTTTTTTTTTTTTAATTTTTTTTTTTCAACGTTTATTTATTTTTGGGACAGAGAGAGACAGAGCATGAACGGGGGAGGGGCAGAGAGAGAGGGAGACACGGAATCGGAAACAGGCTCCAGGCTCTGAGCCATCAGCCCAGAGCCCGATGCGGGGCTCGAACTCCCGGACCGCGAGATCGTGACCTGGCTGAAGTCGGACGCTTAACCGACTGCGCCACCCAGGCGCCCCAACACAACTCTTAACTGGAATGTCCCACTTCTAGTTAGCGCACCGACAGCTTCCCCACACCAACAGCCTCTAATCAGGGCACACGCGAAGCCTTCCCTTTTCTCTACCATAAAGCTTTCCCACGCCTCTGCCAGCCTTTGAGTCTCTGCCACATGAAAATGATAGTGCTGACTCTCTTGTTAAGCAAGCTCTGAATAAATAGCTTTTGCTTGTTCTCATTTGATCGGTCGTTGTTTATTTCCACACTTCCAAGAAAGAGAAGCAATTCATGAGTATCCAATTCATGTCTTGGCTAAAGTACATTTTTCCAGTCTTTTTGGCAGTAACTGAATTCACACAAAAAATAATGAGATCTGTACTAATTTCTCTTTTTTTCCTGCATGTATCCTCCTTCTGCCAAAACTCCAGAAGAGAGGAGGTTATCGGCACTTCCAATCTCAGTTCATTGTCTTGCCACATGGAGTCCAGTGGTTATAAGTTCAGGCACTAGCATTTTGGGGACCAGAATATCCAATGAGGAGATCAAAGCTCTTTCCTCTGACATAGACAATTGCAGCACAATCGGCCTACCTGGCTTTAGAATGTGGCCGAGGCAGCTGGTGGCTCCTGTGGGCTAAGATGATTCATATTGTGGCCGTAACTGTGTTCCAGGATGGTGCTAGACTACCAGAATTTGAATGCTAGAAGAGGCAGGAGGATACTTAAATTCTGCAAGAATTTCAGGGCACCAGTGTTTGAGATTTGGAACATTTAAATGGCTACTATTGAGCATTTCATATGCTTAGTGGCATTTAGTGGCTCTTGGATTCATTATGTAGTCTACAGGCTCCTGGGGTACTCAATACCCCGGCCCCACCGTGTGTTCTCAAACTACCATAAAATTATTCACTACACAAATGCTAATACAGATTGTGGGTTTAGCCAGGTAAGAAGATGGACTTCATCAATGAATCATTTAAGAGAATGGGATCATTATGGTAAAATATGTGCATTATATTTTAGGCATATTAAGGTAGAGAAAAAAATCTGTGTAATTATTACAAACTTAAGGACTAAGAAGAAAAATTTTAATGTATATGCCATAAAACTCTATCTCTAGGAACCAGGGAATCAAGAAAAAAGAGGATCATTTTTTAAATCAGGATTTTTAGTCTTTCTTTCAGAAACTGGATGGCATGGATTAGAAAGAAAGAAAGAAAGAAAAGATAGAAAGACAAGGAAGGAAGGAAAGAAATAAGGAAGGAAGGAGAGAAAGAAAGAAAGAAAGAAAGAAAAAGAAAGAAAGAAAGAAAAGAAAGAAAGAAAGAAAGAAAGAGAATGAAGGGAAGGAGGAAGGAAGGCAGGGAGGGGGGAAGGAAGGGTAACAGAGAGGAAGGGAGATGGATAGGAGAGAAAGAGGGAAAGAGAGAAATAAAGACACACTGACTTGCTCTGAGAAAGAATTTTACTCAAGAAAAAAAAATTTCAATGCCTAGAGGTCAAGTTAAATGGATATGAAAAATAGAAAGGAAATACACTCTCTATGTAAATGATTTTGGGGGACTAATCAGGCAGTATTGGATTTAGATCAGGAAAGGTAATTGGAGACTTTCAGGCAAGAATCTAACTGACAAAAATCTGGGGACCCTATGGAACATGCTTTAAAGAGTAAGATCTTGGATCAAGGTATTCCAGAACACACAGCAGTGGAAGCAACCAACCGGGACACAGAAAGAAGAAGCCTTGGGACCCTGCAGAGAACGGAGAATGCAGAGAAAAGATCAGACCATGTATTTGGAGAAGCCAGCCCTTTGAATAATGCTCAGGGACGTGCTGATACACCATGGCCACAGAATTAGAGCCTGTGGTCACTAAACAGAAAGTCTACTCTTGTCAACACTGGATTTCCCGGGAACACAATAGGAGAAGGAAAATTAAGTAGTTTAAAACACGTATGTAATTACTAAGGGAAGAAGAGAACTCCAGACTTAATATGGAGACTGCCACCATTTTGTAGGAAGACAAGGTTGCCTTCTTTTTGATGTAAAATGCCATTTAAACAGGGGGGTTGTGTTCCTGCGTATGGAATGCACAGGGCTGCATTTAACTTAATGATAGGGATTTCTCCCAAGTTCAAATGAATTTGCATTTTTAGGTCACAGGTTCAGGAAACTAGGACAAACTGATCTATTCCAGTAAAGCTGAAAAATACGTGTACGCTTTTTTCTTTTACTTTGTTTGGAAAAGGCTTTTGCTACAAGAATTACCTTGGTCACATTGGTTGTGGGTTTCCTCCTGTAATATGTTCTATTGGTCCTTTGTAACTTTGGAAAACCAAAACAGGAGAATGACAGAGTAGGGTTAATTCACCGATGGAGACACCGAAGGAGTGGCATCTATTACTCAGCTGCCATCATTCTAGTCCATGCTGTAGGTGCCACAGGTACCAGGAGTCTGAATGGGACAATCTCATTCATGCACACATCCAGCAAATACTTACTGAACACATGCCTACAGTGTGCTGGCAACTGTTCTAAATTCTGGAGATATAATGGCGAGCAAAAACACAGACATTCACGAAAGAATCACTCAATGAATGTATTCTGTCCAGGGGAAATAAATGTTCTAGAGGGAGGAAGCATCTGTGGTGTGAGAGGTTTAAACAAAAGAATCTACGTCAGGGAAAGCTCTCCTACAGAAACGCCATGAACTGCGATCTGCAGAAGAGTAGAATTTAACTAGGGTGAACGACAGAAGAGCTTTCCAGACAGAGAGAAACTGCCACAAAGAGGGCCTGATTCCAAGGATATGAAATAAGCCAGAGTAGGTGGAATACAAAGACTGAGAGGTGCAGTGAGAGAAAGAGACAAAGGCTCAGTGAGACCATGTAGGGCCTCAGGGCTATGTTATAGATCTGAGTCTTTATCTTAAGAGCATTATAAAACTATTGACAGGTTGTAAGCAATGAGGATCCAATTTGTTTCTGAAGTTTACTTCAAAACCCAACAGGCTGGGCAATAGAAGAAGAGAGAATGTAGGAGGATTACGTTTAGTAAGAATTGAAATAGTACAGATAAGAAATGAAAGCACCTTGGGCTAAGGTGTTAAATGCAAATCAGTTGATGAATTTTTAAAACTTTAAAGAAGTAATAGTTGACAAGCCTTGAGTGTAGACTAGAGGTGAGAGTGTGGAAGTTACCCAAGATGACTCCTTAGTTGCTCACTTATGTACGTGAAGGACCAGATACTGGTGCCGTCACTGAGACCAGAACACTGGGAGGAGAGGGAATTTGGAGGCAGTCGTAATCTCGATCTTGAATTTGAGGAATCTTTGTGACATCTAAGAAGATATCCAAGGAGTCATGATGTGTGAGTCAGGAGTTCAGATGAGAGGTCTCTGCTTGAGAAATAGATTTGTAACTTACAGTCGTATTATTTACAAGGCAAAAGTCAAGCCATGGGCATTGAAGGAGATTGTCTAAGGAGAAAGTAGATAGTGGGAAAAGAGACCGTAGAGCTGAGACTGATGAACTTCTGAAATTTAGTGTCCACATGAGGAGGGATGAGCCTCAAGGTGACTGAGGAGGCAGGTCCAGAGAGGGAAGAGGAAAACCAAAGGAATATTCCACCACCCTGATACTTGCTCCTCCCCAGAAGAGGTAGGGTGTCTAACTGTTATACCTCTTAAAGCTTCATCTTCATGGCGTGAGGGTGTTTCAAGTAAAGAAAACTCTTCAAGTGGAAAGTTGACTATTTTCAAATGTTTCTTCTAGATTGTATGAGATGAAGATTGAGAACTACCCTTTGGGTTTAGTGGTAAGGAGGCCAGTGGTGACCAGGGGGAGAGGTTTCAATCAATGAAAGAATGAGGAGGAAGCCAGACGGAGTCTTTTGAGAGGTGGGAGGTGACCAAATTAGATCTATAATTGTGCAGTCAATTGATTGGAGTTCCAGTGTTCTAAGGGACCTGGCAGTGTTCAGCTGCTGAAAAAGATATCGGTTAATGGAGAATTTGATAACTTAGGAATGCACGCTAAAATGATAGGAATAACCAGTCTGAATGCCAATATCACATTTAATCTCCCAACAAATAGAAGGCATGGAATAAGAGAAAATACTCCATCAGTCCAAAGGAAAGCAAGAAAAAGTTACAAAAGAAACACAGAAAAAGTGGAAGAAAAGAAAGTACAAAATAATAGTACTAATCCAAGTTTATCTGTAGCGGTAAGTGCAAAAATACTAATTGTTCCAAATGATGGATTTAAAAAAAAAAAAAGATTCAGAGGGCTCCTGAGTGGCTCAGTCGGTTAAGCATCCGACTTTGGCTCAGGTCATGATCTCATGGTTCACGAGTTTGAGCCCCATGTCAGGCTCTGTGCTGACAGCTCAGAGCCTGGAGCCTGCTTTGGATTCTGTGTCTCTCTCTCTCTCTCTGCTCCTCCCCTGCTCATGCTCCATCTCTCTCTGTCTCTCAAAAATAAATAAATAAACATAAAAAAATTTTTGTTTAAAGATTCAAAATGTAACAGCAACAAAAATATAAATTTCCTAGGAATAAATCTGGCAAAATATGTATAAGAGCTTTATAGAGAGATTCATAAAATTTTATTGAAATACATTAAATAAGGCTCTATATATGGAGAGATATGTGCTGTTCATGCACACTTAATTTATGTGTGTATCTGTCTATATAAATATTTTTATGTATATACATATATAATGGAAGAAATAAGTATATTACACAACAGGTAAACGCAACAATTTTTACTTCCATACAACACTATAGGTAAATCTCAGGACAGAGATTGAATGAAAGATACGATTAATAGATACGTGATATGTTGTTTATGCAAACAAAAATACATTGAAATATAGAAAGGTGATTACCCTCTGAGAGGAGATGAATAGAGATAGATGGGGAGTGCATGGAGACCCCAAAGGAAATAGTAATATTTTATGCTTTAATCTGGGTGGGGGGCATACAAGGGTTCAATGTATCATCCCCCTTCATACCCCACATATATTTTATTAATATTATTTTAATATTCTCTTTGCTTTTCACTTGTTTTATTCAACAATAAAACAGTCTTTAAAACACACACACACACACACACACACACACACACACAAAACACACACACTCCCATCCTGCTAAAGATCAGTCACCCCATTGCATATATACCTCATCTGATTCCTAAGGTATAGTATGACCAGAGTTTATCACCAAAGTCTGGATTAGCGTGAGGATTTGGGAAAATTGATTAAAGGTACTACAGACCACCGGCTTTCGTAATCTACTGTTTCTATTACATTTGCTGTTTCTTACAATAATTTTTTGTCAAAATTATTTTTTCTAATTACTCTGGAAATGGTGTTGTTAATTAGCAGTCTCATACAGAGGCCTAGTTCAGTAATGTGCATTGTATTCTTTGTGCTCCCATTACCATAATTTAAAATACATTTTAATATCTGGTAGAGTGGGGGTATCCTTATCAACCTTACATATGCATATATATATAAATGTTTATTTATCTTTGAGAGAGTGAGAGAGAGAGGGAGAGACAATGAGTGGGGAGGGGCAGAGAGAGGGAGACACAGAATTTGAAGCAGGCTCCAGCCTTTGAGCTGTCAGCACAGAGCCTGACATGGGGCTCGAACTCACTAGCTGTGAGATCTGACCTGAACTGACATCAGACACTTTACTGACTGAGGCACCTAGGTGCCCCAAAGGCATCTTTATCAGTCTTAACATTTCTTGCCTATTAATACTTCCAGATGATCTTCAAAATCATAACAAGTGTAATCAATATTATTTTCATTAAGATTGCATTAAACTTATAAAATAATTTAGAATTTATAAATAACATATTTATAATGTTTCCAGCATAATCTGGAAATATCTCTCCATGTATTAAGATTTCCTGTTACTCTGTAAAGTTTGCTAACTTTAGATAGTTCTCATAATCCCTTTGGAAGTTACTTCAGTATATTTTCTCTTCTTTTTTTTTTTTTTTTTTTGCTATTTACAATGTCATATTTTTAATACCTACTAATTGTTTTTGCAATATAAAAATTCTACTTGCTTTTATTTTGTGTTTGATAATTTTACTTAATATTCTTATTATTTCTCAAGGTTTTTCATTCATTTTTTGGTTTGCCAGGTATATAATCGTATGTTCTGAAATGATGATGTAATCACCTTTCCAGTTGTAATATTTTATTTATTTTTTTATATCTGATTTCATTGGTTAAACATTTAGGAAAAAATTAAATAATAATGATCATGAACATGCTGAGAGGAATGTCTGCTATTTCACAATTAAACATGGTGGTGTTACCTGATGGATTAAGGTAGATGTGCTATAACAAGGCAATAACCTAGTTTTCTAACTTTTAAAAAGTATTTAAACAGGAATAGCTATTCAGTGGTATCAAATGCTTTCTCAAAAAATCTATTGAAGGGGCGCCTGGGTGGCGCAGTCGGTTAAGCGTCCGACTTCAGCCAGGTCACGATCTCGCAGTCCGTGAGATCTCGCAGTCCGTGAGTTTGAGCCCCGCGTCAGGCTCTGGGCTGATGGCTCAGAGCCTGGAGCCTGTTTCCGATTCTGTGTCTCCCTCTCTCTCTGCCCCTCCCCCGCTCATGCTCTGTCTCTCTCTGTCCCAAAAATAAAAAATAAACGTTGAAAAAAAATTAAAAAAAAAATCTATTGAAATTATTTCATGGATGTTCTTATCAGACCTATTGATGAATGTATTGATTTTTTTAATACAAACCGTCTGTTCATTCCTGGGGAAGCACAACGGCTTGGGGTGACTGATTCTTTAATTTATAAATTCTAACATTTGTCACTCTTTTTAGGTAACTGAAAGACAAACTCATATAATTTACTTATTGAAGGTATATTTGCTAGAGTTTGTTATCAAAATTTTGTTAGCATCATAAAATTAAAAAGATAACTATCTTTTAATTTCATTATAACAGTTAAACATTATGAATATTGTTTTCTTCAATAGTTTAAAATAATAATGCACTATCAGGTAAAAAAAAAAACATATTGTGCCTGCTACTTTTTTGAGGTAGCTCTCTATTAGAATTATTTTTCATAGCTGATGGTCTATTCAAATATTCTACTTCTATACTCATTGAGTGTTCTAAAACCAGAATACTTGTTTTTATCAAGCTTTTCAAATTCCTAAATATATCAAAGAAGTGGGTGTGGTCTTCTCTTATTTTGTAAATATCTGTTTGTTTCCTATTCCTTGATTATATTTGTCATATATATTTTTCCATGTTATTTCTGGCTTGTTTGGCTCTATTAAAAAAAAATTAATCCTGAGCTTTAGTAACAGTTAGCCAATGTAGAAATCAGTTCCCCTGAGTTTTCCTACCCTGATATATTTTTTAGCGTCTGGATAGTTAACAGTTCAGAATGGTAAATTAGAAGGCATGCTTTAAGTGCTCAACTGGTATAACTTGTTATCCTCAGTTTACAAGCAGCTATTAACAGTCTGGACTAGCTATAATCTCTAGGACAATTAACCCACTGGTGTTTATAAACAACACATTCATTAACTTTATAAAAACCTAGACATCAGCTAAACTGTCAGAGCTCAGGTATCAACAATTTGAATTGATGAAGAGAAAAGCAATAGCTGGAAACACTGATAGTAAAACAGGCACTGAGAATTTAGGTATAATTAAAAAAGGTTTTTTAATGTTTATATATTTTTGAGAGAGAGAGAGACAGAGTGCGAGCAGGGGAGGGGCAGAGAGAGAGGGAGACACAGAATCTGAAACAGGCTCCAGACTCTGAGCCATCAGCACAGAGCTTGAAGCTGGGCTCAAACTCATGAACCACATAATCATGACCTGAGCCAAGTCGGATGCTTAACCCACTGAGCCGCCCAGGTGCCCCTAGGTATAATTTTAAAACAAGATTCTTCACCAAGTAAACCAAGTATACAACATGTCACGTTTAAATAATTTTTTTTTTTTTTTTAATTTTTTTTTTTTTTCAACGTTTATTTATTTTTGGGACAGAGAGAGACAGAGCATGAACGGGGGAGGGGCAGAGAGAGAGGGAGACACAGAATCGGAAACAGGCTCCAGGCTCTGAGCCATCAGCCCAGAGCCCGACGCGGGGCTCGAACTCACGGACCGCGAGATCGTGACCTGGCTGAAGTCGGACGCTTAACCGACTGCGCCACCCAGGCGCCCCACAACATGTCACGTTTAAAATTATTGTCCTGTCACAAATTTTTCTGAAAGAGGCCACAAGTGGCACAGAGCTAGCTAGCAGCCACAAACAGCTAACACTTTACAAGTTGTTACCATGTGCCAGGCATTTTGCTAAGCATTAATTAACGGCAACAGAATCACTATGAGAAAGATGCTATTATTATGGGTGGAGAAGCTGAGGCTTAGATTAATTAATTTACCCAAGGTCAGAAAATTCTAACTGACAGAATTAGGATTTGAACCCAAATTTCTTTTTCTTTTCTAATGTTTATTTTGGGGGAGAGAGTGCACAAGATCCAGAGAGGGGCAGAGGGAGAGAATACCAAGCAGACTCCGCACTGCCATCACAGAGTCCTACACAGGACTCAATCTCACGAACTGTGAGATCATGACCTGAGCCGAAATCAAGAGTTGGACACTTAACCAACTGAACTGCTCAGGCACTCCCCAAATTTATCTTTCAGTATATTCATATACTGCCTACTATGTGCCAAGACTTGTGTTAGGCGTGGAGGATAAGGAGGGCAACAGGACAGACAATGCTCCTTTTATTTTTTCATTAAAGTAACATAGTTTATTCAGATTTCACCAGTGTTTCCACTAATGTCCTTTTACTGATCCAGGATCCAATCCAGGATGCCACAGTACATGTAGTATCTCACCTCCTCCGATCTGTTAACAGGTTTTTTGGGCGTTTCTAGTGTTTCGTAATGTTCAGATGGTTGAAAAATAGTGCTCAGATATTGTGAAGGATGTCTCTAAATTTATGTTTGTCTGATGTTTTCTCCTGATTGGACTGAAGTTATAAATTTGGGGGAAGAATACCACTGAGAGGATGTGCCCTACCTATATATCAGGTGACACGCGATGTCACCATGATTTGTCATATTCACCTTAATTGCTTGACTAAGGTAGTGTCTGACAGGTTTCTCCACTATATAGTTAGGATCGTGCCTTTCCAGTCTACACTTAAAAGTGGGTTGCTAAATCCTGTGCACACTCAGGGCAGAGGAAATAAGTTTCATCTTGAATTTGTGGTCATATTTAAAAACCACTACCTTAGTAAATTTGGAGAGAGACCCTCGGAGGCTACACAAATATACTGTTTCTACTTAGAGTTTTGGCCACTAATTTTAGCTCTCACTGCTAGACAAAGCTCCTATTTTTTTTTTATTTTTTTTTTTAAATTTTTTTTTTCAACGTTTATTTATTTTTGGGACAGAGAGAGACAGAGCATGAACGGGGGAGGGGCAGAGAGAGAGGGAGACACAGAATCGGAAACAGGCTCCAGGCTCCGAGCCATCAGCCCAGAGCCTGACGCGGGGCTCGAACTCCCGGACCGCGAGATCGTGACCTGCCTGAAGTCGGACGCTTAACCGACTGCGCCACCCAGGCGCCCCCAAAGCTCCTATTTTTATGAAGCTTTTGTTCTAGCAAAGAGAAACAGATATTAAGGAACAAGTAAATACTATGAATATTTATACACGCACATGTAATTATTTCAGAAAATGAGAGTACTATGAATCTCTCCCTCAGACATAGTCATTTCAAATGTAGGGAATGAAGGAGAATGCAAATTCATTGATAATGGTAACCCTTCTGAAGAGTTCAGATGAACAGATCTCCTGAGAACAGTTTTTATTGCTTAAAAAAAGAAACTGAACATATATTAAGGTAACAATATTAGGTTAAATCATCTCCTAGAAAATGTTAACATCACTATCAAAGAAAAAAGAAAAAGATACTGGGATGGCTTCCTGAAATTCTTTAAACCCAAGGCCTGAAGTGGCTTAGCAAAACTTTAGAGTCTTTTCTGCACATTTGGGGCCATTTTCTTCTCCCCCTCCCCCTCCCCCTCCCCATCCCTATCTCTGTGCCTCCATTCATGACTTCACAGTAGTTCATACAAGAGGTGATGACCATGAAGATGGTTTTGGGCAGGCTTTCCTGGCAAGGTGAGGAGGGGCAAAATAATTTAGCCATTGATGTCAAAGGAAGACAGGAGTTAGGAATGACTCCGGTAAAAATTGAAGGAATTTAAGATTTTCATCTCAGTCTCGTAATTTGGGGGTAAACTTCCTCAATCCACAATGAAGTCCTATTTCTTGCCAGTTATTAAAGTTTTTTGCCCTGTCAATCAACGTCACTTTGGTTGAATGTAAGCCATGTGGATTTCATCAGGACCTCTATTTTAAACAGGATCTCAAGGAAACTTCTGTTTGGGTTTTGAACATAGACCCTGTACGCTCTCACAAAGAGTAAGCCTAAGATAGAGGATTGTTTTATAAGAAGGAAAATTTGTGTTATGATCTCTAGATCTTCCAAATTGTTAAAATAAAATGGTGTGACCGCAGTGATAAAGCTTATGCTTAATTAAAAGTGATTTCTGATTGCGATGTTCCTTTCACACCACAGAGACAGAGGCCACAATGGGCACAGTCCAGAAGAAGAAGAGTGTGTTATGTTTCCCCTTGAAGTAGATTTGTTTCTAGTGAGAAGTTAATGAATTTTACTCTATTTAGTTTTGAGATTCTTTCCTTGATGGATGAAGTGCCAGGATGCCTTCCCTCCACCCTTCAGCAGCGTGAAACCCCAGTGAACATCTCCTAAGAGAGGGCACTAATTCAGCCTTCAGCGAGTCTTCACATAATTCTGAGGTGAAAAACACTAATTTTTAAAAATTTTTTTAATGTTCATTCATTTTTTGAGATAGAGCGTGCGCAGGTTAGGGGCAGACAGACAGGGAGACACAGAATCCGAAGCAGATTCCAGGCTCTGAGCTGTCAGCAGAGAGCCCCGCATGGGACTCATGAGATCATGACCTGAGCCGAACTCGGACACTTAATGGACTGAGCCCCCCAGGTGCCCCAAACACTTCCTAATTGAACGGAATTACTTGCATGTCTAGATAAATTGAGACTAACCAGCAGTTTGTTAGCATAAACATACACATTTATTTGTTTGTCCTCTATTTCCAGAACTGATTTAAGGCAGCTTAAAATAAAAAGAACAGAAAACATTGTGACATTGGCCTTGGTATTCCTCTGGTGCACTTTTTTTTCTTTAATTTTCTGAAACTTTTTTTGAAGTAAACTTCACACCCAGTGCAGGGCTTGAACACCCAACCCTGAGATCAAGAGTCTCATGGTGTACCATCTGAGCCAGTCAAATGCCCCTCAGGTGTACTTTTATTCCATCCATGGTACTTGACTTCATAGAATGAAGAGTTTCCTTTTTTCTAGGTGATGTTATTTTTTTCTCTCAAATTCAATTTATGTACTTAATTTATTGAATGTGTATTACCCTAACATCTTCCGGAAATAAAATGAACAATAAGAAGTCACGCAAGGAAAATCTATCTCCTACCCACCCCTGTCCTGTAATCACCTAGTTCCCTCCTGCCATTCTCAAGCCATCCTAACCAGAAACGCTCTTAAGAATTTTCTTAGGTATCCTTTGTGAGTTTTTTAATGCATATTCAATATGCATGTATATGTACACATGTATATGTGTGCACACATATACATACATACATAAAATATTTTTTACACTATGCACCTGGTTTCATGCCTTGCGTTGTTTTCACATAAGGATCTTGGAGGTCTTCCTTCAGAACATAAGAGTGAAGTCATTCTTTTTTAAGTTGGGTAGTGTCCCACTATATACATATACTCTAACATGGGTATACCCTGATATGGGTATAGTCTCTTTTAAATGAACATTGGGTCACCATGTCAATGTCCATAACTTTATATTTTTCATGTATTTTATATAATCGTTGCATGTATAATTTTGGCAACTTTTGCTGAGTTGTTTTCTGTAAATGGTTGTCAGTCTACACTCCAGCCAATATGAGTGAGCCTGCCTGTTTCCTCACAGCCTCACCAAAAACTTCGTGTCAATCTTCTATTGGATTGTTAGTCTAGGGCTTTTTCTTGATAATTTCTAGGAACTCTTGGTATGATCTTCCATTGTTAAAATCCATTGTTAAAAAAGTGAAATGGTTGAACTGCAGTGATGAACTTTATATAAGGAGATCAGCTTTTTATTCCGTGATTATAATTGTGTGGGTTTTCCCCCTATTTTGTTATATTTTACTTTGCAGAAGGGATTATTTTTACTTGTTTTTTTTTTCTTTCCGCCATGCAGAAATCTTTTTTTTTTAATTTTTGAATATGGTCTGATTACTTATCAATCTTTCTTTTATGGCTTATAGATCCTAACATAGTTACAAAGATCACAAGATCACAAATGAATGTTGCTATTTTTTTCTATTACATTTATGGTTCCACTTCTACACTTAAATTTCCTATATCCATTTTGTAGTGTATACTGATGTACATGACATGAGGTACAGTTTCAACTTTATTTTTTTCCAGATGGTTATTCAGATGCTCCAACATCATTTAATGAAAAATTCATTGTTTATCATTAATTTGTGATGCAACTTCAGCTTTTTCCTCTATCCTATTGTTCTGTCTACCTGTTCCTGTGCCAGCACCAGAATTTAATTATTAACGTTTTCATGATACATTACCTGGGAGGTATAATCCCTCCTTATTGCTGTTTTAAAATTTTCCTGGCCCTTCTTTTTTTGTATTGCTTTCATTCAAACATTAGAAGTTTCAAGTTTAAAAAAAGATCTATTGGCATAGGGGTGCCTGGGTGACTCAGTCAATAAAACATTCGACTTTGGCTCAGGTCATGATTTCATGGCTCGGGAGTTCGAGCCCCACGTCGGGTTCTGTGCTGACAGCTCAGAGCCTGGACCCCACTTCGGATTCTCTTCTCTCTGCCCCTCCTCTGCTCACTCTCTCTCTCTTCTTCAAAATAAACATTAAGAAAAATCCATTGGTACAGTTTGGAGAACATAATCATCATGTAAGTTAATTCAGTGTGTGTCAACCTCTTTGTGGTAATTGAGGTTTCCTATCTAAGAACATGGTATGACTTTGCATTTATTTATATCTTCTTTGTACCCTTCAGAAGTATTTTAAAGTTTTCTTTATGTGTTTTGCATATTTATTGTCATATTTATACCTCTGGATGTTTCTTTGCATTGTTTCTATAGGAAATGGGATCTTCTATAGTAGCTTCTAAATTTGCTGATCACTTATTGTTTGTCAGGTATAGTAATAAGCACTGGAGTATAGCACCAAACAAAACCAACAAGATCCCTGCCCTTGTGAAGCCTTACAGTAAACAAATAATCACACCAGTAGTCATATGATTATCATCATAGTGATAAAGCCCACAAGAGGGAACTACTGTGGCTGAGTTTAAATAGGAATATAATCTAGACTAGAAATTCAGATAAGATTTCCCTGAAGACATGTTACTTTAATGGTCAAAGAGAGGTGGTCCAACCTGTGTAATTAGGAAATCTTGAATAACTTCTTGTGATCCATTTGTGCTCCGTTTGTGTATACCTTTTATATTTGAGACTTAGTCCTTGAAATACTGAGATATTCAGAGAAGAAAAATCCTTGTATTGTCAGCGTTCGTCAGTTTGCCAGGTTCCAGAAACGGTTGTGTCAAGGCAAAGCACCTCAACTCCTACTAGAGTTGCCAGATAAAATACATACTTACGCAGAAATAAGTTGTACCTGGCAATCATTCTCATGTACTATTAGAGATATTTATAAAGAAGATTTCAGGGGCACCTGGGTGGCTCAGTCGGTTAAGTAGCCGACTTCAGCTTACGTCATGATCACCTGTTCGGTGGGTTTGAGTCCTGCATTGGGCTCTGTACTGACAGCTGGAAGCCAGGATACTGTGTCTCCCTCTCCCTATGCCCCTCCCCGGCTCACACTCTGTCTCTGTCTCTCTCTCTCTCTCAAAAATAAATAAACATTTAAAAAAAATTATGAGGATTTCACTAGGAGCATCTGGGTGGCTCAGTCAGTTGAGTGTTCGACTCCTGATTTTGGCTCAGGTCATGATCCCTGGATCCTGGGATAGAGCTCCATGTTGCACTCAGTGCTAAGCCTGGAGCCTGCTTGAGGTTCTCTCCCTCTCTCTCTGCCCGTCTCCCCCACCCACTCTCTCTCTTTCTCTCTCTCTCTAAAAAAAATTAAAAGAGGAAAAAACAGAGTAT
The DNA here is from genome assembly GCF_016509475.1 of Prionailurus bengalensis. Lineage (NCBI taxonomy): Eukaryota > Metazoa > Chordata > Mammalia > Carnivora > Felidae > Prionailurus > Prionailurus bengalensis. The sequence continues at coordinate 75,655,457 of NC_057349.1, read as the reverse complement.
TTACTTAAAAAAAGAAAATTCACTAGTAACTAACAACTTTAAAAGAAGATCCCTAAGGTTGTTTTGTTGTTGTTGTTGTTGTTGTTGTTGCTGGTTGCACAGTGAAATTACCAAGACTGGGGAGAAATATACCATAAGGAAAGTGAGAAGAAATTTCAGAATAGACAAATAAAAACATGCCTAAGTGATAAATCTGCTTTAAGTGTTCTATATTGAAACCTCACTATTGAGTTCAGGCTCGTGAACAAGACTGGGCTGCCCTTGTGGGAGACAACACTGAGGGAAAGACATGAAAGTGAGGTATTTCAGGCTGTATGAATTAAGGGCACAGTTTCTCCTTGATGCCACTACAGGTATCCTAGGAAACGAAGCCAAGGATCAGGAGCTTGAAGGAAGTCAATGTTCTGTTTGCAAAAGAGAGGACATGGAAGAGGTGAGACAAAGATTCTGATAAGTGTAGAAGATGAAGAGGGGAGCAGAAGGGAACTAGGTACCAGCTGTATGAGGAAGGGGGTCAGTAATCAGGCCAGTCAACACAAGAGTCTATGGGGTAGGAGGTTACCTATTTTCTGCTAAGTCCAGAGTGAGCCCTTTAGATCTCTCCTAGGAAAAACAAATTCAGAACAATTGGGTGAAGACTAGCCCTGGTTATGGAAAAGTCTACATTAGAGAACATTTTATTATTTTTTTTTGAAACGTTTGTTTATTTTTGAGAGAGAGAAAGTGTGCATGAGCAGAGGAGGAGCAGGGAGAGGAGACACAGAATCTGAAGTAGGACCGGGCTCTGAGCTGTCAGCACAGAGCCCGAAGCCAGACTGAAACTCACAAACCTCGAGATCATGACCTGAGTCCAAGTCAGTCACTTAACTGACTGAGCCATCCAGTTGTCCCAGAGAACATTTTAAATAAAACACAGTTTTTATATTCTCAAGTTTATTCAACAGCATGTGTTTTTCTAAATGTGTAAAACAATCTGTTCTCTTATACAACATAATCTTATTTACCCTCCTAATTTACCCTACATTCTTCATAGATAGGACAAAAATTAACTGTAGTCCCTGGCTTGTTTAAATGAGCAAAAGTATTTTATTGATGAAGTGCAGTTCATGAGGTTTTCCATGCTGTCTAGCTGCCTCAATCTCCCTCTTTTCATTCTGACAGACAGCTATAGTCTGTTTTGCTAATTCTAAGCCTACCATTGTCTTCCATAAACTCAGGTTTTGTAGTAGGGGCATCCTGGGTTATATCTGAGTCCTTTAAAGAATGGAGATAAATGATGCTCAGTTAAACAAGAAATCACAGCAGGCTGTAAGACCAGTATTTGTGAGACTCTCTTGCTGGTTGTCTCCTCCCAGCTTCTTGGAATTGAAATTCCCTATGGCTGGAAATGACTTCCCAGATGTTATTCTTCCAGAATCCCTAAAGCCAGGTGCTTCTTTGATTCAGGGAGCTCTGGAAATAAATATTTTTGAAGCACCTTCCAGCAAGGGGATTCCTGTTTCTCTCCTTCCACCCAGGAGAGTTAGAGTAGGCAGCTGGGCTGAGGCTGACCAGAAACACTGGGGCCAAGGGCTGGCAAAGAAGAGTGCTTTTTTTTTATGTTTTTTATGTTTATTTATTTATTTTTGAGAGAAAGAGAAAGCGCACAAGCAGGGAAGAGCTGAGAGAGAGGGAGAGAGCAAATCCGAAGTTGGCTCCAGGCTCTGAGCTGTCAGCGCAGAGCCCAACATGGGGCCAGAACCCACAAACCGTGAGATCCTGACCTGAGCCAAAGTCAGATATTTAACCGACTGAGCCACCCAGAGGCCCCAAGAAGAGTCCTTTTGTATACCAGCTCTGATTGGTCATAGTGGTCTGGAGCACGCCACTGGAAGATTGTGAAGCACACTCAAAATCTGTGGGGAGGTGTGCCACAGTGGATAAGTAACATCTGCCACGGACATTGAGGAGAAGTGGCAGAATATGGGCTAGTAACATGCCATTACAAGTCAAAATTGCCCCACAGATTACCTTCTGAAAAATTCTTCATGAGCATCTGGGACTCTCCTGGATAGAATTCACACAGAAACAGGAAATAATAAGGAGCTATATCCTATGGGGAAGATATCTTCCCACTTGAGAAGATTTTGACGGCCCTGATTTTGAGGAAAAACACTTTGTGAATTGTAACAAACCTAGAGAGGAACGTTTGATTAAAGAGGGGGAAAAGGGGCACCTGGGTGGCTCAGTAGTTAAGGATCTGACTTCGGCTCAGGTCATGATCTCTCAGCTCTAAGTTCGAGCCTCGCATTGGGCTCTGTGCTGATGGCTCAGAGCCTGGAGCCTGCTTCAGATTCTGTGTCTCCGTCTCTCTCTCTGCCCCTCCCCCACTCATGCTTGCACAGGCTCTCTCTCTCTCTGTCTCAAAAGTAAATATATAAATATTAAAAAAAAATTTTAATAAAAATTTTTTTAAATGAGAGAGGGAAAAAAAAGGGGCACTGGATGGCTCAGTGGGTGGAGTGTGTGACTCTTGACCTGTGGGTTGTAAATTCCAGTCCCAGGTTGGGTATAGAAATCAGTTAAAAATAAAATCTTTAAAAAAAAAGGTAGAGAGGAAAATCTTGTTTATAACTTTTGGTGCAAAGAGGAAGAAAATAAAATAAAGGCAAGTGTGATGTTTTTTATTTGCTAAAATCAGGGAAGCTTGCAGCACACCAAAACATTTAATCCTACAGCAGTTTATGCTAATTTATGTGGAAAAGTCCCCAGAGAAAAAAACAAGGAATTGCTTCGTGTCATTCCGTGCCTCCCTCCCCGCTTTGCCACCATTTGAGGAACGGCACAAACGTTTACTGATTGGTTTGTTCATTTCTGCAGTGTTTCCATTTTCTCCTGGTGCTGCTCCTGCTTAACACAATCCATATTACTTAATAAAAGAATGAATAAAAATACTGAGATTTTTTTGAAAACTGGAAAACCTAGACAAAGACTTGCACTTCATCAATGAGGGCTGCAAAGCTTTTAAATTAGGAAGTAGACTTCCAGGTTGTGAATGCGCAGTACTTAAGTACTGCCCCACTCCTCTGACACCAAGCTGCCGCACAGACCCAGTTGGTGTGGACGGCGTGCCAGCAACAGCCCCGGACTACTGGCCACTTGGCCCAAATGTTCCTCCACATGGCATCAGTAGCAAGCAGCAGTTCTCTTGGCCGGTTGGGGTGTCTGACACATCACTGGATGTTTTTTCCACACACAGCGCCAAACAGTGTGCTCAGCTACTCAGAATACATGTGTGTTTCAACACACGGTATTACGAAAGAAAAACAAAGTATTATCAAGTGTCTTTTTTCATTTTAAGTTCTCATTTGTTCTTCTGCATTCTTTTAGCATTTCAACATGTTTTGGAGGGTGCAGCAGGACAGGGAAAGAAGCGAGAGGAAGGAGGTAGAGATTTCCCCTGCAGGCTGGAATCCATTATTGCTGAGTCATCTGCCTGATGCCCAAAGTGGGTCAAACCCATCACGGTGTGGGACATGAGCGCCAGGACTGAGCGTGAAGACCCAGAAGGTGGTAATACAAGACTCACTGCAAAGTGGAGGGCTCTCCTTTGACATTCAGAGAGCGTGTTTGAGAGAGATGAGAGGAAACCTTACAAGGTAAAAAGGAAGGATAAATGGGAGGTATGGTCACAAATCCTGAAGTGTGTGTTTTACTGGGATGTTCCAGGTGTGTTGAGTGATTCCAGGTGTTTGGGTTTTGCTAATTATGTCTAACTTTTTGCCTGTATCTGGCAAGTTGAAAGCACAACCTTTCAAGTTTACAGGGGAAAAAAATGCTTCAATACTTGATATCCTTGTGAACTCTACATTTCTGTAGGCTCCTAAACTAAATGTCTAATAGTGTCAAATGCTGCTTCTCTATCAAAAAGCATGGGGGAGTTACGCTAACATCTATCACCCTCTTCACAGCCAAACCCCTATGTGTGTGCTGTCGTATTTGATTCACCAACTACTGCCCAGACCTTCAAGCCAGATACATAATCCTGAACTTGATTGACCTCACAGAACATGAAACTTGTTGGCAGGTTCCAAGATTTACCAGATTTTACTCAACCCCTTGTTTCAGATTTCACTTGCAAATTTAGAGAGTATATTGCATATCTCCATTCCAGAGTAAGAAGGTACATATCATAGCATCTGCCCATAAGGGTTGCTAAATACATCTGTTATAGTATTAATTACCATAATGCCGATTATTTTGTGAAAATGCTGGTCTAGCTTGACAAGTAACCAATACGTCAGTTTCTTAATTTGAGACTGGAGGGTTTTTATTTCTTTATTTTTTTGGTTTTGTCTTTTATTTTAAGCAGTCTGTCACTCTCAAAAGACCTGGCCCCAAACCAAATATCAGCCTACATGGCAGGCTGACCCATTCAATGCTCTTCAGCCTCAGCAATCTAAATACACACCACATCGTAGCCGTTGGCTGATCCCACTGAACCAGAGTCAGGGTTTGAAAATGGCAGTGATAAGGACCACACCAGCCCCACCCCCAGTGGCTCTCTTTCCTAACTAACTATAACAGAATGAGGTACCTCCTGGGATAAAACACAAAATAAATAGAACAGTGTCAGTGACTGCATCCATGCAGACATGTCAGCTGAATTTGGAAGACCAAATGAGAGCCAAATAAAACCAGAGATGGGATAGTTGGGATACCTAAGAGTTGTCTCCTTACAGTGGAAGGAAACTGGTGCATGAACTATCCTGCTGTGGAGCCCAGAGAAGACAGGCAGAGGGTTCCCAGGTGTAGAACCTGGCTTAGGTTCTCCAAAGACAGGTGAATGTGGCCACTGAAAGGGTGGTTTCCACTCTATTTAGTCACAGCTTGGGGCTCAAGGAGCCTTGCTTTGAAACTTCTAAATGAAAACACAGATTGGAGTATGTTCTCTCTTCATGTTCAGCAACCTCACAGAGCAATCAGACCACTTCTCACAGACAATGGCTCCCCTGCCAACGGATTTCAGGCTTAACTCACAGTGAGAGCAGCAGAGCCTCCCTGAGCCACTGCCAATATCGCAACAAAGAGGGACAACCCAGACCAGCTCTAGAGGCACTTAAGGATCCCTCTTGGGGCTCCTAAAAATACTCTGGGGAAAACTCTTTAAGAGGGCATTACATTATTCTCATTTAATAAGATCTTTGGGATTGCAAGTGATGGAAAAACAACTCAAATTGGTTTAAACAAAAGATTTATTAGCTTACATTATGAGTAATCAAAGGGGATGGTACTGGCTTCAAATATTGCTGGATGCAGCCTCTCTGTCTCTATCTCTCTGGCTCTGTCTCTGTACCTCTCTGGCTCTGTCTCCCTATCTCTGTCTCTTTACCTCTATCTCTCTGTCTCTCTCTTTCTCCCCTCTCAGTTTTGCTTTCCATCAATAAGTCCTTCCATATCAACAATACATCCACCAGGCTTACATCATCTTTGTAGCCAGTGTTCCTAAAAAGGAGTGCAACCTGCCAGTGTTCACATCAGTTTTCAGAAGGGCTTGGAAATGCCTGGATTGTGTGACTTGCTCATCCCAGAATCAATTATTAAGGCCAAGGTTTTGAAGTCCTGCAATGCTCCAGCCTGACTCAGATGTCTACTCCAGGGTTAGAAGTAGTCAATGCCTGTTGATTGACAATGCCTGAAATGGGAAAGACATCCTAAAAAGGAAGAAGCAAAAAAAGGAGGCCCAAAAAGTTACAAAGAACCTAATATTGTATAAGCAGACTGGGGCTTAGAGCGAAAATATTTTGAGATTAACTACGAACATAGAATCAATAACACAAATACCATTTCCCCCTTAAAGTGTGTGGATTTACCAAAGCACACTTGGGGTGAATGCACATATCTATTTTCCTTTTTTGATTATGAGAAATGAAACAGTAAGCGGACCTCTTTGCTGATCTTTAACATGAAAAGCAGCTTCTGCCTCAGGGCCTTTGCATCAGCTGCTCCCTCTTATGGGATCACTCTTCCCCCAAATATCCATATGGTTAACTCCCCCATCTCTTCAAGTCTTTGCTCATCCTGACCATTCTGTATAAAATTATAAGCTACTATCTTCACCCCCACCTACTCCCATGCTTTTGCTCTGCTCTTCCTTTTTTTCAATGGCACTTATTACTTTATAAATCATTATTTATTTATTTATTTTTAAATGTTTATTTATGTATTTTGAAAGAGAGAACAAGCAAGCAGGGGAGGTGCAGAGAGAGGAAGAGAGAGAGAACCTAGGCATCTTTGCACTGTCAGCATGGAACCTGATGCGGGGCTTAAACCCAAGAACAGTGAGATCATGACCTGAACCGAAACGAAGAGTGGGACACTTAACCACTTAACCAGGTGCCCCTATAAAACATAATTTAAATAACATATTTATTATTTTTCTCTTATAGTCTTTGATCCTTATTCAAATGCATGCTCCAAAGAGCAGGGATCTCTGTTGTATCCCAAGCACTCGGAATGGTACCTGGCACAAAGTAGATGCCCAGTAAATATCCATTAAATGAATACACTTCCCCAAAGTATCAAAGGCATAAGAAGACTGTTAAGATTTGGAGAATTTTAGCACAATACAAATAGCAATGTCTAATTAAATATTATATATATGTTCTAAGAACTCATTAAACAATTCTTGGCTGCAAGGAATTTCTCTCCTATACCCCAGTTTATTGCCCTCATCATAGACTTCTTTTTTCTAAGCCTTTTTTTCTCTCTCCTTCTTCTCTGCTTTAGGACAACCCCTGGAGAACTACACATTTTCCTCTTTATTAGATAGAACAATTCAGTTATTTCTTTTCTCACTTATTCAAATATGATACACCCGAGAAACCTCATCAAGAAACATGATGGTGTTAATAAAAGTATTCCCTATCTCTGAAATGGCACTGCCCCTCCCCAAACTGTGGACTGAGTAGTAAGGTTTTTGCTCTAAAGCTCTTTTCTGCTACTTAAGTCAGTATGTCAGAAAATGCCAATGTCAAGACACTAACCTCAATATAGAAGACTTAATGGTGATTTTTGCTTTCTTCTTTTTGCTTATTTTCTACTTTTTCTGAAATAAATATGTAGTACTTGTGTAGTAAGGAAACCATTAAAAAATTATTCTGCTATTATGAGTATGTACATCTAGTAAGTAAGCAAGCAGCTTTCAAGACATCTGAGTCACAGATAAGGTAAGTAGAGCATGTGTGTGCTGAGCATAGGTAGGAAAGGGTGAAAGGAGCAAATAGCCACCCAAGATTAATGAGGCAACTACCACTTCTGGTTAAAAGGAAGGAACAGAGACTTCTCTCTTTAAACAATTAAAAAACTGAACAAAACACATGAATTAATGGTTTTCAGACACTGGACAACAGGCAGCACAGGGCAGTGATCCCTGGGGAAAATAAAAAAAATGTGGTGAGCCTTACACAGATGGGAATAACAGGAGACTGGAAGGGAATCTATAGAGAGAGTTTTGAGGCCACAGAGTAGGGAGGGAAGATTCAGAGAGAGCCCATCGGCTTCCCTGAGTTGAAGATAAAGACTTAAGAATTCAGGGAGACCATGGCAGCTGGAATTTGGAGGGTAGAGAACTAGAGAAGAATTGCTTCATGAGGAGGAATGAGTTCTGTGGAAAGGAGAGAGCTTCACGGGAGACAGCCAGAGAATTTCACAAAGTCCCCCTGGGTATTCAGCTGAATTCTGGTCAGCACATGTGAGAAAACTGCCTCATTCTGGGGAATGAACTGTAGAGAAGAAGCAGGCAGAATACTAGAGCTCATAGAAGATTGAGAAGAGTTTGTATTATCATCAACCATTAAAAAAAAAAATACTCCACAATAGACAAGAAATCAGATACAGTGCTCAGAAAGGTACTGATTGCCTCAGTGGGTCAAAATTAGCTCTAGACAAAAATGGTTTTCTTTTCCCGCCTAATAAAGCATAAAAACATGCCTTGAAAGATCAAACTATGTCCAAGTACTTAACTGTATGCTGGAACAAAGCTCAACAATATTTAAATAAGTAGAAAAATATCTCGAACCCAACAAGTAACATTACAATATCTGACATGCAATTTAACAATTACCCAACAGGCAAAGAAAGAAAAGAAATATAATTCATAACCCAAAGAACAATTGGTCTATAGAAATAGACTTAGAAATTATATGGAAGACAGAATTAGTAGGCAAAGAAATTTAAATAGTTATTATAACTATTTAACATATTCCATATGTTACAGAAGACAGAGAAAAACATGAGCATGATAGAGAGACATGGAAGACCAAAAAAAAAAAAAAAAAAAAGACCAAAATTGATCTTCCAGAGTTGAAAATGACTGGATAAAATTAACAGCAGATTAGATAGTGTAGAAGAAAAGGTTAGTAAATTTGAAGACAGAGCAATAGAATCTATTCAGAATGAAACACACCAAGAAGAGTGACAAAAATGAATAGAGGATCTGGAAATGGTGGGACAGCAACTTCAAGCAGCTTAATATACCTGTAATTGCAGGCCCCAAAGAAAAGGAGAGACAGGAAGATATGGAAATATTTGCAATAGTAATGCCTGAAATATTTCCAAATTTGGCAAGATCTGCAAATCCACAGATCCAAAAAGCTTAATGAACCCCAAGCATAAGAATAGTGAATAGGAGCACCTGGGTGCCTCAGTCGGTTAAGCATCCAACTTTGGCTCAAGTCATTATCTCATGGTTTGTGAGTTTGAGCCCCATGCCAGGCTCTGTGCAGACAACTTGGAGCCTGGAGCCTGCTTCGGATTCTGTGTCTTCCTCTCTCTGCCCCTCTCCTGCTCATGCTCTGTCTCAAAAATAAATAAACACTAAATTTTTTTTAAATAAGTGAATAAAACTATACTAAGGCAAATAATAATCTCATTGTTTAACTAGTAATAAAGAGAATATCTTAAAAGTATCAGAGGAAGAGGTAGATATATTATTACAGAGGAAAAAGGATGATAGCCAAATTCTTGAAGCAATGCAAGCCAAAAAACAGTGAATCAATCTTTCAAGTACTGAAAATAAAAAGTCAACCTAGAATTCTAAGTATATCAAGTATCTTTAAAAAATAAAGGCAAAATAAAGATTTTTTTTCAGATATGCAAGAGCTTATAGAATTCATCAGAAGAATTTAAACACACGCACACACACACACACAAATATGGAAGAGGAAACTGAAATCAAGTAGAAACCTGGGTCTACACAGAAGAAGGAAGAACATTGGTGGTAGTAAACATGGCAGGAAAAAAAACCTTATGAGATAGCAAATATTTATGACAGTTTAGACTCCTTTCATCAGCCATTGATGACCTCATTTGGCCATGGATTCAAAGGTAAAGGTTGTGTCTGGTCATCAGTTATCAATGAGCTTCTGAACTCAATGAACTCTGAACTTTCTGGCCTTGTGTGCTTTCTCCTGCATCTTTGCAATAGAGCAAGCGTACATTGGTTCTGGGCATCTTCTGTCTTTGGAGCCCCCTGTTCACTCTCAGCTCTGATCCTTGTAACCACTCAGTCAGCAGGGAAGGTTGATGTGGCAAAGAGGATTCAGATAATGATATCCTTCCACCCCCCTGGATTCTATCCTAAGTGTGTTAATCTACCCCATCTTTCCCCCTTGTTTCTGGCTAGAGGTTTTAAATTGACTCAATATATCATGTGATTCATGCATCTAAACTTGGCTGGTGAGTCTTTGTGTGTCTGGTCAATGAGGCTACTGTAACACCACAGTATTTTCCACTGCAATATACTAAGAGGTTTATTTGAGGGGGAACATTTACCCCTGTATTAATTCATATTGACTGTGACCCAATGAGCATTATTTTTTTTTTTTGTCAAAGTAGTCAGCTTCTTTCCAAAGATATTCTATGTGCTTTGTCAGATGAACTCCTTACTAGGAATTTTTTTTTCTGTAATGAACTGCATTTTCATGGGCTATACGTAGATCATTGGTCTTTTTTTTTTTTTTTAATTTTTTTTTTCAACGTTTATTTATTTTTGGGACAGAGAGAGACAGAGCATGAACGGGGGAGGGGCAGAGAGAGAGGGAGACACAGAATCGGAAGCAGGCTCCAGGCTCTGAGCCGTCAGCCCAGAGCCTGATGCGGGGCTCGAACTCACGGACCGTGAGATCGTGACCTGGCTGAAGTCGGACGCTTAACCGACTGCGCCACCCAGGCGCCCCGTAGATCATTGGTCTTAAGAACAGAATTCTGGGTTCAAATCTTACCCTGTTCTCTTGCTTCAATTACAAGGGTTCTCCAAAACTCATTATTTGGAAATCTATTAGAAATCTAGATTTCTCAGATATGGAGATGTATGGAGTGGGAATCAAAATTCCCTTTCTTGTCAAGTTGTTGTAATGATTAAACGGCTTAACACTTTTCTAGTGCCTGGTATGAAGCTTAACACATAATAAGTAACCAACAAATACGTTCACTCTATTTTTCTTCTTTCCTTTCCCCCTGCCTTTGCAACATTTCTGCTGAGCAGCTATCCTCACCCTTTCATTTCAGCTCCAGAAATGGGGCATAGCAATCCCTGCCTGCATGCCATCTGCATCACCTTCTGTCTCCAGTTAGCTTCCTCCTCCACTCTGAGACACTTCCATTTGGGGGCTCCACCCTCTACAGCCTCTTCCCAGGCTGGAAGCTGTTTTTGTGGTCCACACACTTGTTTATGAAGAGCGCTGAGAAAATGCTAGGGCCCACACTTTCTGTTCTTCAGGGCTTCAGTATCATTGTCTTCTCCCTCTACTACTGAACCAGTTACATCTTTCCTAAGGCAGGAATCAAAGGTCTGCCACCGGCCTAGGCCAGAGGAACAACTGTAGAAAAATACATAATAGTTCAAGACCCTGCAGTCAGCTATTTTAGCATCCCTGGGAGATGATTTTCTCAGAGACTCTCTAAAACTTTGGGTGCCTTGGCCACTCCCACTCAATTTCCATGCTGAGAAAATTACTACCTTGTTTCTACTGAGAAGAAAACTTTATCAGAGATAGTGTTGTAATCCTATCCAAAGAGAAGAAATGGCTTTCAGAAGGTAAGGGCCGTCTTGTGATTCGGTGAACCCAAACTCAATTTCAAGAAGGCTCCCCCATTTCCTAGTTGGGTTTGTCACTGCTAGTATGTCCTTTCTCTCCCCTGGATCTAGACCCAGTCTTGCTCTACCAGACAGATAACTGCCTCCTGTTTTTGAACTTGTTACTCTAGTTCAATGAGGGAAAGAACTCAGTTGAATTGATATTTATGTTGAAGTCCTTCACCTCTATCATTGTACTCACATACTGTTTGTGTTTTATGGGATATTCATCCTTTCTAAGGCAAGCAGACTTATAGTGTGTGACTGTAAAAATGAGAGATAAATACACTGGAGAAGAAGAAGAAAGGAGAAGAGGAGGAGAAGACAAAATAGAAAATACATATGGAGGGAAACAATTTCCTTGGCCAATAAGAAAAGCATATTATCAAATTCCTTGGGCATTTTTGTAAATTCCCGGGTTCCTTCTGGAAATTTAACCCCCCTAAAGCAGTAATTGCACACACAACTAGAAAGCCATTTCCTTACTGTTCGTTTTCATACATTCACTGGACTAGTCACCAGAGCTTCTCAACTCAAAGCAAAAGGTACCAGATCCTCCAGACTTGGCCAATCCATGTTTGTGTTATTAGAGCCCCTTGTCCAATTCAATTCAGTTAGAGCCCCTTGGACACACACACATCATGTGCACACACACACACACACACACACATACATTTTTCTACATGGAAAATGACACGTTCTCCAAATTACCCAGTTACAGATTAAAAATTTGAATACAACTTGAAGCATAAAAAATGACATAGCCTCAACTCTCTAAATGCGCTCCTGACTATATTAATTTATACTGAGGCCAGGAAAATCAAAGAATAAATTATAAAAGAAGTCTGTAAAACCTGAGCTTCATACTTGTAACTTGTTGAGAATAAAGTGGTCTTACTTTTTTTAACCTGAGTCTTCCTTCCAGGTTAACTGTGCAATACCTTTGACAATCAGTTCTCAGATTAGGGAACATATAAACTGAATGACTGAATTTTTCACTCTTTTAATCTTTTTCTTTCTTTTCAAAGTGTTTCTTTTCAAAAACCGCATTTGTAAGCCACATTTCTAGATGGACTAAGTTGCCTCTAGAGTAGGAGTTAGATGAGCAAGGAATCCATTCAGATGTAAAGAGGTCTTCAGGAGATCTTCAATTTAGTATACTGGTGATACAGTGAGGTGGATAATGGGCCTAAACAGAAAGGAAGTTACAGGAACTACATCATCCCCACAGTTCTTATACACCTATCCTGCTCTCTCTGTCCTTCCTTTCCTGAGCAGAGAGGAGGCAGGATCATTGTATGGAAACAAAGATGAGGCAAGCAGGGGACCTCCCACAATTGTCTCTACCTACTCTGATGGAGACATAGGATCTTGGGATTTGAAAGCCAGAATGCATAAACTGGTTGTAGAATCAGTTCATTGTTTTGGCAACTAAATCACTTGAACTCTCACCACCCATTTCAGGGAACCAACTCCAGACCATCCTGGCAATAGTGACATGGTTATCAATCTCATCCCATTAGAATTGGTATCTGTATCTATTTTTTTCAGTAGGCAGTTTTAGTAGGAAGTTTTAAAACTGTTAAAAATTGGTACTCATGATTTTTTTAAGGTGAGGACACAACATCATTGGAAAGATGGGATTAAAGGGTGAAACTTGTTCTGCGAGAGCCTCGTTTGTTTGAGAGCCATGCTAGAAGCCAACTGCATCTAGTTGCCTTTCCTTTCTTTTCCCTGAGGAAAGTGCAGGGAAAGAATAAAGGTTGATAAAGGGAGTTCAATAAAGGGATGCCTGAGAATCACAAGAATTCATTGTTCTAGTTTGTATTATAAGAAGAAAAATGCTGAGAGAGAACATCTTATACTTGTAAAGCTAAAATAGGATGGAGATTCTTTCTTAATCTCTGAATAAACTCCATTTCCCCACTTTGTACACCTAGAGAAGCTTTCTCTCAGCTTCCAGCAAGTGGAGGACAAGTGGAGAGAGAGGACTATAGACTGGCAACTACGATGAAGGACAATGAAGGGTTTTAAGAGAAAACCGTTGTAAGACAAATGAAAAACTGCAATAAAACTGCAAAAAGTACTTATTTGAATAAGATAATTCAAATATCAAAACATGCATGGCTCAGGGATTTCCTTTTTTTTTTCTTTAAAGAAAGTTCATTTTAAAAAATGTCCTTGATATTTGAATAGAATCCTCAAAGCAAAAACAGTCTCCATGGCAGAATCTGGAGAATCGCGTGAAATAAGAGCCTTCTGGCTACTGGGAGGTATTTGATGGAAAGATTAAAAATGTAAGTCTTTATAAGGTACTGATTTTTTCAGAGTGGCTAAAATTAGCAACTCGGGAAACAATAGGTCTTGGCAAGGATGCAGAGAAAAGGGGACCCTCTTGCACCATTGGTGGGAATACAAACTGGTGCAGCCACTCTGGAAAACAGTGTGGAGGTTCCTCAAAAAATTAAAAATAGAGCTACCCTATGACCCAGCAATTGCACTACTAGGTATTTATCCAAAGGATATAGGAGTGCTGATTCAAAGGAGCACATGGCCCCCAATGTTTATAGCAACACTGTCAACAATAGCCAAATTGTGGAAAGATCCCAAATATACATCAACTGATGAATGGATAAAGAAGATGTGGTACATATACAATGAAATACTACTCGGTTATGAAAAAGAATGAAATCTTATCATTTGCAACAACGTGGACAGAACTGGAGGATATTATGTTAAGTGAGTAAATCAGTCAGAAAAGGACATATATATGTTTTCACTCATACGTAGAATTTGATCATAGGCAAAGGGAAGGAAAAATAAGATAAAAACAGAGAGGGAGGCAACCCATAAAGGCTCTTTAATACAGAGAAACTGAGGTTTGATAGGGGTGGGGGTGGGGAGAATGGGCAACAGGCATTAAGGAGGGCGCTTGTTAGGATGCGCACTGAGTATTATATGTAAGAGATGAGTCACTGGATTCTACTCCTGACGCCAAGAATACACTGTATGTTTGCTAACTTGTGAATTAATTTTTTAAAAAAGTACTGATTTTTTTATTTAGTATGTTTCTATCTTACTTTTTAACACAAATTAAAGTACTATTATGCTTTTTCTTTTCTTTGAGATAACTGACAATTTTTAACACTTTTAGCTTGCATTTAAGCATATTTTATTTTAAAGTTTTCTTTATACGAGCATTAGAAGTTTTTAAGAGTTTAAACCTTTTAAAGGTGTTCGTTCTTACAAACAATATTGATGAGAAAAGTAATGCTCCTAAAATACAGTTAATCTCGGACTTCCTTTGAGGGCTTGGGAGAAAAACATAATTTTGTAAAACACTTAACAAATTTTATTATTTCTAGCCACATTTTGGGCCTTATACCGCTGGTAGTGTCTATTCCATTTCATTTCAAAAGAGTTTTGATTTGGAATCCAAGACCCATTTCCAGAGGAAAAGGTATCATTTTGATTGACTTTTCTGTACCACACCACACATCTCTTCCCATGACTTTCATCTTATACTTTCCTGGGTGACTTCTCTCTATGGAGAACCACGTCCTGGTAATTCTGATTACTCAGAGTCTCAAATGGCCTTCTTCTAAGAAAATATAACCTTCTTCAAATTGAAAAGAAAACCAAATTCAAGCTTCCAAATTCTATTATGATAATTTATTTTAAAAATAAAACATTCATTTTATTCTTTTTCTTTTAATGAGAAAAAAAAATTTTTAAAGCGCTTAACTAGAAGCAAGACAATTAATTATAGCCATTTAAAAACAATAAACTGGGGCGCCTGGGTGGCGCAGTCGGTTAAGCGTCCGACTTCAGCCAGGTCATGATCTCGCGGTCCGTGAGTTCGAGCCCCGCGTCGGGCTCTGGGCTGATGGCTCGGGGCCTGGAGCCTGTTTCTGATTCTGTGTCTCCCTCTCTCTCTGCCCCTCCCTCGTTCATGCTCTGTCTCTCTCTGTCCCAAAAATAAATAAACATTGAAAAAAAAATAAAAATAAAAACAATAAACTGGTTATCTATAACCAACAGATATGTCAGCTACGCTTGTGTGTGTGTGGAGGGGTAGATTTTCCTTTTTTAACCTAATTCTGATTTCCAAATTGTTTTTAACATGTTTGTATTATTTTTATAATAAAAACACCCATAAATATTTCAAATAAACATTAACTGAATGAGTTAACTGTTAAGTTTCCTCAAGTGTTTGCTATAATTTTTTATTCATAATTCGGATGCAGTAAAGCATGCCAATTTGTATTCACAGGTGTGAAATTCCCTAAATGTCTTTCAGGTATCCTATTCTTCAACTTAGCTAAGACTTTTAAGAGTTAAAAATGGCATTTTACATAAACAGGAACATTAACTTCTTAACATCGTTGATGAAAAGGAGATCTGTGCTCAGAAGAAAATACCCAGTGGCACCAGAAAAGCAAGAGGTGTGGATACCAGAATTGACTGTAGTTTCCATAGGAACTTGTCCTCCCAAGGACGCAGGCTGGATGGGTTGTTATAAGTCATCCTAGTTGCCACCTGACCTTCTATCATTGTTGAAAATATCTGAAGCAGGTCAAGCATTTTTTCCATTCCCCCCAGTGGTCTCCTCTATGGGGAGGAATACATCCCGTTATTCATGAAGTTACATGATCCATGGCTACGGTCTTCTCTAGAGACCAGGAGAGAGCCTGCCATTAGTAGATACTCTATAAATACATGTTGAATGAATATGATATTGACGAAATGTAGTATTTCATTTACCGGTTTTGTGTGTGTGTGTGTGTGTGTGTGTGTGTTCTGTCATGTTTATGTGTTTTGTTTTGTTATCTATTTGTGCTCATTACAAAAATTAACTTTCTTAGGGGCAAGAACATGATCTTTTTGGCATCTAGTAGAGTATTGGTACCCAATTAATTTTAAGGAAGGTCCAAAGTTTTAAGTTCCAGGATAACACTGTGGAAATAAGCAGGTTAGTATAATGGTTAGATGTTTAGTATAATGGTTAGGGACCCAGACTGTCTGGTTTCAAATCCCAGCTCCATCCTTAGGAGCTGTGTGACCTTTGGGCAGGTAACTTAAATTCTCTTTTAAAGTAGAGATGGTAACAGCACCTACCTCATGTGGTAGTTGCAAGAATTAAATGAGTGAAAACACCAAAAATGCTTAGAAGAAATCAAGCAATAATAAGTATAACATTCAGCCTACATTTGAAGTCTTCTAATACTAACCTTTAGGTTTTTTTAGTTAGTTTACTCTTAGAAAAACACGACTTCCTGTTTCTAAGGAGGGAAAAAGCCTTTTAAAAGTTATAAAAAGACTCAAAGTCTCCTTGGACATCAAATAGCTCTTACAAAACAACATTTTGATGAGTTAAGTGTAAAGGAATCAAAAACATACGGATTAAATTTCCTTTATAATACACATGGGCTTAAAATGAAGAGAAAAGTGCTTAGCAAAACACACTTTGGGTTTGCCAAACCCAAAACATTGAAAAACACTTCAAGACATTCTGCAGGCCCACAACAGAACCAGGTCTTTCCCATCCACAATTAAAATCCTCACTCATCTGGATTCTGAGCTTCAAACTGGGCCACAGCTTGTCATCTTTTGATCCCTCTCCTCAAAGGGTAACCTTCCCCGGATTTATGAGGAAGTATACTGCACCTTGGAGCAGTACATAAGCAGTTTATAAATTAGAAGGCAACAAATAGATTGTCATCTGCATATGATTTTCAGCTTAATATTTTATTGAAGATCTACACTATGCACGTGAATGCAGTAATATGTGTTGCAGATACTGAAACTAAGATGTAAACAAACATAATAGGTTGCCATTATATTGTTCTGTTTGCAACATAACCGTGAGAAAGAGGCAACTTGGACATTTGAAAGTATTATTCAAGATTGAATAATATTCTAAAAATTGTTTTCTGTATAAAATATGCTTTTCTAAAATTATTTTGAATTTGAGAGTCTTGATACTATTCTGTCCACATGTTACAAGGATTGGAAAACATCTAATTGCCTGACCTGGACACTCTTTCTCCCATGTATTAAGCCTATGAAGTGTTCTATAGCTGTAATTTATAAAAGCAAGAAGCTTCAGGTTTTAGATTTCTTATGAAATAGATAATTTTCTACACTGAACTGTTTACAGGCTTTCATAGAGGAGCAAAGAAAAGCAACCTGCAAAACTAACAGATACTCCAGAAAAGCAGACAGGAATCAAAAACCAATGTTAACATTAATGACCGGTTCACATCTAAAAAAGCAGTTTTTTGATAACACAGGCAGATAAAATGAACTATTATTTTTTCCTGCTAAGCCCTGCTATGTTTGATTACTTCCTATAGCAACCTGGATCCAATATCATAAAACTTAATGCATCAGTTAGTAAGTTTCTCTGTAAATAAAATACTAGGGTAAAACAGAAAAGAATATAATGTTTCTGAATATATCTTAAATTGAGACTGACAGTGGCAAAACTAACTTAAAACATTTTTTCTCTATTTTGAAGTGTATTACTTTTAAATTGTTTCTATTTTTTTTCTTAAAACGATATTAGCCTTCAATGTATTTTTCCCTGTTTAAGAGCAATGGGATGACCCCTTCCTTTCAGGACTGTCAGATTCCCTTTGAGTAGGAAGTTCACCACTAAAGATCAATCTTAAGAACAAAATGTTGATCTGATATGCACTTGTGTCATCTCATTTTTAGAACAGATTAAAAATTTGATGAATATAGACAGTAGTTTACATTTCATTAATTTTGTAGAAATGTCACAGAAGAACTCAGTGCAGGACCTTTTATAATCGCCACCAGTCCCCTACCCAGAGGTGGAGTTTGCCTAGGAACCTTCCTTTTGATGAATTCTTAGATTTTCTGCAGACAGGTTATCTTGGCTTACAAAGAGACTGATAGGTTCTTGATCAGTCATGGAAAGTGTTTCAGTTACAAAATAAAAATTACCACTTTGAAAGTAATTTTTTTAACTTTTTTTCTTTTTCTTTTCTGCACTTTCTTTTCATTTTGATTTCTCATGATAAAAGGGATAACCTGTCTCTGATTTTTGCCACAGTAAAGTTTGTCACAATTTTCAAACATTTCAGTGTTCAGATAGGAAGACCAGTCAACATTAGTGAAAACCCTGCATTATAGATTATTTTCAAGAAAATGCACTTGAATGAATTTAAATTTTTTAAGTGATTCAAAATAACCTTCTAAAGTTACCTATACTTTAGCAATTGGTTTGACTGTGTTTATGATTATTCATACATAAGTGAGATTTTCTGGAATAATTAATAACAAATAATGCATAATAAATAATAATGCAACTGTTCTTCAATACTATAAACATTTCCCAGAAATCTTTTTTTAAGTTTGTTTATTTATTTTGAGAGAGACAGAGACAGTGCAAGTAGGGGGATGGCAGAGAGAGAGGGACAGAAAGAATCCCAAGCAGGCTCTGCGCTGCCAGCACAGAGCCTGAAGCGGGGCTCAAACTCATGAAACCTTGAGATCATGACCTGAGCCAAAACCAAGAGTCGGTTCCTCAACCGACTGAGCCACCAGGCTCCCCTCCCAGAAATCTTGATTAGGACACCTAAGAAAGAGTTAATTAAGGAAGAAATACAGCCCAGCCACTATGTAAACCATCAAAAGCATCAAATAAATGAAAATCAAATGAATGAAGCTTTAATACAATTAACATACATTATATAAAGGAAATGACTACAAGTGCTCACTACTTGACCTGTTTCATATTTCATGAACTGCGTTGACTTAAAATCAATAGCTGTAAGAATATCTGTAGTCTCGGGGCGCCTGGGTGGCGCAGTCGGTTAAGCGTCCGACTTCGGCTCAGGTCACGATCTCGCGGTTCGTGAGTTCGAGCCCCGCGTCGGGCTCTGGGCTGATGGCTCTGAGCCTGGAGCCTGTTTCCGATGCTGTGTCTCCCTCTCTCTCTGCCCCTCCCCCGTTCATGCTCTGTTTCTCTCTGTCCCAAAAATAAAATAAACAAACAAACAAACAAACAAAAAACGTTGAAAAAAAAAAAAGAATATCTGTAGTGTCTGATTACTTATTGTCACTTAGGTAGACAAGTATAATGGCTATTTGATCATTTAGAGATATTTGAAAAGCATAATGGCACTCATCAAAATAAAATCTATAGGTTTACTATGTCTGTGGACAAAGACTCTAATTAACCTCCCTTTTCTTGTAGAAGCTGGTGAAAAGGACTCGAAGTTCATCAAGCATGTACTAAAGATCCTATTGCTGCTGGCCACTGAGGAATCTAAGACAAATAAGATGTCACAGTTTAATTATAGGTTATTTACTTATTTATTTTTAAATTAAGACTTAAAGCCTGAAAAATTAGAGTCAGAGACCTAAGAGATCAATCTAATCCAACACTCCAGTTTTAAGTTCCAAAACAGTCAAAAGATTTGCCCCAATTCAGGGTCATTTGGTATGTTTAAAAACTTAGAAAAGAATGATACATAATTTATGCTCTTTTGACATGTATGTAAAATCTAGTGAATTAGTTTATGTAGCCAATATTTATTGTTTTATTGCCTCATAGTTGTCTGTGCCATTCTTTGGTTCAAAATAGGTTTGTTTGCGCTTTCCTTTGGGCAAAATCTCTAAACATCGCATTTGGAACAGTGTTAATTAAATCAAGGCTATGTGCTAAATCTTGTTTGAATCAGTTAATTCGGTTATGTGCCAAGGTCTTAAGTCTGACCAAGCATCTCATAAATATGCTTGAGGTAATTTGGGCAAGCTATTACAGCTAAATCAAACAAAATCCATTAGCTTTGCCAGAAAAACTACTGAGCCTAAATATCCTATTGAAAATGAATCTGCAGGCAGAACAGGCCTTGCTGATAGCTAGGTGAAATTACTCATTGACCTCTCAAGAATCATTCAATTTTCTCTCTCTTTCTCTAATTATCTCCCTATCAGCTTGCCTTGCAGGAGCAGCTGAAGTGACATCCATTCTCTGCTCATGTTCAGCTGAGTGTAACTATTTTGAAAAAGACATTGGTCATAGTGACTAGGAGACCCCATTGGTTGGCCTCTCCCTTCTGCAGAATCCCAGTTTTACTCAGATATTCATTATTCAGGGTCCAGTGTAAGCAATCTTGGGTTTCTAGGGACTATCTGAGTTGGAGAGGCCCAGGAAAAGGACTGGATTTCTTGCTAGTCTGGGTAGATGGGGGCTAAACAGTCATTCTGATTTCATCTAAAAATAAATATGATCTTATTTTATAAACCACATTGGTGAAGCAAAACATGTCAAGTATATTACTGTAATCATTTTTTGAAATTTGGAATACTGGGCATTTTTTCCCGAGAACAAAAAGTTATTTGGGCACAAAATATCTTCTTCTTTTTTTTTTTTTTTTTTAAATTTTTTTTTCAACGTTTATTTATTTTTGGGACAGAGAGAGACAGAGCATGAACGGGGGAGGGGCAGAGAGAGAGGGAGACACAGAATCGGAAGCAGGCTCCAGGCTCCGAGCCATCAGCCCAGAGCCTGACGCGGGGCTCGAACTCACGGACCGCGAGATCGTGACCTGGCTGAAGTCGGACGCTTAACCGACTGCGCCACCCAGGCGCCCCAAAATATCTTCTTTTTAAGTCAGGTGTAGTTGCATAGGTGGAATAAATCTGGATGCATTATATACCTATTATAAAAAGATTTGGTTAGTGATAAAGAACAAATGAAACTGGGCACTGCTGAATAAATAGCAACCATCTGTAAGAATATTAAAGACTTACAGAATTTTAATGACGATCTTAAAAAACTAACCATACCTACGTGCTCTCAGATAAAATCAAATTAAAGTAAGTCTAATTTACTCACGGTTATTGTTCTGTCAGTTCTATAGTTGTATGCACACAATATTCTTTATCGCATACAGAAACATATAAATATTTGGTCAGCTTTCAAGAGATTTAAATTTTAAATCACTTCAATTAGCTTTTAGCAACCATATCCTACAACATGAAGATTAATAGTGACCTTAGATAAGAGTAGTTTCATGGAATGGGAGTATAAGCCTGGTTGGAATGTGTTCAAAATAAATGAAAGATGAAGAAGGCATGATCCTGAGCTGATGAGTGTGAAAGCTTGGTAAAGTATCTTCAACCACAACCTTGGTACTCCTGCCCCTTTCTAATGTTTGGATAAAAGAATATATTTGAATAGAATAGATGTATATGGATTGGATGTATGTATACATACATATACACACATGCACTTCCCCCCACACATCTTAAATGATCATGCATTGCTGTATCTCCTATGATTCACCAAGGGAGATAGTAACTTAAGTTTCTAAGTGATTTCCTCATAGACAGGTTCTAAAGACTTCAGTTAAATAAAATAAAAATAGCAGAGGATTTATAAGGAAAAAATAGATTATCGTTAGAATTTTTGACAGCAGCACATTATACCAGGAAAAAAAAAATGAAGTAACACATTGAAGACACTCGAGGGGAGAGAATGAGAGTGTATAAAGGCCATAGACAAACTGTTGTCAACATTGACATATGTCAGAGGGGGGTATGAACAAAATTGAGCAGAAAAGGAACAATAGACACAAAGGAGAGAAGATTTAGATACAGTGTGAGAGAGCAAAAGAGCCAAGAAACCTCAGAGAGCAAGCCACTGTATTTTTTAATACTACATGAAAACAATAAAAGAGGGTGCCCTTTATTGGGTTTTGTTTATTTATTTATTTTAAGACAGAGAGAGAGAGATCATGGGAGTGTGAGCGGGGGAGGGGCAGAGAGAGACTCCCCAGCAGGCTCCGTGCTGTCAGAACCCAAGGCGATTTGGGGCTTGATCTCACAAACCATGAGATTATGACCTGAGCATCAAGACCCAGGTGTTTAACCGAGGCCTTCTGAGGGTGCCCTTTAAATCTAGAAAATTTTATCTGAGGGGTGCATAGGTGCTCAGTCGGTTAAGCATCTGACTTCGGCTCAGGTCATGATGTCTCAGCTCGTGAGTTCGAGCCCCGTGTAGGGCTCTCTGCTGACAGCTCAGAGTCTGGAGCCTGCTTCAGATTCTGTGTCTCCTTTCCTTTCTGCCTTCCCCTGCTCACGCTCTGTCTGTCTGTCTCTCTCAAAAAATAAACACACACGAAAGAAAGAAAGAAAGAAAGAAAGAAAGAAAAGAAGAAAGAAAGAAAGAGAGAAAGAAAGAAGAAAATCTATCTGAACCAAGCCTCCTCCAGAGGTTTTGGAAAACTGAATTCACATTTAAAAAAAAAAAAAAGCGGGGCGTCTGGGTGGCGCAGTCGGTTAAGCGTCCGACTTCAGCCAGGTCACGATCTCGCGGTCCGTGAGTTCGAGCCCCGCGTCAGGCTCTGGGCTGATGGCTCGGAGCCTGGAGCCTGTTTCCGCTTCTGTGTCTCCCTCTCTCTCTGCCCCTCCCCCGTTCATGCTCTGTCTCTCTCTGTCCAAAAAAAAAAAAAAAAAAAAAAAAAAGCAACAGGAAACTATGAAGGTCAAATCCCTTAGAAACCATGAAGGTTACTATAAGAAAAAAGAGGAAAAGAGGTAGAATCACAGTCCCATAAATAATTACAGTATTCTATAAACATGCTCGAAAAACAGGTCAGTATATAATGTAGCATTTCCAAATACGCCAAAAGGCATTAAGGAAATGATGACACAAGATGTGCAAAACCAACATAAATCAGATTAAGAAAATTCATAAATGAGGTGACAGATTTAAAGAAAAATTGAAAATAAAAGAAACATATCATTTTAGAAATGAAGACAAGAGCCAAAGGATCACAAATATAAATAAACACAACAAAAAAGTGCCTAAAGAGATATAAGTGAAGAGAATGAAGCTTTTGAAAATCAGAAGTAAATGGAAAGGGAAAGGGGAAGAATGGGTAGAAAGTTTCAGTTTGGGACCATGCAAGCATTCGAGAGATGGTGGTGATGGTTGCACAACACTGTGAATGTAGTTAATGCTACTGCATTGCACAACTTAGACTAGTTAGATATAGTATATTGAATGCAATGTGTATTTTACCCCAATTTTAAAAAGCAGATTAAGAATGAGATTAAAAAGGGAAAGGGAAAAAAGATATGAATAAATATTGTCGGTAGTCAAAAAGTTTCTGCTAAAGAGAAAAACAAAACAAGAAAATGAATAAACACGAACAGTATAATTCAGGAAAACTTACCTAAAATTAAAACAAAATGAAATTACATATTGGAACACAGGTACTTGAGAATATTGACTCAGAACAAGCAATATCTGCACATAATTTAGTGAAACTAATGGACTTTAGAAAACAGGAAAAAATACTTTTTTGCATCTATGTAAAAATAGCAGAGGATTTATAAGGAAAAAATAGATTATCATTAGAATTTTTGACAGCAGCACATTATACCAGGAAAAAAAAAATGAAGTAACACATTGAAGACACTCGAGGGGAGAGAATGAGAGTGTATAAAGGCCATAGACAAGCTGTTGTCAACATGTAGGAACTCAAGGAATATTATTCCCATGGATCTTTCTTTGGAATCTATGAGAGAATGAGCTTCAGACATCTAAAACGACGAGGACATTGACATATGTCAGAGGGGGGTATGAGCATTTAATACACCGTTACCTATAGAACTAAGATTTAATGAGAAAGGTATCCTAGAATATAAAGGACATATGACCTGATAATATAGATACAACATAATTACCTTTAAAAAAAAGGTAGGGGAAGAATAGAGACTGCATATGGCAATACATCTAAATGGCTTTACATTATCATAATAGGGACCTTAATATAAATTTTGTTATTCTGAAACTATCCCCTGTGTAACATGGGATAAAGGAACTGAGTACTATCGAATTCTATCATCTCCTCAATCTTTGATAACCAAGATTTTCAGTGTAGACAGAAGAAAATACAGATATAATACAGGAAAGGTAAAGTACAAACCCTGTAGCCCTATATTTGAATTGGAAATATTAGAATGAATTCTCTGAAAGAGCCTAGAAATGATGATAAGCCAGTGAGTGATCCTAGAGCTAAGATTGTGGTTTTTATGTATCATTTCCTATTAAAAGACGTTGGGGCTTCTTGGAGAAATGGCCAATTCCAGGTCAGAAGCATACATAAGATGACCTAAAATATCTTGACATACCAAAGAGCAAAAGAAGACCATTCTATAATATCAGAAGACTTTAGAGCCAATTTGAAAGAAGCTCCCACCGGCCAAATACAGGACAATGAATATCAAGAAGGGTAAAAATGATAATCAGTTAAAACCCATCAAACATATTTATATTTTGTAACAATATTTACAAAAACTAATTGGTCATCTCCTGAGAATAACAGATAACTTCTCCATTATCTAAAAATTGAGTAAATAAAAGAAAACAATCAAACATTTATACTGCCACTCCTTTATGAACTGTATGTACCATTGGGTAGCCATATAGTAGATGAAGAAAGCATTTTCTTACAAAATTATGCCAACCAGTAAATGAAAAAGAAGTAATAGAATTAAATATTACCTTTTTGTAACCCCAATAAAATAATATATCTACGCTTTGAACATCCACTGCTATAAAGATTAAAAAAGAGCAAATAGCAGACGTTATGTGTCTCCTGATGAAAACCATCATATTGCCAAAGGAATTGAACCTGAGTCTCAGTAAGTATTTGGATCCAGCTGCCAGTCTGAAAGAGTACAAAAGGACAGAGAAACACGTTGAACAGCACCATGAATATGCATTCAGCAAAATTCAGATTGTTGACTCTGGAAAGGTGAGATGCTCTGGATTCTTCACAGATATATTGTAAGAAATGGCTGAGAATCCTGTAGACTACTGTAGATTAAAAGAGGTGTAGAAGATGTATCAATTGTTTTAAATGGGAAAGACTGTGCCATAGTGTTCAAAGTTGCTCACTTGAGTGTTAAAACCAAAGGAAAACGCAAGGGGGTCTTTACCACACATATCAGGATCCTCATTACTTGTAGAGGGAGGGGGGTGTTATGATTGGGATAGCTCTATGAAAGTTGTTCTGGAGAGGCTGCTGTTGTTAGTCAGGGTTCTCTAGAGAAACAGAACAGGTAGGACATATAGATTATGGATATAGGCATAGGTGGTATAGATACACATGTACATATACATATGCATATGCATACACAGGCTCATGTGATGATGGAGGCTGAGAAGCTTCGCCCATCTGCCTCCTGCAAGCTAGAGTACCCAGGAAAGCTGGTGGTATAATTCAGTCCAGTCAGAAGGATTGAAAACCAGAGGAGCAAACGGTGTAAATCCCAGTCTATGAGTTGGTGAAGATGAGATGTCTCAGCTCCTGTCTCAGCAGGAGAAAAGGGGGAATACTTCCTTCCTCCAGTTTTTGTTTTATTCTGGCCTTCAGTGGATTGGGTGATGCTCACCTACATAGAAGAGGGCGATCTACTTTACTGAGTCCATAGATTCAAATGTAACTATGTCTGGAAGCATCCTCACAGACACACCTCTTAGCAATGTTTAATCTGGGCATCCTGTGGCTGGTCAAGTTAACACATAAAATTAATCATCACAGCTAGTAATATTCTATTTCTTAACATGAGTGGAGATTTCAAGCTGTTTGTCTTATAATAATTTTCCAAGCTATACATTTTGTGTGTGTTTTTCTGTACCTGTTTTATTTTACAATAAAAGGAATAAAATAAATAAAATACAAGCATATCAATTATAGTTTATATATCTGCATGAAAGTTACATTTTGTAGGTAGGAATATTTTTTATATTGATCATGTGTAATGTTTCAACCTACTACACAGAGCCTAGGTTCTTAATATAATAGAAAAAAATATAACTAATATTATAATATCTTCAAAAATATAGGCAGTGTCTTAAACATCTTTTATGTTAGCCCATGGACCTAGCATAATGGTAAGACTAGCTACCATTATTTTTTATTTTTAGAATAGCTACCATTTACTGAGAGTTCACCATGTGGTAAGCACTATACTAATTGCTTTACATGAATTATTTCACTTAATCCTCCTGCCACCTTAAACGCAGTGATTGTAATATCTTAAAGAATATTCCAGATAAGGTGGTTGAGGCTTATAGAGGTTAAGTCCCATATGTGAGGTACCCCAACTCTACATGAAACAGTTAGAATGAACCCTAGCAGTCTGACTATAGAGCAAGTTGTACCTCCAGAGCAGATGCTCCAAAAATACTTGCAGCATTGAAATTTTTTTATTGAAGTATAATTAACATACAGTGTGATATTAGTTTCAGGTGCAAAATATAATTATTCAACAATTCTACACATTACTCAGTGTCCATCACAATAAGTATACTCTCGATCCCCTTTATCTATTTCACCCCTCTCACCACCCCCTCCTCTCTGGCAAATAACAGTTCTATTTTTTGAGTTCCACATATTAGTGAAATCATTGGATATTGGTCTTTCTCTGGTTAATTTATTCCACTTAGCATTGTACCCTTGAGATTTATCCATGTTATTGCAAATGACAAGATCCCATTTTTTATGGCTGAGTAATATTCCATTATATATATATATATATATAATTTTTTTATCTGAAACTAGATTACTTTTTAACACCATACACAAAAGTAAACTCAAAATGGATTAACGACTGAATGAAACGTGAGATCTGAAACCATAAAACTCCTAGAAGAAAACATAGGCAGTAATTTCTTTGACATGGGCTATAGAAACATTTTTCTAGATATGTCTCCTGAGGCAAGAGAACCAAAAGCAATATTAAACTATTGGGGCTACACCAAAATAAAAGCTTTTACACAGCAAAGGAAACCAATAAAACAAAAGAGCAATCTACTGAATAGGAGAAGATATTTGCAAGTGATAAATCCAGTAAAGGGTTAATATCCAAAATATATAAAGAAATTATGCAGGGCAACTTCCAAGGGAAAAAAAAAATCTGATTCAATGAAATTTTTCTAAAAAGTGAAATTCACTTTGCCTTCCTAATTTCTGTTCATTGCATCATTATAGATATCTAAAAAGTCAATTATAGTTGTGTTTGAGTTGAATATATTATACCAAATAACATAGATAATAAATAATAATGTAAATAGTACATTACATAAAATTAATGAGATACCATATATCAAGAACATATGACAATTTTCACAAAGTGTATATAATCCCATGTAAAGTGAGCGTTTGGGCCGGTAGTTTAAAAACAAAAGGAAGAAAAGGACCTATCTTCAGATTTATAATCCTTAGGAAAATCACTTAATCTCCCAGAGCTTACTTCCTCGTTAGCTTCCTTTAATTTCCCAGTGATTTTCTTAATCAACACTAAATGAACAAAGTGAGATGGACCCAAAGGGTACTTAGGAGAATCAATGATCACATTGATCATACTCTCTACTTTTTAAAGTACTTAACATGTTAAAAATAAAATACTGTGGGTTTTGGCTACATTGCATATGCTACGTTAGTGTTAGTATGAACCTTTGGTCCAAGTGATTTTCATAGTTTTAACTGTCTATTCAAGCAAATCTAGGCAATCAACATAATACAGAAAAAATGATGCAATTGTTCTTATCAAATTATTAAACATAAAGCTTTTATGTAGGAACACCTTAAAAAGTCGTTCTACTCAAAACAGCATTTATATCACCCAGTTTAACTTTACGTTTTCTAAGAACAATTCATATAGACTAGATAATTGGATAATGAACTTATCCAGAAGAATGATGACTCTAGAAATACCCTCATTTGCGGTTGTCTGAAGATAAGAAAAGTTAGTAGTATTATTGAAAAAGGTAACCCAAGGACCCATGAATGTAAATACCTGAACTAACCTCCTCAACTAATAGATAGCTGATGCATTATTGAGAGGAAGAGAGAGACGGTAGTGGAAAAAAAATCCATTCAAGCAAGAGTCACAACCGGAATTATGAGTTAGCATTGTGATATCTGAATTTCGGTAGGATATATGATTTTAATAAAATTGTACATGAAACTCTACATTCCCGAACCTTGCTATTATAAGAACACTTTTGGGGTGCCTGGGTGGCGCAGTCGGTTAAGCGTCCGACTTCAGCCAGGTCACGATCTCGCGGTCCGTGAGTTCGAGCCCCGCGTCAGGCTCTGGGCTGATGGCTCAGAGCCTGGAGCCTGTTTCTGATTCTGTGTCTCCCTCTCTCTCTGCCCCTCCCCCGTTCATGCTCTGTCTCTCTCTGTCCCAAAAATAAATAAAAAACGTTGAAAAAAATTTTTTTTTAAAAATAAGAACACTTTTACATTATGCAATTAAACTATGGAATCTACACTATCAAAGGGTCTCTTCACTTTACAGTGAGGTTTATGGTTATGTTACATGTTTGCTATTGCAAATATTATTACTAACCTCATTAAAAACAAATTGCTTTCTGGGGCACCTGGGTGGCTCAGTCCGTTGAGCATCTGACTTCAGCTCTGGTCATCATCTCATGGTTCGTGAACCTGAGCCCCATGTCGGGCTCTCTGCTGTCAACATGGAGCCCACTTTGGACCCTCTGTCCCCCTCTCTCCCTGCCCTTGCCCCACTTGCATTCTCTCTCTCTCTCTCTCTCTCTCTCTCTCTCAAAATAAACAAACTTTAAAAATATATTAAAAAAAAGAACAAAATTGCTTTTTGTTGCCATCATTTGTATTGGATCATACCCAGCAATGTTCTGTGTGAATTTTTTTACTGTTGTTATTACCAGATTCTGTATCAGTTTAAAAATTCACTTACCGTCTAATTTTTTTTAAATATTCATTTATTTTTGGGAGAGTGCAAGTGGGGGAGGGGCAGAGAGACGGGGACAGAGGATCTGAAGCAGGATCTGTGCTGACAAGATGACAGCAGAGAGCCCAGGTGGGGCTTGAACTCACGAACCGCGAGATCATGACCTGGACTGACATTGGACACTCAACCAACTGAGCCACCCAGGTACCCCACCCTCTAATATTAATTTACTACTCCATGACACCTTTTTTTTTTCTTTTTTTCTACTTGCCCTCCTTTCCTTCTATCATCCATTGAAGGAATAATTATTGACTGTCTACAGTATACCAAACACTATGTTAGACAACATAGTGTGATCCTGCCTTCATGTTGCTTGACAAGGGGACATAAACAAACACACAGGTAAATATCACCAAATGTGATATTTGCAAAACAGAAATAAACTCTGAATGGTTTGGGAACACAAGGAAGAAGCATTGGGCTCATTGGTAGGGGAAGTGGAGAGTGACACGCTTGTTTCAACATCACCACCATCAGCAGTGAGGGGAACTGTTCCAAAGCTGGTAGATAGAATCAAAAATTTTCCCATAGGATTGTCTGCAACCAGACCCATTTCCTTCCATAGCTCCAGCTCATTGCTCTCCTGAGCTGGTCTCCCCTATTTAAAGCACCACTTAAAAAATGTTGCCCTTAAAGGACTAAGATCAGGAAACTGACAGCTCACAAAGCAGTCTGCTGGCACCAGGGCTCCAAAGAACAGCCTCTAAAAGCAGAGGCTCCACTCGTTAGCCCAAACACAAGTTGTTATAATCCCTTTCTGCCTTCTGTGCTTATATAATACAGGCCTTCTTCGATTACAAGACACTTTGAAGATCTCACCTTCTCCCATTACTTGTCTTCTACATAAAATGCCCACAGATGTGAGTCTGTTAGAATGTGTGAGAACTGCACTTGATAATTTATAAACCAATACTTCCTAAGGTTTGAAATCCGTTAGGATTCAGTGGCATTGAAACAGGGCATGTTGCTGCAGGAGCACCCCCTACTGACCACAAGGAGAGATGTTGTAAAACTGGAGGTAGAAGCTGACAGGTCTGGAAATAATACTTAACTCTTCCCATCTAGTCACAACTAGTTATTAAGTAGTATTCTGTGATACAAAAGGACTGAGATTATACACTCAAGTGGCCAAAGCAATCATCTTATTTTTTAAAAAATTTAAAAACTAATACATTTAATAAGTTGACCTCTCCTAGAAAAAGTCACAAAAGAGACATGTGGTTTGGCCAATTTCAAGCATTGTGGAGGTGTTTTATTTTCTTGTTTCTCCTCTAAATGTAGTCTACACCTAAGTAGACCATGTTCTTACACGGGAAGATTCAATAACATGAAATTTCCAATTGGTCCAGATACATCTATAAATTCAACATAATCTTAACCAGAACCTAAATGGGATTCCTTAACAGATATGATAAGTTGATTTTAAAGCTCATCTCTAAAAGAATAGACAAGAGGTTTTTTATTTGATATACAAAATATGAAAACACAATAGAAAGCTACGATAATTAAAACATTATGGTATTGGCAAAGTCAATGCACCAGAAACAAATCCAGGTATTTAGGGGGGAATTAGAATGAGGTAAAAGTATCTTGTAAATTAACTACAAGAGGATTCAATGAATGATGTTGAGACAATTGGATATAATGCCTATCTTAAGAGATGCCCAAGAATATGTTACAGCTGGGTTAACAAACAAAGCAAAAGAAATAAAAACAACAGAAGAAAATGTAGGACGACATTTTTATAAAACTAAGAGAACATAGGCTTTCCTAAACCAAACATAAAGTGATCCATAGTTTCTAGCTCTAAGAAATATGTATTATTTTGCACCTTACATAATATTTAACACGTACAGAGTATATTTCCTCTGTTGTGATCTCTTTAGCCTCACTCTTAACACCTGTTTTGTTATTGTTATTGGTCAGGATCTTTTTTCTTGAGATGATAAGATGAGGCAAATGGAAACGACTTAGGCTGGCTAATAAATGTGGGGCCGTGGACATAGTTTCAGGAATTCAGAGACATTACTTATCCTTTCAAACCCTTGGATTTCCTCAAACTAGTTCAAAACTCACATGTGAGCTGGAGTATCTAGGTATCTGGCACGTGCTTTGAATATTCTATTTTTCCCTGAATACTTATATCTCAGTCCAGAAAAACAACCACCAAAAAAGCAAGGAGCAGAGACAACATCCTCTCCATTTCTAGGGAAAGAACAGGTGAGAGGTAAAGAGCTTCAGCTGCCAGAAAACTCACTTTTAAAGCTAATGTGAAGAGGCACGTTAATGACCATACTAATCTGTGGAAGAAGGCCACTTAAAACGCCACTGTCTGAACCGGATTAGGAATGTGTTGAAGAAGCCACTACCCGCAATTTAGCATTCCAGTAATTGCTCTGTAAAAAGACCCTTGAGCCACTGTGTGAAGGAAATGGTCTAGACAGCCCAGCACCAGGAATGTGCCATTGTGTGTGTAGCAGATTGAGTTTGCACTCTATTCCTGATTCACAAAGGGGGCGAGTGTGCCAGTGGGCCGCGGGCCAGGATGTGGGTGGTTAAATAAGTGTTCTCGGAGGAAGCAATGTTCTTTTGGGATCTGCATCAGCACACCAGCTGATCAACAAATGCAACAGTTTTGAATGAAGTTAGACAAAAAGATAAATTGGACATGCTCTTTTCCAATGTGTAAAGAGTGGGTATCCACCAAGTTTCAAAATTTTTACAGACGGTTAAATTGCCAGGTGATTCTGAGTAAGTACCAATGTTTCTCTGCAAAATTCTATGCGGAAGACTTGTCTCTGCCAATTATACACGGGAGTTCTGTGACTATACCTACACTACTATATTTTCGAAACTACCTACGTGATTTGATTGCACTTGCATAACTACATGCACCTTCTACTCACATTCAGACGAGCAGATAAAATGGGGACAGGAAAAAATCTAGCTGTTTCTAGTGGATTGGCAATACATTAGAGAAAAAGAGCTTGCTGCCAGAAACAATTTTTTGTCTTCATTCATTGAGAAGAATCTTAAATCATTTTTAATGTTTATTTATTTTTTAAAGACAGAGACAGAGCATGCGTGGGGGAGGGGCAGAGAGAGAGACACACACGCACACAGAATCCAAAGCAGGCTCCGAGCTGCCAGCACAGAGCCCGATGCGGGGCTTGAACCCACGAACCATGAGATCATGAAATGAGCTGAAGTTGGACATTTAACAGACTGAGCTACCCAGGCACCCCTCATTACAAAAGAATCTCAAACCCTACCTCTTTCATGAAGAATGTCGTTGCTTAATGAAAAAGAGTAACTACTCCCAGACCTCAACTTGTTCGAATTGATTTCCTAGGATTATCTATTTACTATTTTGCCTATTATTATTATAATATAATAATATATAATATAATATAATATAATATAATATAATATAATATATACTAATTTGCCTATTATTAACATAAATGCTTTTATATTCCAGGTGTTTAATCTCATGATATTGCAATATTCTCATATTGCATCCTGGGTTTTAAAGAAAAAAATAATGGGAAAAAAAGATTTACTTAAAAATTTCCCCACCATTTACTTTTTCCTAGGTTTGGCAGAAACAATACTACCATCATGAAATTCAATTATGCAAACTTCTTTTCCCTATCAGAACAAACACAGGATTTTTAAAAAGATCTTTATTCCAGTGAGATGCAGGGTCAGACATCTAACGTATAGAACTGCAAGAAATTATTTTATGTGACTATGCTTGTGGTAACATGTTACAGTCAACAGTAAATGGATCCAAGGTCCTACAGAAACCCCTCAGTCACAGAGCTAAACACACAGGCCAGGCTCAGGAGACAGAGAAGCTGATGGAAGACCGGGGGAGGCAGAGCAGTTACAGACCCAGCTACTGCTTCATGTCAAGGTGAGTCAGCAGATCAGCAATCACGTGTGTGTGTGCTACAAAATAGCTTCCTTTCCACTTCCAAATCTCTCAAGCATCTCCCCTGTGGCCTATGTCATACAAAGAAGAAGATCTCGGGAAATTCAGTTCAGCCTGGCCAAAATGACATTTTAATTAAAAGCCATTTTATAGGTTTTCCGTGCCATCGACTTCACCGCTGATTTTTTTCTCCTTCCTTCCCCTTGAGAAAACGAGTATCAAACTGACTGATTTTAAGATTTTAATCTGAAAATGTTTAAATGTACCAGGATGTTTTCTTTAGAAATAACAAAGGAGCAAAATAAAATATTCCCCATGACCCTAGGGTACCAGGCATAAATATTATGTTTCATATCCACATTTATTTGTTTCATGACTTGCAGGAGGCAAATTAGGTTCCTAATTGAGATCTGCACAGTTTCATAATGAACATTTTATGAAAAGGCACGCAAATTGTCACTATCATAAAAAAAATTTATTCAAAGATGCAATGCATCTGTATTTTGATGTGGGAAAATGAGTAAAGTTATAAAAGGCAAAAGGTGTATTTATGTTCTAGGCCCCCCTCCACTCTGGATTGGGTGGGCTTATAAAAAATCATCTTATTTATTTGATATTTAATTACCTCATCTGTAAAACAGGAATGAGCTCTTTAGCAACCTTCAATTCCAGGAAACTTGTAACTTTGAATTATCTATGATTTTCTAAAGTCCAGAAATGTAATAGGAACAATGGTTCCTATGAGGTGGTTGTCCTGAACAGATTTCCTGTTTGATATAATCAGACTCTACTCAGGCAGAAAACACCAGAAGAGTAACTGGATAGTTAGCAGCCATCAAGACCTGTTTTTTGTTTTTTGTTTTTTGTTTTTTAAGAACTTACCTGAGAAGAACAGTAAAATGCCTGGACATGCTAGGATTATCATCTATTTGGGGAAATCCTAAGCCTTTGAAACACACAGCAAGGAAAAACTGACCTTACCTGAAAAATACCTTACCCTGAAAAATAATGTAGCTGTGTTAAAAGAACGACAGGCATGGAGTAAGTGAATGCTTTGAATCTCTATTGTTTTACAATGAGCCTTAGTGACCTCAATCAGGCTTGTGCTTTTCTGATCCACAACTCTGAAAAAGCAAATTTTGACTGTAAAATGTATTAAGATTTTAACTTATTTGCCATATGTGTTATCTGAAAGAGGGGGAAAAAAAAACCCTGCTGTGAAAACCTTTAAAAAAAGTTCGACCACATTAAAAGAGTAAGGCACAAAAGGACAAAAGGATAATGATTTTTTTCCCCCTAAACGCCTGGCCTGAACATAAGTCCTCCAAAAGTCCCCCTTACCAGATGGCTAACCCAGCAAGGGAAGACAGCCAACTTGATTTCAAATGTGAGAGTGATTTTTTATTTAAATGAAAGATAGAAACTGTCTCAATTTTATTATATCTAAGAGGGGAGCTCAAGTGTTCAGCATGTGGGTCTGGTTTGAGTAAAAGTTTGTCTTTTTTTGAATAGAAATCATATGTAATCCCAGGCAGTGGCCTGAACCATTTGCTAATACTAATTGTTGTTGGTTGAAAGTGGAGTAGGAGATTGTTAAAGTCTTCCCTGGCAGAAACCTGATCTGTGGAAATGTACTTCACAGGAACTGTGATGAGGTTTGCAGCTGGCAGGGGAGTATGACAGTGTGGCCACATGCGTCTCCATCTTTCCTTTGGCAACCAAATCGAGACTCACATGAAACAACTCTGGGAGTTAGCTGATGGCCCGAAATGCAGATCTGGCATTCTTTTCCTCCCTACCCCCTTCTCAGCCGGTGATTTGACAACAAAAACTGAAGCGGGTGTATGTCCCATTTCTAAGAACATATATTTTCAAAAAATTATTATTTAATGATGTGGCTATTTTGAACTATGATTAATATAAGTACATTTAAGATATAACATTGGCAAGTTAGAAAACCACCAAGTAAGGCCAGATGTGTAAACTGACTTGATGTTTAAATTTAAAACACCGGCATCAGACTGAAAGGTCTGTTATTCTATGAGTCAAATCACAGAGAATTCATACACAAATTATGCTTACCTGTTATTCCCGGAACCTAGAAAGAATTGCTTTTTAAAGTCATCATTAACTAATCTATCCATCATCAAGATAAGTGGATTTTGTTAAAAATATTGAATTATAGAATGAACTTTAGATTTTATGGTAGTCTTGACAACACTTGAGAATCCAGTTATGTTCTAGAAACTGTACTACAAATTGTGTTATGCTTTAAATTATTGTGAGATATGTAAAATTGTTGCTAAATTACTGTTATATTCTTTCCTTATTTAGCTTTGTTCACTAATACCTAGATATCCTACCCCCATCAATACTGTAGGAACTCTGTAGAACTCTGTCATTTCAGTCATTACCACGACTACTTCCAGATCATGGAGAAAGGAATGAGCAAAGTTCACTAAGGGGAACTAGCACATAATATCAAGTAGATATTCTAAATGCACTTCAGAGAAGAACCACGTTCCCACTACGCATGCACCTACTAGCATTCACTTAATGAGTATAAAAACCTGTGTATGGTCCTTTCACATTTGCTAGAGTTAATAATACTCTATTAATAATAATTAATAATAATACTCTAGCTTTTCAACCATTTACTATCACCATTTCACAGACAAGAAAACACAGTCCCAGGGATCCCGAGCAGACCTGGGGCTCAATACCCACCCCTTTCCAGACACCTACTCATCTAATAACAAGAACAAGTGCAATTACAGATCCTACCTGGGGAAAGGTGTAGAGTAGCCCACCCCATGAAATAAACATAAAATAAAAACATAAAAATAAAAAGAACCCATGGCTTATCATTTATCAGGTATCTTATCTTTGGAATATTATAGAATAAAACCCTATCAGAATGCTGCCATTGGCCTATACAATAAAATTTTGTCCTGCTGCCTGGCAAAAGCTCTTCAATTCTAACCATTTAAGAGAAAACTATGTCTTTTACAAGTTAGTGTTCTTTTTTACAGCATATTTTAAACAAATTATATTATGTAAATTTTATCTAGAAGTGTATTATTCTTTTTAAGCAATTTTATAAAAGGGCTTCTTGAGTCGGTTTTGGGTTTTTGTTTTGTTTTGTTTGTTTATTTGTTTTTAAGTCCTTAGGAGAGCCTGGAGTAGATAAGCAAAAGTAATGGTGTGCTATCCACAAGAATGGTGTCCTAGCTTCTAATCCCCTCCTAAGATAAAATTTTCCTCTAATGAGTCCTTCTAAATGTATGTTCCAGTTTCTTCAGCTACAAAGCATGACTATTATCAGATATTTGCTATGATCTTCTCTTCCTTTCACTGATGCACATTTGAACCAATTTTACCCCCAGTCTATGGCCCTTCACCACCGCCCCCTACCCCCCCATCCTCCAGCCCTGCTAAGCTTAGCCTCTCTCCCAGAGCAATGACACAGTTGAAGCCAGAACCCATGTCTTAGCCCCCAAGACCAAGCACGGTGTCTGGCATGTGATTTAAATGATTAAATCTGAGCTGATTAACTAGAACTTGCTGTTTTCATATAGCAGGTAATCCTATCTAATAGACCAGCGCTTCCCAAATTGTGCTGTGAATTGGAGTCACCTAGGGAGCTTTAAAACATGCTGGTGCCTGGGTCCTACTTCCTGAGATTAATTGGTCAAGGGTATGACCTGAGCATCAGAATGTTTTAAAGTTCCCCAGGTGATTGTACCAAGAAGCCAAGAGTGAGAGTCACTCCAATAGCCAAATGCTTCCCAAGTTGAGAAATGCCCCAAGTGATCCCATGTTTGCAGGGTAACTGCAATGTCTTAGGTTATAACATAGAGCTATTTTCCCTCCCTCAATGGCCTCATTCCCTGTTCTTTGGGAATAAGCAAAGTTACTGCTCTTTAGTCATTGGCTTTCAAACCAGTATTTAGATCAATGCAACAAAAGAAATGCTTCCGAACTTTTAATGAAATGCATTTAGATGGAATTTTAAGTTGGTTTTTGAGCAACTTTTCTTCTAGAAAAGAATATCATTTTACAAACCCAGGCAAAAAGGGACAAAGGGACATACATAATTTGCAACTCTCACTGCCTGTGATACACTGAATTCCATGCCAAGAAAAGTGACTATTTGTGTCTTCACACAGAGCCAATACATTAAAACACCTGACCTTAAATTATATTACTGAGTGTGGCATTATTTTAAACAGTTCCTTGGTAGAGGCATTTTAAATGATCATTATCTTTATGTTTTAATTTACTTTGAAAACTGTTTAATATTGATCTGTTTAATCTCTTTTATTTCTGCCAAAGAAGGAAAACTAGAGCACATGTCAAGGTTTACCCCAAAGTGCTGAGGCCATTATCTTACTGGAAATCCTCTAGTGCTCATTCAGCTTGACTCATTTGTTTATCTTGAGTTGCAGTCCTGTGGTTCTTGTTTGTTTACTTATAATTAGTCACTTGCAAACAATTTGTACCAACAAGTAGCTACTTAGCACCCTTACGCCCATCTGCTGCAAAGACTGCTAGCTGACCACTAAAGCTACTTCCTCTTCTTCCCGGACAAGTAACAAGCTACACTTTCCACTCCTTTGCAGTCCCATATGGTCACATGACGTGAGCCAATGCTCTATGAGCAGAAGTGATGGGAGCCCCCTTCCAGGCCTGACCCAATCTCCAATGCACATCCTCCGGTAGCACTTTTGTTTCCCTCTTCCACCAGTGCT
Organism: Prionailurus bengalensis; assembly: GCF_016509475.1. Taxonomy (NCBI): domain Eukaryota; kingdom Metazoa; phylum Chordata; class Mammalia; order Carnivora; family Felidae; genus Prionailurus; species Prionailurus bengalensis. The sequence goes on along the minus strand of NC_057349.1, from coordinate 75,617,818 downwards.
AAACTTCTACAGTGTTAAGTGACTGAAGATTCAGGGGTATATCAGTGACAGGGATACTACCCAGCTCAGAGCTGGGTCCCCTTCCTTTTTTTTTTTTTTCCTTTTCAAGTCTACTTATTTTGAGAGAGAAAGAGAGTGCAAGTGGGGGAGGGACAAAGAGAGAAAGGGAGTGATAATCCCAAGCAAGCTAACTCCACACTGTCAGCGCAGAGCCCAATGCAGGGCTCAAACCCACAAATCTTGAGATTATGACCTGAGCCTATGTCCGATGCTTAATCGACTGAGTCACCCAGGTGTCCTGAGCTGGTTCCCCTTCTAAAAGAGCTCCACACAATATTGGTGCAGAAATGGCTGTCACAGCTGCCACTAGTGTCTGGGACAATTACCACCCTTGAGTCCTCACTGCTCCCCTTTCGGGAACTGGTTACTCATCAGGGCAACACACCCACAAGAGCCTCTTAGCTCCTAACCCTTGCTCTATAGACCCAGAAGGAGCCCCTTTTTACCCATTTTGCTTCAGAGTTTGGTGGTGGTGGGAATGTGGGGAGGGGGATCCAGAGAACATTTTTGAGTGTCTGCTGTGTGCTCCTTCATTCATTATCACATTTTAGTCATCACAAAGCCCCATGAGGTAGGCATCACTATCCCCACTCTATATAAGGGGAAACTGAACACTCACACAAGGTTACCAGCTGGTGAGTGGAAGGTTCCAGCTACAGACTGGTTCTTCTGACTAGAAAGCCAGGGATGGCGATGCTCATCATGGGCCCTCTTGTGCTGACATATACCCTCTCTACCTCCCTGTCTCAGGGTCTCCCTTGGAGCGGGGGCCTCTGGAAAGGTCAGTGTGGGAGCCTGTCTGTGGAAGCCAAGTCATTTCATGGAGACCAGAGTGGGTGGAGGATGTGTTCCTGGCCTCCTCATTTAAAACTTGGAACACATTTTTCCATGGAAAAAATATTAGGCAGAGAGAATCCATTTTTGTAACGTATGCAAAAGCACTTTGCAAACCATCAAGGAGTATGTAATATGCCTAAAAGGAGTTACTACTCTGCAGTGCATTTGCACTGTAATTCCGACACTTTGTGGATTAAATAGCCTGTTGTGAAGCAGAATTTAACCGCTAACTGTTATGCTGACTGTCTCAAAGGAAAAATACATTCCAACGGCCAAACAACTGACTTACAACAGACATTTGGAACCCAACCCATTCATAAACTGAGAACTGCCTGGATTAACATGAAGAGGACACATCATCACCATCTTCATCAAGTATTATTTATTAAGGGCAGTGCATGGGGTGAAGGCTTCAGCGTAAAGGAAAAAAAGAAGGGAAGTGTTAATCTAATTTTTAATGGCTGCAATTCCACGTCCTGGTTGTGAATGAACTCAAGCTGTTCCAAAACATCCCACTCATCTTTCTTTTTACTTCCTTCCCCTCAATTTAGCACTTATCTTTTACTCTCCTTTCTTTTTATTTTCCCCTTGCCATTCCATTTTTTTTTTGTCTCTCTTCCACATCTATTCAACATTTGTTCTAGCACTAAACAAACTCTTTGCAAGGGCTAACTATATTCTCAGACTCTGTCGTAGAGTCTAGAAACAACCAAGATGAGAAAAATGCAGTTCTCAGCATACTCCTGACCTGACAGTCAGAGAGGGGACCCTGAAAACAAACCAGATTCTGTCCTGAAAAATACAGAGAGACACAGAGTGAGTAGAAAGTGTGTTTTCTAGGCAGAAGTTAAAGGAGCAATGCCATTTCCTTTTTTGCTCATCTCACACCTGCATGCCCTTTTCCTCCCTTTCTTGGTCCACACCGGTGTCCACCTTCATCACTTCTCTTCATTACTTCTCTTTGCTACTACTCTGCAATTGTCCTAACCAGTCTCCTTGCCTCTGTCCCTCCCTACTGTAATCCAACGAATATATTGTTGCCAGATGAATGTTCCTTTGGAATGGCTCCAATTATACAGTGCCCCCTAATTATCTCATTGATACTTCTTGCTCTCAGAATTTTATGATAATTCCTAGCATTGCATTTGGAGGCCTTCCTTGGCCTCATCCCTACACAGAGCTCCCTCATTAGTTAGTCAAGTGGAAATGCATACTATTCCCCAAATCACTTCCTTCCTTAACACTATTCCGTCTTCCTTCCTCTACAGTGCTTCTCATACCACGTAGACTGAAATTCTATGCATCCTATAATACTCCTCTCCAAGGCCATTGGCAGAGCTTTCCTTATACCCCCAGCTGTGGATCTTTTATTGCTTATTTGGAGGAAGGGACCAGTGTTTGCTGAGCATCTTTTATATATCAGGCCCAGTGCTGGGCACTTTTCATGTATTAACCTGTTTACTGTTCATCACATCTCTGTGAAGCCTGTTGGTTTCCCACTTTCAGATAAGGAAACCTAGGTTCTGAGACGTAAAGTGTGCTCTAGGTAAGGAAATGGCAGAGCCAGAATTTGAAGCCATACACCCGTGGACCGTGAAGGCCATGTTTATCTCTTTCCATCAAGCCTCATTGCTTCCTTCATTATTTCTCTTGCAGCAACAGACTTGAAAAGTGGTACGTGCATTCCTCAATACCTCCATAATATTGTGGATACTTTTCTCTCGAAAACGTCTTTGCCTATTAGACTGCCTCCCACCATGACTGGAATTGTAGAAACTTTCAAGTAATGTGACATTCATGTGAAAGTGCCGCACTGGCATGACATTGCAGGATTCAGTCAACAAGACATATGCAACTTAACTCATCAGCAAGCAACCAGTAGAATCACATGTCCACAGATATATTAATACAAAGAATCAGATATGGAGTTCTCACTGGTGCAATTCTCTAAAGAGATTCTGAATAGAACAAAACCTAGAGATACTGGCCTTTGGTGTTTGCATCTGGCAAAGTTTGAGGATAGGATAATGAGTGTCAGCAAATACTGAAAATGCTTTGTTTATTTGCTTAGATATTCAAAGTGAGCCATTTGCCAAATTTGTGGACCCAAGGACAAGACTGAGACACAAACAAATGTTTCTTCTCAGCCAGTAATAGCTTCTAATACCATCTGGAAACCTACACCAGTTAAGAAAGAAACAAATATGCCTTTTTTTGCTTTCCTTCTAAGACCTCAAAGCTTGTAAATTTGGGGTCTGTTGGGGAGGGAAAAGAAGAGAGTTCCAAAAATGGAGGCCCTCCAGAAACTCAAGCCCCCTGGCAACCAAGACTTCAGATTGCAGAAGCAATCAGAGAGCATGTTTACGCTGATCTCAGTGGCTCAGGAACAAAATAGAGGTTGCTGCTATCTCTGTTCACACTGAAAGAGCTTCCCTGTGACCCAGTTTAGAGTTTAGTCCAACTCCGTAAATTACTAAGATATTTTTATTGATACCATGAAAGTGCACCCTCATTTCTCTATTGTCACAAAAGCATGTTGTTGAAACACTTAAAATATCTTGGCACACTTTAAAAGTGCTTTTTACAAAAGAGACATGAAATTAATGGTGCATTTCAGTCAACACGTCCTTTGCAGTGCTTTCTTTCCTCTTCCTCAAAGCCACGGAATAAAACAAAGTGGGTCCAAACAAGACCTCTGAACATTTCTGTGATGGGAATAACATCTGGGTAGTCAGGAATGGGAATCGATGTTGCAATCTCCTCTCCTACCCTAATGTACACGTGAACAGCATTAAGCTGGTTTTATCATTAGATTTCACTTTTCAGTGAAGTTTTAATTACCAACCCTTATAATGTCATTTCTGGGAGGGGGTCTTGCAGTTTACCTCCTATTTTCTTGCTTCCCAAATCTTTCTCTTGCTGTGTTCCAGCCTACTCTGTTTCCTGCCCCCATTCAGAAAGCTTCAGATCCAATGTGATTGCTCACCATTCCATCACCATCATTTTTTTTTTTTTGAACAGTGTATTATCCTAACCACACAACAGTTTCCAGCCATCAGGCACATAATCTTAGCTGCACATTAGCCTGGAAATGGGCTTTTCCCCCCTTTGGTTATCTTATCCATAACATGTGCAACTATTACCTCATTCACCCTTGTGCTGGTTCCAGAGATTAACCCCAAAACTGTCACGATAAATGCACAATTTAAAAAATAGTCAGTTTCCTCAAACTTCTTGTCAGTCTTGTTTTATATTTCATCCCCTGTTATGACATGGCTACTAGAACTTGCCATCTTTTATACTGTCTGGTTTCCAAACATTAGAGCCAAGTATGATGTCATATGGTCTAGTAGCATAACACTTATCTAAAGGAAAAAGCACATCCAGAGCTTTTCCCAATGTTTTTATTTGTTATAATAACACACAGAGCCCAAGTTAGAAAACATATTTTTAAAGGAAACCAATGAGACAAGCTTTAACCTTTAACCATGAAAAAGATTCCTTAAAATTTCAAAGGAAAGACAAATTCTATCCCTTAGACACATTAGGCTTTGACTGGCAGAGGCTTTTTCATCCGCATTCAATATTAGCAAGATCACTCCGCTAGTCAGCCTGCAATTTTGTCATAAGCACTGTGCAGGCATTATGGAAAATGTTAAGAAGTGTTCATGTCCAAACCAATTTAATATTTATTCTTTTTTAAAAAGGAAAATAAAACAACAACCAAGGTTCTCCCATTTTCTAATTAGCACCAGTGGCGTCATATTTAAATGCCATAAAGGGAAGATGGTGTCATGGGAAACAGAAGGCGCGGACCTAGGAACATGAGATGGGGCAAGTCTCTTATGTTTCCTCATTTATTAGAGATAATCTGTTCTATCTCTAAGTGCTTGAGGAAGAGCAAACAAATAATGCATGCAAACACACTTTAAAACTATAAAGTACTATACAAACATATGGTGTCATCTCGGTCAATTTTCAGTCCCCACTCTTAATTTTTAAGACTATTGGAGTTGGCGCCCTGCATGCCATTTGCACTATGTACACCCTTCTCTCCGAGCATTGAGCACACGGCAGTATGATCATATCTACGTGATTGTTCCCCCTACACGCTTGCAAGCTCCCTCAATTCATCTTTATAGCTCTGCTGCCAAGGGCAACCTTGGGTCATGTCTGTTGATTGATTTACTTGCTAAGTGAGTACCTATATAAGGCCCCCAATTTTTATTAATTCATTTCTCATTTTCTCTGTTTTCATTAAAGCCTGAAGCTCTTGTCTTTGCCTCATTTTTTTTACTGTCTACACAGAATGTTCATTTTTGTTCCACCTCCCCAAACTGCCTCTAGTGTTACTTTTCTGTGGAGGAAGCACGGGGGGGCGGGGGGGGGGGGCGGAAGTAAACCTAAGAACCTGGGGATGAAGAACAAACATCTTCTAGTAGCAAAATTCCAAAATAGGAATCCAAAGTTGCAGACTACAGATACCTAACTTAGAGAGAAGGGAGTGGCTCTGGGGTGTGGACTTCACCGTAGCTGATTACGGGTGTTGATATGGCTGAAGAAAGGATATGTCAGTCAGAAGAAGACAGTTATCACCAATGGATACATGGAAAAGAGAACCAGAAAGATGGATATTGACAGAATGACTACAGCATTGTTGGAGAGAGAGGAAAGATACCCCCCAGTGGAGGGGGCCGCATCACACTTGGGTGAGGCAGTGAGAAGCACAAGAGTGTGAGATCCAGGGGCGCCTGGGTGGCGCAGTCGGTTGAGCGTCCGACTTCAGCCAGGTCACGATCTCGCGGTCTGTGAGTTCGAGCCCCGCGTCAGGCTCTGGGCTGATGGCTCAGAGCCTGGAGCCTGTTTCCGATTCTGTGTCTCCCTCTCTCTCTGCCCCTCCCCCGTTCATGCTCTGTCTCTCTCTGTCCCAAAAATAAATAAACGTTGAAAAAAAAAAAAATTAAAAAAAAAAAAAAAAAAAGAGTGTGAGATCCAAAATCACCTCAGGCTAAATCCCGACTCTATCATTTACCAGCTGTGTGATCTTTAAAAAAATTTTTTTTCAAAATGTTTTCCAGTTTTACTGGGCATATTTACATGCGCAATGTATTTAAACAATGGGTTTTACAATACATAGTTACATCACTTGGTTTACAACCAAATATACTGTGAGTGTTCTCTCTTTTACAACAGTTAAAATACTTGCAAGGTACGGAGAAAACCTAATTTATTAAGCTCCTTTGTTGGGGAAATTTAGATAGAATTTTTTTTTCCAAAGACACTTCAATCTCTTTGCCACGCATTGAGAAGAAAGGGGTGTCCTTGTCTTCTATAGCTTTCTATAGATAGAAACTTGCCTTCCAACTTAGCTTTTCAATTTGCTTCTCAGACCCATCTAATCATCAACCAGGTAATCCATTTGGTTTGCCCAATTTCTTCCCCATTTGCTTCCTCTTTTCTAGTATCCCTGGTACACATGCGCACTTCCAATACTTCAGTGTCCTGTCCCTCACCTCTAATATCTGCCCCCTGCCCTCTCATCTGCTCACTTTACAGAGGCTTCCTTTCCTTTCCTTTTAAAGATGAGTTCTTGATTGATTTTGATCAACTCTCTACCCAAAGCTTTAGCCTCAATTCCATGTTAGGAGCAGCCTTTAATGATCTGAAGATAGAGTTCACTTGTTTAAAGGAAAATAAGAAGAAAAAACCCTTGGTAGAGATACATGTATTAAGAAACATAGAACTTGGTCACAATGTAGAAATGGCTGACTTTTTTTAAAAAAAGTTTTTTGGAGAGGGCAGGCAGAGTTTGTACTTTAAGAAATGTTAGGGAAATGTTAGGGACCATGATGAAAATCTGTCCACTATTGCGAGGCAACTAACAAATGATTATCTCCCAGTTAGGGAATTGGAGTGACAGCCTTTACAAGTTATGAAATTGTATGACAAATATTGCATATGCAAGTGTCCTTTAACAGTAACTTTGAATTTAAAAAAAATTTTATGTTTATTTTTTTTTAATTTTTTTTTAACGTTTATTTATTTTTGAGACAGAGAGAGACAGAGCATGAACGGGGGAGGGGCAGAGAGAGAGGGAGACACAGTATCGGAAGCAGGCACCAGGCTCTGAGCCATCAGCCTAGAGCCGGACGCGGGGCTCGAACTCACGAACCGCGAGATCGTGACCTGAGCTGAAGTCAGACGTTTAACCGACTGAGCCACCCAGGCGCCCTTTATGTTTATTTTTGAGAGAGAGACAGACAGAGCACAAGCAGGGGTGGGGCAGAGATAGAGGGAGACACAGAATCTGAAGCAGACTCCAGGCTCTGAGCTGTCAGCACAGAGCCTGACTCAGGGCTCAAACTTATAAAATGCAAGATCAGAACCTGAGCTGAAGTCGGACGCTTAACCGACTGAGCCACCCAGGCGCCCCAACAGTAACTTTGTATAGCAAGGCAGATGCCAGCTAGCAAAAAAGTGGTGCCCAAAGATGCTTATTAATTCTGGAGTCCTGGAAACCAGGAAGTGCTCATCCATCACATGGGCCTCACACCCCGGTAGAAATGTCTGAGGAAAGCAGTGAAGTTGGCCGCACCAGCATTTACACATGGAACGTCTCTTGGAGAGCCAGGTGTCATGGGGCACAGACTCACAGTTGTCTTTGTGTGAATCATGCTCACAGTTCCAGCCATAGAAGGAGGGGGGCAGGCAAAGAAAGACCCCAGCATGTAGGTTCCCCCATTCAGACAGCAGGTTTTCTTTAGCTCTTTACTGTCCTGGATTCCTATGGACAGCACAAACTGGAAAGACCAATGATGAATTGAAGGCTCCTCCTGGGACCAATTGCAGTCATCTCTTAAGGCTGGGGTCTCCCTGGAGGGACATGCAAGTTCACAGTGGCTCAATGCAGCAACTAATTCCAGTTCAAATGCTTTGGAAATGGCCATGATGAAAATCACACTGCAAGAGAAATGCTCTTTCTGTGGTCCATGGCTCGCTTTCCCCAGAAGGTCTTAGAGGAAGCAGGAGCCAGGATGTCCAGAGACAGGGGCTTATCACCAAGTTTTGTCCTAAGGAATGCTTTGAACTCAGCCAGGGACTCAGCCTTGCCTGGGACTCTCCTTCTCAACAACTACTACCTGTGTGATCTTATGTAAGTCACCTAACTGCTCTGATCTTTGTATTTTCATATGTAAAATATGAGAAACAGAGTGTTTATATGGGCACAGAGTGTAAGTGTGTTGGTTGTTTGCCCTTGGTGGGAAGTGCACCTCACTGCCCCTACTCAGCCTCACGAGAGGATCGTACCACATATCGCCAGCTCAGGAAAAGATCCAAATTCAAAATTCGAAGTAGGTTTTCTACTATATATCATCAGTAGCTATTTATTTATTTATTTATTTATTTATTTATTTATTTAAAGTGTATTTATTTTTGGAGAGATAGAGAGAGCAGGAGCAGGGGAGGGGCAGAGAGAATCCCACGCAGGCTCCGTACTGTCAGTGCAGAGCCCCACACAGGGCTCCAACTTATGAAACTCTGAGATCATGACCTAAGCCAAAATCAAGAGTTGGATGCTCAACTGACTGAGTCACCCAGGCACCCTTCAGTAGCTATTTATAAATGATGTCTGAATCATTCAACATATGTTGTATAGAAACATCAATGAATATGTTTCATTTCCAGCTAAGAAATAGCTGAAGGGTTCTATGCCAGTGATAGACTTACTTTATGTATTATTTGCAGAATTTTTATGTTGTGTTTTTTACATGAAAAAGAAGTAGACATCCCCATATTGACACACAAAACCTTCTGCATACAAAAAGAATAATACCATTATCTGTGAGGAAATATTTATTTATTTATTTATTTATTTATTTATATTTGAGAGACAGAGAGAGAGCAGGGGAAAGGGGCAGAGGGAGAAAGGAAGGGAATACCAAGCAGGCTTCACACTCAGCGTGGCACCCAATGCAAGGCTGGATCCCACAACCAGGTTCAGAATCTGACACAAAATCAAGAGTCAGACAGTCAACTTACTGTGCTACCTGGGCAAGCCAGAGGAAACATTTTTTAAAAAGAAATTATTTATATGCGTTTCTTATTGTTATGTTGTTGCTTTCGTCACCTTGGAATCTGACTGACAGAAAGAAAGGAATGTTAGCGGGATTTTCATGTATCCGTCTCCCACTTTGTGGGCTCTATGCCTTGTGCAGACTCTGGTGAATGCTACAGCCTTTTCTCCCACAATTAACAGACACAAAATTTTACTTTCAGTTTCATCAGCTTATGGACCTACACACCCAGGGTCAAGAACTCTGGGTCAATCTATAAGATTTCTGGTCATGGTGGGCTCATGATCTCAACTGCAAGGGAGCCAGAGTCACATGGCTTAGCTTATTTGCGTTTGCCAGATTTAACTTGTAGATAACTACATTAATCTCCACCTTGTAAAAGAGGGAAAACTAGGCACTCAATCCATGAGCTGATTCCTCCTAAGAAAGACAGTTGGGAGCACAAACCTTATGGTGCTCACAAAATTGGAAAATTATGTAAACTAGCAAGAGCCATATCAACAGTGTGCACATTTGTATTCACAAAAGAATATAAAGAATACCACTAATGTATGTTTTATTATATTTGGTCACTTTAATCCTCCAAATTGAGAGAAAGCCCCGTAATATAAAAATAATACTCCTACACGGGCAATTATTGAAATTGTATGTCTATATGACTTGAACATGAAGAGCCTGGGATATGCAGGTTTTTCTCTCCAACCCACTGCCATAGGAACAGTGTGATGCTTTCCACGCTGGTCCCTGCTTGTAGTCTCTTATCTTACAAGTAGCTGAGTCTAAAGAGATAGAGTCAGAACTAGAAAGAAGAATATTTCTGAGAGTATGGATTTTTACTTCCTGCCAAGCATTCTATTCTCATACACCCTTGTGACCCTATGGAAATGGGAACCATAAAAATATTTTCTGGCTTGGAGGTTAATCTATAGTTCACTTTCTCCAATGTGCTCCACCAAAGACCAGATGGGATACTAAAATGAACTAGGTTCTGACTACAAAGCACCCTTGTAGCCTGAGGCAGGGGAAGGCATTACAAATATGTATGTTATGTGGAAGTCCCAGCGGGATTTCCACAAAGAGCCTGTCTGAAGGCGCATGTCCACTCTGGGAAGCAAACCACTCTGAAATTCCCAATTCATTCTGAGCACTGACCCTGCAGCATGGGTACGGAGGCCAATTGGAACCATGTGTATGGGCTACCGCTCTGGACAGACCGCAGTGCCCTTGCCACACTGACTTCAGATTGTGGCCCCAGAGCCTTCCCAGTCACACAATCATAGGCAAGCTCTCTAAAGGTGTTGATTTAGGCTTCCAGAAAAAGCGTAGCTCTTGTGACAGAGAAGCACAAGCTTTGGCATCATTCAGTCCTGGGCTGAATTCTGGCTCTACCAGCTATAGAGTGCTATATTCTGGGGGAAGCAACTCAGTTGCTGAACTTCCTCTGTCCTCTTGTGTATGCAAAAAGAATAATTATGCCCATCTTGCAGGATATTATAGATATTGAGTAAGAGAATAGAGTAGTATAGGCAAGCAAGCTAGAAACTGCTTAAGAGCTCTAAATTCTGTCTGCTTCAGTTTCTTCCTCTGCAAAGTGAAATAACAAAATACTTACCTAATCAGATTCCGGGTAAGGATTCAGGGAGTTAATATACTTAAAGGGCTTTAGCTAGAGTTTGACACATATTAAATGCCCAATAAATGCTCACATTATTGGATAATGTACATAGAATACTTAGAAGTATGCTATGGTTAGGTGGGAGATCAAAAATGGCAATATTATTATCTTTTTATTTTTCTCCCTAAACATAGTATGAAGGGAAACTAATGTTTATTTCTCTTGTCCTACAGACAAATTCAGTATGTTAAGTGTCCTCAAAACCATCTCTTTTAAAATGCCTAAAACTTTGTATACCATATCCAGATTGTCTCTACCAAACTCAGTCTGTGTCAACTCCCCAAATTTTCTGAGAACATTAAGCATAGGCTAAATTAAATGTATTTGGTGAAAGCTAAAGAAAAATGTACAAGGAGAGAAGGTTGGCCCTGGATTAAAGATGTGTGACAGAAGAATTTGGTAACCTCTACCAAAAATACTATGGTACTTCTTGTAAATCTCAGGAAAAAAAAAATGTTTTCCAAAAAAAAAAAAAAATCCTTTTTCAAGTGGCCAAACGAAAGATTTGTATAGTACTTACTCAAAACAGCAATTTTCATTCTGCAGCCAGGATACTTTAAAGAGGAGAAAGACCAATTGTATGTACTGCCATGAAAATGATTCCAGGTGCAACGAGCCCTCAAGATTTATATAACTCAGCTCTTAATTTATTTCCTTTAATCCACACAATATTTCCCAGCTTCTCAATTGTCAGCCACATGTTTCTCAATAAAGACCATGGTGGCACCAAACTTCCAAGTTAGATGCTATGATTGTGTTTCCTGAGTGCCCAATATAAAATGTAGTTAGTGTTTTTAATAATCATTTCTCTTATAGTATTTCCAGCAAAAGTCTGTGTGTAATGCCAAACCTTGGTCTTCTGCATGGAACCGGTCAGTCTGCGTGTAGTTTACTAGAAAGCCGGGTTTTCAAACTCTGGTGTTAATTTCAGTCACCATGTTCTAGACCTCAGTAAGGAGCAGGGTTAGAATTGATAAAGAGCTATCTCATGGGTATGATGCATGAGGAGAAAGTAGCTAATTAGAATAGAAATCCATTGTAATCTCAAAATAGAGGCTTGCTTTGAAAAAAAATGCAATATAGGCATATTATCCAATAAGCAATGAGCTCCTATTGTCTATCTAAGAAGGAAAAGCAATATAAATCTGTGTAGATAACACAAAAGATCTATAATATAATAAGTTTCAGTGAACAGAAATTCAAACTCATTTATCAAAAATTAATTTTTGAGAGAAATAAACTTTTACCTATCTATTTTTACATTTGTCCTGTTTGTCCTTCTTTACATGCAAGAACAATTTCTTGCAGCCAATTAAGTAGAGATGGTTATGCAAACAGATAGAAAAATTACTGTTACATTTGTTTTACATTAGATTCATACAAAATAAACTACGTGAAATTGAAAGTTCAACCCTTTCCTCTAAGGGGTCTAAATAAGAATTCATTAGATTGGGAAGGTAATTTATGAAAGTTTTATGTGAACAACAATGACATAAATTCTTTCTTTTAATATTCAACATGAATTTGTAACATCCTTCCTTCCACTAACAAAACCTATTGTACACCATCAGTTACCATTGAAAATTCCAGAAGAAGCCTTTGTTACCTTCTTTGTGGTATTTTAGAGCCTCTGGAAAGATAAGCAGTAGTCATTTCTCATCCTGTGACTTGTGATAATTGATGGAACGTTCAAATGAGCAACTTTTCGTACGCAATGTATACAGTGTTCATGTCAACATCAGGCAGAACAAACATGGCTTATGAACAGAGGTTAAATGACAGATAAATCATTTCATGAGAAACACACATAAAACTCTTGACTCTTCATGTCTATTAGTGCTTTGGTGCTGTCTTTATCTTCACTACAGCCAGCATCCTTCTTTTTCTTTTTAATATGATTCCCAGCGTTTTGATGTCATATGTTTTGTCTTATTCAACCATTTGGAGTACAGGTGTGCCACTGTGTTTTTGATGGAGTGTTGCTATTCCAGAAAGCCCCATCCAAAACACAACCCCACACATGTAATCCAAACCCGAAGATGAGTCAGCCATTGAGACTTTGCTTCAGTTCTTAAGAGAACTCCTCACATAGTTGGACAGAATGTAGAATTAGTAACACACACAATAGTTAGGGAGTAATCCTGAGCTTTAAAAGACCTCAATATTCCTCTATGAATTTTCAAGGGAAAAAAATTTGTTTTCCAGTTCTGTGTCCATGCTACTAGAATTACAGTCAATGTTTTTAGACTGTAGAAGTCTTTCCTTAGCAAGAAAAACCCCATATGCATGCATTCCTTATACCACCTCAAAAATTCCTTATACCACCACAATACTGATTAAATGATTTTCCGAATCAGAATGAGGAGCTTGAGCTCCACTTGCAGTAAAAACATTTCCTAAAGTGCTGGCCATCAGTCTATTGATCCTGACCAAATTCTGATTTCTTTGAAAATGTTTCAGCTTCTTATCACATTAAGGAAATGAACATTTTCGAAAAGCTTGCAACAACAAAGAGAACAGCCTGGTCTTTAGGCTTAATCTGGGTATTATTTTCAAGACACATTTTGGAGAGAGTCTTTGAGTGTTCTGCCGGAGGCTGGTCTCGGCCAGTGTTTATTTCTTGTACTGATGCAGTTCAGAGGTGATTAGTGAAAAAGATGCTGAAAGAAAGGGAATAAACGAGAGGACAGGTGTCATATTCTTTGTGTTCTCTTTCAGAGCTTGCACAGACGATTCCATGGTGGCAAATTTGGCACTATGTGGGTGGCTGCGTGACTTCAAATGCTCAGCTGCTCTGGCTCCCAGGGCACTGACAGACTGTCTCCTCCACTTTGGAACCCCCAGATGATGAGTCTCTGACCCTTTAAACAAAAAGTCTGAGCACCATATGGTGAGTTTTTTAAAGTGCTATCTAAAGATACAAGGACTTTATGAACAGCGTTTGGACATCACTCCACTGCATGGTGTCGGTTCATTCTACTGTTTCTGTTGTTAGAAACCACCTTCCAGTCTTTATCCTATAATAGAAGTATCGCCAGAGACTAACAGAAGTTTAAAGTTGGAACTTATAAACCATCTAGCCTAAACTTCTAGAGGATTAAAGAAAGAACATGTGGAAAACACTTTGCAAACTGAAAAATTCCCCCTAAATGTATTTTGTTTTGAAGATGGGAAAACAAAGGACTAGAAAGTTATGACTTACCTATAATTCCTAAGGCTGAGAGGTAACTGCATAATCAATTTTAACATTGTCATGCAAACTTTTAATACGAAGTTCATATAAAGTTTAAAATTAGGCCATGGGTCCCATGACTTCTTTTTTGAATGTATATTTTAACTGAGGAATTCAGGATTTTTTAGTGCAAATCTTATAAGCAATACATGAAACTTCAAACAAAGTAGGTGTCAACTGCAGCCAGAACTCTGGTGTATAGGTGAGCATACAATTTGGCCTAAGGAAAGTGCAAATCAGGAACCAATGTTATATGTTTCACAGGGCAGACAGACGCGCTTGGTCAAAGTGTTTTCTTTGGGTAAAAATAAGAGTATGATATAAAAAGTTGTATCATATTTTAATACCAGAAGTCTCCCAATGCCTTAGTGTAGGAGTACTGCAATCCAAAAAGCAGAAAGGTATAGGCGGCCATCTAGAGGGGTCATCAGATCTCCGAGTCTGATGCCAAGGACGCCTAAACTAACAGAGCCACAGTGGGACTGAGAAGCAAGTTCGTACATGGCATCACATAGCGGGGGCACAAGAAAGAGACAGAACTGAGCTCAGACCAAACAGCTGATCTCAGGCCTGGTTCTGGATGCCATGGTGACAGGGAAACCAGGAGGATCTTTACCTCTATGCTTAGGGGCCATCAGTGGGGCTCTCAGGTTTGAAAGAATGGAGTTGAAGTAACAGTTTGTTTACTTCAGGATCCCCCATAGCATCCATTCTGAGGCCATACACAAAAGACCTGCGTGTCCACAGAGAACAGCTTCACAGAGACTTGGCTAAGAGGCAGAATCTGGTGGAATGATGGTCCCTGCTGGGATCTTGGCTGAGCCTACCGTCCTGTTTCCTCATCCTCTCATATAACCCGAATGCCTCCCAGCTCTCTGCACAGACTGTAGGATTCCCTGGCCCAAACGTGCTCCAGTTCCTCCACTAAAACCCCCTTCCACATTTGCCACGCTTCCTTGCAGCTGCCCACACGGTGGCAAAGAAGACTCAGGGTATTGCTGAAGAGAGAGGTTGAGAAATTCAAAGAGGAAAAGGAAGGAAATGTAGCAGGGTTAACTTTACTCATGGCTAAGATTCAAATTAAATGCCTTGTTATAATCTGACCTTTCTTTAGCTTCTTCAGTTTTAACAGGGACGTCAGCAATAGGAGGAAATGTGCAAGAACTGGAGTGATTTTCAAGTTATCAAATGAATGTGACATGCAAGACAATCCCTCCATCTTAAACAGTGAGATTGAAGTACAGGGCACGTTCGTGATTTCCCAAGCCTGAAAGATGCCAGATGTCCACTATCTTGTATTTCAGTACTCAGCCCCTTTTATTTGTTTTCTTTCATGAAGTGGTGACGCTGGGGACGGGGACGCCTAACGTTGCTTATTCAGTAGCCCTGTCAAAGCTACTGATGACAACTGTCAGCACATCGACCCCCATCCCACCCCTCTCTGGTCAGACTCTGCCTCCTGTTCTCCAGGCTAAAATCTGGCAGACCCAGGAATCCAGTGGTAGAGCTGCGATAGACTTTATTTCTCGACTCCCCCCAAGGGAAGAACCTCTACCCACACTTACTCCCGGCATCCGCTTCCATTTTAGTAACTGAGCGAAAGGACCGCATTAAATTACTCCAATATCAAATTCGAAAACTTGAAACAAATATCCACTTTTATAACTAAAATATTGCCCGATTTACCTTCTAAGCTCATAAGAGGGATGAAAAATGGTTAACATAGAGCACAAACACTACCAGAGAGCGAATATCTCTCTCAGTGTGGTGCTTAGGATAAACATACATTCACATACTGTTTATTATACTTCAAAAATTAAAAAAAAAGTTTAGTGTGGGGAAAATTTTTCTAGCTGTATTTAGAGAGTGACCTGAGATGTGGGAAAGTTGTCTAGTGCTTATGTTATTTTTTTCACCCACTTTTGAATTCTTTGAGGCTACATTTCCCCTGAGTTGAGCAGAGATTGCCACCCACCTTGGCTCTTCCTGCCTCTGCCCTGACAGAACCTCTTTGTTGTTTTATCTAATCAGATTCAGAGGCCCTGCTATGGTTGGCTCGCTTGGATTTTTCAAGGAGGTTATATTTCTCATTTCCCAGGCTTCAGAAGAACTAAAAATAACTGGGTGAAAATCTGAAAGGCAAAACTGCTCTGTCTGCCAGCATTGTAAGGAGATAGGATCAGCCAGCCTTCACCAAAAGAGAGCATCTCTGTCCTGTGATGATTAAAGCAAACTTCTGTCTCATACCAGTTTGGTAGCTAGAGCCTCCGCTTGGTTTGATGTCTCTATTTCATAAATGTGTTTTTCCTTATTTGCCACCTAAAAATATCCATCTGAACACCTATGCTTCCGTGACCATCTTAAAAGTAAAATTGCTTGGCCTTCACGTTGGTGCATGTAATATTTAAAAACAGAACACAACAAAACAAAACAACTAGTTGAGTAAATTTAAAGTGGCACCAGTAGATGTTTTATCCGAATGGCCGCTCCCACCATTGGTATACTTGCAGCTACTTTCTGAAATTTAGTCTCATGCTAGTTTTTTTTGCCACTCAATGTAGACTTTCCTCCAGCAGCCTGAATAGTATAGGGCCCTATGATTCATTATGAAGGATTTGCTAATCAAGACAACTAGTCCTCTCTTTTCAAGAGGCTTTGCTGGCAGCAATATCCATCTCCATGTTTTCAAAAGCCGGATTATGCCCATGAAACATGGGTGAGGGAACATCTGTCATACATGAAAGATAAAATATATCTGGAGTTGCCTTTTCATGTTTTATTTTTTAGAGCCATAAAAAATTAAGAGACTAAGTCAGGGAAAAAGTTCAAAAAAAGGAGTTTGTACCATTAACTCTGCTAGGGCGTCAGAGGAGATATAGGATTTCAGTTCTGAACTTACAAATATGTGAAACTAGAGATTATGAAAATAAATATTTAGCCATATTCCTAGTTGTCTTTTTGTAGAGGTTAACAGTTTCATACTGAATTAAAAGCAAACAAACAGTGGTGAATTAAGAACTTTGTTCAAACTCCTCTCTTTGTCATGTTCGCAGTGATAACTCCTCCTTATAAAGCTAAGCAATAAAAAAAGATAAAGACTTTCTAAGATAACACTAAAAAATGACATTATTATTGGTAAGCATTTCCATGCGACACTGAAATTTTAATAAGTAATTCATCTTAGATATAACACATGAATATATATCACACATAAATGTAAATAACTGAGTTCAATCATCAGGTTTACCAGACAAATTGTTTCATATATCTGAGCCAAGTCCCAGCTAAGAAGTTCGAATAATAAAATTGATTTAAGTGTCAGACCGTCAGCCTATGGGAACAGGAAGGGTATCATTCCCAATGTCTTTTGTGTTTTTCCTACTGAATACAAAAATGGTGGGCAGAGATTCCGGGTTCTCTATGTGGTTTTTGCAAAAATTTTTTAAAATTCTGACCACTGTTAAGCCCTGCCAGGGCAAGGATCATCTCTACCTTATTCACAGCTCTTCTGCAGAGCCTATCAGTCACCGGTGCTCACAAAATATTTGTTGAATAAATGAACAAAAGAATGAATGTATGAACTACCTGGATGGAAATGGTCTCATTTCCAGTGATAGATTTTACATGAGAAATATAGGAAACATTCAAAACTTTTTGGAAGCGTAGATGATAACATTTTACCGTCCCTCTCTAAAACATTTTTTCAATCTAAAGCTTTGCAAACAAGGAAATAGAAAATTTAAGCCATTATCTGAAAAAACTGAAGCCTTCTGTTACTAAATAGTTATTCCATGCAAGGCTTTGTTTAAGAGAAAGAAAGGATGAATGGATTAGCAAGGAGCAGGAAATCTCTTTGAGGAAATTTCTGTGTCTGATATAAAATGAGACGAAGAGAAGAACATATGGTGCAAAAAGGTCACAAACAAACTGACAAAATACTATTTTACAAAATGAAAACGGTCAACATCTGCATGATTTTTCCTGTCCAATAGCCCTTGTGCTTATTTTCATTCCAAAATCTTGTTTTGCTGAAAATGCCTTTTTAAAGCATAAAAGTTCATTCCAAACCATGTTGTTCCAACAATCGTGCCTGTTCCAAAAATTTGTTCAGAGTCAAAAGCCACAAATGCTTTGGTACAATATGTCTATAGGTCCACCCTTGCTCACAGATTGTTATTTGGGAATATCTTGAAAATATTTATGCAGTTCAAGTCAATTTGAAGTGGGATCTTGTACACACAAAGTTTAAAAAAAACCCACTTGATCTCCAGAATAAAGAGAAGATATAGTTCCTCATCCATATTAAATGATTTCACATACTTGACATCTGTCTCACCTGTAAGTGCATAGCTCTCCTATAATACACATGTGCACACACGCAGGGAAGGTCAGTTTTGAATGAAAAGGACAAAACAGAACACAGTGGAAGCCCACTTCGAAAGGCATATACTAAGTACACCCACTTTAATTTTCTAGGTAAATAGATCAGACCCATTTTCATAATTATTTGCTAAGCACCTACCAGTGCCAAGTACATTACCAACACCATCTTGTGTCTTAACAACCCAGAGAGATAGGTATGGTGACAAAACCATCGTTCTTTCCCAAACTGTCCAATGATTTTTTAAGCTGTGTTCCATGTGTAGCAGGTCATTTTTGACTGGATATCAACGCATGTACATACCCTTCACCTTTTCCCCGAACACATATGCATGCATATGCATATACACGCACAAGCACACCTTTACAAATATATGTTTGACTTCATTTATTTGCCTTTTTTTTTTTAAATCAGGGTGAGGTTCGGTAAAAGAAGGTATAGATGGAAGGGATGGTATGGTGTCTGTTCCCCTCTGGACTAGTAGACAGGATTTACTCAAAAGGCAATGAGTATAGGCAGATGGAAATGTTCAAATGTGCTTTGGACTGTGGAAAAAGGCATATCAGAGTGTGGGAGAAAGGGCCCTTATATTCACCTGTGTGGGCACCCAACATTGTTCTGGCATCCAGGTTAGGGGGCTTTGAGAGTACCTGAGACTACGTTGGTGTGGACATCAGGTCTTCATGGAGGCAGTGGCAGTGTGTAGCTCCTCCACACGGTATTGCAAGCAGCTACCAGGGCAGCAGAAGAGAAACAAGGCAAATCCACCTTAAGCACAGGTGAGGACTGGCGGACACTTTGGAGGGAGGCTGTGAGTCTTCTGTTATAGCTCCACACATGCATACATACAGATGTATGTTACACCTGGAGCCTTTGGATTCTGAGGAGGTGTCCCAATGCTGTCTTGGGACTTCTGGCCTCTGTGCCTGTTTTGACCAGAGCCTCTTTATCTTCAAATGTTTTATAGATCGGGGTTCTGATCTATAGATCATATAGATGGCATATGTCCTTTGAAAAAGTATTCTGCTGCTTTTAAAATGTAAACTACAAAATTAAACCATAATGTACCTCGTTTCTAACTAAAACTGAGGTTGAACATCTTTCATAAGTTATGCAACAAAAAAGCTTGTCATGGATGAAAGAAGTTGTAAAGTAGCTTTGAGAGTAGTTGCTGTTGATAGTCTGAAGATACTTTCATTAGCCAGCTATTTAGCTATCTGTAACTCTCAAAGTTCCTTTAACTACTCTGAGCACCCAAAAGGTCATTCATACCTTTCCATCCCTCACTTTTCTGCTCCAGTTAAGTTCTGTATGTGCACCTGCCTACTGGGTAACTCCAATTATACCTTAAATTCAGTAATTCGACATAACCAAAACCTCTTTGGTCTACTTAGTCAATGGCCCCATCACCCTTCTATCCATCCATTTTCCCAAGCTAAAAGCCTTAAAGCCTCATCAACTTCTCCCTCTACCCCAAAGTATAAGTCACCCAAACACATACATTTAGCTTCTGGAAAATCTTGCAAATCCTCTTTCCCTCTCTTTTTGTCATTGCACTTTTCTTTTAAAGCCTTCATTATCTCTTGCCTGACCATCACAATAGTTTTCTATCGGAACTCCTATCTCCATTCTTTTCTTTACCAATCACAACATCAGCAACAGAATTATTTTTTAAATGCAAACATGATCATATCATTCCCTTATTTTAAGCCTTTAATATGAAAAATATATTTAGCACAGCAGGAGATCCTTCACACTCTACCCTAACTTTCTCAACTCAAACATGAACACCATTGACCTAAATAGGGTCATTAGTTGCAAGAATTATGGCTGATAAAAAAATTATGACAGGATATATTGAATAGCTCATAGAAACCTTGGGAAGATTAAAGAACCAGACTAGAAAAGGCAGGAAGAAAGAGAGACAAAGCAGAAAAACCACAGCCAAAAGCAGACTACAAAACCGAGGCAGCGGAGACTGTTACTACAGCCACCACAGGACAATGGTCCTGTGCCTTGTATCACTCTCTCTGGACACTGTCTCTGGACAGTGTGTGCGGCACTAGCCCCACAACCACGGCCCCTGGAAATGTCAACCCCGATGATGCTATTAACACCAGAAGGATTGTCCACTCAACGTGTTTTTCTGCTTCCCTTCCTTGCTCCATCTGAGTGGCAGAGCCTAAGTTAGATAGCCATTCCTTGCCAAGAAAGGGGGAGGTGGTAAGGACTGCAAAAACAAGAGTCCGAGTTTTGAGCTTCATAGGGAGAGCCCGGCCATAAAAAGTGAAATTAGATGTTGGAAAACAAAAATCAACAGAGGTACAATCTCTGCTTCAGCTACTCAGGATATGCAACATTTTCCAAAAGAGACAGTGTTGTTCTCAATATTTGAAAGATGGTTCCCTGTTTCTAATAAAGCAGCACGTATCTCCTTTATTAGAAAGGAGTTGGTGCTCCTGTAATTTGAGGTCACTATGCTTTATTGTAGCACTTCCCACAAGGTATTGTAATTATTTTACCACTTCACAAGTCAATGTCCCATGCCAACAGGGAGTTCCTCTTGGCAGGGACTATGTCTCCTATCTCTGTGCCTAGGCATTATGCTCAGGACAAATTATGTCCTCGGTAAAATTTGTTGAATAATTTTTGTGGCTTCCCTAGGAAGAATTTTTGGGGTCTACAGGTGACCCCTAAAAGACCCTGGCCTCCACTGTCAGTAGCAGAGGCACCATCTTCCTCTTGCCCAGTGACAGGAACTTAAAGTTTCTAGAACTTTCTTTACAAGACAATTGCAAGCTGGGAGGCACTCCTGACATGAACAATGGCCATCAGTCTCATAATCAACACCTTTCAACTCTGCTCTCGGTCCTAACGTTTATTATGGTGTAGACTTTGGTATACTGCTAAGGTGTTACATTTGTACTCAAGCTTATTGCAATTGTTTTATTGCCGTTTTAGTTATAAGCTGGATAATATAGCAATCGTGTGAAAAGTCTTCTATTATTTCATAGATGAAAGTTAAAGCAATTTCAAAAGTATTGAAATCCCGTTGGGTAGTACTCATTCACACTAAAATATATGTTGTCTTCTCTGTGCAATGAAGATAGTAAAAAGCCCATTGTCTCTACCTAGATTTCAGATTGCAAATGAGACAAAATTCTTCAAGCTCTTTAATGTCACGCAATACGTCAGCATAACAACATAAACTGATAATTTTCAGCATATCTTTATATGCTTATATTTATTTTTTAAATATATTTTTAAATGTATTTATTTTTTAATGTTTATTTAT
Organism: Prionailurus bengalensis; assembly: GCF_016509475.1. NCBI lineage: Eukaryota > Metazoa > Chordata > Mammalia > Carnivora > Felidae > Prionailurus > Prionailurus bengalensis. Next base: position 75,596,263 of record NC_057349.1, on the reverse strand, counting down.
TTTGAGAGAGGGAGAGAGAGTGAGAAAGAGTGGGGGAGGGGCAGAGAGATACAGGGAATCCCAAGCAGGCTCAGAGCTGTCAGCCCATTGCAGGGCTCAAACCCACAAACCATGAGATCATGACCTGAGCCAAAATCAAGAGTTGGACACTTAACTGACTGAGCCACCCAGGCACCCTTATAGTTATTAAATTTCTAAAGACAATAAATGTCATGCTAAGCATTCAATTTTTTGATCCATAACATAATGGAAGATAGCGTTCTTCATACTATTAGTATTAACTGCGAGGTAAAGTATTTGTGAACAATGTTCATTTGTTTGACAGATGAGATTTTTTACTTGGTATCCACTTAGAGGTTGGCATAAAAGCAACATGATTCTTCAATAAGCACCACTGTTAGTTATCAGCTGGATACCTGTTGGAGGTGCAGAGAACTATTGTCTCCCAGGTATTTAAGAGATAGTGGTCAAAAGACATGGTAATTATTCCTCCAACATGCATCACACTTGCTCAAAGGAAATCAAACTGAAATAGCTAATTGGAAAGAGAAATGATAGAATAGTTAAAATAAAAAAAAATTTGTGTGAGGAATAAATATACATAAATTCCAGGAGAAATGTAATTATTCTCTTGTAAGAGTCATGATATATTGTTTGTAATATATCTAAACATATTTTTTTTCATTGTACAACTTAAAGCTTTCATCAGTGTGCCTGGGAAGGTTGGGCAGTCCAGCCATCCTTTATTTCAATAAAATCTTTCAACTTGGCTTTTTAAAAGAACCTTTCTATTCCATTCAGTCTTGCTTGTTTTCTGTCATATGTTCTGCCAGTTAAGGTGTGAGCAGTATTTTTATTAAGGTGTATCTTTGTCCTTTCCTTACTTCTGTCTCTAAATTGCCTTCTCATCTTCACCTTGGGCCCCTGAATTTTGTCCAGTACTCTAAGAAATCAAAAAATATGTGAGTTTCCAGCCTTATGAAGAAAGTATCTAGATTCACTGTGACCTACATAAAGGCACAACGATAGAAAGAAGAAGTTTTGTTACAAGTCTCAATCAGCATATCTATCATTTCTGTTTTAATATTCATTTATTTTATTATTAAGGCATTATTACTTTGGACCCCCTCCACATGAAATCTTAATTATACATGTACAACTTCCTTTATCTTCATGTAAGCTATAAATGACCTTAAACGTTTGATTATTCAGCATTCTGTGGATTTTTTAAAATAGAAAACTCTCACATTACAAACTGCCCGTGGAATGGGGATAAACATGGGAAGTGGAGGCCTGTCAACAACCGTTTTTCAGAAAGTTAAAGTATTTCCTTTTCTGATTATAAATGTACTTTTAAATAGATATTAAACAGAGAACTTTAGTTTTATCTCTGATAATTTATTTCTATTCCAAAAAATCCCAATCAAAAAGTTTAAAAATATAAATAAAAGTAGTGAATACTTGCATGTTTCATTTATTACTTTGTATTTTCCCTTTTTCAAACTTCAAAAAAAATTGCATTCCCCATGCCTATAATTAGAAAAATATAATAAGATATAAAGAAAATTAGTCAAATATGTGCCCCAGCCCAGATAACCTTCATGTATAGCCTATGCATTTTTTCTACGAGATACACACACACACACACACACACACACACACATTTAACAAAATTCAAATTACAAATTCTAAGTTTAATATTTAAAATTCTATCATATACTAAGGTTTCCATCTTTAAAAACCAGACAAGTTTTCAAAAATTAGAAAGAAATAGAAAAGAAAATAGCTTTTTGTTCATGAAGAGTTGTCAGAACTGCAAATGTAAAACAAACTCAGATTAGCAGTATATTCTGGATGTGTTGTCCAGACCTTAAAAGACTATTGATCTGAGCCAAAAGTACATGATTCTCTTCTAATGTTCAGATGTTACTTTCTCGGTAGCCTGTCCCTAACTTGTTTCCATTCCTGTTCCTGCCTACACTGCCAGCACCCCTTCTCCACCAGTGTGATTCACAGGGCTGTGGGTCTGCTGCAGAGGGCCGTGAGTTCTTAGGCTTTCCAACTTAATCTCCGTGATGGTAGACATCTCTGGTCATTGGTCTGCCATGTTCCTAGATGTTTTGCTTCAGAGTATATTTGTGACGGTGACGCTTCTAAGCTCTATAAAGGGTCTGCCTCTCATAGCTGAGACTCTCATGAGAGGCCTTCCCCTGAATCAGCCTATGGCTTTTTCCTAGATTTACATATAAAACATGTTTAAAAACCCAGGGTTAATGTTAATAATGTTAATATGTGACTATATCTTTATTTCTTACAGTGTGTGTTACACATTTTAAAATAAAAAATTCAATTTCAATTAAAATTAAATCAAATTTATCTTCTTTCAAAGAGTATCAAGAACTCAGAAACAACCTTGACATATGGAGGTCATAATGTCATGGATTCTATTCTACTTCTTAAGAAAAACAAAACATTAACACCTTTCTTCCTGGGGAGGAGGGACAGAACGGGGAGTATAGATCCTGCATCTTAACCTAGGTATTACAAGTAGCTTTCAGAGTAGGTGAACAGCCTAAATGTGTTTATTGTTGTAAGAGGAAGGAAATGAAACTGCTGGAGAAAGTTACTTTAAGTTACATTAATTTATGAGAAAAATGTGGCACAAATAGTAGAGCTTCCTGTGGCTTCTCAAAGACATTAGGGAAGGTAACTTATCCAGAAGGTTAGCACCAATGGTCATAGCTGTTCTAACTCTGAGGGACTCTATTCTTGAGCAGTAAGCAATTAATCAAGATTTTTTATTTGTTCTGAGCGCTTCAGAATTAAGATACAAAATGAAAGAATTTCCCAATTGATGCATTATTCGTTCAGATTAAAAGAAGCAACTTAGTCATCCATTCACTAGACCCTGGGAGGGTAGAGCACATACAGATTGGTGCTGAGCAGCTACTGAGCTGATAGAGGGGATTCTACAATTCCCACATCTCATTGTACTAACCCTAGACATGCGGCTACCATTGCTCTCATTGGGATTATAGAGAGTAATAACAGATCACCACATTTATATTGGAATTGTAATTACTCCTGCCTAGAAGTACTATATTTGCCTACACACAGGCCAAGGACAATCTCTCTACCTAATACCCAAGGATGGGCTAGAAGGTGGTGGGGGGGGGGGAGGGCACGGGTAGACCATTAACCCCATCCATGTGACAGCCATAGAAAAGCTTTAAGCGATAACTTAAACCAGCGGATAATAAAATGGGACCAAGAAATAAAGCCAATAGTTTCGATGAGTAGCTATGGAATCTATCTGTGCAAAATATTTGTATAATACAAAAATTAATAATGCAACACCCAACCTCAAGGAGTTTATGATACGCTAAGAGAAAGGAAAAAGAGGAAGAGTAGAAATTCAATAAATCAATTAAAATATAAAAACATAAGAAAAATATTTTCTATTTATGATACAAGCAAAAAAAGAACTCGATTCCAACTTGAAGTATCAGAATGTCACTGAAAGCTTGGCTGTAGGCATGAAATAAATCTTAATTGGATGTCCTTTTGCTCCTTATGCAATTTTCCCAAAGTCAAGTAGATCACTTAATAAGGCATTAGTGTTATAGAGCTATTTCTATTCTCATTGTCCTTGATTATTAAATGTGGAATAATGCAGGTGGTGGATTATTCCGAATTTTTCTTCCTTTGGCTTTTACCATGAGAACCAGTTCATTGCTCATTAAAACCCGCTGCAGAGGCCAAACAAGGGAAGGGATGGAGATGAAATTCATTTTGGAACTTGTTAGAAGCATTGGTGAAAGATTTGGTGGAATTGTAGAAACAGTTTCTTCATATTTTCTTTCTCTTTCAAAGAAACCTTGTTTTCCATCCATGAGATTTATATGGTGACTAGAAAATGGCACGTGCATTTTGACTTTCTGAATAAGGGAGTTCTTCAAAAAAGAACTTCAAGAAAAAAAATCTCTCCCATTTCATATCAACTGTTAATTTATATTTTTCCTTTTAACATTGATTACATAACCAAAAACAAACAAAAATAGAATACGGTATTTCTCAACTAACAGAACACACCAGTATTTACACAAGTATCAGAATGTATTTTCATGTTAAAATTGATGGACCTTAAATTTACTAATGAATCAAGCAAGTGTGAACAACAAAAAGCCTAAAAGTAATATTTGGAAAACCCAAAGAATGACTTTAGAATAGTTATTATTATCAAGAAAGGAGCATGGACTAAAATAATAAAATCTGTGAAGATTGCTGAAGCTCCAGCTTCTAATCAACCTCTCCCAACCACCACACATCATGGTTATTGTATGTAGAGAGTGATTTCACGTAGGAGTAGGCTGCACATGTAACAGTATGGAGGCTTCCAGAACTTGAAAGCCACTGGAAGATTAAAGAGTAAATCCAGTAAGACACAACTGACTCTAAAAGGAGAACAGGGCACCTGGGTGTCTCAGTCAGTTAAGCATCTGACTCTTGATTTTGGCTCAGGTCATGATCTCCGGGTTTGGGAGATCAAGCCCCACGTCAAGCCCTGTGTCAGTCTCCACGCTCAGCATGGGATTGTCTCTCTCCCTCCCTCCCTGCCCCTCCCGTGCCCTCTCTCTCCTTCTCTCTTTCTCTCTAAATAAATAAATAAATAAATAAATAAATAAACAAACATTAAAAAAAAAAGAGGAGAGAAGTGAGGGGAGGGACAACTGTACGGACATTAGTAAAGACTAAGGAGGTTTAGCTATTGACAAAAATAGCCCATGAAAAAGGATTCCTGTATTAGTCACAGAAATGTGTTCTTACTATTTAGAAAGACTTTCTGATAGATGTCATGTGCCTGACATTCCAGGAGATGAACAATACGCTATATTGGAAAAACAGAACAATAATAATACGCTATATTGGAAAAACAGAACAATAATAATGGCTATGATAATAGGTATCAAATCATTGTTTACCATATATACACTATGACACCTCACAAATAATACAATAGCTAACACGTATTGAGCGTTATGATACATTAGTCACCATTCAAAATGTTTACATGTTGTAACTCATTTATTCCTCAAAACACTATGATGTAGATCATATTGTTGTACCTGGAATTTTGAAGGGCGGTGTCACATTCAAATCTAAGTTTCTTGTTCAAGTCAAATACAATATCTCTCAACCAGGTCCCCACACTGCAGGGGTTCCTTTTGCCCACTGGCATCTCCTTTGGCTGCCCAGACTCAGCTGTTGAGAGGCAGCACAGGTGACTGCAGGTGCTGGTGACATTGGACTCCCAACTTCAGTGGAAAGAATTTTGATTGTCCAATGTCAACTCATGTGCCACAGTATTTTTTATCCCCATTTTTTAAAATTGTGGTAAAATATACATAACATAAAATTTAACACCTTAAATATTTTAAGTGTATAGTTTAGTAGTGTTAAGTTCATTCACACTGTTCATTCATCTCCAGAACTCTTTAAATCTTGCAACACCGAAACTCCATCCCCATTAAATAACCCCAAGACCCACCATTTTACTTTCTTTCCCTATGAAAATGCCTACTCTAGATACTTCCTAGGGGGAAATCACACAATATTTGTCTTTTTATGTCTCACTTATTTCATGTGCCACAGAATTTTTTGAAACATTTAACACTTTGCTAATGCAAAAATATTAATAATTATTGTATAAGGAGGTTTTATTATTATTACCAAAAAAAGGGCAATGGCAACAGATGACTTGTGTGTTTTCATGACCCAAAAGCAAATTTTGAATTTCTAATTACTTACCCAGAGCAAGAAAAGTTTAGAACCAACACATACTACTAATGATTAAAAAAAGACCTATCAACAGTAGATATTTAAAATAAATTTATTGTCTGTAAGATATTTGAGATATTCTGCATTGCCAGTTTCTCAGATACAAAGTTTCTAACACTTCACTAAGCCATGTTATGAAGTATATGCCATGTTCACTAAAAAATGTATTCCTAGACCTTTCTAAATTTTAATGTTATTTATTTTCTCTTTTTAATAAATTGAACATTTTTGTCAATTATAGGCCCCCCCAAATCCAGTTGAAATTAAATATTACATATTTCCAAGACAAATAGTCATCAATACTTTCCACTTAAATTTTTATTCTTAAACTAAAAATTGAAAGGACTGACGTCAAATAATAGCCTGATGTTCTTGTAACCCATCAGATAATTTTATTCTTCAAAATTATTTTTCTTCCTTTATAAACTACATTGGAATTAAAACAAAAACTTAATAAAACTATAGTATGAGATCATAATTAAATTAAAAAAAAAACATGATCCGATTGCAATTTTTTCTTTTCTAAAACCCTTAAAGGAATGCTAGTTCAAATTTCAAACTAGTTTATTTTCAACAAAGTTCTAATTTTCTGTTCAACGTTGTCCTTTCATGACCTCTGATGGTGAAAGCATAAACTGACATTACAAATACCAACAGAAATAATGTCACAAAATCCATTTACCTTATTATTGAAGATCCTTTTCCTTTTCATATTTATTTACCTTGAGAATGTAATGGTATCAATTATTCGACAATATAGAAAGTGTTGGACAATTTCATGCTACTTCAAAGCATAAAAAAACCCTTCTTACAGTCTGTAAATGTCTGTGTGTGCACTTTATATAGCAGAATGAATATTTCAATGATACAGCAACTTATTACTGTGACTACTAGCTCTCAAATACAAATTGAATAAAGTTTGATAAGTTGAACCAATTAGGTTAATTTACAAAAACATCACTCTTCCTAAATCTCTGTACATATGAATAATGAAGCATAATTGTATATTAAGACCTGAATTATTTGGATGAATTTATTTCAACTTATTTAATAAGATTAATGTCTTATCCTGAGTTCCTCCTAAAAAGGCTTTCCCACAGGTAATTTATCTGGGAATATGACTCCAGGGAGCAGGAATAACGAACAGGGGGGTAAAAACAAGGAAGAAGGAAAAGCTGGATTAGGGATGCATTATCAAAATGACTATGGCTATGGCCAATCTGTGCTGCACTCCATAGACTTTCTTAGAAACTTTAATGAAATCTATGAAATAAAACAAGAAAGATTTTTCTATGGGCTTCCATCCCCCATGGGTGGAGGTGGCCCCTTGAACTTTGACTACCTACTGCATAACCACTTATAGGTTGCACATGTATGGCATTTCAATGGACATTCCACACTTCTATGTTAGTAAAGTTCCAGGAAAGGAAGCGAGAGGCTCATACCTTGAGCAGAGGTGAGGCTTTCTCAAGTTGCACCTGTAGGAAGCTGGTCAAAACCTATGAGAACTGGTTGTAGCAACAATGACTTCAGTAAAATGTAGGGCTGAGAGGATTTTAAGTGATGCACAAAGTGGCAACTGATGCAGTAAAACCTTTGCACTACTCAGATTCACCCTTTCTCGCCATTAACTCCAACCTGTCACCAAGTCTGTTTCAATGTGCTAGCCAGCTACAATTTCTGCAAGTGGCTCTAGGGAATTAGCTACAGTCCCTACTGCCACAGCTGGTTCCAAAGCCTTGTTGATAATCATCTCTCTCCTCCACTGCTGATTTTAAATTTCTCTCACCTTTGGCCAGAAGCTTACTGATCTAGAGTTGCTTGCCCAGTAGAGTGACCCAGACCTTCTTATTTTAGGTTTGGTTTACTTTGCCCTTATCAGTACATAGCTGCTGTAACTGTCCATTCACCATTATCACCTATCACAAAAACATCAGGAGGTGCATCAGTCAAGTCCTTGGATATTTCTCCCTGCCTCCATTATATAACAGTGACCCAGGCTATTTATGTTAATCAGGGCAAATTAATCCTGTAAACATATTGACATATTAATTCCCTTTTGCTTGATGACCCAGGAATGAGAAGCCCAACCATTGGAATGAGGAGCCCCAAATGACCAGGTAACAGTCAAGTTCTGTGGAACTGTTTTACTTTGTCCTCTGGTGAAAGTGTTCTCCTTTCTGGAAGCCAGAATCTCTAATTCAGAAGGGCCTAAGGTTTCAGGTACAGAAGAAATAAACTTGAAAATGGGTCATTAGGAGTAATGGGGACAGGGACCAATTTTATTTCCATCCCTTGCTTCCTGAAGGGACATAGCGCCACATGTTAGCTGTTGATACAGCACATATATCTCATCCTTTCTCCAGCCTGGAACTTTAGCTGGGCCTTCAACAGGTCATTCCACTATTGCATTAGTTCATCTGCTTCTAAGTGATGAGATATATGGTAATCCCAGGGGCTCCTGTGGTCATGCACCCATTGTTTCACCACCTTTGTCAAAAATTAATCCCTTGAACAAAACCAACACTGCAGGGAATGCCATACCATTGAGTAAGACATTCTGTAAGCCCTGAGTTGGGGCACTGATGAAGGCTTTTCTGGCAGAGAATGAAAATTCATGAGCATAGTAGGTTTAAATTCCAGTAGGGATGAATTGTTGCCATCTCTAGGGTGGAAGGGATCTAATGAAGTTAATCTGATATTAAATGGCTGGCTGGTCATCCTTGAGGGGTGAAATCATATCAAGGACTCAGTTTCAGTCTCTATTGCTGACAAGCTGGGAATTCAGAAAAACGGTGGTAGCTAGATCAGTATTGGTAGTGGGAGCCCATTCTGTCGTGCCCTTAAACAGCCTTCTTTCCAGACACGGTGTAATGTTTATTCATGGACCAGTTGTCCAAACAGTGAAGTCTCTAAAGAGTAAGGGGGAGTGTAGCTCATATCCACAGGGCAAACTAACCTATTTGGTTTTTGCCTTCTATGCAGAGAATGCTCTCTGGTGGGCAGTAACATGAGACACAATGATCTGCATGTTATGTGCCCACTCCTCTCATAAATCTATCCGCAAGCTTCTTTATCCAGATTTCCTTGTCTCTGTTTTATTGATCTTGCTTTATCAAGGCCTCTGACCAAATGCCCAAGCCATTTGTCACTATCCAGTAGTCTATGTATACCCATACCTCAGGCCACTTCCACCTCCAAATAAAGTAACTGATGAAGTGTTCTGCTTGGGCTCTTCCTACTGGGAGGATTTCCCTTCACCATATTCTTTTAGGGATACCTATGAGTGTGGCAGTAGTGTGACAACAGTCTATTTATGGCTACCATCAATATGCCACCCTAACCTATATGTGAACAAGGCCAGAGTATTTTTCTCTGTCATCCATGGACACAGGTATTTCTAGCCATGATCAGATCCGCTGGGCCCAAGCTTCCAACAAGCTTGTACAACTGCTTGCACATACAACCTATTGCTCTGGGTAACATTCAAGTACAATAAATGGATTGGTGCAATATTCTCCAGTACAATACATGCTGTCTCTAAAATCTAAATAAGCCTACCTAGCACTTCTGATATGTACCGATTTATTCTTTACCTTTATCTTTTTGGTACCAGCATGTCCCAAACAATAGATCAGCTAAAACTTCACCAAAAGGGCAGAACCATAAAGTTTTGTGAGGTTTATCTTCTACTCTCTGGTTTGAATGTGCCTAGGTAGGATAACTTAGAATAATTTCCACTTCCTGCTCACCAACTACAGTCAGTATTATGCCATCAATATAGTAAACCATAATGATATTCTGCAAAATGTCAAGACATATTTCCTACACATTACATTCTGATAGAGCACATAAGAGTTAGTTTAGCCGATGGGGAAAACAGTGAATTGAACTGTTGGTCTCCTCAGGTGCATGCCAACTGCTTTCATGCTTTTTCTGAAGGGAATTTAAAAGACCATTTTTTCCAGATAGGTAGTGGCATACCAAGTGCCATGAATTCTGTTGATCTCTTCCAATTAAGCAACTATATCTGACACGGCCACTGTAATTGGTGCTCATACTTGCTAAAGTTTACCATAGTTCATTGTTATCCAAGATCCATCTGTTTTTCTGCAGGAGCTAAATAGATTGAAGAGCTTTATGCAGGGTTTACTACCCCTGTGTCCTTTAAATCTTTAAGTGGTGGTGCTAATCCCTGCCATTCTTCCTAGGAAGTAGTATTGTTTTGGATTTGTTCATGTGGATGGGGGTGGGGCATTTTCTGGGCTTCCATTTGGTTCTTCCTACCATAATGGCTTCACAGATCAGGGAACCAACACAAGGGTTCTTCCAGTTATAAAGTATACTTGGAGATTTTGTATATCCCAATTACTCATTTGGAGCCTGGGGATACAATCACAGGGAAGGCCACAGACCCATTGTACCCCTGTGAAACATACTTGGTCTAGAACTATAATTTTTATCTGGCCTCCCTATGCCCCTACTCTAACCGGAAGACCATAATGGCATTTCAGGCTCCCTGGCACCAGTGTCAGCTCACACCCCTTACCCAACAGTCCTTGAAACCAATTTGACAATAAATTTCATATTAAAAAAAAAAAGAACTAAAAAAAAAAAAGAAACCAATTTGACAATAAATTATATATTTAAAAAAGGGAAAAAAGAAAAGAAAAGCTTAAGAATCCTTCTTTCAAAATTTGTATAAAAAGTGGATCATGCTGGGGCGCCTGGGTGGCTCAGTCGGTTAAGCGTCTGACTTTGGCTCAGGTCATTACCTCACAGTCCGTGAGTTAGAGCACCACGTCAGGCTCTGTGCTGACAACTCAGAGCCTGGAGCCTGCTTTGGCTTCTGTGTCTCCCTCTCTCTCTGCCCCTCCCCTGCTCACACTCTGTCTGTCTCTCTCTCACAAATAAATAAACATTAACAAAAAAAAAATTTTTTTAATGCATTATGCCCTCTATCCATTCCAACGCTCTCCAAATATAGAGACAACTATGAATTAGTTAAGAGATTTCAGTTTTTTTTTCTTTTTTTTAAACGTTTATTTATTTTTGAGACAGAGAGAGACAGATCATGAATGGGGAAGGGGCAGAGAGAGAGGGAGACACAGAATCGGAAGCAGGCTCCAGGCTCTGAGCCATCAGCCCAGAGCCCGACGCGGGGCTCGAACTCACGGACCGTGAGATTGTGACCTGAGCTGAAGTCGGACGCTTAACCGACTGAGCCACCCAGGCGCCCCTAGGAGATTTCAGTTTTAAACTATACTGGCTAGTTTTAATATCTAGAAATTACTATAAAGTTATGGAATCTAAAATTTGTCTAAGGCAGTAAGAAAAGGGATAGGGATAGAGGTATTCAACACAGCACTATTTTAAAAAAAGTGATCATTAAAAATAACTTCAGGTTTTGGGGCGCCTGGGTGGCGCAGTCGGTTAAGCGTCCGACTTCAGCCAGGTCACGATCTCGCGGTCCGTGAGTTCGAGCCCCGCGTCAGGCTCTGGGCTGATGGCTCAGAGCCTGGAGCCTGTTTCCGATTCTGTGTCTCCCTCTCTCTCTGCCCCTCCCCCGTTCATGCTCTGTCTCTCTCTGTCCCCCCAAAAATAAATAAACGTTAAAAAAAATTAAAAAAAAATAATAACTTCAGGTTTATACTCCAAAAAGTTGAGATGTCTCGGAGAACTGGATATAGTCAAACCTGCTGGGTGATTTTCTTGAGCTATATTCAATGGCTCCAGAGCAGGTGTTTCTTTGGATAGGCATGCTCTAAGTGCTCTGAGGCAAAGCAGTTGAAAGTATTTGCAAAAGGCCTTTGGAAGGATGATAGAATGGACGCTGGATAAGAAAGGAAGTGAAAACAAGTCTTGAATTCTGGTTAGGCATTATTACTTTGAGCAGGTCTTTTAACCTGTCTGCTTCAATTTTCTCGTCTATAAAATGAGGATAATAATTTCATAGTGACCTTGTGCATGTTTTTAAATGGATTCCTTCAGACTGAATACTGCCTCTTTTCACCAACCCTTGCTACCTTCTACTTACCCCTCTGATGGTCTAGGTTTCATTTTAAACTTCCTCTAGAAAGCCTTGTCTAACCTCCCAGGGGGTGAGGAGACCTTTAACATCTTCTAACTGCACCCTATGTCTATCATTGCTGTTGTCATACAGAATTGCAATTGTCTGATCACTTGTCTATCAGCTCCATTAGACCAAAGACTCTATTAGGGCAGGGACTATGATCATTTGTTCATTTAGTACATATTAGAAATAAAAATATAAGCTAAACTGAATTGACTTGGAGAGTATAACGATTAAGTGAAATAATGCTCGTGCAGCTCCTATCAACCTACATGTTCAATAAATAGTAGCTTTAAAAAATCTCTATTATTATTCAAATCTTTATCTGAGGGCACAGCTCCTGGCATGTATACATTTGTATCACAATAAACACTTGCTGAATGAAAAGTTTAGACTGGTGATAATGACATCCTTAGCCTATGTCTGCCAGTGGCAATTCTTTCAACTGTTGTTGATTTTACTTTCACGATCTCAAACGGTCCTCTGAAACTCCAACTTGTGCGTGTACGTGTGTGTGTGTTTTAGAGCAAGAACGGGGCGGGGTGGGGTGGGGGGTTAAAATCCAAGACAGTAATTGTAAGATGCCACTATAGAGGGGGAATAAGGGAGGGGCAGAGGGACACCACAGAGAGGCTCGGGTTGGGGCGTGTATGTGTGTTTTCAATTTCTTGCCCACTAGATGGTGGAACAGAGCCCCTAACCTGATAACCGTATGCTTTCTCACAGATCTGAGTTTCTCTTACAATGCCCACTCAGCGGTTTGCACGTGGAAGAATCCAATAAATTGTTATTATGCTTTTCAAAACTTCCGCTTGGAAAACAGAGCCGAAACCACAAGGGCGGGAAGGTTAGGAAGAGTAGAGACTTGCGGAAATACACGACTAGGGGAGCTAAACTACATTTCCCAGGAAGCCACAGGCTGGGCCTACAACACCCAGCATGCCATTGTTCCGGCTCTCGTGACCTGCTCGTGCCGTCCACTTTCCCAAGGAGCGCAGCAAATCTGTGCATTCTCTGTTGGTGCGGAAACGACGGCTCTTACCTCCGGATTATCCTGAGCCGCAGCAATTCCTACTTTCGCTCGTAGAGCAAAAAAGACACTAACCACTATTCCGTGGAGCCCACAAGCCACGTGACCAGCTCGGGTCATGTGACTCCAGAGCCAGGCGGCAGAAGTGGGTTACCCTGGTAACTGTTGAGCCCCGCAGACCTTCCCGGAAAGCGCGGAATTCAGAGACCGAGGTAGGTGAGGCGTAGACACTTGTTTCCCACTCGGTTGACTCTGACCGAGACTGTCCTCAGACCCCCTCCCCAGGGCTTTAGTTTCCCAGGTCACTCCCCTCCTCCGCCTACACTCTACTTCCAAGTGCGTCTTTGTCTTCTCGCCTCTCTGGAACCCGCGCTTCCTGGAGCAGGGCCCCACCGAACGGAGCCGGTTTGAGAGGATCCGTCTCCGACCGAGATCTTGGGGCTAAGACCTTAACCGCACACATCCCCAACTGATCAGAAATGCTAATGAGTCAGGGAGGTGTTATTCTGCAAATTGGGCAAAATATTGTCCAGGGTGTTCACACACAGAGCCACCCTCCACCGCTTCTGGAAAATGAAGCTGCGGTTTGAGCAGCCTCAAGGAGGCCCCGAAACTGGGACAGATTTGAAAGTTGGTTGGGTTCATTAGAGGGACAGAGAGAGCTTTGCTCCACGAGTCACTATTGTATAGTTTTGTTGGCCTTCCCACGCTCCAAAAGAAACGTAATATGTTCTAATTTGGATACTTCATTAACTTTATCTTAGGTAGATTTGAACCGTAATGAATTGCATTTTGTCTGTATCTGGAAACAGTCTGTCTTGCAAAACTATTACTAGGGACTGATAACTAGCTGAATGACAAGGCAGCACGTACTGTCCTGTGCTTTGCAAAAAAGAAACCGTCTTTTGAATTTGCTCATTTGTACTAAATTTTTGAAAGATTCCTTGGGAGGACCTGCTTTGTTTCAGGAATGTTATGTAACACACACACCATAGAGTTAGGAAATATTGTGGTCACCCTTTAACACTTGGATGTTAACAATGAAAATGTAATCTTGGACCCTGAATACAAAGCAAACTGTGAAAGCTGCTTTTCCAAAGCAGTTTTATTCATGAATTTGGAATCTTTTGTCCAGGTTATTGGTCAATAACTGCATATATGCTAAATCGTAAGAGAAATGTCTGAGGTTTAAGTTTGGTTGTTCTTATGATGTGTTGTGAATTTCCTCAAAGAATATTTATCTCTTGTTATTTAGTGTTTCCAGTGTTGTAAATACTTTGGAATGTTTACTTTGGGAAGTGAAAATTATTGATTATGGCTCACTATTCCAAAGAAGAGCTGGATGAAGAGTTTGAAAAGTTCATGAAAGAGGTAAATTTATCATTTTAAAAGCTGTATTGTAAATTTGTGTCACAAGAAATTCATCCTTCAATTCTTTCTCCTCTACTATGCAGTTTGACCACCTTGAAAATAAAACAGCCAAGTTATTTTACCAGCAAAATGGGTTTATTTTTTAATGGCAGAGGAACTGCATTTCAGACCTTGCAGGCTATGGCAAAACTATAGGCAAGACCTGAGATCAAAGGAGAAGAACTATTACCTTTATAAAGAAAACGAGGAGAAAGGTGGGAGGGGATGCTTTGAATGAAAGTCCATTGGAGGAAAAAAGTAGTCACTGTATTTTCTTGTTGGCTGATCTAATTGCTAGGCCTGGAGAAATTCATTATTCCCCCTGTTGGAAAATGCAAGGTACATTTCTTCCTTTTGGGGTCTGAAATTGATGAGTTGATAGGGCATGAGAGCTCCCCCTTCTGGCCTCCTGACTTTTTAAAATGTAGTTTCCTTTATTTGGTTTCATATTTTTCCCTTTGGATCCAGATCTTTCCTCAAAAGCATCACTGACCAAGAAATACGTCATCTGTGCCTCTCTGTGCCAGGAAGGACCTTTTCTGGGTGTCACGTCCCACCAGAGAGAAAGCATATGGCAGTTAGAACCCATTTAAGACCATATCTGAATAACAAGCTTAGGAAGGAAAACTCTCAGGCATTTCCCATCCAAAGTCTATATCTATATCTGTGTCTTGTTGAGGTAATACATGTTGGAGATCATCTTGAAGTGTTGAGCTAGCATCACCTTATTGGGTACATGGTTTCTACAAAAGTTTGACGACCAACACGTGCAAAACTTAAAAATTACTGTACAAAACGTAACTAAAAGAAACATGACAATTCCAAATTGTGTACTGGTTCTGAACCATGACCCTAGGCCTGAAGGTAGCCAGCTAAATAAAAGATCTTTGAGAATCATGTGAAATTTGTTGTAGTTAATGTGCTTATTCCCTAATTTTGTGCAGTTGGGTTTCTGCTTTTCCAGAGTAGTTTATCCATGTGCAGTAGGTGGTGTCTGTCACACAGACGCATCCTTACTCAGCAGGTAGGTAATGCGAACTCTGTGATTGTCTAAAACTACTTTAGCCAGTGATTTGAATGATCATTGTTGGGCTGCTTCTGCTTTGGCTATAGAACTGACCAGATCTCCTAATTTAAGGAGAGATTTCTAATTGTGTCTTTTAGTACTTGCTCTACTGAAGGGAGAAAGACTCTCTCTATGGAGGCAAACCTGGAGTTGTGTATGCCTCTTGGAAGTTCTCATTCAAGGTTGCCATGAAGGTTTAGTGAGGTGGACCAGTGGGAAGCTGCTAGTTATGAAGCAAAAGCAGAACAGTGAATATAGCAAGAGCACATTGTCCTTTTATCCTTCAGCTGTCAAGGCAATGAATTGCTCAAGCATCGGGGCCATTACCAAAACCTCCATGTATAGAAGAATAGCCAGGAGCTGCACATGGGGCTCCCTCAGAAGAATTAGCATTTGTGGACCCATTTGTGGGTATAAAGGCATTATTCAACCAAGACTCAATGTTATCACATACTAAAAGTCTTCCTAAATATATAGGTATGACAGCCAGCTTACAAATGGTCCTACTTTGGCTCTTTTACAATGTGTTTTATATATGTATTCACGGGATTTCATTTCTCCTACCCAGGGTTGGGTTAAATTGAGGCAGGGAACAAGTATGTGTGGATTTAATATTCTAACCTATAAAAGGGACCTGGGCAACAGTTTAGGCATGAGTGGCAATTGGGATTCCAGTGAAATTGCTTTTAGGGGGAACTAAGGTATCCCTGTTCCTATGGACTCGATCGAGGTTTCTGGTGACAAATCCAACAACCAGTTATTGGAAAATGTGAATAAGAGCAATATCTGTCCATGGAAGAGGAAAAAATAGAGTAAGAAGTAACAGCGAGAAAAGGTATGCAAGCCTGCTTCAGTCATGTCGGGAAGGTTGTCTTTATCAGATGTCTGCTTTAATTCTTGGAAACTTTACTTGCAGGTCACCAATTGGTATGCAGGTCCAGCCTGGATTTAGTGCTGTCTTTAGATGTGACATGTGAATCAGGAGTCTATGTCTTGAAAGTTGGTGGCACAAGGGTTGGTTAACAGTACCTGATAGGGCCCCTCCAGTGAGGTTGAAGAGAGAACTTTTTGGTGTGTCTTGCAGTAGACAAAATCTCTGGGTTGCGAGTCATGGTGCTTAAGGCTTTGTCTCCCGGGAGTAAGCCATGAGGACAGTTTTACTAAAGCATAATTATTCTCAACAGAAGGAATCAGGCCTTTACAGTATTGGAGTATATCTCCTTTTATCAGCTGTGGATCAGAGGAGGCAGGAGCCAGGTGCATCAGGTGCTCTGTGACTGTCTTAAAGGGTCAGAGTTAATGAGTTACAAAGGGGATGGATCGCAGATTTAGAAAGACCCAATCACAGTGCTTTTGGCCAAGTTAGTTGAAGGGTTTCCACAAATTTTGCTAGTTGAGTCTTAATGGTGCTGTTAGTGCCTTGCACTAGCCCAGAAGATTGAAGGTTGTGAGCATAGATAGTGCTCTAGAACCGGCCAAACAGCGCAGACCTATTGACAAACTTGACCAGTGAAGTAAATGCCTTGATAACTTTGAAGCTTGAGAAGGCCTCCTTAGGTGGGAATACTCTTTTCTAATAGGATTTTAGCTACAGAAGGGGCCATACCCTCTCTGCAAGGGAAAGCTTCAGTTCAGTGAGAAAACAAACCATGACCAAAACATTTATATTCATGGGAAAGGAGCTGAACTTCGAATGGTCTATTGGGCAACTTAAAATGCCAGTGGGTGGTGTGGATGGGTTTCCCAGAGTTGTGTTTTGGACAGGTAGAACAAGCAAAGTAGGCACTTTTGTGGGCTTGTTAATATTTCTGTACCAGAATTGATTCATAAAGCCTATCATCTTATCGGGAGAGCAATAATTAATGCTTGTACAATGGTTAGTAAAGAGATTTTGGAGTGTCTGGCAGGACTGGGTTATTATTTGGCTCAAGATAGAGTTCTCTCTTTTTATCAAACCAACAATTACTAGATTTCCAATATAGTTTTTCCCTCTCTGGGGCTAGTTTTTGGATATATCTTGTCAGTTTTTCTAGATTATCATTTGGGGCAACATCTCTTAGGACCAAGACAGAGGATTGGTTATTGGTTCCTTTAAGAGCAGCATCTTTAATGGAAACATCAGCAAGGTAGTTTCCTTTGGCTTCCAGGGAGTCAAGTCTGGAATGCACAGGAGCCTTAATAGTAGCCAGGGCAGTCGGCAAAAATTTGACATCTAGTAAATTTAGGACATAAGAGCCATTTTTAATTTTATTCCCATTAGAAGTAAGGAAAGTTGGCTGTTTCTATAATATCCCAAAGTCATGGGCTGCCTGAAGGACATATGGTCAATTTAAATATTTTCAGTTTTACCCTTGGCTAAAGTACAAGTCTGAGTAAGAGCATATAATTCAGCCTGTTGGGTGGAAGTAGCCAAAGGTAAAGGTGCTGCCTTGATGATTTCAAAAGGTGTTGCAATTGCATACCCAGGGCAATACCATTTTCATTCTTTAAATAAGACCCATCAGTAAACCATGAAAAATCTGCATTGGTTAGGGTTATCTATTAATTGTCATGGATAGTCAAAAGGTGATCTGCCCACATCAAGTGGTGGTGAGAGGTTTTATCAGAAGGATAAAGGAGTAGAATAGCAGGGTCAAGGTTATTACAGTGAGGAGGAGTTACTGAGGAGCAGCGAGGAGGATTTCATAGGAGGTGAGATAGCTGGCCAAAAGGTGTTGAGTGTGGTAAGGATTCAGAGGGGCTTTTGCATGGGGCACAAGGGTGGTTAAAGGGGTTCCCATGATTATTTCTTCAGTGGCCTTATCCAAAAGGGCAGGCTCTGAGGCAAGGGGGTTATCCCCGTGCCACAGTGTCCGGTTGTTGGCTATAACATCCCATGGGTTGATGACAGCTTCCATATTTTGGGGTGAGTACTTCAAAGGCATTCCATTCTCATATGCAAAAAGGAAAAGAGGAGCTGATAATTAGGATGTCCAAGGGCAGAAGGCTTTATTAAGATTTTCTTTAAGGCCCCAAAGGCTATGTAATTCAGATCTTACCAAATAATAGATTCATATTTGTTGTTTTTAAGTAAGATATACAGAGGTTGGACCATAGGAGAAGTTTGGAGCCCAGTTTTTGACAGTAGTCACCTAGCTGGAGAAAACCACATAATTGGCTCTTATTTTTAAGTTTCAGGATACCACAAAGCCTGTCTCGATCTAAATGAACCCCTATTCCAAGATCAGGTGTCTTAAATATCAAACCTGAGTTTGAGCAAACTGCAGTTTTTCCTTGGAGACTTTATGTCCCTTTAAGGCTAAAAGTTTTAACAGCTACATTCTGTCCTCCTGTGAAGAGGCTTGGGAAAGGGAGCAGAGAGGCAACTCCTCTACATTTTGTAACAAGGTAGGTTCTCCAGAAAATTTTATATCATTTAGTCAGCTTTTAAGGTTTGCAAGAAGTAAGACTTTCTATAAAACCCCAGGGCATTACTATCGAAATGTATAGTCTTCCTTCCCAAGTTAAGGCAGAAAGATACTAATTTATCAACTGGAATACTAAAGAATGCACACAGAGATCAATTACAGTGAAAAGTTTGCTTTCAGTAGGACTAGATGCTAGTAGCATATTGGGTTAGGAACAGCAAGGTGCTAAGGGATAATATTTATTGCTGGAGGTCCTGGACAAACCTCCACCCTCAGCCACTGGGTTTTCTTACAGGTAAAATAGGGGTGTTACAAGGACTAGTGCAGGTGATAATGAGTCCCGGGGCCTTATAATCTTCTATTTTGGGCTTGATGCCTTGAAAGGCTTCTTTCTTTATAGGGTATTGATTAATTTGGGGGAGATCTTTTGTGGGGTCTATTTGAGTCTTAGTACGAGGTGCTTTGAGGATTTTACCCATAAGAAGGGTGGTAACTGATCCAATTGGGACAATGGTTAGTGCCCTTAGAATTAGTTCCAATGCTGTCAGAAGTGAAGCAAGTAAAAGATGTTGAAAGGTCACTTGATTCACCAACTTGGCAATCTTGGTTGCTTCTATCAAATTCTAGAATTGCTTACCCCTTTTTGGAAAAAGGAATTCCAGCAAGATACTTTTCTAAGAAATCTCAGCCCAGTAAGTGAATTGGAAGAGAGAATTAAGGAAAAAAGGGTGGGTACCTCTTAAAGGACCTAAACCAGAGGGAATAGATTTATTAGAGGTAGGAACCTCACCGCTTAAACGGTTTTGTTCCTCTGAGGCACGGGCTGCTTTATAGTGGTGGGTTGAGCACCGGGAGTGTAGCTCCAGTGGCAGTGAGTACAGATAGAAATTCATTCCCAGTCTGGAGGGTTGTTTCTCTGAGCCAGTTGAGACAGAGAATTGGGACAAGCCCCTTTTGTTCCTCAGAGCCCAGTGTTTGGGAATTAGGAGAACATTGGAAAGAGTGGTTAGAGGGCTGACAGCATCTGGAGCACTTGAGTTTGTAGCAGCCTTTTTTCCAGTGTCCTGGTTTTTTAAAATAATGGCAGGCATCAGGAGGGTTTTGGTTTTGTTTAGGGGCCTACATTTGTTGGAGATGAAAATTAAGGATTTTAGTGGTCTTCTAGTTGAATCATCTAGAATGCGGGTGAACTGCTAAATTAACTAAATCTAAGGCAGATGTAGTTTCCCATTCCATTCTGGTCATTTTAACTGGAAGGGAAAGATCCGATTTAGCCGGTTAATGAACATAGAATTAAAGGCTACCTGAGTGGACTCAACATCTACAGGAAGACCGAAGTTTTCATTAAAAATAACCTGAAGTCATTTGTAATAATAACAGGTTTATTCAATTTTTGTGCACAAGCCTGAATGATGTTCCAATTAACAAGTTTAGGAAAAGCTTTTGCAATTTTTCTGTGAAGACCTCTAGTGAGTGTCCTGCCAAAAGTCAGAGATCTGTTTTTCTAAATCTCTTTCAGGATTTTTCTATCAGGCCAGTTTCATCCAATGTTAGGCCTGGCCCTCACCGACAAGCGTGTGAACTAATTGATATAACTCTGAGAAACTAAGTTGATAAGTTTGAATGTGTATGTTAAATTACTCAGCAAATCTCTGAGGATCCTCAGTAACTTTGGCAAAGTCTTCGACTCTAGCTTGTAGTTCAGCTTTAGTCCAGAGAACATAAGAAACTAGGAGTTTAGCAGTTGGATCCTCAGGGGGCTTAACTTTAAAGGAGGAGGTTCTGCTAGGTTCAGAGGAAGAGAGCAGGGAGAGATAAGGAGGAAAAGGGAAATCCAGAGAGAAGAGTAGGATGAGGAAGGGAAAGGGTATGGAGGGGCTGGGATGCTGCTGCAGGGAAGTAGGAAGATGGCCCCAGAGGAGTGGCCAGAGCACAGGATGACTGCTGTGTGTCTGGAGATGAAGAATCCAGGGAAGGGAAAGAGCACTCAAAAGCCCTTTTGAATTCTCTCAATTGTTTCGTAGCCTCAGTTAATTTAGAAATGGTATTTTGCAAAGGGGTAATTTTAGAGTCAATATGTATGGAAGACTTTGGGTACTAATTAAAACAGGCATTCCATGCAGTTTGTTTAATTTTAGAGCCATGGTCTTCTAATTTGGTTTTGAGAAAATTAAGTTGGAGGAGATCAAAAGTTCCCCCATGACAGTAATTGAAGTTCTAAATTTAGTTAAGTTGGTCTATTTTGTTAGCATTGTGCATGCAGGAGGATCATAGTTTTTAAATATAAAGCCAGCCAGGATCCCAGGAGGAGGAGGGCTGTCCTGAGAGAGTTTAGAGGATTATGATCCCATTAGTCAATACCAGAAGTTCAGAAAAACATGAGTACTCACCATATAGGACAAAACCTTCGTAAAAAAGAAAGAATAAAGCTTTTAAATAGATCCTAAATAAAGTCAGAGAACTCAAAATGCAAAGTGAGCAGAGCTTGGAACCAGGAGACACATACTCTCAGACTCCAGGGTCGGGGAGAAAAGAATGAGCTCATTTGGCTCAGTGGGTACAGGCACCTGTTTGCTCACCAGCCTCGTAGTTGTTGAGAGTCTTCTCTGGATCCCACTTCTGATCACCAAGTAATGTTGACCTCAAGGTTAAAACAGCCCGTTATTTTATCATTTATTTGGGAATGGCAAAGGAACTGCAATTTGGGACATGCAAATGATGGCAAACCCATAAGCAAGACCTGAGATCAAAGGAGAGGGACGTTATTTTCTAGAGAAAAGGAGGAAGTTGGGAGGGGCTGCTTTGAACGAAAGTCCACTGGCGGAAAACAGGAGTTCAGGATGGTGATGGCTTCTCATTGGCAGGGCTGTTGCTGGGCATGAAGAAAAACCTTCCTTCTTCCCACTGGGGTAGTAGAGTAGGCTTTGTTCTGTTAGGAAATGCAAGATACACTTCTTTGTTGGAGTCTGCAATTGATGACAAATTGATGGAGTGTGAGAGCTCCCCCTGCTGACTTCCCCATTGTGTTCTAAATGAGGTGTCCTGCATTCAGCTTCACAAGTCTGTCACCACACTCTGTCAACTCTTCCTCCAGAATATATCTGTCATCTTCCTCATTCTCTCTCCTTTCATCTGCCATCATCCCAATCCATGGTGACATCTTCTCACCTGAGGTACTACAACAGTTCCTACGTACTGTCCCAGCATTCCTTCACCACATTGCAGCCAGTGCCGTCTTTTACGTAAATCAGACTGTTCCTCCTCTTTGTAAAACACTTTATTGGCTTCCCATCACAAATGGAATAAAATCCAAACTCCTTCCCATGGTTTACAGAGCCCTGGATGATTTTGCTCATGTCCTCCTCACTCGCTTTATACCCCTCTTCTCCCTTATTCACTTATGCTACAGTGAATACAGTGAATTCAGTGAATACAGTGAATACAGAGCTTGTGCTCTGTCTCACCCTGTCTCAAAAATAAACGTTAAATTGTTTTTTATATAGAATTAAAAAAGAATTAACGTTTATTTATTGTTGAGAGAGAGAGAGCAAGAGAGAGAGTGAGCAGAGAGGGGCAGAGAGAGACAGGGAGACACAGATTCTGAAGCAGGCTCCAGGCTCTGAGCTGTCAGCACAGAGCCTGATGTTGGGATTGAACTCATGAGCCGTGACATCATCACAAGAGCTGAAGTTGGACGCTCAACCAACTGAGCCACCCAGGTGCCCCCAGGAGAGTCACATTTTAAATGATTATACTAACATTCTTGTTCATAAAGGGAGTTTGATATACGATGTAGTAGAAAACCTCAGTTTAATTAACAGGAAAAATAATGCCTACCTTGTAGGATTGTTGTAAGGTTTAAAAACCGCATTTAAGAATTATCCGAATATAATAGATACTCAGGGTAAGAATCTCACTTCTCATTTGGAAACTGATTTTTTATTTTCAAATATGGGCACATTTTGAAAATTAAGTTTATAGAAAGTGTTTTCACTGTAAAAGATAAAAGCAGTGTAGACCAGTTTTTTTTTCCTTTTGCCCTTTATTTGCCATCCCTTCAACACTCTCCCTCCATATCTTTCTCTCATATTCAATCTCAACCCATAAAAGCTTTTATCTCATGTTAGAGATTTGGGTCATTTTTTAATGTCTCACTTTTTAATAATAAAAACCATGATTTTAGAGTCATGGTAACTTCTTTAGTCATTTTGCTAAATTGTTCAGTAGATTGTTCAACGATATGGCTTACATATCTTTATAAGGAGATTGCTAGGACCAGCTTTTTTTATTCTTTTTACAGATTTATTGAGTTGTCATATACCATACAATTCACCCATTTAAAGTGTACAATTCAGTGGTTTTTAGCCTATTCGCAGCTATGCAGCCATCACCACAATCACTTTTAGAACATTTTTATCCTCAAAAGAAACCCTGTACCTGTTAGCAGTTACCCCTTCTCCAGCCTTGCGCACCACTATACTTTCTGTCTCTGAACATATGCTTATGTTAGACATTTCACAGAAATGGAATCATACAGTATGTGGTCTTTTGTGACTGGCTTTTTCCACTCAACATAATGTTTTAAAGGTTCATTCATGTTGTACATCTTTCAGTACTTCATTCGTTTTTATAGCTCAATGGCATTCCATTTTTTGGGTTTGTCCACATATCAGTTGATGAACATTTGAGTTCTTTCCACTTTTTGGCATTTATAAATAATATTGCTATGAACAATCATGTACAAGTTTTTGTGTGGGTGTGTGTTTTCATTACTGTTGTGTGTATACCTAATAGTGGAAATGGTGGGTCGTATGGTAACTCTGTGTTAAACCTTTTGAGGAATGGCCAGATTGTTTTCTAAACTAGCTGTGCCACTTTATGTTCCCACCAGCCATGTTTTAGTATATTAGGTTTCCAACTTCATATGCTCAGCAGCACAGTTACTCTCTGGGGACTTGCTTTTGTGTATTGTTTTGTTTTTAATGGTAGTAACCTGAAAAGCATTGTGGAAGATTATCAAAAGTGAGAATACCTAGTATATATTAGACAGTAGAGTGAGCACTCTCCATTTCATTTTCTGATCTTTGTCACAAGCCTGCAAGGTCAGTGGTTTTTCAACTCATGAATAAACTGAAAAGAGAGGATAATTTTTTCTAAGCAACAGCTAGTATATTTTGAAGTTAAAATTTGAACTCAGATCTGTCTGGCTCCCAAAACCTCTACTCCTTCCATACTCTTAGGTGGCTATGGGGCTTAAGAGGAATAGACCAAGTCTGTGGCAGATTGTCAGAATTTGGTAAACAGCGAGATATGGGGAAGAGAGAGGATGGAACATTTCTAGGTGATGACCAAGTTTAGAGACCGAGTAGAAAGTGATAAAACTAAAATTCAGATAGACTCCTTTTCCTTCCCTTTTCCCCGCTTCCTGCTTGATTGTCAGGTTGTCAGGGAAGACCGTGAGTTCTTTTGGAACACTTTAAAGTTGACACTATTATAAGTCATTGAGATAGAATTGTTTGGTTGGCAGGTGGAAATTTGTGTGTTGTCATCTTGGAAGTAACCTGGCACTTACTAGAGTGAAAGGGCACTCTGGTGCCAGTTGGGGGATTACATAGTGTAATGGAAAGTGGACAGGTGTTATCAGACCTCCGTTTAAATCCCAGGTGTGTAACACTTACTAACAGTAACAACTGAAGCAAGTTGCTTAATCTCTCTGAGCTTGTTTCCCCTTCTGTAAATCTTGATTGGATTGCTTAAACATTGAGATAACCTGGGGATAGGTCCTGATACAGAGCAGGTATGGAATAAACGTTGGTTTCTTCTCCAGGAAAGTTGTGTAGGATGAAGATAAAGGACCAAGAACAGAGTCCTGGGGAAGTCTTGTAAAGAAATGGGCAAAAGAGCCAAGACCTATTAAAATAGACAGGTGGGAGAGGTCACAGAGCTGAAGTATAACTTGGAGGAAGTGATGCTGTGAAATCAAAGGTAGAGACATTCGAGAAGAGTTGGTCACCGGTATCAAGTTCCATGATGTGATCAGGAAAGATGACTAGCAGTGGTCCTTTATTTGTAACATTTAGGAGGCCTTTGGAACTTGGAGGAGAGTGTTTTGGATGGGAACCAGATTCTAAAGGGTCGAGCAGTGAACTCACGATGCTAGTATGTAAAGGAAAAGTGGTAAAGAGGAGGTAGGAATAAGGATCTTAATCTTGTTTGTTTTGTTTTGCTTTGCCTTTTTTTTTTTTTAAGTTTTTTTTTTTTTCAACGTTTATTTATTTTTGGGACAGAGAGAGACAGAGCATGAATGGGGGAGGGGCAGAGAGAGAGGGAGACACAGAATCGGAAACAGGCTCCAGGCTCTGAGCCATCAGCCCAGAGCCTGACGCGGGGCTCGAACTTCCGGACCGCGAGATCGTGACCTGGCTGGAGTCGGACGCTTAACCGACTGTGCCACCCAGGTGCCCCTTGCTTTGCCTTTTTAAGAAAAGTGGAGTAGACTTGAATGTTCATTCTTTCATTCCACAGTTGTGCGAGGTGCTGTGCTAGGCCCTGGCGAGGCAGAGATGGGCAGGTTTATAACCTGAGGGAAGGAGGGAGTGGAGAGAGAGGAGGGGATGCAGAGACAGAGATAACATGAGATGACCAAGAAAGTAAGGACCTAGAAAGGCAGGAAGTGACCCCTCTGCAGATTCTCCCAGGAGTGGAGGAAAGAATTTCTTTTCTGAAAGAGGAAAGCAGTGTCTAACAGGTGAGTGTGATGGTGGAGTGAGGGAAAGGAGGGTGGTTTTTGAGTGAAGGTCTTTATTTTCTCTGTGAAGAGAGAGGGCAGGTTACTGACCACGTGGTGGAGGTGGTGGGTCGATTAGGGTTAGAGTAGGGGATTTAGGATCGTAGTAAAATTTGGACTTGAAGAGTAGAAAAGGACAATAAAAGTTGATTAAAGTTTATTAATCATTGTGACAAAATGTTGATTTCTCTGGTAAACACCTGAAACTCAGTTCTTCTGGTCTTAGAATTCTGTGTTCTTCTAGAGTGATGCCAGGTAATTTTGCTCAATCATTATTTATTCTTAGACCCTAGAGGATGTCTAGAAGGGGATTGTATCCTTCTCTTTTCTTTCTGATCAAGTTTCTTGATAAGTTTTATTTCTTTGTTGTTATCATTGATTTTTTCTGGTTAGTTTACTTGTTTAACTCTGGATGTGAAATTGATGTTCAGAGTTGTATATTTGATATTTAAGTTATTTTAGCCACATATCTGAAAATAAGAATGTATACATTATTGCTGAGAAAATTGTTTATGTACAATGAAGAGAAACATTTTTAGTGATGAATCTGGGATTCTTTAAAATCAATGGCTTATATCCGATTTAGCTTTCAGATGATTCTTTTGAGAATTCAAACAAAACACGTAGACAACCTGAAAGAGAAGTGAAGAAGAAAGATGCATTGCCATGGTGGATAACTGAAGATGATTTTGAAGATGGTGGTAAATATTGCTGGGTTTTTTATTTCAAATTATTTGACCACAAGGGGTCAGTCAAGACTTTTAATTCTGGGATTTTGTTGTTGTACTATAGGTATTTAAAGAAAATAATACTAGTATTGCGACTTTTTAAAGTTTGAATTACATATTACTTCATTTTATTATGTATTACGCAGTTGAGAATCTATGATGATTCTGCATTATCAGGTTATATTGTTATATTGGGATAATTTATATTCACTCAAATTAAGATGATATTTGTGTATTGTCATATTTCATGGCAGATTGATTTGAGGTGATTTAATAAAATGTTCTGACAGTGTATTAATGTCTTTGCACTGGGTAGATTTTAAGAAATCTATAGATTTTGGTATCACAGTCTGTTAATAACAATAGCAAGAAAGTAATTTATTGCCTTGGTAAAGAACTCATTGTTGATCCTATCTGACATACATGTATAGCTTTCCCAGAACTAGTCCTAGTCACATCTTTACAAATGGAAAACTACTCTCTGGTACCTGTGCTTTGGTGTACATGCTATATAGGAAACTGCCATTATCCATAAGGAACCCCAGACCATGTCTATTAACCTATGTTCAAACTATTTGTGGATCTTTAAGCACCATTTTGTAAACCCACAGGATTTCTGTATCCCTGGAGGAAAATTTGCCCTGTAGCTTTTGTTTTTTCCCCATGCAGTTAAGCCCAGATTCCTTAATGTGACAGCTAAGGCTTGGTATCATCTGACTAGGACCCTCCTTTCTAGCTTTCTGTGCTCCAGCTATACTTACTCCCTATCTCCTGGAAACATCATTGACTATGCCTCTGTGCATTAGCTCATGCTTGCTCACCACAAGGCTGCCTTTGCTCTCATCCTTCTTGTCCAGTAAAGCTTGACATTACCTCCTTCCAATCCTTTCCTAACTCTTCTAAATCCCTTTTCAACGTAATTATTTTCTCCTTCGTTTTGATTTCAAAACATAGCAACAGCACTTACACATTGTGTTGATAGTTATAACCCATAGGGCTACTCCTGAGGTTGTGAGCTTTGTGAAGGCAGGAAACACTTCTTTTTGTTTGTATCCCCTGACCCTCAACAGTAAGTAATAAATGTGTTTAATAAATGAATGTTAGAGTGAATTTGATAGTCATTTCTCTGTTCTTAAAATTGTAAATAAGGAATTGCCCTACTGAAAAATACAGTGCATTTTTTCAGAAGTCCCCCAACCATGTAACAATGCTAAAGTTTGCATGCAAAGAATTCTTTTTTAGAATTTTACCCCCATTGGTGCTTGGAAAGGATATTTATTATATGATGAAGTACTATTGGAATTGTTTACGAAGATTTGAGACTTAATTAGCATTCAAGTCTCTTTTCTAGAAAGTAATGAATTAGAGATAGAATGTGCATACTCATCCTAAAGGAAAAGAATAGGCCCTGGACCAACACTGGAATGTAACCTGGCAAAATTATTAATTTTTAAAAAAGAATTTATCAATCAGAAGTGGATTTGATTAGTAAAAGATGCAAATAAGGATACTTAAGCAAACTTTGACAATATGCGTTTGAACACAGAGGAGAGGGTTTTTCTACCCAAGGACATAACGTGGTCCCTCGTTCAATCACAAACATTTACTGAGTTCATGGTATATTGTGCATACCAGACACTAGTATACAGACAGGGTATGAGTCCTGCCATCAAGAGTGTAGAAGCATCACAGCGGGGAGGTAAACAGCCTCAGGAGGAGAGGAATGCATTGCCAAATTTGGATAGGCATCAGGAAACATCAACATTGAGCTACTTCAACCTTAGAATTTTTCTTTCAACTGCCATAAGGATAAATGTTCTGCCTAGAGGATGAAACAGTCTAATCCTTCTACAGGTTATACTCTTCACTATGAATGATCGAATGGATCTTGGTTTTGGTTATTAGTTTCTTGTAAGATCAGTTAGTCTGGTCATATCCCTGAGTCCAGCTTCAGAGCCAGGGTGAGACTCCGCAGACACCACAACAACACCCCAACCTGTGGCATGCACTTTTTCATTGGAAGTGTCTGTAGATATGTCTTTTGACACTCTGCAACCGTAGAAGTTACTATTTGATGTATGAAACCATTATTTACACAGAGCCATGAGAAATAGATGCTGAATCCTTTCCAAGAGGACACTAATTAAGATACTGAAGGCAGAATTTGTGACTTCTTATTAAGACTTCCTTCTAAGCAAAAGTGGTATTCTAATCTTAATATTTATACCACACAATGTAATTATTTGACTTTTCCATATTTCAGGTTTTTTTACAACAAATGTATGCTATTATGATAAATGTTGATATTGCATAACTTTTTCAGTGTTTTCTAATGTTTTTGGAATAAAGAGCGAAACCCTACTTTGGGCTATGAGTACCAGCCTGGTCTGTCTGACCCATCGATCCTGCTCTGGGCTTATTTCCACCTGGACTCACCCTCACAATCTAGATCCAACCTTACTGGCCTTTTTGTGTCTTCCAATGTGGCCTGCCCCTCCTGTTGCTGACCCTTTCTTTGTACCTTTCCTTCTTCCTACTCAGAATGGTCTCCCCTTTCTCGTTCACCTAGTTGTTTCTTACTCTTCCTTCACATAAGGCAGAAGATATCCTTACAGTGGCATGGTATACTGTATTAAATAGTTGTGCTTTCAAGTAATTTTTAAAGTTTGTTTCATTATGTATAAACTTTTGAAATTACTTCATAAGATACACTGCAAATAAATAGTACTGTAATTTTTCTTTGAATTTTATGTTTGATGGATTTTTATTAAATGGTGTTGGATTTTTATCAAATGGACCAGATTTATTTTGTAGCTACTATCCACAATATTAGTATGACAGAAAAAAAAGTTAGTGTAACAATATCACTGGGTAATACATTGTGGTCAGAACAGTTTTGTGAACATAAATATCCAACTGTATCTTAAATCCCACCCCTAGGACAGCTTGGAACAAATGTAAGCTATGTGAAAGCTAAGAAGACTTCTCAGCCTATTATGGAAATAGAAGAGGAGTGTCCTGAAAGGATTCAGTTTCTTCAGAGCAGTGGAACCTCTATCTTAAGTATTGACAGCTTAGAAACAAATGGTAAGAAATATGAGGGATACAAATTGACAGGTTAATTACTATGCTTATAATTAAAATTTTTTTAAAAATTAAATTGTATCTTCGAGCCTCCTTTACTGAAGTGTGTAGACGTACTTAATACCTTCCTAGAAGGTTTAGAATTATATCTCGAGAGAAACCTTACAATGTTACATATTGATTATGAATATAAATCTGTATTTGGTGGGTAAGAGATAAAGTATTTTTAAAAATTTTAAAGTTTTATTAAGAACATCAATAAATGCACCATTAAAATTAATTTTGTCAAAATTCTGCATGTTAATAAAAATATATTCATTCTTTTCCATTTAGAGATCATAGTTTCTGAACTCAATCATAGTGTTCTTGGATTGGGATTGGACACATTAGAGGAACAAGAGGAAAAGGAGCAATTTTTTGCCAGGCTTGAGGAAGGCTTAACATCTTCCATTGATTATTCAAGATTAAATAAGGAATTGGATTCTAATGACTCCACACAATTTAAAGCTTTACATAGGTAATATATATACAATATCAACTATCATTAAATGATTTTTATGTTTTTCCATATTTTTGGAAGGCTGGTATATGCATGGACTTAAATTGATAAACATTGTAACAGGTACATGTTGAATCTTATTTTATCTCTTTTTTCTCTGTTCATTTTTTTGGTCATGGTTTCTCATATATGAATGGAATATGTTAATTTGTGTTTGAGAGCCCACTCTGCATCCAGCTATGTGAAATGTCATGCCTGAGATGCTACTGAGACTAATGGCATACTGCAAAAAGACCTTACTAGGAAAGTAGTTTATTTATTTATTTATTTTTTAAGTTTATTTATTTTGAGAGAGAAAGAGAGCGCGTGCACATAAGCAGGAGAGGGGCAGAGAGAGGGAGAGAGCGGATCCCAAGCAGGTCGAGATCAAGAGTTGGATGCTTAACAGACTGAGTCACCCAGGTGCCCCACAAAAGTAATTTATTAAGCAATTTTCCACAGATAAGGTAAATAAGAAAGTTCAGGTAGCTGTTGTAAACTCAGAGAAAATAGGGACAGAAAAGAAAGGAGGAACCAGGGAGTAAAAGATAGGTTTTGTTTCTGTCCTATCTTTGTGTGTGGTTGGCCCTGATGATTATCAGGAAACTTCATTTATCCTGGAAATCCTGCTAGCTGACTGAGCTGGTCATCTGTAAATAGAGCCGACCTTTGACCTTTTAAAATTATAAATGGAAGTCATATCACATCTTCAAGGTTTTAAGAACACCAACTATAATTAAGACTGAGGAGAATCATAACCTTTGGTTATTGGAGTACCTGGTCTTATGATGCTTAGTTTCTCACAGACCAGGGGTAAAGCAGTATAGTGACTGTCACGAACTGTATAGAGTTTGAGATTTTTACCCTACTTATAAACTAACAAATTAGCTGATCAGTTTTATGGATGCTGAGTATAGACACAGTTTCCTGGGTCAGAAGCAAAGGACTTTATTTCTCACAACAAAAGTCCAGTCTACATCTCACATTTATTTGCCTCAGTTCCCCCATGCTCCACATGGCCTGCAGAGGCAACATGGAGAGTCCATAATGGCTCTCTGCACAGATGATGGGTTGCTTTACAGGAAAAGATCACTGAGATTGGGGAATCTATTGCTTTTATAGTAAGAGGAAACAAGCCTGCTCCTTTTCTGGGAGGAGATACTGCCTCATCTCTCAAGGTTGCTTGATGCACACACAATCCTGGGAAATGACCTAGGAATGAGGGGTTTGTGCCTTCCTTTCTTGGTGTACCCCACAAGAACATGCAAGGACACTCAGGGCCCGGGCTGATTCCCTCTCCCAACAGTGACAACACAGATTAAGCATACACAGGATCATTGGCCACAGGTTTTTGCACCTTTGCAATATTTCTTAGCTTGTTTTATTTCTTAACATTATTCCTAACTACTGATATTTCTTTTCTAGAATAGGCCAGTTAGTGTGCTAAATAGCATTGAGTACACAATAGTGTTTGCTGCTGTTATTATTATTACTACAGTTTTATAGCTTCTTGGATTTGTTGATCTCACTAAAGAGAGGGTTCATGGACTGGAAAAAGTAGAAGGGAGTCCTTGCTTTGAAAGCAGACAGTATATGAACTAAAAGTATACTCAATTTATTTAAAACTTGCTCAAGTTCCTTTGTCACCTTGCTGAGATTTTATAGGTTTAGGCCTCGTATCCAGCCTCCATTTCATGATTAAATTGCTTGTTAACATGTAAATGCTGAACCTGGCATTCTTTTCTGGCCTCTATGTAGACTTAACTGGTTCTCATAACTTATAGTCAGTTTCTTTTTTTTTCTTTTGTTAAATGTTCACTTATTTTTGAGAGAGAGAGAGAGACAGACAGAGTGTGAGTGGGAAAGGGACAGAGAGAGAGGGAGACACAGAATCCGAAGTAGGCTCCAGACTCTGAGCTGTCAGCACAGAGCCCAACACGGGGCTCAAACCCACAAACCACGAGATCATGACCTGAGCCGAAGTCGGATGCTTAACCAACTGAGCCACCCAGGCACCCCCGTGGTCAGTTTCTAATCTTTAGTTTATAAAGGATATCTGAGCCCTGAGACATGTAAAGGCACACATTTATGTGTAAAATTGTGTGTATTCGTGTATAAAGTTAAAAAATACGGCATTTTTTCTCTTTGTGTTAATTGATAGCGACAGTCTTAGACTTTGAGGATTCTTTCTTTTCAAAACATTTTCTTTATAGCTCCTAAATTTTTAGTTTTTGATAGAATAGGAGTACTTGAGAAGAAAATATATGTTAGGGATTTTTAAAAAATATACATGAAAGATTGCATGGGAACCTATTATTAACATGTAATACTAAATTAGGTAATTTTTTTTTTTTTTTTTTTAGTAGTCAAGCTAATGTAGAACTAACTGAAGATAAACATGAGAATGAATTGAAACATGAACTAGCAGGTAATTTTATTGGTTTTAAAATTTACAATATTTGTAAAGGTAGTATAACTTTTAATAAAGACATTGATAGAAAAATAATTAAAAGGAAAATGGTATCTTGGAAAGAGCTTTGAATGGGTAGAGTGAACTGCCTATGTTACAATCTGAGCTACTAAGAAATTGTTGAAAGTGCACTATTGCCTCATTTGTTGGGAGTGGGTGGTGGACCAATTAGGAAGATAGAAAAAGGACCATGGGAATCTGTGGAGCGAGGACCAGTATCTCTAAAGCATGGCTCTTCAGGTATTTCTTTTTGTCCTTTGACTTTTAATGTGTCTTTGTCTTTGTTTTTATATTTAAAACGATTTTCTCATGGATTGTATATAGCTGGATTTTACTTTTCTATCTAATAATCTGACAGTTTCTGACTTCTGACTGACATGTTTCTACCCTTTATAAAAGTAAATTCATTGGTATGGTTGTTTACTGTTCTGCCATTTGTTTGTTTTGTTGCTTTTGTCCTGTAGCCTGTTGGATTGAGTACTGATAGCATTCCATTTTATCCCTTGTTTGGGCTTGTTAGTTACACTTCTTCGCTGTATTATTTTTTTTTTTTTAGTTTTTTTTTAAATTTTTTAAAGTATTATTTATTTTGAGAGAGACAGCGTGAGCAGGGGAGGGGTAGAGAGAGAGGGAGACAGAATCTCAAGCAGGTTCCACGCTGTCAGCTCAGAGCCCGACACAGGGCTCAAACCCACGAAACCATGAGATCATGACCTGAGTTGAAACTGAGAGTCGGACATTCAACTGACTGAGCCACCTAGGTGCCCCATTTTCTTCTTAGTTTTTCTATGATTCACAGTGTGCATCTTTATCTTATTAAAGAAAGTACATTCAAATAACATTATACCACTTTATGTGAGTCTTAAAAACAGTAAACTCCCTCCCAACCTTTTTGGTATTTTTGTCACATATTTTTCTTCTATATGCTAAAACTCCATGATGCATTATTATTATTATTATTATTATTATTATTATTTGTAACTGTCTATTTAAAAAATTTTTCAGGAAGATGATAAATTTATATACATGTAAAAACATTTATCCACTTAGTTATCATTCCTAGTTTTTTGTATTTTGCATAGATTTGAGGATTTTAAATTTCTTATTTGAAATGGATTTTTAAAAATTAATTTTTAAATTGAAGTATAATTGATATATAAGATTATTTTCAGGCATACAACACAATTATTTGATACATTGTGAAATGATCACCATAGCAAGTCCGGTTAGTATCTATCACTAGCACAAAACATTTTTTTTCTTGAGATAAGAACTTTTAAGATTGATTATCTTAGTAACTTTCAAATACAGTTGAACCTTGCACAACATAGGGGTTAGGGATGCTGACCCCCTGCACAGTCAGAAATCTGTGTGTAACTTTTGGCTCCCTAGAAACTTTACTGTTAGCCTCCTGTTGATTGGAAGCCTTAATGAGAACCACAACAGTTGATTAACATATATTTTGTATGCTATGTGTATTATATACTGTATTTTTAAAGTTAGCTGGAGGAAATAAAATGTTATTAAGAAAGTTGTAAGGAAGAGAAAATACATTTACAGTACTGTACTGTACTGGAAAAATATCCTCATGTAAGTGGAGCCAGTTGTAGTTCAAACCCATGTTCAAGAGTCAGCTGTGGTAACTACCTAGTATTTTGAGTTTCTATGTAGTAATTTTTTTCAGCATGAAGAACCTGGGTCTACTAGGAAAAACTTCTAGAGTTTTGTTTTCTTTGATCACTTTAGCAATTTCATTTTGTCTTATGGTATTAGTTCTCATGAGAAATCAATGATAATTCCTATTATGATTAATGTATATTGGGTCTTTTTTTTTTTTTTTCAAGATTTTCTCTTTAGCCTGGTTTTGAGGCAGTTTGATAATGTATCTTGGTGTGCTGTTCTTGTATTTATCCTCTTTCGAGGTGGTTGAGCATCATTGATCTATGGATTTGTACTTTTTTTTTTTAAATTTTTTTTTTAGTGTTTATTTTTGACGGAGAGAGAGAGACACAGCATGAGCGGGGGAGGGGCAGAGAGAGAGGGAGACTCAGAATCCAAAGCAGACTCCGGGCTCTGAGCTGTCAGCACAGAGCCTGACGTGGGGCTTGAACTCACAGACCTCGAGATCATGACCTGAGCTGAAGTCGGATGCTCAGCTGACTGAGCCACCCAGGGGCCCTTATGGATTTATACTTTCCGTCATAATTTAAAAAAAATGTTTTGTCCATGGGGTGCCTGGGTGGCTCCATTGGTTATGCATCTGGCTCTTGATTTCAGCTCAGGTCATGATCCAGGGTTGTGGGATCAAGCCTCATGTCCAGCTCTGCGCTAAGCATAGAGCTTGCTTGAGAATCTCTCTCTCTCTCTCTCTCTCTCTCTCTCTCTCTCTCTCTCTCTGTCTCTCTGTGTCTGTCTCTCTCCCTCTCCCGCCCTCCCTCCCTCCCTCCTCCCCCACTTTGTCTCTCTCTCTCTCTCTCTCTCTAAAATAAAAAAATAAAACATTTTTTAAATTGTTTTGCCCATTAATTCTTCAAATATTATTTCTGTCATCCCCTGCCCTCTGACTTTAATTATAATTATGTGAAATGACTAAATTTTGCCCCACAGGTAACTAAGACTTTCATTTTTTAAAGTTTTTTTCCTCTCTGTTCTTCAGTTTTTATTACTGTGTCTTCAGGTTCACTGATTTTTTTTCTTCTTTCTTTTGATCTTTTGTTAATTCATTGAATCTTATATTTTTTTTCTTTCAGTCTAGAAGTTCAATCTGAAAGTTTTAGGTCTTTTTAAAAAAATTTCTTCAGTATCTTTTCTCATGTTCATTTTTTCAAGTTCTTAGCATTAAGCATATTCTGCTGATCCCAATGTTTGTGCATTTGTAGGTCTCTTTCTATTGACTGCTGCTTCTCCTTGTAAGTCTTAGTGATTTTTTTATTGGGTGTTGGATGTTGCAGACTTTTACATTGTTGAGTGTCTGCATTTTGTTTTTCTTCTTATAAAGAGTGTCGAGCTTTGTTCTGGCAGATAACTGATTTTGCTAGCTTGATCCTTTCAAGGATTTTCTTATGCTTTATTAGAGGAAGTCTAGAGTAGACTTCCGCAGTACAGTTTGACACTAGGAGTAAGGCACAGCCTTTTTGAGGTTCCTACTGAATGACCCTATTAAACAATGAGGATTTTTTCCACTTCAGCTGGGTAGAGTTCCAGAGTCTCACTACCCCTTGTGAGCTCTGTGAATTTTCCAGCCTGTAGCTTTTCAGTTACTCAAACTATACAAATATGACTTAATATTTAGGAAAGACTCAAGGAGACCTCATGCAGATCTTTAGAGCTCTGTTTCTACATAGATATTTCCTCTGTTACTGCCCTACAATTTCCGATTGCCCAGCTTTTCTGCTCTTATCTCTGTCACCTTAGCACAGTGAGACTGTCCTGATCTTCCCCTCCCTGCTTAACATTCATGAATGTATGTACCTTCAAGTTCCATAGGGCTCACCTCACTTGTTTTTCTTTTCTTAGGAATCATATTTTTGTGCTGCCAGTTGTCCAATGTCTGTAAATAGTTTTTTCATATATTAGGTCCAATTTACTCATTGTTTACAAAGTTCTTGAAATCCAGGATAGTAGAGGAGAAAGTCCTGTAGGTTGCATCGTATTCAAATTAAAATTATCAGGGAAATTTTCCCACAAAGAATGAAAATGTCTACAAAATCTATCATTCAGATCTTATACATTGACTGTTATTTACTTTATCTGAATTTTAAAACACTTCTTCTATTTATGCAAATAATTTCAAAGTTGCAAAGTTAGGGAATATAATAGAAATAGTACCTTGAATGTATAACATCTTTGTCTCAAAAGGTTAGAACACTACAAATGAATATTCTCATTGTTTTCCAAACAATATGGAAGAGCCAGCATATTATTATCTCTGGGATTTCTCATATGAAAACCACCTTCTCAGTGTGGTTTTACTCTTTCATTTTTATATAAACTTAATTTGCCTTAATGTTTCTGAAATCTCTGATACGCTGTTTTATTTCCACTTATTTCTCATCTGTTGTCATCTCTGTATCTACCAATGATTTTTCCTTAGTTTACTCATGACAAATTCCTGGAGAAGGGATTGGTTATTTATATGTTATAGTATTTGCCTGTAGATGATTCAGTTACAAAATGCAACTAACAAAATGTAATTTTGAAAAGTGCACATTAGGGGCGCCTGGGTGGCGCAGTCGGTTAAGCGTCCGACTTCAGCCAGGTCACGATCTCGCGGTCCGGAAGTTTGAGCCCCGCGTCAGGCTCTGGGCTGATGGCTCAGAGCCTGGAGCCTGTTTCCGATTCTGTGTCTCCCTCTCTCTCTGCCCCTCCCCTGTTCATGCTCTGTCTCTCTCTGTCCCAAAAATAAATAAATGTTGAAAAAAAAAAAAAATGAAAAGTGCACATTAGCACTTTTTCCAATCCAAAATAATATTTGGCCTTAGTAACTTTTGATTCAGATTAAATGCAACACTAGCTATAATAATGCTAACAAAGATAATTATTACTAAATGTAATAGCTAACACTTTTAAATAGGGCATATGATATACCAGCCACTCTTCTAAACACTTTAACTCTTAATCTTCTTAGCAACCATTTGAGATAAGTGCTATTAGCATCCTCACTTTACAGATGGGGAAAATGAGGCAAAGAGGATTTGTGACCTGCCAATGATTCTATACTATAAGTAGTAGAACCAGGAATTAAATCCAAGCCTTCTGGCTCCTGGTCATGCTCCTTTTTTTTTTTTTTTTTTTTTTTAAGACTTTATTTTTAAGTAACCTCTATACACAATATAGGGCTTGAATTTACAACCCGGAGATTAAGAGTTGCATGTTTTACCAACTTGAGCCAGCCAGGTGCCCCTCCTGGTTATGCTCTTAAGTGCTATGGTATACTGTCTAAACTGTTTGGCATACTGCCTCTTTGTAGTCAAACAAACACTATTTTCCTTCCGTTGATTTCAAGTAGTTCTCAAATCCCACATAGTTGTTTAAGTTCATTGTCATACCCTCCCATATTTTCTTTCCCATGTAGAATATTAGAATTTTAATCATGTTATACTGGTTCTGGAATCTAGAAGTATGTCTAATACAAAGTAATTTCTTGATAGCTGTTTTGTGAATTATGTCTACTAATATTTAAAAAATAACTGTGTTGCAAATTTATGTCTGCTAATATTTAGAAAATCTCAGTGTTCTTTCTTATATGGGAGAGAAACAAAGGTCAGCTTCTCAGCCTCAGAATATAGATAATTGATGTAGTTAACCAACTAAACTAGTTTATTTACCTAATGTACTGTACCCACTTTGTATTCTTATGAACTAATAAAACAGAGATGTTTACCTTCAGAAACATCTCTGTTTAACTTGTAAGCCCTCTCAAATTCATTTCCAGATTTTCATTATTAATTAAACTCAAGTTTTCCTCTCCATTCTAAAAGGCAGTCGTTCCAGAAGCAGACTCTCTAGTACCACATACAGTCTTTCATTCATCAGGCCATCTTGTTTCTGAATGTTATCTAATTTTTGAAATACAGTTAAGGTCATGTTTATTTCTGGAATGATGGTTTCCACTCTGAAAAGGTCACAGATCTCAGTCATTCCTTTAAGGGCAATAAATAAGTTAAAAATTGGGGAAGTGGGGCACCTGGGTGGCTCAGTCGGTTAAGCATCTGATTTCAGCTCAGGTCATGATCTCACAGTTTGTGGGTTTGAGCCCCATATCAGGCTCTGTGCTGACAGCTCAGAGCCTGGAGCCTGCTTCAGATTCTGTGTCTCCCTGTCTCTGCTCCTCCCCCACTCACATTCTCTCTCTCTCTCTCTCTCTCTCTCTCTCTCTCTCTCTCTCAAAAATAAACGTTAAAAAAATTGTTTTTAATTGGTGAAGAAATCCTGCCCAGATAGTCCCTTCCACACCTTCTCCAGAAGTAGTCTAATGGCATCATGTTAAAATGGACACACTTTCCCTTCTGGTGTAACATAACTGAGATATGATTTGGGACATTAGCTGAGAAGTGCCCAGGATTGGGAAATGTTAGGTCATGTAGAGCCAGTATTTACCCAAGGGAAGGGCTAGAGATAGACCTTTCATAGGTACTGTTTCAGGCTTACATTGTAAATAACCTACACAGACAAAAAAAAAAAAAAAAAAAAAAATCAAAAAAAATAAGCAAATTTAACAATTGTGTTTAACAACATCAAGATTTCAAAAAAGTACTGCCTTTTATAAGTAGGGTGTTTGAGACTTTGTCTTTAGTGTTAAACTTTGTTTTAAAGATACAAAAATTTTTGGACAGTTCTAGAAATTTTTAGTCTGTTAATTTAAAAGATTAAAATTTAAAACTCTTATAACTATTTGAAAGTACAAGATGACAAAATAAACTTAAGTCTACGGATTGAATTCTGATTAAATCTTTGCAAAAAAAAAATGTTCTCTAGAGATATCTTTATGTAAATATTTCAGCAAATTATTCTTATGCCGTCTCCTTTCTTTGGAACTCAGCAGTCTTTTATTGGAATATGACTTTTTTAACAGTGTGATTCTTGTATCTTTTTAAATTATTTTCTTCAGAAAATTACAGTGATGATTTTGAAGATGAGGAGGATATTGATGCACCTTTGACCACTAAAGAAGAGACTAATTCCAAAGAAAATCCCAAATCTGAAAAAATACATGTACCCAAACAGGTGATACATCAATTATATATTTGACAGTTTTGAAATTCCTTTCATCATCTTAGCTGACTGTCACTATATGGAGAGCTCAAAATACAAAGTTCTTTATTGTCTTTCTCATTGTTATAAAGCTATAGGTCTCTTAACACTCAGACATTTTCTTAATTCAGGATGTCAATCGTAATAAATTTGGCAATTGATTTTCTTTCTTTTTTTAAAACTTTTTAACATTTATTATTTATTTTTGAGAGACGAAGAGAGACAAAACATGAGCAGGGGAGGGACAGAGAGAGAGAAGGAGACACAGAATTTGAAGCAGGTTGTAGGCTCTGAGCTGTCAGCACAGAGCCCGATGCAGGGCTTGAACCCACAAACTGCGAGATCATGACCTGAGCTGAAGTCAGATGCTCAACTGACTGAGCCACCCAGGTGCCCCTGGCAATTGATTTTCTAAAGGATCTGTTTTGGCAAGTAATTTCCTTAAGCTTTAAAAATTAAAATTTTAATTGAAATCTCAAATCTAATTTTTAAACAGGCATATTAAGCTACACTTTCTTTGGTAGATCTTGTCCTTGTGAAATACAAAAAACATCCCTCCTCAGTATTTATGCTATCAGTGACATTACTGTCTGAAACTTATTAGACTAAGATCATGAATTAATTCATTACTTCATTCATATTCAGTGTTGCTATACTTCAGATCTCTTCTTAGTTCTTAGCAAGATTGGCTAAGGGTATTACTACATAATGTCTGCCATATAGAACTCTCTGAAGCTACCTATATTAACAAGTAGGATAATTACTATTTGTTATGTTAGTCTTTTTTTTTTTTTTAAACGTTCATTTATTTTTGAGACAGAGACAGAGCATGAATGGGGGAGGGTCGAAGAGAGAGAGGGAGACACAGAATCTGAAACAGGCTCCAGGCAGGCTCTGAGCTGTCAGCACAGAGCCCGACACGGGGCTCGAACTCACAAACTGCAAGTTCATGACCTGAGCCGAAGTTGGACACCCAACCGACTGAGCCACCCAGGCGCCCCATTACGTTAGTCTTGATCTATATAGTCAGGTCTCTTTGGGGACTGCATGTTAGGATTACATGTTTTAAACATGTGTGAAACCATAGACTGTCTAAACAGAAGCAAGAAATACTTTCCAGGTATCAATAGATACTCTCATTTTAAATATACCTGGTGCTTTGTCACTAGTTGTCTCTATATCACTCAGTTTAGTGGGGAAAATAAGAAGACCTCTAGAAATACATGAAGATTAATGTGATCTGCTGGCTTTCCTTAGAAGCTTACTAGCATTTATATTTAGAATATGGCAATTTAAATATTTTATGAAAAATAAGTCAGTAGAAGACACAGTGGTTTGATATATTAAGAAAATATAGGGGTGCCTGGATGGCTCATTCAGTTGAGCATCCGACTCTTGGTTTTGGCTCAGGTCGTGATCCCAGGGTTGTGGGATTGAACCTCACGTCAGGCTCCACGCTGAGGGTGGAACAGGCTTGAGATTCCCTCTCTCTGTCTCAGGCATGCACTCACTCTCTCTTAAAAAAAAAAAGAAAAAGAAAAAGAAAAGAAAATATAAGCCTGCATAAAAATGTGTCAGTGTAGAAAGAATTAAAGCTCTGTTATTATGGAATAATCAATCCTACGTGTTGCCTATCCAAGTGGAGAACGTAGGTGACACTAATTATAAAACTCTAACGGAACTTATAATTTTGATAAATTTCAATTATCTTGCCATTTGGTGGCCTGCCTCTTTGAAAATTTTGTCTCTCAAAATGTAACTGAAACAGACTACAAATTATAGTTGATCATTAATTTTGAAAAGAAGAGAAAAATTATTGGTGATGTTATAATAGCAAGAATCTTCTATAAAGTATCCATGTTATCTTGGAGTTCAAAAAATAGAATTTCTAAGCAAGGTGAATGAGCAGATGGCATTGAGATTCTTTAAACAAGGCTTATAAAGGCCTAAATTAATTGGTAATTGCTACAGTCCTGAAGTTCTTTCATAGCTATGTTCTCTAGTCTTGTAAAATTATTAGTGAATGGGAGTAATAAAAGAAATCTGGAAGGTACATTTCTTTCTCATGATGGAGTAAAACACTGGTTTTCAAATTTTGCTACTGTTTGCATTATGGTCATTTTATATAATTTCGGTTTCAAATAATATGATTATTTTCTTCTTTTAATTTAGGAAGAAGAGAAAACTGGCATGCTGGCTAACGGTAAATATTACATATTCACATATTTTAGATAGCAAAAATTGGTCTGTTCAGAATAGTATCAAAATAATTCTGCACAAATTGCTATCTCTCTTTTGTTTTTAAATATCTTTAATGAATTAAAGTCCACAGATTTTCTCAATGATAGGTCCCTTATGCTCGTCTTGAATCCTTCCTGTTATATGTAAGAATATATTATTTTTCTAAACACTAGGAGCAGATGGCATTATGGGTAAATTCTACCAAATATTCAAAGATGAATTCATATCAATTCTTCTTAGAATCTTCCAAAAAAAATGGAAGAGGGAATTCTTCCAAACTCATTCTATGAGGCTAGCATTACCCTGATAACTAAAACCAGACAAAGACACCTCAAAAAAAGAAAACCACAAGAAAGCAATCCCATTTACAATACCATGAAAAAGAATAAAATATTTAGGAATAAAC
The DNA here is from genome assembly GCF_016509475.1 of Prionailurus bengalensis. NCBI lineage: Eukaryota > Metazoa > Chordata > Mammalia > Carnivora > Felidae > Prionailurus > Prionailurus bengalensis. The sequence continues at coordinate 75,554,432 of NC_057349.1, read as the reverse complement.
TAACCAAGAAGGTGAAAGAGGTGTACACTTAAAACTATAAAACATTGATGAAAGAAATTAAAGAACACACAAATAAATGAAAAGATACTCTGTGTTCATTGATTAGAAGAATTAATGTTAAAATGTCTGTATTACCTAAAGTGATCTACAGATCCAATGCAATCCATATCAAATTCAAATGGCATTTTTCACAGAAATAGGAAAAATAATCCTAAAATGGAACCAAAAAAGACCCCAAATAGCCAAAGCGATCTTGAGTAAAAAGAATAAAGTTGGAGGTATCACACTTCCTGATTTCAAATATATTACAAAGCTACAATAATCAAAATAGTATGGTATTAGCATAAAAAAAACCACATAGATCAATGGAATAGTAATCAAAATAGTATGGTATTGACATTTTAGAAAGACTCATAGATCAACGGAAAGTCCAGAAATAAATACATACATATGTGGTCAATTAGTTATTGATAGTGGCACAAAGAATACACAGTGAGAAAAGGAATAGTTCTTCAGTAAATAGTGTTTGGAAAGCTGGATAGCCACATGCAAAAGATAAAACTTGACCCTGTCTTACCCCATACACAAAATTGAACTCAATGGATTGAGCACTTGGGACGTAAGACCTAAAACTGTAAAAGCCATAGAAGAAAACATGGGGTAAGCTCTTTGATACTGGTCTTGGCAACGGTTTTTTAGATTTCATACCAAAAGCAGAAATAAATGAGGTTGATTGCATCAAACTAAAAAGCTTCTGCACAGCAAGGGAAACCATGAACAATATGAAAAAGCATTCTGTGGAATGGGAGAAAGTATTTGCAAACGACATATCCAATACAGGGTTAATATTCAAAACATACAAGGAACTCATACAAATTAATAGCCAAAAAAATGGCCAACAGGCACATAAAAAGATGCTTAACTTCACTAATTATCAGGGAAATGCCATTAAAAACCACAGTGAGGGACACCTGGGTGGCTCAGTTGGTTAAGTGTCTGACTTCAGCTCAAGTCATGATCTCATGGTTCGTAAGTTCAAGCCCTGCGTTGGGCTCTGTGCTGACAACTCAGAGTCTGGGGTCTGCTTTGGATTCTGTGTCTGCTGCTCTCTCTGCCCTCCCCTGCTCGCTCTCTGTCTCTCTGTCTCAAAAATAAATGAACATTAAAAAAATTAAAAGAAAAAAACACAGATATTACATCATACTTGTCAGGATGACAGTTTTCAAAATGATTAGAGATAACAAATGCTGACTAGGATGTGGAGAAAAGGGAACTCTTATTTGCTGTTGGTGAGAATGTAAACTGGTATAACCACTACAGGAAACAGTATGAAGACTCCTCAGAAAATTAAAAATAGAACTATTACGTGATCCAAAGTCCCACTTCTGGATATATATCCAAAGAAAACAAAATTATTATCTCAAAGAGATATCTATAGTCCCATGTTCTTTGCAGCATTATTTATAATAGCCAAGTATGGAAACAAGCTAAATGTCTGTCAGTGGATGAATGAAAATGTGACACATATATACTAATGAAATGTTGAATCCTAAAGGAAATTCTGTTATTTGCAACAATAATGTATCACTTGGCTATATTAAATAGCAAGACAAAGGTGAATATTGCATGGTATCACTTATAGATAGAATTTAAAAATAAAAGTTGAACCCAGAAACAGTAGAATGAGGTTGCTAGGAGCTGAGGGGTGGGCAGAATGAGGAGAGATTAATAAAGTATAAACTTTCAGTTATAAGATTAAAAAAAAAAAGTCTGAGAATCTATATAACATAAGTACAATTGTGATTGTTATATAATTAAAATTTGCTAAGAGAGTAGAACTTAGCTGTTCTCACCAAAAAGGTGATGCATGCCTTAATTAACCCAGTTGTAAGAATCCCTTCACAATTTACATAAATCATCACATTTTCCACATTAAATATATTACAGCTTTGTTTTTCAATTATACCTCAATAAAGCCAAAGAGGGGAATAAAAAGATGGTTAATTAACAATAGAAAGTATAATTTACAGAGTCTCAACCAGTGGTTATGTTGGTATATGTTTAACAGCTATATTCTGGAAGAAAAGAAAAAAGCCTGTTTTGGACAGCCTGCTTGTGTTTATGGTGTAAACACTTACATCATAGATGATTTTAAGACATCAATATGAATATGCAAATCAGTCAATATGTTAAAACACATTAACAAAATGAAAGAAAATACATTGCTCCGCCCATGTCGTTGCAAATGATAAGAGAGTATTATGCTAAGCGAGATAAGTCCGAGAAGGACAGATATCGTATGATTTCACTCCTATGTGGAATTTAAGAAACAAATGAACAAAGGGGGGGGGGGTGGGGAAGAGAGAGGGAGGCAAACCAAGAAACAGACCCTTAACTATAGAGAACCAACTGATGGTTACCAGTTTGTTGGGGGGATGGGTTAAATAGCTGATAGGGATTAAGGAATGCATTTGTTTGATGAGTTGTATGGAAGCATTGAACTTCAGCATTCACTGTATTGTACAACTGAAACTAATATTACATTGTATGTTAACTAACTGGAATTTAAATAAAAACTAAAACAAAAAAAAAAAACCCTGAGCATCTTACACACACAAAAAATCCATTTGACAGAGTTCAACATCCATTCATGGTTAAAACTCTTAACAAAATAGAAATTACACAATAAAGGCCATGTGTGAAAACTCTGCAGCTAACATTTTAATCAAAGGTGAAAAACTGAAAACTCTCTTTAAGGTTCAGTATAAGGCGAAGATTCCTCCTCTTCACACTTCTGTTCAGCATTGTACTAGAAGTTCTAGTCACAGCAAACAAGAAAAAGAAATAAAAGGCATCCAAATCAGAAAGGAAGAAGTAAAATTGTATTTATTTGCAGATGGCATGATCACATACATAGGAAACCCTAAAGACAACTGGCAGAATTAATCAATGAATTGAGTAAAGTTTCCAGATTAAAAAAAATCAACATACAAAACGTAATGTTGTTTTTATAAACAAACAAACAGAATAAAAAACTTAGGAATAAATTGAATCAAAGAAGTGAAAGATTTTTACAGTGAAAATTAGAAAACATGAAGAAGACATAGATAAATGGAAAGACATCCTGTGCTCATGGATTGGGAGAATTAATACTATTAAAATGTCCCGACTACCTAAAGTGATATACAAGTCTACAAGGTAATCCCTATCAAAATCCCAATAGTGTTCCCTATAGAAATAGAAAACAATTTTAAAATTCATAGGGAACCACGAAAGACTCCAAATAGTCAAAGCAAGCTTGAGAAAGAGCAATGCTTAGAGGCATCATCCTCCCTGATTTCAAAATATATTACAAAACCATGGTAATCAGAACAGTATGGTATTGGCAGAAAAGCAGACCTATAAAACCATTGCAACAGCATAGAGCCTAGAAATAAATACACACATCTGTAGTCAACTGATCTATGACTGATCTACAAGAAGAGGGCCAAGAATATACAATGAAGAAAGGATAGTCTCTCTTTAATACAGGCATACCTCATTTTATTGCTCTTTGCTTTATTGTGCTTCACAGATACTATGTTTTCTACAAATTGCTTTATTGTGCTTCACAGATACTATGCAGTGTGGCAACACTGCATCAAGCAAGCCAATATATCGGTGCCATATTTCCAACAGCATTTGCTCACTTTGTGTTTCTGTGTCAAATTTTTGTAATTTTTGGAGTTTTTCAGACTTTTTCATTATTATATTTGTTGTAGCAATATGTAGTGATCTTTGATGTTACTTTTGTAATTGTTTTGGGGCACCATGAACCATGCCCATGTAATATGGCAAACTTAATCGATAGATGTTGTTCTGATTGCTCCACTGATTGGCTCTTACCCCATCTCTCTACCTCTCTTCAGCATTCCCTATTACCTGAGACCAACAATATTGAAATTAGGCCAGTTAAGAATCCTGTAGTGGTTCTAAATGTTTTAAGTAAAAGGAAGAATCAGATGTCTCTCACTTTATTTATTTTTAAAAAAAAATTTTTTTTTTTCAACATTTATTTATTTTTGGGACAGAGAGAGACAGAGCATGAACGGGGGAGGGGCAGAGAGAGAGGGAGACACAGAATCGGAAACAGGCTCCAGGCTCTGAGCCATCAGCCCAGAGCCTGACGCGGGGCTCAAACTCCCGGACCGCGAGATCGTGACCTGGCTGAAGTCGGACGCTTAACCGACTGCGCCACCCAGGCGCCCCTCACTTTATTTTTTAAAAATTGATTTAAGTTTTATTTTGAAAGACACCAAGACAGCACAAGTGGGGGAGGGGCGGAGAGAGAAGAGACAGAATCCCAAGCAGTCTCTGTGCTGCCAGCACAAAGCCTGATGTGGGGCTCAAACTCACAAAACCATGAGGCCATGACCTGAGCCAAAACCAAGAGTCAGATGCTTAACTGCATGAGCCACCCAGGTACCCCACATGTCTCTCACTTTAAATCTGAGGGTAGAAATGATTAAGCTCAATGAGGAAGGCATGTTGAAAATCGAGATAGGCCATGATACACTTGATCATCCAAGAGTTCTGATAGAGATATATGATGAGATTCATGTTATTCCCATGCCCGTGTTTCATAACACAACATCCATTCTACAGCCCATGTATCAAAGAGTAATTTTGGTGTTTAAGTCTTACTTAAAAATTACATTTCATAAAACTATAGTTGGGCTAGTTAGTGATTCCTCTGATGGATCTGGGCAAAGTAAATTGAAACCTTCTGGAAAGGATTCACCATTCCAGATGTCATTAAGAACATTAAGGATTCATGACTTAGAGGAAGAATGTTCCCAATATATAACAGGATTTTGGAAGAAGTTGATTCCAACCCTTGTGGATGACTTGGAGTGGTTCACAATTTCCGTGGAGAAAGTTAAGTGCAAATGTGGCGGAAGCAGCAAGAAAATAAGAATTAGAAGTGGAGCCTGAATGTGTGACTGAATTGTTGAAACCTTAGGGTCAAACTTGAAGGGATGAGGAAAAGAAAGTAGATTCTTGAGATAGAATCTCATCCTGCTGAAGATGCTGTGAAGTTTGTTGAAATGACACAGCACAGGATCTAGAATATTACATAAGCCTCATTGATAAAGGGGCAGCAGGGTTTGAGAAGATCACCTCCAATTTTGAAAGAAGTTCTGTGGGTAAAGAAGTTCTCTATGCTACAGAGAAATCATTCCTGAAAGGAAGAGACAATGTGTCAAACTTCACTGTCGTCTTGGTTTAAGGAAGTACCATAGCCACCCCCACCTTTAGCAACCACTCCTGATCGATCAGCAGCCATCAGGACTGAAAGACCCTCCACCAGCAAAAAGATTACAACTTGCTAAAAGCTCAGGTGATGGTAGTTTTTAGCAACAAACTAAAAATTTTTAGTTTAATTTTTAAAAATGATATGTACACTATTTTCGATGTAATGCTATTGCACACTTAATAGAGTATAGTATGGTGTAAATACACCTTTTACATGCACTGAGAAACCAAAAAAATTAATTTGACAGGCTTTATTGCAATATTTGCTTTATTGCAGTGGTCTGGAATTGAACCTGCAGTATCTCTGAGTTATGCCTGTATATGATATTAAAAAACTAGATGTAGATAGTTACGTGCAGAAGAATAAAATTAGGCTCTTATCTCACCCCACATACAAAAGTCAACTCAAGATGGGTCAAAGGCTTAAATATAAAACCTGAAACTGTAAAATAACTAGAAGACATGAGAAAAAAGCTTCTTGGCATTGCGCTAGGGAATATTTTTTTAGATATGACCCCCAAAACACAATCAACAAAAGGGAAAATAGACAAATGAGATTGCATCAGGTTAAAATGTTGTCTAGCAAAGGAAATAATCAGGTGAAAAGGCAACCTATGGAATGGAAGAAGGTATTTATAAACCATATTTCTGATAAGGAGTTGATACCCAAAATATGTAAGGAGCTCATGCAACTCAATATCAAAAAACCAGAGAACCCAATTAAAAGTGAGCAAAGGACCTGAATAGAAGTCTTCAAAAGAAGACATACTAATGGCCAACAAACACATGAAAAGATGCATAACTTAACTAATCATAGGGAAGTGCAAATCAAATTAGATATCCCCTCCTACCTGTCAGATTGGCTGTTTATCAAAAAGACAGAAAATAACATGTTCGCGAGGATTTGGAGAGAATGGAATTTTTGTATGCTATTGATGGAATATAAATGGGTGCAGCTACTATGGGAAATAGTACGGTGGTTCCAGAAAAAAATTTAACATGGAACTACCTTATGATTTAGTAATCCCACTTCAGGGTATATATTTTAAAGAGATATCTGTACTCCCATGTTCACTGCACCGTCACTTACAATAGCCAAGGTATGGATACAACCTAAATGCCATTGACAGATGACCAATAATATGATAGTACACTGTGGAGGACATACTGCTAAGTGAAATAAGCTGGATGCAGAAAGACAAATACTGCACTGTTCTGTGAAAGGGAGGTATATGCAAATCAAGCTTCAAAGGCCAAAAGAGTCCTAAGACCAAAGGAAAAGGCTGACAAGTCCAGCTTGACAAGAAATGGTTTGTTAGGGAAACTTGGAGAAGCCTGTTTGTGCACCACAAGATGAGTAGATCTCCACAACCCTCCTCCTTAGGACCTGCTTTTATAGCCCTCAAGGCTGGGAGTACATGCTGAGGGATGACTCAAGGGGAAAATGTTTAAGAATATGTATGGATCAGCTTTGGTTTTCTTTTTCAACATTACTTTGGCTATTCAGGGTCTTTTGTGGTTCCATACAAATTTTAGGATTGTTTGTTCTAGCTCTGTGAAGAATGCTGGTGTTTTTTTGATAGGGATTGCATTAAATATGTAGATTGCTTTGGGTGCTATTGAATTTTAACAATATTCTTCCAATCCATGAGCATGGAATGTTTTTCATTTCTTTATGTCTTCAATTTCTTTCACAACCTTTGTATAGATTTCAGTGTAAAGATCTTTTCACCTCTTTGTTTAGGTTTATTCCTAGATATTTTATGGATTTTTGTGCAATTGTAAATGGGATTGATTCCTTGATTTCTCTTTATGCAGCTTCATTATTGTTGTATAGAAATGCAACTGATTTCTGTACATTTATTTTATATCCTGTGACTTTGCTGAATTCATGGATCAGCACTAGCAATTTTTTGGTGGAGTCTGTTGGGTTTTCCACAATTCCAGACTTCAAGCTGTATTACAAAGTGTAATCAAAACAGTGTGGTACTGGCACAAAAACAGACACATATCAGTGGAACTGAATAGAGAACCCGGAAATGGACCCACAAATCTATGGCCAGCTAATCCTTGATGAAGTAGGAAAGAATATCCAATGGAAAAAAGACCGTCTCTTCAGCAAATGGTGTTGGGAAAACTGGACAGAGACATGCAAAAGAATGAACCTGGACCACTTTCTTATACCATACACAAAAATAAACTCAAAATGGATGAAAGACATAAACAAAAGACAGGAAGCCATCAAAATCCTAGAGGAGAAAACAGGGAGCAACCTCTTTGACCTCAGCTGCATCAACTTCTTACTTGACATGTCTCCAGTGGCAAGGGAAACAAAAGCAAAAATGAGCTATTGGGACCTCATCAAGATAAAAAGCTGCACTGCAAAGGAAACAACCAACAAAACTAAAAGGCATGGAAGAATATATTTACAAATGACCTATTAGATAAAGGGTTAGTTTGCAAAATCTATAAAGAACTTATCAAACTCAACACCCAAAAAACAATCCGGTGAAGAAATGGGCAAAAGACACGAATAGACACTTTTCCAAAGAAGACATCCAAGGGCTAACAGACACATGAAAAAAAATGCCCAACGTCACTCATCATGAGGGAAATACAAATCAAAACCACAATGAGGGGCACCTGGGTGGCACAGTCGGTTAAGCGTCCGACTTCAGCCAGGTCACGATCTCACGGTCCGTGAGTTCGAGCCCCGCGTCAGGCTCTGGGCTGATGGCTCAGAGCCTGGAGCCTGTTTCCGATTCTGTGTCTTCCTCTCTCTGCCCCTCCCCCGTTCATGCTCTGTCTCTCTCTGTCCCAAAAATAAATAAACGTTGAAAAAAAAATTTTTTTAAAAAACCACAATGAGCTGCCACTTCACACCTGTAAGAATAGCTAAAATTAACAACTCAGGCAACAACAGATGTTGGCAAGGATATGGAGAAAGGGGGGAACTCTTTTGCACTGCTGGTGCAATTGCAAACTGGTACAGCCACTCTAAAAAACAGTATGGAGGTTCCTCAAAAAATTAAAAACAGAACTACCTTACAACCCAGCAATTGCCCTATTAGGTATTTATCCAAAGGATACAAAAATGCTGATTTGAAAGGGCACACCCCCCCCCAATATTTATAGCAGCACTATTGACGATAGCCGAAGTATGGGAAGAACCCAAATGTCCATCAACTGATGAATGGATATAGAAGATATTGTGTGTGTGTGTGTATACACATACACACAATGGAATATTACTTGGTGATGAAGAAGAATGAAATCTTGCCACTTGCCACAATGTGGGTGGAATAAAGTATATTATGCTAAGTGAAGTCAGTCAGAGAAAGACAAATATATGATTTCCTCATATGTGGAACTTAAGAAACAAAACAATGAACATAGGAAAAGGGAAGCAAACATAAGGTAAAAACCTAGAAGGAAACAAAACCATAAGAGACTCTAAAATATAGAAACTAATGGTTGCTGGTGGGGTGTTGGGTGGGGGAGTGGGCTAAATGGGCAATAGGCATTAAGGAGGGCACTTTTTGGGATGGCACTGGGTGTTATATGTAAGTCATGAATCACTAAATTCTTTCCTGAAATCATTAAAAAAAATTAATAAAAAACTACAAGAGCTCACTCAAGGGGCGCCTGGGTGGCGCAGTCGGTTAAGCATCCGACTTCAGCCAGGTCACGATCTTGCGGTCCGTGAGTTCGAGCTCCGTGTCGGGCTCTGGGCTGATGGCTCAGAGCCTGGAGCCTGTTTCCGATTCTGTGTCTCCCTCTCCCTGTGCCCCTCCCCCGTTCATGCTCTGTCTCTCTCTGTCCCAAAAATAAAATAAAACGTTGAAAAAAAAAAAAAAGCTCACTCAAAAGAAATAAATAGGACATCCATAGGAATGGATGAGTATGAAATTCCCAAATCCTCTCCTCTGAAACAGTAATAAGAATATTGGCTAAAACTCAACATTTGGGGGGTCCCTGGGTGGCTCAGTCAGTTAAGCTTTTGACTCTTGATTTTGACTCCAGTGATGATCTCACCATTCGTGAGATCAAGCCCTGTGTTAGACTCCAAGCTGACAGCAAAGAGCCTACTTGGGGTTCTGTCTTCTCTGCCTGCTCCCCCTGCTCATAAGTGCTCACGCTCTCTAAACAAACAAACAAACACAAACAAACAAACAAACACTAAAAAAAAATTGGTGTGGGTCATAGTCCTATCTCCAGGGCAGATCAAGGACACTATGCCCCAAGAGTGTTCTTAAGGATGTGGTTAAGGAAAAGGAGAGAATGTTGATGTTGGAAGGCAGCTGTGCTCAAGAAGGTTTCAGGTCACAGAACAGTTATCATGGCAGGTGTGTCATGTTAGTTTTGTTCACACATGCATGATCTCATTTCTATGTGGAATCTAGGGGCACCTGGGTGGCTCAGTCAGTTAAGTGGCCAACCGGCTCGGGTCATGATCTCACAGTTCGTGGGTTCAAGCCCCAGGTCAGGCTCTGTGCTGACAGCTCAGAGCCTGGAGCCTGCTTCAGATTCTGTGTCTCCCTCTCTGTCTGTCTCTGCCCCTGCCCTGCTCATGCTCTCGCTCTCTCTCTCTCAAAAATAAACATTAAAAAAAAACTTTATGTGTGGAATCTAAAAATGTTACACTTGTAGAAATGAGAGTAGAATGATGGTTACCAGGAGCTAGGGGAGGGGGATATGGGAAGATGTTAGTTAAGGAGTACAAAGTTTCAGTTATACAAGAGAAGTAAGTTTTGGAGATCTAATGTACAACAGCATGATTATACTTAATACTTGAAATTTGATAAGAGGGGAAATCTGAATTGTCACCATACGCACACACAAAAGGTAACTATATAAGGTAATGGATATATTAATTAACTTGATTGTGGTCATTATTTCACAGTGTATACATATGTCAAAACATCAAATTTACACATTAAATATATACAATTTTTTGAGTTTATTTATTTATTTTGAGAGGGAGCGAGCCCGCACAAGTGAGAGAGGGAAAGAGAGAGAATCCCTGTCAGCACGGAGCCCATCACGGGGCTTGAACTCAGGAGCCATGAGATCATGCCCTGAGCCATAGTCAGACGCTTAGCCAACTGAAGCCACTCAGGCGCCCCAAATATATACAATTTTTAACTGTCAACTATATCTCAATAAATTTTAGCTGTCAACTATATCTCAATTTTTAACTGTCAACTATATCTCAAAAAGGGGTGGGGAGAATACCTTTTTGTTATTTTTCACGGGCCCTTTGCACCCCACACATAAATGTACATTAGATTTGTATATAAGTATAGTTATGTGTGTTAATGTGATCATACTTATTACAGATATATGATTATATACTCCTTACATGTAAATATCTTTGTTTTTATACAGCTTGCATATGATTAAAATACTAAATTAAAGGAACTGTACAATTCCTCTAATTTTTTTTTTTTTTTTTTTATTGTTCTAGTGGTACTGCTTGATTCCTTAGACTCTGTTGCAGAGGTCAACCTTGATGAACAGGACAGAGCAACTAAGCCAAAGTCCCTGCCAGAAATGACTGATAATGAAATGACAGGAACAGGTAAAAGTGAAAAACTGTTCTCTAAATACGTAGGAGTTTATGACTAAATGACTTTATTTCTAGATAAGGAAATATATAATAATATATGTAATAGCTATATCAACAATAAAAATTTAAATCCCACATTTTTTACCATATTTAACAACCTAAGTAATCTGAATTTGATAATGGTGACACTTAATGCTACTAGGCCAAGTAAAGTCTGTTTTTAATAAAAACTTATTAATAAATGGATGAAAGCTGTTGATACAAAGTGTAATACTATAGGTAATATTAAATAATTTTCTCTGCCCCTCTAGAGTATTCTGTTAAATTTGGAACATGTAGGAGAAATGAGATTTTGGTCTTACTTTGCTTTTCCATTGTTTCCTCTGTGCAGGAAAAAGTTAAATCACATTCCAAAATTCTAATGTACATTGAACCATGCCTTTTCAAACTTGTAAAGCGGTGGAATCCTTACCTGCAAATGAAATCTCATGTGCTATTCTCTGTGTGGATAAAAATGGTGTTTTATCAGTATAAATTTAAATGTTTACATTTATAATATTTATTTAAAAAGTTAGAACAGTAATGGTATTTTGAGTTTTTTTAAATCATAAGTTTCAGATATTTGTTATATTCTTTTTTTTAAGTTTATTTATTTTGAGAGAGAGAAAGAGAGCGTGAGTGGGAGAGGGTGAGAGAGAGAATCGCAGACACTGCACTGTCTGCACAGAGCCCATCACAGGGCTCAAACTCACGAGTGGTGACATCATGACCTGAGCCGAAATCAAGAGTCAGACGCTCAACTGGCTGAGCTACCTACGCACCCCAGATATTTGTTATATTCTTTTTTTGTTGTAGTTCTTGTATTATCATCAGACTTCTGATATGTTTGTATATCTTACGTTTGTTGTATAATGTAAAAAAAAATCTTGGTTTACTGCATAAATGTTGCAAATGAGAACTTTTTAATCATCTTGCTTTGAAAGTCTCAGTTGACCAGTATGGTCAATTAAACCAATCCAGATACTTGGAACAAAAGAGCAATAGAAATGATAAATCACTAGTGAACTCTAAACATCTGCTTGCATTTTATTTTTATTTTATTTTATTTTTTATTTCTTCTTTTTTATTGGAGTATAATATACCCATAGAAAAGTTCATGTATCATAATAGTGCCACCTGATGAATTTTCATAGCATGAATACACCCATGTAACCAGTAACCAGATCAAAAAACAGAGGACAGAGTCCGCTCAAGGTCTTATTTGTAGTTACTGCCGTTCCAAAAGTCACCACTATCTTGTTTCATCCACTTCCATTTAAAAATATAAGTATGAAAGTAAAAAAATTACAACAAAATCATGTTACTCATTTTCTTGTTATTACCCAGTTGAATATTCACCATAATGAAAGCATGTGCTGAGCACATGTTCTTCAGTCTTACTGTTTAAGTAGATGTCACATATGTGTTATGATAGTCAACCTTACATGCAGTTTTCAGTAAGTTGATATGAATTCTATAACTCTTACATTTTTAAAAAAATATTTATTTTTGAGAGAGAAAGAGGGAGTGAGGGAGGGGCAGAAGGAGGGAGAGGGCAGAGGATCTGAAGCAGGCTCTGTGCTGACAGCAAGAGATCCCTATGCAGGGCTCAAACTCATGAACCTTGAGATCACGACCTCAGGCAAAGTCGGACACTTAACCATCTGAGCCACCCAGAATTAATTTAGAATTTAATTTAATATAGAATTAAAGCTTTTCTAATCAGTGATATGTTAGGAAATTCATTCAGAGGAACTGCATTCTAAGATGTACATGAAAACAAAGCAGGAGGCCAAAGTTATCACTCTGATGGTTTTCAAAATATTCCACAAATGGCACATTGGAATGTGCAGATTAATTTCTATTTTTATGTGTTAAAGAACAATTTAAAATGAAATTTCAATCAAACATCTGTAGAATCCATGATTTTCTCTGAGAAACTATGATTTTGTAAAACATGGTATGAAAACCACTGCTGTAGGTTATAAACAATTTTTTTTAAGGTATTGCTGAATGTAAAAACTCTAGTAAGATGATTCAAGCAGTTTTACAAAGGTGTAGTTTTCTGGTCTTATTTCTTAAATGTTCTTGACTCAGAAATAATTTGTTATTACTGGAGGATATGTGATCTTATTGTCATATAGCCTTAGATTTGTATTTCCAGCCTTGCCAGTTATCAGCTGTGTGACACTGGACAATTAATGCTTCTAAGCCTGTTTCCTCTTCTTTAAAATGAGACCTTGTGTTGGTCAACTGAGGGAATGTGTAGTGCCTAGTATATTGTTAAGATTCAACAAGCAGTAGCAACGATATGGTTCTCATCACTGTTATTTATATCAACCCTTATTAATGGTAGAAATCATAATAAAAAACCTGAAGGCATACAGTATAAATACTTATTAGTTGTGGGGTATTGAGTTTACCTACTATTTCAAAAATACACTTGAAAATCTTCAAATCAGCATCTGAACTTGGGTTAAGAACGGAAAAATGAGAAGGTTGTTTTGTAATTTTTACCACTTTCTTCTAGAATTAAGAAACCTCAGTTTAGTTGATACATTCTCAAAGATCATCTTTTTAAAAAGGTATTACTTTTGAAATTCTTTGTGCTTTATTGTTTTAGAAAGGTTGGTAACTGTGAAAATGGGGGCCAGATCCAGCTTTTTGCTTATTTTCATTTGTCTCATGGGCAGGTACCCTTTTGTGCGATGACTGCATGACAGGAGCAGTCCCAGGATGACAGTATTACTTCACGACTAGATCCTTGTCTCTGCACCAGAGGATTTGACATTTGTCAACTTCCTAAAGTAGAAAAATTAGGGAGCTTTTAACTTGTAATAATATATAAAATAACTACATAAAGTCCTTTCTTTGTAAGGTAAAAAGCAGAGAAGTCAGCCCTTTGCTGATGAAGCTACATCTATTTTATTTTTAAGCACTATATGATTAATCACGAGTATCAGCAGAAGAGGAGACTACTCACCCTTTTTCTTTTCTTTTTCCCCACTCTTCTATGACTCTTTTATCCTTTTCTCTAATTTTGAAAATTACAGCATTGGTAGTAAAAGGTACAAAATGAGTAAGAAAAATACTTATAAAATTTTAGATCATTATTGTCATATTGTCTTAAAATTCTTTTTTCCAGAATTTATTTATCAATTGGTAGGAGGAGGAGAAGGTTAATAGGGAAGGAAGAGTGAATGAAGGCATCAGGTTTTCTATTTTGGATGACTGGGTGAATAGTGATACCATTCCCAAAATACTGATAGTAGAACAAGTTTTGTTGGGGAATACAATTAATTCAGTTGGGAATATGCTAGATTTGATTTACTTATAGAACAGTGTACATATCTGTTAGAAGGTTTAATATTCAAAAAAGTGTTAAGGACAAAAGACATAGATTTGGGTGTCACAAGCATATGGGTAATAGTTGAGCTAAGGGTCTTGATAAAATTAGCCAGCTCAAAAAAAAAAAAAAAAAAAAGTGAGAGGTTTAAAAAAGAGGGCTAAAGATGGGACCCTGAGATGAACCATTTACCAGAAAGCACAAAAGAGGTAGCCATCAGAGTGCTGGGAAGCACAGGAAGAAGAGGCTATACAAAAGAAGCAGTTTCCAGGAAAGCACAGTGTCAGACGTCTCACAGGGTTGGAGAAATTGAAGATGGCTAGATGTGACTATTAGAAAATTACTTTTGATTATAACAGCTTTAGCAGGATATTGGAACACATACTGGATTGCAGAGTTAGAGGAGTGAATTTCAGTTAAAGAAATGCAGACTGTAGGATACTTGGTGGCACTGGGAGCAGAGAGAGAGTACAAAAGTGAGAGAGAATGGTAATAGTAAGGGAAAGACAGAATTCTTGAACAATTTTGTCAGTTAGGAAATTTAGGGGTAGTTGTATCCAACGTAATGAGGTTGATTAAGGGTAGTAGGAAGAGAAGGCAGTAATCAGTGGAATCAGAGTTCACAGTTATCATGTCAGGACACATCTTACCTTGCTAAAGAGTTTTTGAGGGGCGCCTGGGTGGCGCAGTCGGTTAAGCGTCCGACTTCAGCCAGGTCATGATCTCGCGGTCCGTGAGTTCGAGCCCCGTGTCGGGCTCTGGGCTGATGGCTCAGAGCCTGGAGCCTGTTTCTGATTCTGTGTCTCCCTCTCTCTCTGCCCCTCCCCCGTTCATGCTCTGTCTCTCTCTGTCCCAAAAATAAATAAACGTTGAAAAAAAAAAAATTAAAAAAAAAAAGTTTTTGAGCGTTACGTTTTCATACTGGTAGGCTATAGCTACGTATTACCAATGTTTGTATTTAACTCTTGTGTTTATAATGTTGCTGTTGTCCTACAACCTTGTTCACCATTCCTAACACACTAACGGATGCTATTAGTGGTTTATGTTTCTCACGTATTTGTGTGATTATACTGGAGATTACATTTATTTCAACAGGTGTTTCTTATGGACAAAGCAATAGTGACATTGAAGCTCTACATCAGGCTTATTGTCAGGTAGCCCAGTCTTTGGGAGATACAGATGAACAAAGGATTGAGAGTAATGCATTGGAAAATATCAAGAGCTCAGTGAAAGATTATCCTCAAGAAAATGAAGAGTCCTCTAAAAACATCTCTACTACAGAATCTGGTAAAAGTTAATTTGAGACCCTCTGAAGAGTTTCTCTTGTGGTATGATTTAAATAGTTTGCTATAGTGATTGTTTCTCAATCTCTGAATTTAATTTAAAAGGTTTGCTGAAATGAAATTTGGCAATCAGTAGTTTAACTATAAAGTTAGAGCTGAACACAAGATAAAATTTCACTTCCTCTTTCAGTATGCCTTGACCAAATCAGAAAATCACCTAAGTGTTTGCACATTTTTTATGCTTTTCATTATGCATATACTAAAGTAATTTTTTAAATAGAGAATAGTATTTGGGGATCAACTAAATAATATATTTAACAAATGTGTGTGCATGTATGGACATACCCATACGCATATATTTGATATTCATGTAGATGGATACATCAAATATATAGATATATATATTTCAAATATAAAAATCAAAGGAGATTTTCTTGGTACAAGTAAGTTTATAGTAGGAAACTGGGTTTACTGTATATATCATTTTGTTAGTTCTGTTGGTCAGAAAAAAATGTAATCTTAGTGGGATTAGACATTAAATTAAGCAATTCACATAATTTCGGGGGTTGCTATTTTAACTTTTTTTCCCTCTTAGATCTGCCCACGGTAGAGGAGTTGATGAAACCTATCAGAATAGATTCTTTTGGTGTCAGTGGTTTTGATTTACAACCTGTCAGGTATGAGATTTTTTGGAATGGATTATACAGATTGTTTATTTGCTTATTGTTTTACTACTGGAAACTTTTAGAATCATTTGTTCTGCATGCTCATTCCTAGTGAATGATTTAATGAGTAGCTTATATGAGTCTACCTTTGAGTCACTGCTCTCCTTATTAGTAGTTCTTACTCAGTTTATCAAAATTCTTCTAGTGCTAAAATTAAAAAATACTTTAAAAATAGATGCCACTAAAAAAACGTTTGCTGCCATCAAGTATTCTGAAGGCTTTTTTACTGAAAACTAAAATCCTTTCAGCTTTAAATAGCTCAGGGCAGTTGATTTGAATTCTATTCTGTATGAGTCATAGATTTGCTTATTTATAAACCAGTTAGCTTTGTACTTAGTCACAGACCAGCCATCGTTTTTCAGGGTAAGGTTTTTGGTCACAGGAGCAGTGGGCTTCATGAAAATGCACTAGCGCCAGTACATCTTAATGGAAGCTTGTGGGACCTTCCTGTCATTCTCCAGCACAGAGTAGCACGTTACAGTAACCTTGCATTTGTGTCACATCTATTAGAGTGTCACATTCATCATTTCATGTGATCCTCATAACAAATAGGTCAGGCATCTTTATTCGCATCATTCAGGTGTTGGAACTGAGGTAAATCAGTTTAGTAGTGGAGCTCTCACAAGAACCAGGTCATGAAGATGGTGGTGGTGGCAGTGGTGGTGATGATAATAATGATAACAGCTGACGTTTTTATCACACACTTACTGTGTGTGCAAAGTTCTTTACATCTTTGCATTTTAGATTTCTTTTAATCTTACAGCAACTCTATGAGTTATATTTTATTATTATCCCCATTACATAGATAAGGAAACTGAGGCTTAAAGAAGTTAAATAAATTGCCCAAGATTGTATGGTTATGTAGGGGTGCCTGGGTGGCTTTGTTGGTTAAGTGTCCGACTCTTGATTTCAGCTCAGGTCATGATCTTCTGGTTTGCGAGAAGTTGGGCTCTGCACTGAGAGCATGAAGCCTGTTTGGGATTCTCTCTCTCCCTCTGTCTCTGCCCTTCACTCAATCACATGCGTTCGCTCTCTCTCTCTCTCTCTCTCTCTCTCTCTCTTTCTCTCTTTCTTTCTCTGCCTCTCTCTCTCAAAATAAATAAACTTGAAAGAAAAACAAAGATCATGTGGTTATAACCAGGAAACACAAGAAATATTTGTGTGTTTTAACAACTTACATTGTCAGATCTCTGATCTCCATGAAATATTTCTGTGAAAAGCCTGTCATCCATTCCTGTATTTATTTGTTCATTTGTGTTTTCAGCAGACACAGTTTGAGCCCTTCCTTGTACTACATCCTCATCATGTAAATCCACTTGTAGTGATTTCTCATCCTGTTTCTGCGTTTGTGCTAGTTGAGAGAAAGTGACACAATGAAGCTTACACTAAAACCCATCTACTTGAATGCTTAGTATTCTCCCACTGATCTGCAGTACTAGATAGTATTTTTTAAAGGGCAGACTATTCTCCCTTACTGCTGTTTGGGACTGTGTTGGTGTTAATGAAGAGATTTTTTTTACACATCTTGTGTGTTTGCTGGCATAGGTGGAATCATTTTACTACTGTAAATTCTAAATATAATTTTTTTCATTTTTGTTTAAAAGCTAAAAACAAGTATACTTACATTAAAGCCATAACAATAATTACTAAAATGTCAGTGGTATAAGCTAGTACACATATCTGAAACCTCTTTAGTAAACTGTAAATAATCTCAGCTGATATAGCAAATAAATCTTTAAAATTTTAGTAGCTAAACATCATCGAAAATGTATTTTTTGCTTGTGTCATAATCCCATGTGTGTCAGTGGGGTTGGAGTAGGACTCTACTCCACATAGTCATTTAGGGACCCAGGCTACTTTGTCATTAACACATGGTTTTAAGGTTGTCATGGCCTCATTCAACCAGTTGATAAAGAAAAAAGATAATTTAGCACAATTCTTTTTAGCTGCCTCAACAGAGAAATATTACATCACTTCATATTCTACTGGTAAGAACCAGCACATCTAGCAAATTGGGTCCAAGAGGGCTGGGAAATATGATCTGCTTGTGTGCTCAGAAAGAGAAGTAAATGAGTTTATTAGGCATCTAATTAGTCTCTACGAGAATCTGCCCTTTTAATAGCCAAATATCCATTTTACTCACCTTCATACAAAGACCCACTATCCCCTCCCCAAAGCAAATAGCCCAAAGTCTCATACAGGACCCTGTCCATCTAAAAGGCCAGGATTTTCAGGTGGAGCATAGTCTTCTCCATCAGGTTTGAATGCAGCTCTTCAGTGTTTACTAATCTGTGAATTAAAAGCACAAGTTCTGTACTTGATCCAATATATGATGGCGAAACTGCAACAAATACTCCCATTCAGAAGGGAAATATATGAGGAAAATACAGCAATCAGTAATGCAACCTTGAAGTCCACTGGAAACGCCTTGTAAGGATATTTACACCCTTGGCCACAACTGAAGTCGGTTTTGCAGGGAGGCTGTGCCCATCTTGGAGGATGCATTCCTTTTTTAGTCCACCTCCTACCACCAGGTGGTTTTAGGTCTCCCAAACAAATCTCTGGCTTTTTTTTTTTTTTTTTTAATGTATGGTCGTAGTTTCTTTATTATTATAGTTTGTTCAAAAAGTTTAGTGGGTGGTGAGGGGTGGGGCGCCTGGGTGGCTCAGTCGGTTAAGTGTCTGACTTTAGCTCAGGTCATGATCTCACAGTTTGAGTTAGAGCCCTGAATCGGGCTCTGTGCTGACAGCTTAGAACCTGGAGCCTACTTCAGATTCTGCCTCCCTCTCTCTACCCCTTCCCTGCTCACGCGCGCTCTCTCTCTCTCTCTCTCTCTCTCTCTCTCAAAAATAAACATTAAAAAAAAGTCTTAAAAAATAAATTTAGTAGAGCTTCTGATCTATTTGGTTCCAGTCAGTCCCTTGTGCCAGTAACTACACTTAATTTTCTAGACAGAGGCTTTAAATCTGCTTTAAGTCTTTGCTTTTTTTGCCCCCCTTTTTTTCCTGTCAATTCAGTGGCAGCTGTTTGGATATTATTGGGAACAATAACCTTAAGTGAAGATGACCCCTTTAATATGATCTTTGTCAAAGGACTGAGTAACTCTTTTCAACTGAGAAGTGTCATGAAATCCTGCATTTTTCAATGCCAAATCTTACTCTTTTGAGTCTATGCTCTTTACAAAGTGAATCTATGAGGCCCTTAATTTCTCGACTCTCTCTGTTCCCTTTTATTTTTTCCTGCAAACTGGCCCTTTTTAAATCTGAGCTCATGTCTTTCTTATAATATCTAGTCAAACGTAGCCAACAGTAGCTAGCGCTTAGAAATTCTCCTGCTATTTTTCTTAGTATCCCAGACTCAGTAGCTATGTGATCTGCCTTATAAACTATTGTAGGTAACAGTTTGGCAAATGTTTTGTCAATGTAAAACATGGGTTGCCACTTCTCCAGCTTTTAGCATAAGTTTCCTTGCCACCCCAAACCCAGCCACTAAGCCAATGACACATATCTTAGGTTCTTGTCACCATAGCGCTCACGTTCTAAAGGCAAGAACTAGTAAGCGGCCCCACCTAGATGCAGGATGGCAAGGAAACATAATTTAGTTAGTATGCAGGAAGAACAGGAAACAGTTTTGATAACTTCTAGCCAGATTCTGCTACCATGAAGAAGGAAAGAACTATTATATTTTCTGATGATTCCAACTACTTTAGAAAATTCTCACAATTACTGAGAAACCAATCTATCTCATATGAAAATAGTAGCCTCTTAAACTTTATTTTATAAATGACATTATCTTATAAATTATAAAATTAAATGACCTAATAGACCATGATTATGTAGTTTGAAAATAACAATATCCCTATTTTTGGAGCCCCTATAATATACTGATATTTAACCACATTTAGAAAATGTCCTTGGGGCGCCTGGGTGGCGCAGTCGGTTAAGCGTCCGACTTCAGCCAGGTCACGATCTCGCGGTCCGGGAGTTCGAGCCCCGCGTCAGGCTCTGGGCTGATGGCTCGGAGCCTGGAGCCTGTTTCCCATTCTGTGTCTCCCTCTCTCTCTGCCCCTCCCCTGTTCATGCTCTGTCTCTCTCTGTCCCCAAAATAAATAAACGTTGAGAAAAAAATTAAAAAAAAAAAAAAAAAAAAAAAAGAAAATGTCCTTAAGGGATATTTTCTCTATTTTAAAAATTGAATGGTCTGAAATGTTGCATTGTATTTAATTATTTTAAACCACAGAAATGATTTTTCTCTAAATACTAGTGATTTTCATGTTTTACTTAAAAATTTTTCCTAGACTGTGATGAAATTTATGCTTTTTAATATTTATATTCTATTTCTCACTGACATAAATTATGATTACTTCTTTAGTTTCTTGTAAAAATGTGTAAAATCTTTTTCCTGCCTCAAATGCATGTTGACTTTATAAGGTATTATGGATAAATGATATATTACACAAAGGTCATTTAGAGATTCATTTTTTATTTTTTCTTACACTAAAACCATCTTAGTCTTGTTTTGTTTGGCTTTCCTTTGAAGTAGGTCTCAGAGTTATCCATGTAATTCTTTATATTAAACTGCATTAAAATTACATTATCTGAAATTTAAAACAGTTATATGACACTATGTGAGCATACTCTGTCAGCCAGAATTACAAATAATGTATTTAACATTCAGGACATAATTTGAATAGTTATAAATATCAAATGTATTTAATATTATGTATAAATAACATTATACATATTAAAATATAAATCTTATATTTTGTGTGTGTGTATATGTGATATATATAGTGTGTGTATATGTATATGTGTGTGTGTGTGTGTGTGTGTGTATGTGTATAAAACTGGTATTTGAGGAGTCACCTAAGGTTCATGCTCTGTTTTGTTTTATAGCTATAAGAAACTGGCTGATAGTAAAGAAACTGAATTTGTTAGCCCTATACCCCTTAAGAGGAACCCAAATATTATATCTCAAGAACCACAAAATGTAAACCAACTTTTTGACAAAAATGAAGAGAATGTGGTTTTACAAAAGACAACAAATAAAGATAGAGAAAATAGCTGTCTAGGAGTAAATGCTACGGAAGAACATATAGATAAAATGTACCTTGATATTTTGAGGAAAAAAATATCTGTTGGTCCTCCATTATTGCCTCCAGATGACAAAGTAAATAAAGTAAGTGTTTATAATCTAAGTTGATTAGACATATTGAGAAATGAAGTTATGTAAATACTATTGATAAGTAGGTACTTCTTAAGCTGGTGG